>NC_073346.2:1451500-2078000 GCF_027580225.2 Misgurnus anguillicaudatus | reverse complement strand
CGCTGCTGCTGAGACCGACTGCTGCTGTCACCGTTTAATAAAGGCGGGACTTCCTGTACCGATTGTCTCTGAAAGAGGAACAGTGAAGTATCAGTGAAGCATCACAGATTTATTTTAAATTCAGGAGAAAATTCTGCTCTCTGAAATACTTAAAGGATTAGTCCATTTTCTTAAAAAAAGCCAGATCATTTACTCAACACCATGTCATCCAAAACGTTGATGTCTCTCTTTGTTCAGTAGAGAAGAAACTATGTTTTTTGAGGAAAACATTGCAGGATTTTTCTCATTTTAATGGACCCCAACACAAACTCTAAACGATCTCAAACGAGGCATAAGGGTCTTATCTAGCGAAACGATTGTCATTTTTGGCAAGAAAAATAAAACATATGCACTTTTAAATCACAACTTCTCGTCTTCCTCCGGCTGTGTGACGCGCCAGTGCAAACTCACGTAATTGCATAATGCCGTGGAAAGGTCACGCGTTACATATATGAAACGCACATGAGCGGACCATTTTAAACAATAAACTGACACAAAGACATGAATAAGTATCATTCCACATACAACAACGTCGGAACGCTCCTCTTCTCCACACTTGTAAACACTGAGGCGTAGTTTCGCATACGTCATCCGTGACCTCTTGACGTGATGATGTATTGCGTGGGGTCGCGCCGGCGCGTCACAGGACCGGAGAAAACAATCATTTCGCTAGATAAGACCCTTATGCCTCGTTTGAAATCGTTTAGAGTCCTTTGAAACTGCAATTTTGAACTGCATTGAAGCTGTTGGGTTTTGGGGTCCATTAAAGTTCATTAAAATGAGAAAAGTCCTGCAATGTTTTCCTCAAGAAACATGGTTTCTTCTTGACTGAACAAAGAAAGACATCAACATTTTGGATAACATGGTGGTGAGTAAATTATCTAGATTTTTTTTGACTAATTCTGACTTCACGCAACCAGCTTCATGCATCGCTTACTTATTAACTTGTAGAGCAATTTGGTCAACCTTGGGTTATTTTTAAATGTGCTTTACAATAAATAATAAAAATGAAATAATACATGACTGCATGGGTTGTATCAAATATCAAGCTATTAATGAAATAAAGAATTCATATTTTATTTGTCTACTCTTAATATTTTAATAGGCAGACTGAGTAATTTAAGACTAAAATAGTCATAAAGCCACACTCTCTCGCTAATCTCAAAGCATGCAGTACCCTTGTTTGCCAACAGATGCCCCCCAAACACAAGTGCAAAAGTCCGCCTATGTAAAAACATACAAGCCTTGTCCTTACTTGTTCTCCAGGTTGAGATATTCCCAGTTTAGCCTTTCTCAAGACTTCAGCAAGTCCAGCTCCTCCAGGGCTCTGGGGGGCAGTGTGACGCAACAGGTTCAGCGCTCGCTCTGGAAGTTTGGTTGGCTGCGAACATGACTGTTGCCACGATGACAGCTTTTGAGACAAAAGCTCTCTCACCTACCCAACAAAACAAGTTAGATTTTTAGATCAAAGAAGCGACTGCAAAATGTTATCATACTCTTATTTCTTATGCAATCATGTAATTCATTGGTGGTTTATGCAGCATGAGTTAGCTGGTTAATGCTTTAACAGCTAATCCATCTGTTCTGTTACCTTGCAGTGGTAGTTCATAAGGAGTTTGGTGACAGAACACTGACGGTCCACTAGAAAGCAGTAACGTCGTCTCTCTTCTGTCAGAGCAGAGCGGTAACCAACGGCAACCAGAGTGTCCAACTCCCCCTGTCGACGACTCATCAACTCCACATACTGCGCAAAAGAGAGAGAGAGAGAAAGAGAGAGAGAGAGAGACCCTCCATTAGTTCAGCTGTATTCATGTGTTTCTAATTTTTAGGATGCTTCTGCTTGGTCAGCTGTCCAATAAAAAACAATATAGTTACAGATATGACATCACCAGCTGTCTCGATTACTGCTCCTTTTTAACAAATGTTTTGTAATTATATAATTTATATACCTTCTACTCTTTCGTCAGCTTTATTTTCTTTCCTCAACAATTTTCCCAACTATTCTTCTATTGTTTCAGTTTATCTCCCACTCCGCCTTTCTGGCCTCAGATCAGCCGTTTCGGATATCTGCTTAATGTCCTAATAACTGTTGTGAGTCTTTCTAACCAAATCACACATGCCTAGAGTAACACACGTGACAACATAGCTTAGGCCTATACAAACAAAGATATCAGGCCCGGCTGTAGCCAGCTTTATAGTGGGGTGGGCTGTGAGATGTGCTTGGTGGGCATTTTAAGAGGGGAACAGTATACAAACCAAAAAAGCCTGTAATATGTCTGTAAATGGGGGCGGTCTGAGTAATTCTAAAGAAGATAAAACTCACAATATTAAAAAGTATATTGATTTTTTGTTGTTGTTTTTGTATACTACAGCCATAACAAAACACAGCAATACACAATCCAACAGCTCACACATGCAAGGATGGCGTGAGGAGCAATATTATCAAGGGTAAACACAAGGGTAGAAATAAAGGAAATATATCAGATAGGAAGATTAATAGCATAACGTTAGCAATTCTTAAAGACAGCATTCCAACATTGGTCAGAAATTTCTGTAGAAATGATAGTATTACTGCAGCAGTTTGCCAGTAACTTACTGTAGATTTAAATTGATGTTATTTACTGGCAATGTTTGTTTAAAATATATATATATATATATATATATATATATATATATATATATATATATATATATATATATATATATATATATATATAATTAATAATTAAACATTAACAAAACTAAACTTTAAAAAAAATTCTGCACGTGAAAGTTTCACGTGAGCACATGAAACTAAACTTTAGATTTTTTTTACTCCGATGTCACCTTAGGGGCTCGGTAGGATAAAAACAATCAATTTTTTTGGATGAAACAACCCAGCATTTTTAGAGGGTAATTTTGAATTGAATATTGAATATCATGATAAGTTTGGGTGAAGTCAGTCCGCCTTTGCTCATGCCTAGACTCTTTTAAAAGCACTTGCTGGAGAATACACATGCATGCTCATATAAACAAACACTTATTCACACATGGATAATAAACTCTTGGGTTCACAAATCAGCTTTAGTGTGTTTGGCACTGGGTCTCACACATACAGAGCTCAATTGACCATTATGAGTCGTACAAACTAGAGTACATTACAATCGACTGTCTACAGCAATGAACAGTGAGGTCAAAGATCTACTAAGCAAATTTCTCATTTAGCTTTTATCCAAAGTGACTTTATTCATTAATTGAGCCTTTGCTAAGCCATATCCTTTGTTTCTTTGTAAAGTAAGTCTATGAAAGTCTCATGTGTTTGGATAGTTTTAAACATAATTTGATAAAAAATCCAAAATATAGTGAAACATTGTTGACTCACACTCTTATAAACAATGTGTTTTTTCCAATGAACATTCATTTGGACTTTTGTAAGGTAAATTGATGTAGGCCTAAATTATCTGATGCTATTTTTGAATAGTAATATAATTACAATTAATGTAATTTCAAATTCATTAAACTTATAAATTAAAGTGCAACAAGGATTTTTTTTACAATGTGCTGTCTAAATCGTTAAAAGTGCTCTAAGAAAGATACCTGCATCTCTCTGTCTCCATACTTATTGGGATGGCGGCTGGCTTGACTCTTCCTCCGCAGTTTCTTCAGCTGTGATTGGCAGCGCTCAATAGACTCCACCTTTGACTTCCTCTCACTCTGATACTTCTTTAGTGTTGCCTGGAAATATATTTCATACATCACATGCATTTTTTAAGATCATTAGTGATGTTTCTGCTGAACCTTACAGTATGTTGCATATAAAAATAATAATTGTGTAAATCTTTATGCATAAGAAGAATGTTATGTTATAAGTTAGTTCCATTCAACCTATCCTCCAACCCAGTGCGTTAACGCGTCGGTACTCAGTACCGCCACTTCCAAATATAGCTCTTGAGCACCTCTCTGTGCACCCAGAACGTGCTTTTAGCGTACCAAAATGCTCATTTGCATATCTGTTTAAATCAGAGGTTTAATTTAATCCTTTGGCTGCACTGCCGCTTTTCAGAGCGCCCTTCACAATGTGTGTTTGTGTGTGAAACATAGCTGCTCGGTTAAAATGAAAATACAATGAACACTTAATATGCCCTCCTTGTTTTAGACTCTGAGTAATAAAAGAACAAGGTCAGAATCAGAGGACTCACTGGCTGACATCCCACCAAGCCAGAATGATATCGCTGCAGGTCAGACGCAAGCTTTAGCCAATACTTTGTAGGTACGTGACAATGTCCGCTATCGCGGCTGTCAGTTTGGTTCCTCTCGAACCAAAATTTTGCGCATTTTATTTATGTTCAGTAGCTATTTCTAGCTTAAGCAAATCCACAAACTTATAATAGGATTTATTATTTTTAACAAGGTCGTCTATTGACTGCTGAACATAAAACCCCTTCAAGATAGGAGTCGAGTCAGCTAAAAAATAGAATAGAGTACCGACACCTCTTTTGGGCCACTTAAAGCACTGCTGACTGCTCCAACCCATACAGTTGTTTTGTCCATTTGTCCTTTCCCCCAAATATGACCAAAAGATGCGTTTACTAAATTAGCGGCTCTACCGGCAGTAGATGAAACTTAATATACTAGGATATTAAATTACATTAGGGCAATGGTTCTCAAACTGGGGTCCGTGGCCCCCAGGGGGGCCGCGAGATGGTGCCAGGGGGGCCCCAGTTTTATGACATTTTATAAAATACATTCATTTTGTCATGAATTCTGTGTAATTGAACCTAAAAAAAATAAGGCTACTAACCAACAGCACTACTTTGTATAACTTAATGTTTTGTCATAAATTTTCTTTGGGGGGGCCGCGAAGGAATGCACCGTACACAGGGGGGGCCGCACGCAGAAAAAGTTTGAGAACCACTGCATTAGGGTATAATTTTGCAATGATCACATGTATTGGGATATGATTTTCACTTTAAACCGCCATTAATTTAAAGAATTAATTTACTTAATTACACATTACACTATTCAGGCATTTAGGGCAAATGACCTACACATATATTCATTATATAAATATTTATATTCATATATTTATTATTCACTGTAAAAATGCAGCATGAATTTAAAACAACTTGTTTTTTTAAATCAATTCAACATACTATTTTAAGTTTTGACTTTTAAAATCAAGTTGAAATTGTTTAATTTAATTTGTTAAGTTAAAGTAATGTTGATTTGACAAAAATGCTGCATACTTTTACAGTACATAAAACATGCCATACAAAACAACTTAAAACATTTCAGGGTGAAACTATTGATTTATATAAAGAAAAGATGCAAAAGTGATCATAATCTGCTGTAGATCTGCTGTATTCTGGTTCAAAAGTGATGACACATCATATTTGATTGTGAGATACCATTGGCTATGTGTGTCTCGTGACCGATTGCATCATAACGTCAGCTAAGATTGTAAAGCGCTATTGGCTGTCGTGACGTCATGCTCTAATGTTCTGGTGGTTGGGATTAGGGTAAGGGTGGGGTTAGATGCTCCAAAATTTCTTTAAAACCATAAATGTTCATGAAACCATTTGTACATTTACAAATGCAGAAAATTAAATGTCTCTTATCTGAGGTATATGCAAAAACCTTAAAGGGCCCCTAACCTAGGTGTTTTCAGCAATATTAAAATAGTCTTTGGTATCCCCAAGAATGTGTCTGTAAAGTTTCAGCTCAAAATACACCTCAGATCTTTCATTATAGGATGTTGAACATGGCCATTTGTGGCTGCAATAAAAGACGTGCTGTTTTTCTGTGTATTTCTTTAAATGCAAAGAAAACGTCTGTTCCCCTCCCTGTATGCAAAGTAGGGGGTAGAGCGCTTAAACATCAAAACATGTATCTCTGGCAGAAGACTGAACTACTTCCTCATAAGGCTGAGTCTGTGAGTGGTCATGGGCGGGTCGTAATCAATGTGACATCACAATGATAGGGGATCCCCAACACCCTGTTTTGTGTGGCTGCTGCTGTTTAAAGGAGATTACACAAAGAAGAATAGATGGATTTGTAGGATGCTTGTGCACACACTGGTGACAAATTTTTTGCTAAAAACATTTAAAAGTGATTTTTTTAGGTTAGGGGGACTTTAAAACATAACCAAAGGTTTTAATATGTTGCTGGTCTCTAGAGGGCACTGATCTCTTACACATAGACGTAACCCACCATTGAGGTCATTTAACGCTCGTTTAGCTTCTTGCGGTGCCACGCAGACCGATCGGCATGTGACATCTTAGCACCGCGGTATGCTTTTAAATCGATATTGCGGTAGTGTGATGTCACAAGCCAACAGGTCTGTGCTCTGCTCCATTAAGTAAGATAAAGTCAAAATGATTCCGAGATGACGAATCAAATCAAACTAGGCAGACAGAGGTCCCACTCAAAGGAGGACATGTACACGATTCCTCAGAAAGTGAAAGTGCAAGGAAGATGTAGGTAATCAAAAGCTGACTATTATACAGCTGTATGATTTCCGAGCTCAGAGCCCTCTCTCCGGACAGCACGTCAAATACCCTTACTAATTTAATCTATCCAACTTATTTGTAAGTGTAAACTCGTGAAAGCCCAGACCAGTTATTCCTAATAACCACCACACATCTTCTGCATACTGATATGATAGTTATTTGATTCTTTGGTTTTCTGATGTATTAAAATTCATATATGTAACTTAAAGCATATGTCCTGTGTATGGCCCTGCTCTTACACATAACTTTATGTTGTAATAAGGTGCTTGCACAAACAAACTATGAGGTCATTATTTTTGGAGGACAGCTTAGTTACACCCCTGTAATGGCTCAATTGTGATAATGCAACCCTTTAGTATATCTTTTCAATTATAAATGGAGAATATATTGGACACTCACAGTGAGATATTTGATGTCCAACTCCAGTTTTTGTTCCAGCTGAGAGAGCAGCTCTGAATGAAACAGTTTCAGCTGTAGACAGACAGACAGACAGACAGACATACAGACAGAAGAGTGATTATAGAGACACTGAATTTCAGCACCAGTTTAAGTCTGTCATATGCATCATAAGTATTAACATATTGAAAAATAATGAGACCGGTTTCTTAAACTTTTCCTGTGATCTTTCATTGGTTAAACAAACTGTTAGCCCTGCCACAGAGAGTTTTTTTCCTTGTAGCCTATATTCTACTCTGAGTTAAGATAACACAAAGACAGTACAAGCAATTGTCAAATATAAGACAAGGACATATTTTAATATCTTTGTTAATACACACACATTTTTTCTTATACCCACCACATCTTCTAGCTGGACCTGGATCTGTCTGTGAACCTCTGCCATCTGAAATAACGTGTCACCTGATAAAATGCAAATTATTAAGACATTACGCAAAAAGCATTTTAGCATTTTAAATCTGTATCCTCTGAATAGTCAAATGATATTTACATCTTAACAGATTGGAACTGAATGGTCATCAGAAAGAAGTGAACTTCATATGTTGTAATGGTTTTGAAATGACATAAAAGTGTAGACTTTATCATATCTAAGTGACAACCAGTCTTCCAGTACACAGCTAAAGAGAACAATTTATCCATTTAACATGCGTGATACCCATGGCTTTGTCTGTCCATTCCTGAGTTTCATTGATGATGAAAATCTGTGGCCTGTATTGTTTGCGGTTGCATTGGTCAGTGGATGTTGCCGTCTTTATCCCCTACAGAGCAACTGCGTGTGCAGCTTGGCATCTTTCCGTCTCCTCCTCTGCCTCCCCTCGTCCCTCGCTAACACCCCCGCTGTGTTCAGCAGTACAATGTGATCATGTGATGTTGTTAATCTTTTAACAAAGACCTCTCTCTCTTTCCCCCTCTCTCACTTTCCCTTAGTTTCTTCATTTCCATTTTATTGAACAGGCTTGCCTCTTTATTTTCTTCCTCTGTAGTCTCTTGTTTCTACCCTGTATTTCCTGTAGCGCTCTCTTACCCAGTTCTTTTGAGCCCTGGCTGTCACTGGCCAGTTCTCCCAGTTTGACCAGTGCATCAAAGTAACCTTTAGCTGCTACTGTGACTCCTGTAGAGAGAGAGAGAGATAGAGAGAGAGAGAGAGACATACATACATTAGAGAAATTCATTTACTAGAGTATAAAGTGGTTTAAACGAGACACATCATACGTTTTACATGTAGAATTATGTATTATTATTCATGTTTAATCAAGCCTTTTTTCTACCAAGAATAGTCATGTTTTAGTTTTAATGACATTTTTGAAGACCAAACTAAGTTGGTAAATACATTATATATACATTATTTTCTTATGTTTTTTAATACTTATCTCTTTAATAGCAATTTACTCTTTAATTGTAAAGGATAAAGAAATAACAATAAAGGCTCCTTTGGGTAATGAGCTCACCTGTCAGAGCCTTCTCGTAGTGTTTTCCCATTGTAACAAAGTTCTTCAGACTGGGGTTAAACTGATCCAAAATGCCCTAAATAAAGAACAGTTATTAAAATTACATAACATTTAACATATTTAGTAAATATAATCAAAATAAAAGCCTAAATAAACCCCCTTAAGTGCTATGTACAGTATATTAGAGCTTCACTGCAGTATATGAGCGGATGTACCTTATAGACATTTTCTGTCATCTTGTTGACCTCATCTGAACGTGACATTGTGATTTTCTTCTTCTTCAGGTCCAGACCACACCTCACTTTAACACACCAGGAATACACAGCATGCACAGCTATATAGAGAACAAGGGAATGACCTGAAACAGATCATTTTTGTTACTCGCATAAACTTGTCAATGGCAAAAAAATATCTAAAAATAGTGTATTTAAATAATTTTGTTAAAATTTGAAAAAAGTAAGCAACAGTTAAGGGATTAAAGTAATAAAATGACAAATCAAAGCACACGCAGAATGACAGGAATGTATTAAATGCTAAAATGGAAATGGTGTCATATTTTATGTTATGTGATGACAGCAATGCATTTAGCATACACTGAAAACTCAAACTATCTGAATATATTCCAAAATTTGATACAATCTCTTTTAAAACTGTAATCACGTTAACAGAAAGTTAAGACAATTTTTTGAAATTGAGATTTATGTTTTGTTAGGATGATGACAATATTTAGCTGAGATATATACTAAAAATATACGCGTGCGACTTAAGACATTTATGTGAAGGCCTTATTGTGTAAAAATCATATTTAAAGCTTTGGTATTAAAATAAAGTAGGGATAAAACCCCTAGGACTCTAGGGAATGTTAGACGTTGACACATTTCTGAGGGGATTAATATTTAAGATACTTAGGTCAAATGTTGTGTGTGAATGTGATTTGAACAATCTTACAGTTCTTGACCTAATTTATCCCAAAGGTCTCAGGTCACGGTTTTAAACAGGGCAGTCAAGAACCTATAACTACATCTGACTCAATAAAGCACTCATGTATGCACATATTGCAGTGTTATTGTCAGGGTTTTTGTCATGTGTTCTTGTATTGTTATGTTAATGTCTTATATTTTGACGTTTTCAAGTTCATGTCTATTTAATTTTTGGTTTATTTTTATATCAGTTATTGCCATGTTTGTCTCTTGTTTCATGTGTTGTGTTAACATTGGTTCCCTTGTAATATGTGTCATGTTCCTATTGGTTGTCTGCCACTTCGCCCTCTTCCATTGTGTTGGTTTTTGAATGTATTTAGAGATAGTCCTTATGTGTGGTTGCCAAGTTTCCTGTTTTGTCATGCCATGCCATGCCAAAGATTCTTGTTCATGTTCACGTTTATTTACTTTATTAAATTATCTTTCTGCGTATAGACCCTGCGCCTCATCTCATGTTTGGACTACACACACCACCCCTTTTATTTACATTTATCATTGGGCAAATATGGGTTGTTGTCATTGTAGCAAAGCCAAAATCAGTGCCACAAAGCTGAAAGCACATTTAAAATATAACTGTATGGTGTAGCACACATATTTCCCCTCAGTGGGCAATGTAAACAGCCCCAAACCTTTACCCCCCCAACAAATTACAAACAGGACATGATCTTACATTTCTCCAGAGTCTAACAGTATGCAGACTCATGAAAACTGATAGAGATCACAACTCTGTGGTGAAGATCTCACAATGCTCATAATGTGACCTAAATATTGTCCATAACTATTTGTTAAGTACTGTTGTAGACATACAATATAAATGTAATGTCTGAAGCAGAAACTTGTTAATTAGGGTGACCATACATGCCTTCTGCATCTTCCAAAAGTTGTATTTGTCGACCACATACATCATCAAGGTTATTATTTCAGGTTTGATTACAGAAAAGCAACTGTTACATTTCAAGGTAAGAATGAAATAACAATGATTGTATATGTTTTTAGCTGAAATATGAGAACATCCATGATGTATACGGTCGACAAATACACCTGAAATCTTGGCCTGGACACCTCCCTGGAAAATGGCACATATGGTCACTCTTCCATTAATGTATCCCTTACAAAAAAAATCATGTTTTTTTCGTGGTAAAAGTGTAGTAACCATATTTTTTTGGTGTAGTGATTACTATTAGCAAAACCATGCTACACTAACCATGGTTTATATGGTTTTTGAAACCACTGTTATTCAAAACCATGCTTATTTTGTGGTTACCATGATTTTACTACAGTAACCATGGTATTTTGTTTTTTATTGTAATAAAACCATGGTTAAGTTTCATAAGGGATAAACAACTATCAATATTTACAAATTCTTTGAGGTTAAAATATATTATTGAGCGGCTCAATTTGAGCCCATGAGCTGATTTTATTTTATTTATATAGATTAATCATAATTAACACATTATCACAAAATATATATTTACTTACATTAAAATTACAATAGTTTCATTCTGTAGACTCAAAAAAATGCTGGGTTATTTTCAACCCAGAGTTGGGTTAAAAAGGAACGAACCCAAACAAATTTGGTTAAAACCCAGACAATGTTTATATTTGACCCAACAGTGGTTTAAAACAACTCAATATTTGGGGTAAATAAATATATAAAAATACAGTACTGTATAAAAGTCTTTATGCCACCATTACCAGCTTCGTTGTTTTAGCAAAGTTTTAATATACATCCATATTTATTTTTCACTCTTTTTATTAAGATACAAACAGAAAATATGTCTGTACTAAATGTCTTATTTAGTGTGACCTCTCTTGGAACTAAACACATCATGAGCTTTTTTGAATTAGAATTAAAAAATTAGGATTTCATTTCATTTAGGTTTAAGGGATCCTGCAGTTTCCTGCTATTGCTCAAGTGGAAGAGGAGTTTACTCCAGCTTATATCTTTACGCTGTTTCATAGTAATTTTCTGGTTGTATTATAATAAAGAGACTGAGAAATCATTATATATGATCACATTGCAAAAACAACAAATCTAATGGTGGCATGATGGCCTAAGACTTTTGCACAATATAATAAATATCTACTTCAAACTGTTAATGCTAAGAATTTCAGCCATACAAAGCAAATATGTTAGTTTTTTAAACTTTAATCTCATCCTGAAGTTTGAATCAGTCTACAAAGAATTTGTAAAGATTTGCATGCTACTTCTAGGTGTACATATGTAAAAAGATATATGATTTGAACATTTTATATGCCATATTTAAAATCATAATTCTTTAGTTCAAAGGGTACAACATTTTGAAAACCTTAAATGAGTTGTCTTATATAAAGACCTCATAATTTTGATAAGGTTTGCCAAAATAACTTCATGGGCCACCCATATTAGTGAACCTTTTGTGATATAATAGTCTGAGTTTGGCCAAAGCCATCATAATACATTGTTATTGCATGTCTGAAGTTCATGAAATTGAGTCTGATAGGTCATTTTGCCCTGCAGGAGAACAATGCTTCCCAAGACCAAGCTCAAGAGTCAAAGCACTGAATAAACACAACTCGCGCCCTCTGGAAATATTCCGAATAAAACATTCCAGTCAGGATTACCCATCACTTACAATAAAGCAGTGTTTACACCAAGACACCACTCTCATACATTTGTTATTGTGGAAAAAGTTAGAATTTCACCCATACTGTAGTGTAAACTGAGATCATATCCCTCAAATATCATTGTTATAAAACACTTCCAGCTTACTACAACTGTTTTGTTCATTTTCTGTTTACATAATGATAACATACATGTAATATTAAAACAGATAATCAGCCTGAAAGAAACATCTTTCATGGTTCCTCTTCAGTTCACAAGTCTTATTTATCATTAAAGTCCCAAAATATCCTGACAAGCACATTCTCCTCCCTGTATCTAAAGTTTATTTTATGTCACAGACATGTATGTGGGGCGTTTATGTGTGCAGTTTGGAATTCCCCCTCCATCTGTGTGTGTGTGCGGGTTTAAGGGCACTCAATAGTGCACACAAGGAGAGACGTGTTTAAAAAACAAGCGAACATAAATTCTTTCTGTTCTTGACAGGGCACATATAAACAAAATGATCTTCACAGTATTCTTTTTCTAATAAAAACATTTCTTTATGTCTTAAGTTTATGTATAGATTACAGTCCGAGCTTATTTGCTCTTAAAGAGACTGTAACCTCAATTAACCTACTTAAGTCTGTGTCATTAATGTTAATCAAACAACCCAAGACAAAGAGAAAATCACTTTTGTAGCTCTAAAAAATAATTATATTTACTTCATACAATAAAGACAGTGTTATCATTCACTATTCAGGCTAAATCCACCTGCCACAGTGGCTGTTGGTCAAAAAAGTTAACTTCAGGCCCTGTTTATATGTCATTTCAACTTACTCTTATTTATCTTGACTTGAGATGAATGATAAAATATAGTTAAAATATGTCAACTTCATTGTACAAGTTGGAACAACTCATCTCTTGTAAATAATAAATAATAGTAAGTTGAAATGACTTATAATTTTTTTTTGATTACACAAAAAATGAAGGCAGCAAAGAATTATATTTGAAATAATTTAAAAAAGTTATCTTATAAGAGTATATGTTAAGAAACCTACACAACACAGAGATGTTCTAACCCAGTGGTTTTCAATCCTGGTCCTAGAGCCCCACTGCTTTGCACATTTTGTATGTCTCTATTATCTGACAGACTCACTTCAATTCAATGAGATCTCTGCTAATGAGCTGATGATTTTAATCAGCTGTGTTAAATAAGGGAGACATACAAAATGTACCGAGCATTGGGGCTTGTGCATATTTGTTTATGATAAGATCATAAGGAGCGTGTGATGCGCTATTATGCTGCTAAATGATTTCAGTTTCAGTGCAAAAGTCCATTTATCTATTGTGAATGTTAATTTTCATTTAATTTCCTCTGTTTCGAAGAGCTGAACCATAACTTTTTGTTGTGATGACACGTGCATCCTCACTATAGCATGTCCCTTAAAGCACTGTTTCTGCCATTTGAACACACAATGCTTCCATGAATGTTACGACAATGTCAGTAGATCCCCTTTACGGGAGCGATCACAGAACATTTATGGAAAGTGCTTGTGTTCACACAGAAGCCTCTTTGCCAATTTAATAAAAGTTTTCTGGGACCAAAGTGCTGTGAATGAAGTTAAAAGAGCATTACTGTACATTCACTGTGCAAAAGTGATGGGTTCGATTCTCAGGGAACACACATAGGGGAGAACTGGGGCAAAAGTAACGCGGGACGAAAGTAACGTGATTTTCTCAGAGCCCTGACTATATTTGCATTCCAAACTATGACAGCATCTTTAGCACGTAACCCTTGACAGAGATGACAAATATCGCATTATTTCCTCACTGTTTTGCGCATGTAGGTCCAGAAGGCTGTTTTTACTCATGATATGTAAATTCCTGAAGCTGTTATTTTTTTCTTATAATGTGTTGTGTTTTGGTTTCATAAAGATCAATCTACATGTTATTTAGTGCTCTAACACATCCTAAATGAAACCGTCTTAGAGTTTTTCAAAATAAAAGTATATTAGATTTTTCTTGTCGAAAGTAACACTTTTGTCCCGCTGCTAATACTATTGCATTCTGTTGAACATTTATATTATTCTTATTTGATTTCATTTAATTTTATAGTGTTCAAAATGTTTTATTTTTTAACAATTAAAGTTTGTACTGTCAGGTTCCTTTTGAAACATTTAATAAAACTGAAATTTAGACTAAAAATGTAATTTCATAATTATGTTTTGCAAAGATAAAGGACAAGATATTGTTGCAGTTACATATCAACAAGGTCATAGTCATGTTATATTTACTAAAAACAAGTGTAACACAAAAATCTATCTTGTTCTGTTGCGTTACTTCTGACACAACTGTGTGTTACTTTCATCCGAGGGTCAGGAGTGACAATGCACTCCCATATTTTCAAAGTGAAAATAAAGTCGTTTTACATTTGTTCAAAATTCCACCTGGTATTGATTGACCACACTTGTGTGTTATTGCATTAAAGCTTCTGCCAAATGCATAAATTTAAATCTAAAAATGACAGCCAAAATTCGTGCTATTTCTCTGCTAACACCTGTTCCTTGTGTTGGTAAGTAAAGTGTCTGAACTTTGGCATATTGGTTTGTCTGCATTTTAATGAATGTAGTGATCCATAGCCCTATGGGTTGTATTTAAAGATTAAATAGTAAACATGTTACACATATGATATTAAACAGTGCACACACTGTCATTTTAATTTAAGTTTAATAATAACAAATAATAATAACTTAAGCTAATTAAACTGTATTTTTTATCATTTATAGCAACTCATGGCTAGTCAAGAAAGTTTAAATTCATTGAAAAGTTGATTAAACTAAAAAATGTAAGTGCAACAAGAATATTTTTACAGTGCAGATGCAGTCATTGATAATTAATCAAACAACGAAATTTGTAAAAAAAACAACACATTTAAACAAATAATATTTATACAGACAACTCCAGCCTAACAATGTCAAAATAACACATCAAACTATAAACTACATCAAAACTATTAATGAATTTTATTGAACTATTATTTAACTCAAAGAGCGTGACAGTAATTTACATTCTGAAAGATGTTACCGCTTCTTTGCAGACGAGATGAATAACATCTTTCAGTAAATGTCAGTGGTGTAATAATTCAAAGTTGTATAGTTTTATTATTCGTTGAATCAGACTTTATAAACGATATAAACTGTAGATTTATCGGCGCATATATCTGCTATGTTATATCATTTGGAGGATTTCTTACCTTTTCTCTGTTCATCATTTCTTCTTCGCTTTGTCTGATCAGTTTTTTTCCTCTTCTTTCCAGTCGCTGCACTTTTCCTTTCCTTTACTTTCCTCTTCAATGGTGGGGGTAGTTTGTTTGACCCAGCAATGCACTAAATCCCCCGTCCACCCCTCACCCTATATCTCCCAATCTCTCAACACGAAATCAGGTCAAAACATACACTCGCGCTCGTCACATTACTCTCACTCCTTCATACACACATAGCTACAACTTTACATCTTCACATCGATAAACTTACACACCCTATACTGTCTGTTTAGTGTCTATTCAGTCGATGTCTCTCTGTGCTGGATAATGTCTTCTTACTTTCTCTCTCTCTGTCTCTCTGACTGGGTCTGAATGTTAATGGGGTAACGGGACTGAACTCTGTGAATAGCGGCTCTGCTGAATAATGACGCGTCTGATGTCAGTACATCACATTCACCAGCCAGCCAGCAGCTCTCATCATCATCATCATCATCATCATTCACTCTGTTATTAACACAAACTTTCAATCTTAACTTTTTATTCGTCGAGTACAATCAGACAAATGGACAAATGACTATGTTTGTTAACCCACATTTAAAATCATTTTTATTTAAACTTTGCAAATAAAATATGTATCACATTTTTAATGAACATTATGTTTATTGATTTTTTTTACAGTTACCCCTCTTAAATAAAAAATGATCTCTATTACAGATACCATAATAACCTATAATAAGATTGTTTAATTTAATAATTTACAGTAATTGTGTTAATTAAATGGAGGAGATTGCAACCAGAGATTGTATTGGCCCTGGTTAGGGAACTATGAACTTGATTGGAATTTTGTTGATCCGCCAACCAGTTAGTGAAACTAACTGAAGAACTGATCTTTCTTTATCACTGTAGGCTATTTTGTGTGTATTCCCCAATGTAAGTGCTAAAAAACAATGAAAATGGTCTCTCTTTGAGTCTTTGCTGGTAATGTGTTGGGATCATCTGGTGGGATTTTATCTGGCAGATGATTGAAATAAAATGTAAAACTTTGGTACGAATAGCAGACCTACCCTAAAGTAAATTGAATAAATGAATTATGAATAACATAGGTCCCATTCGTTTTATCCAATTAAACTAAAACTATCTGTTTTTCTGAGTTCTTGTTTTGAACGATAAATGTACAGTATTTGAATTGGTAAATCTTGAATATATATGTTTATAGAGTGTAGTGTTTAATTTGTAGTGTTTAGCTTCATCTATTATCAGACACACCAACCTGTCTATAACTGCTTCAGGTGTGCTTGAAGATGAGCTTAGGATGAGAAGTAAACTTTGAAGGACAGTACTTGTTACTATAATTATCAGCACGATTTATTGTATATTGAATAGTTGCATTACAAAACAGAGAACACATTAAACATTATTTTTACCATAAACTTAAAAGGTAACAATTGAAATCACGATAATTGACACATAAGAGCTATATATCTTGTGTACTAAAGAAATTTTCTGGATATTTGCACCCCACTGTGGTCACACATGCTACTGTATTTACATTTAGGTCAATGTTTTAAATTGCAGTAACATTGTCTTACCGCTAGTAGGAGCACTGATCTGTGGTCCAGACCCACTTATTCATGTAAGATGAGATGGACAAAGTTGTTTTGACATTTATTGGATTTATTTTAATAATAAATTAATTTTGTAAAACATGCAAAAGATACTGATTTACAGTAGGTTATTTATGTATTTATTGGTGGTATTCAAATTCCTTACAAAAGGCACAAGATTATTTTAAAACATGTTTTAAGTTTTACTCTAGGGCTTAAATGATTGCCTGTTGTGTTTCACATGAAGTGTAATGTTGTAGATGCACTGTAAAAAAAATGCATCATGAAGTTAAAACTTTTTTAGTCAATTCAACCTACTATTTAAAGTTTTGACCTAAAATATGTTCAGTTGCATTATTTCATACAGTGATCTACAAGGCTGCAGTACCTTTGTAATTAAATATATAGCTCAAGATTAAAACGCCACATCACGAGTTTATTTCAAGCCTTTACCCTGCTGTTAATATATCCTCCGCCTATAAAAATAAGATCTATTTCTCTGTTGCTTCCGGAGATAAAGGGACACCAGGCAGCACCTCCTCATCAGGTTTGACCTAGTAACCAGATGACTCTCTCTCTCTCTCTCGGTCTCGGTCTCTCTCTCTCTCTCTCTCTCTCTCTCTCTCTCTCTCTCTCTCTCTCTGTGTGTGTTTCTTTCTCTTGGTATTAGATGAGGACATTATCTTTCTAAGATCACAGCAGACAGTAAAGACAAATCCTCAACAATGTGTGTGTGTGTGTGTGTGTGTGTGTGTGTGTGTGTGTGTGTGTGTACAGTCTTTATCATGTTTAACACTTCTGTTGAACTAAACACTCTGTCTCTTAGCCGGATGGTATTTAATCAGTCTGTCCCGGTCTCCGTCACCTTTCTCTCAGTCTTTCTGCTTTATATGTTTATATTTCCTCCTGACCTCAATCAGTGCCCATCTGTTTCTGTGGTGTCTGTGCTGGATTTCTGCTCAGACTTTAATCAGGCTGGTTATCTTGTTAAGACCTATGGCAGCACGTGACACAAGAGAGCCACCAAAGAAGAGGGAAGAATTCAGTGCTCACAGGAAACAAACAGTGTCCAAACAAACTTAATTATTGAAATAAAGACAATGTTGTAAAGTCTGTAAATGTCAAAACAAAGAAAAGTTGATGTAATGATTTTGGATTTAAAGGGCACCTATTATGCAAAATAAGGTTTTAGATATACATTTGGCAACCCTAACCCTAACACAACCTCCCCACGGTGAAAAAATCATGTCTCATTAGATAATTCTATTAACAATGTGATGTCACACTGATAAAGCCCCGCCCACATTTTTATTAATTTTGAAGACAAATTTTGGCTTTTTATATTTCGAGTAAACATATTTACACTTCAAAATTCATAAAATTTGTGCTTTTTTGCTCCCACCTCATATAGGGGCATTTTGGACATGCTATAATAAATGATCTGTGGGGTATTTTGAGCTTAAACTTCACAGACACATTCTGGGCACACTTGAGACTAAGGCTGTGTCTTAATCAGCTCCCTTCTTCAGTAGGCAGGGCACTGATAAGGGAGTCGGCCATTTTAAGGGCTCAATCACAAAATTCTTCCCGTGCACTGGAACATTCGTTTCCTAAAAAATCCCACAATGCAACGCAAAACCCAGTGAGCATTGATGGTCCCTATGTTCCCGGATATCACGTGACCTTTACTGAATCTCTCCAACTGAAAATCATGCGAGCCAACTCATAAAGTTCATAAAATGTTACAGAACTTTTAGAAATTTTTTAATTGGAAACAAACATCGCTAGACAGGAAGGGACCGCAATCTACGTAATATTAAAAACTAATATTCTTCCAAATTTATGCACGGATATGTACGAGAATAAAGAAAGCGTTTCTCACAATATACTTTAACACGTGTTTAAAAAAGAAATCAGAGAGATGTTGGTTTTGCCAGTTCAGGAAAATAAGTGAACAGTGTCCCAATGTGAAGTGAGCTACCAGTGCCTGAACCTGCATACATACTGTAATATCTGATTCACCTCCTTGGGAGCGGATTAAGATACAGCCTTATATTACATTTTGAAAAAACTGGCATAATATGTAGCCTTTAAAGGCTCAATCCTGAGTAAGATGCAGACATTTTTGAAAAGTGTAAGAATCTTTAAAAGTAAATTGAACATAAAAGCATTTCAGGTCAACAGGATGTTGAATGCTATGAAAGAAGGTAACATTTAGATATATGCATGGCAGGTAATAAATACAGGAAAATATATATTTCAAATTATGCTGACACTTTTAGAAAAGATCAAAGGGGATGGAAAGAAGGATGTAGGGCAGACAGACAAACAGACAGACAGACAGACAGACAGGCAGACAGACAGAGTGTGTGTGTGTGTGTGTGTGTGTGTGTGTGTGTGTGTGTTTGTGTGTGAGAGAGAGAGAGAGAGAGAGAGAGGGGGGGGGGGGTACATTTGATTCGGTCCCTTACAAGCTGTTTTGTGGCTGAACTGGTCTAGTATACAAGATGAGAGCAGACACACACACAGAGTTGGAGCAACTCCTGTTTCTTAAATCTATACAGCAGGTAAGGAGACGGAGATTATCATACATATGAGAGCTTATATGTGACCCAAGTGTGAATGACATTGATGAATGTGTTGTAGTTTTCTCTATATGTGTTTATATATTAGTATCTTTCTCTATTGTATTATTAAATGAGCTGCATCTCTGAGGCTGGACTACATTAGTTACATGCTTTTTTGAGCTTTAACAAATGCAGTAGCGTTAAATCCTTTGGGTGTCCAACCATGAATTTATTACTGTAAGTAACAGTAGCTGTAATCATGGTATTATTGCAAACACGGTGGTTATCATGGTATCTTATACTAAATGTCTCTCTTATTTTCCTCTTATGCCTTTTTTTACTTTTTATATATTAAACTTAATATATTTTATAATTTAAACTTGTAAAACACGTGTTAAATAAAAGGTTACATATTTCACAGTAAAATATCCTCAAATATTGTGTAAGGAAATTGCTTATTTGTGTAAATAAAAATGCATTTGTTTTGTTAGATTAGAGCTTACTGATGATCATGTGCAATGGGGATGTTTCAGAAGATCCAGATGGCTCTTTATTTCTGGATTGTATTTTATAAACTCGTTGTTTGTTTCCGAGTTAATGTTCTGCCTGCATTCAGACCCGACAATCAGGCTAATAGTGGTGGATTAAGACAGATAAAGTGATGATTGAGAGAGACTGAGGAAAGAGCTTCACGCTGTTCCTAACTGCTACCATCTGGCCCACCTTCTAAGCTCATGACAAACACGATTTTACAGTGCACACGTGTGTCACTATATGAGGAATTATTGCCTGCCGCTTAATACAAATGATGCATTTCATAGTGGTAAATATCCTTTACTAAAACACTTGAACCCTTGACCTAAGACACTGAACCAGCAAAAATTCTTCATACTTTAATAAATCCTAAAATATTGATTTCAACAACTTCACCCTCATGAAACAGTAATCTTTAAGATTAGGCAGTAATCTTAGACGTCTGGTTACAGATAATCAGACAATGGCCTGGATAGACATGACATAATAAAGATAAAACACGCAGTGCTGACAGTCTGTATATTACTATACCTTAAGGGGCGGTTTCCCGGACAGGTTTTATCCTAGTCCCAGACTAAAATGCATTTTAATTTAAAACATCTTGCACTGACATATCTGAACATATATCAGTGCCATTTTTTTGCGTTTTGTCTTAAGATGCACACCAGTATTGTTATTTGTAAAACTGCTTTAATGTCCTAATTTAACTAAAAGGTCTAGTCCTGGATTAATCTAAACCCTGTCTGGGAAACCGCCTCTAAGGCCTCTAAGAATTTAAATATTTGTTTTCTTTTTATGATTTTAGTTTAAAATAACCTACTCAATAGGTTGAGCATTACTTTATGACATGGGTTTGAGTGAGCACACATAGTGGTAAAATGTATACCTTGCAGTGCACTGTATGTCGCTTTGGATAAAAGCATCTGGCAAATAAATGTAAACCTGGCAATGCCCAATAGTTGTTAAAAACGTATTTTCTTTCTGAATTCGGTTTGATACCTTAATTTAAATTCAATAATTGAACGTGAACTTAAAAGACATCTTGAGCTAAACTTTGAGAGGTGCATGACTTATTTTGAAGTTCTTCCTCATCACAAACTGTTTTTGTAATGTAAACTAGTATATAACAACACCACTCTTTATCCAAACTTCCTTCCTGCAATTCCTCAAGCACTTAATCCAATTATTACACAAAGTTCGACCTATAGTAGATACCGTAAAGAAGTCACTGTACAACACTCTCTCTTAAACACACAAACACACGCTAATACTCTCTAGACCCTTGATGACGGCTCTTCTCTTCACTTATCCTCATTAGGAGAGACTGTGACGTGCACTGCAAACATCTACTACTGTGGACACCATTGTTTGTTCTGTCTTACTGGCTAACATTATTTACTTAATTAGTTTAAGTTACTTTTACTTTGTTGTTTGTGGTATGGTCAGTCTAACTTCAAGTTATATTTTTGTGTTTTTCACTTCTTGCATCATGAACCAATGTTCTTTGAAGGGTTCCCAAGTTAATCTATGTGCATTCTTAAAAATAAAGGTGCTTCACGATGTCACTGAAAAAACATTTTTGGCTGTATGGTATAAAAAAAGGTTCTTTAGATTATAAAAATGTATGACAAAGTCATACGGCATTGCTGTGAAGAACCTGATAAGCACCTTTATTTTTAAGAGTGTGGTTCTTAAATTTCTAGGATATTTTCGGACTAAAACTTAGTATTAATGAGATTTCATTTGTATTTCTTTTAAATTTGTATTTATAAGAATGTATGCTTAATCGTCAGTGATGAGTGTAATCAGTTTGGTTTTCTTTGCAGGCTTTCAGTGAGCTTTTTTGAACAGACAAGGAAGACAGTTTTAAAGGATTACGTGTAATACATCTGCTCTCTGAATGAAAATTAACCTTGAAGAGGACGAGGCTGTACAAGACACTGTAAGCTGCAAGATCCTTTTACAAGGAACGGAAAAGTACACATACAAGTGTAGTCCTGTAAACAGAAGAACCAGACTAAAAGATTATGGATCTTGATGTTCTAAACACAAGGGAGCCAACAATAAATGCTTCAGGATAAAACCTAATTTTCTAAACTATTTGATCAATCAGGGTGAATTATTTCATTAAATATGATGTCCAACTTGCACCCAACAAGCTCTTTTCCCCGACTCAAGAGGACAAAGAAATTGATCTTGCTACTCTTTGTTTTCTGTTATTCTGCATGTGTTGGAAGCAGTATTCCAGGTTCAGACAACAACCCTCATTTTATCTGCACCCCCATCCCTGCTGATACTGATCCTGGGTGTTTTCCCACAGTGGGTGCCACAAGTGGCCCCACGAATGGACACCACAGTGGACCAAACGGGAACAGCGGGTACGGTATGTCTGAGGAGGCAAAAGCCACGATCCTACACCTGCGGGAGAGTTTGGTTCAACAGAAAGAAACCATCCTGGACATGAGGGAGACTATCAGAGAGCTCACTGCCAAACTGAACCTGTGCGAGGGTTTAAGTCGTAGCGTGGCCAACCACGACGACCACCCACATCGCACATCTGCACACATGGCCCACCACGCTTACCCGCCAACCCCTGATAAGGCTCATCTCGGGTGGATGGGGCCTGATGGTCACCATGCCAACCACAGACTTGACCTGGGTCATTACGAGGATAGTGGCGCAAGACATCACCGTGGGAAGGCTGTGTTGAGCGAGAAGCACGTTGGGGGTGTTGAGATGACCCTTTCACCATCATCCACGCCAGAGCAGATCAACAGGATGCTTCAGACCCTGAAAGAACGGCTGGAGAATTTGCAGGTAGAGTACAAGGGATGAAGAAAAATGATAATAGAGGAGGGCTTAAAACAGCACAGGACAGATGATGAGATAGCAGCCCATAATACAGAATACAGAGAGAATCTATGAGGTTCTGTAGACCCAGATGATATACTGATGAAAAGATACATTAAATAAACCTGAGATACAGGTTTGGCCTTGTGTTGATTTGTAATTTGATGCCTACCAAAATCTTTGTTTCCTAAAGCAAAACCAGTCAAGAACATCTACAGTACTGTATTCAATTTTGCAAGCCATTTCTAAGCCTATCATGACTGTGTTTGCAGACACGAAATACCTCCACCACCTACTCCAGTTCACTAAAGGAACTCTTGCAGAGGAAGATCAGCGCTCTTGAACAACAGATCCAACACCATCCTGCTTCACTAACCAGTCACAGTGATGATGATGATGGTGATGATGATGAAAGCCACCATGACCATGATCATGATGACACCCATCATGAGGACCACCATGATAATGATCACCATGATGATGATCATCATGACGATGATCACCATGACGTTGATCACCATGACGATAGCCATGAAGACAGCCACCATGATGACAGCAGTCAAGACAACGACCACTATGACAATGAGGTTCCTGAATACGGCTTTGGAAGGTCATCTTATCACTCAGGAGGACACAGAGGAGCATTGAATGGAGTGCACAGCAAGTTGGACGCAGTTCTCAATCATCTGCAGCACAGACTTGCTGACACAGGTATGACCTTTTGCTCAATTAGTAAAGGATTGTGTTACTTGAAACCAAAATGTCATGAGTTTGATTCCTATACTGATGTAAACTTTGTAATATGCTGTAAGTCACTTTGGCTAAAATCAAGCATCTGCCAGATGCATAAAATTTAAATGACCACAGCAAAGTCCAAGTAATTCTCACAATTTAGACGCACTTCAGCTTAACCTACACTACAAGTCGATGGACCAGGGTTTAAATCTGACTATTCAAACATGGTAATAGGTTTGTTTCTGATCTAAGGTGGTCTTCAACCTAGAAACAGCTTTACTGATATGGTCATCTCAGCAAGGCTGGTTACAGCTCCTTGGACAAGCAACAAGTCATTTAGGCTGCGTCCCAGATGGCTCACTTAATGTGACTTGCAGTCTTGTGGACTCACAATGGCCATCGCGTACATGTGTCTGTTAAGTCCACAAGACCGCAAAGTGTCCCTCTTGTCTTTCAGGTTTAATGGTACTCATGGGCGCCCAATTTTCTGTCAATATGCGCCCTGGATCCGCACTTTACTGAGCCTGCATCTGTGCAGGCTTTGCAGCAGACGTCTTGCCCACAGTCAAAGTGGCATTACGCCGTGAAAGTGTGACTTATAGGAAGACCCGAGTGTTTTGCATGCCATTTGGGACAAGTCCAATCTATTTGCCTTAAAATAACCTGCTCTCCTTTAAGTGCTATGAACTAGTTTTTCTAAATCTATAATCCCAAATTAACAATATGTTCATTCTCACAGGCTCTAGAAAGAACAGCAAAGTCAATGAAGCTTTCCAGATTGGATTCCCCATGCAAACAAACTACATGTACGGTCGTGTAAAGCGCACTCTGCTGCACGAGATCTTCTCATTCACTTTATGTCTGTGGATCAAGGCCGGTGTCGGGCCTGGACTCGGGACACCGTTCTCCTACTCGGTTCCTGGTCAAGCCAATGAGCTGGTTCTTATTGAATGGGGTAGCAACCAAAGGGAGCTGCTGGTTGATGACAGAGTAAGTGAGAAAAGAGTTAAAACAACAGGATTGTGATTAAATTCCTATGGGAATTTAATACTTTTGAATCATAATGGGAATCCTACAACACAAAACAGAAACTAGTAGATCTTCTAGTTATGGGATGGTTTTAATTGTTTACTTTATAAAAAATAATATTTTAGTATTAATCAGCAAACCACAGTTTTTGGTTTATTGTCTTTAAGTTATTACTTTTAACTATGTTCTCTTTGAACCATGTTTGGATGGCTTTTGATGTAAAGCTTGGTGGAGGAAACCCAAAATTTGCTAATGAGTCAAGACACGTACCTTAGGCGTGGTGCTAAGGCGTGATGTCAGTGTTTGGCTGCACTGTTTATGTGACTATGGTTACAAATAAAACTACTGAGATTACCAATAGCAAGATGTCTATTACAAACATAAAAAAACAATTGAAAGATCATCGGGGGTTTTATCCAATAAGTATCCAATAAGAATCAAATGATCCTGTATAAATTTCAGTAGGATCTTACTTGATCTCATTATGATCCTACATGACTGTGTTTTAATATGACAAATATTCCAATAGTCCCAAACAAATCCCTTTATATTTGACGAGGACAACTGAAACTTGCATAGTTGCAGTAAAAGGAGAGCCGGCATTAGACATGATACTAAGAGACAGAGGTGAATTATTTATGTGTAATAAAGGATCTAATCTGTCTTCCTCTTTGTTCTCATTTGATCTGAGTCTACAGTATCTCTCTCCGTGTGTGTATATTCACAGGCTGTCAATTTACCCCTCTCTCTGAGTGATGGTAAATGGCACCATGTCTGTGTGGCGTGGTCAACACGGGATGGCCTGTGGGAGGCTTACCAGGATGGTGTAATGAGAGGCTCAGGTGAAAATCTCTCTCCCTGGCATCCCATCAAACCTGGAGGAGTCTTCATACTGGGGCAAGAACAGGACAAGTACAAACAGTTAACTTAATATCTATTTTACTCATACTAACGGTTAGGGATGTTGCTAAGTGGTTGCTCTATGGTGCTACTAGTTGGTATGCCTGTTGAGTGTAAGAAATTTTGATAAGCTCACATGTAATTCCCTTAAAAAGATTAGATTTCAATTAGTTAAAAAGGTCTGGTTTACAGCTTACCTTATGCCAGGACTAGGCCTTAGTTAAATTAAGATGATTAAGCATCTTTAATAAACACGTCTTAGAAAAAACGTTACTGCTGTGTATCTTAAGACAAATCAATGGCATTTGTTCTGCAAGTTAATTTCAGTTGAGACAGCTTAAACATGTGTTTTTAGTCTAGGACCAGCCTTAAACACTCTCTGTGAAACCAGGGACAAATGAAATAAACAATAAATGAAAGAAAATGATCACATTAGGTTTGCAAATCATAATGAAAATATTTATTTAGTAAATTAACGTCAAAAGCCTGTATAAAGTGTGTATTTGATGTCCTAAATACTATTTCAGTCGTGACAACTCTCAGAATGTAGCATTTTAAGGTGGCATGGAATCTACATAAGCTTTGTCTTAGCGGTCTCGGTCTGATATGCTGCTACTGCTGGCATGAGTAAAAGCTTGAATCATGAATCATGCACATAATTACAGAGTTAGGAATACGTGCTACCACAAGGAAATAGGGAGAACCCCATAGCAGATCTACATTAGGCAGGTGGTGCTGGGGAAGGAGGTGGGATAAATAATCCCATGGAGCGCTGCATTGAGATGAACCAGGACAGAACGAAATGAAATGGGTCACAGTGATATAAAGGGTAGATTTATTGGCTGTGCTGTCAACTTTATAAGATCCAATCAGCTGCATGGAAGAGTTTTATCACTGAACTTATTTTTATATTTTTATTTCAGGACACACTGGGAGGCCGTTTTGATGCCACGCAGGCATTTGTTGGTGAAATCTCAGATGTGCATATGTGGTCTCATGTTCTCACACCGCATGATGTCTACAGCTTGGCTTCATGTGGTGGTCATATCACTGGTGACATCATCGCCTGGTCAGAGTCAATAGTGGAGCTGCATGGAGGGGTCACTAAATATCCATTTGACCCCTGTCACTGAAGAGTGTATAATTCTTCTGAATGGCAAAATGTAAAATCACAGTTCATTTTGAAACACTTCAATGACTTAAAACCTGGTTTTAATGCAAAGCTCCCAAAACACTGCCTTTTGTTTACATAATAAAACTTAAATGACCCCACAACCTTTACAATTTCAACATGTAGTTTTGTGCTGTTATCATGTTTTTTATATAGCTCATTTCTTTCTTACTGAACTTTTTTCTTATTTTATTCTACTACTTACACTTACACTTTGTCATTCATTTTTTGATGCAAGAACATATTGTCATAGCTTGAATAGAAAAGCATAGAATGTGTTGATGCTGACCAGAGGTTAAATTGAGACTAGAAAAGAGTAACCAGTTTATAAAGGATTCAATATCTTGCACTGTAAGAAGAATCTATAAAAGATGCAGCGATACCAAAGAGATGAGTTAAAAAGAGCAAACAAGTTTGCTATATTTACTATTTTTGTGAGTTTTTTTTTTTTCATTTTAATTGAAGTACAGTTTGACAGTAATTCATATGATAAAACCAACTTAAGTAGGCATATCTGGACATTTGTAATATATTCTGTTAAACATTTTGAGTATTTTGGATTTTAGATAGGTGTTCTGTAATAATTTGCAATAATTGAATCAATCTATTTGCTGAGGCACCTGAAAAAAGTGTAATTGATTCAAAAGACTTGATTTCAATTGTAATTTTTGTGTTTTAAACTATTACTATTTATTTACTGTTTTCATTTGTTTACTAATTTGAAAACAGAAACTAAACTTTACAATTAAACAAACTTGCTGTTCAAATCTGAAGCCCCACATCACTGGACTCTCTGAAAAATAAGGTACGTGTTAAAAATGTGTCCTAATACGTACCATTTTGGCAAAGATATGTACCTTTGAGGTACCATACCAATGTGTACCTTTTAATCGTGTGCTTTTTTAAAAGGTATTTGATTGAATCATTGCATAAATAAAATGAGTTGTGCAGTATTGACTATCAAAGCCTCTCAGATAAATAGCAGCTCTGTCTTTGGTTGGTCCTGTTGCTATTATTAGATCATAAGCCACTTAATCAGATCCAGTGTTCAAAAGGTCCTAGCTGTAAATTCCAGTTGCTAAACTTGTTTTGTTTTCCAGACAACAGTTGTACATGACATTCCTATTTGTCTTTACACCAACACCTGTTATGAAAAGGCTATACAGACTGTCACTGTAATAGATAAGTAAATCATCATGTCAGGTTCCTTATCATGTCTGAGATTATTTCTGCGATAAAAACCGGCTGCCTGTACATAAGCCTGCTTTTTACACTGCTATTTACCACATAAGGAAAGTATGGAACATTAAATATTGATGTATAACAAATCCCGACATTTCATGAGTAAAACCCATTTACTTTCGGTTTTAGAATAAGTATATAGTAAATATAGTGTTATGTTATTAAAAGCATAAAAAAGATACATTTTTAAATGCATTAGTTTTTATGCTTACTGGCCCAGGCCCAAATCTCTATAATATTCTGATTACATTGCATCCCAAGGACCATGGGATTTATTTTTGTTTTATTTTATGCAAGGCAAACTTTAATTGTGTAAATGAGTTTAGGTTTGTTCAAATCCCTCTAAGTGTGAGCAATAATAATATTGACATTTTCCCAAAAAGATGAATAAATGATAAAAAAAACCACAAACAATAAAAAAGTTTTTTGTACTTCTGTTTATTAGAGTTGACTGGCAACAGTGTACCATAATTGAGTTTTTGATTTGCTACATGAAGAATCTTTCAACAATCTGTGGCCCACCTAAAGACAGACACTTGAAAACACTGTGAGGAGAGACATAAAGAAATGCTTTCATTCGTCTTGTATTCACAGACTTTGGCACCTTTGCACAACTCATCAAGAATGCCCAGAGTAAAAGACCCAAAACATATTCAAGTCATTAAAAATCATTTTACTCTCTTCATCAGTCCATGTCATGCCATTACTATTGGTTTAAGCACATATCTTATACCCAAGGAATGTTGCAGTCAGCAGTTGATGCCATTTAACACTTGGAGTCCCTTGAGATCTCGCTCAGTCATATTCGACCATAGGTTAGCATTAAACACGATGTGAAGCATATTAACTACCAATTGTTGGAAACGAACGCTTTGTATTAGCACCTGTTACATGTGCAGTATTACTGGAGAGGGCACTAACCAGTCAAATAAGCTGTCATGTAGTGAAAACTATTAAAGTGCCACAAACATGGATTCTAACTCCAAAGTTTTAAATATGTCTTCAATGCAAAGACATCCATTAATATAGCAAAGCTTCCTACTAATTGGGAAAAATCACAAAAGTCAAGCAAAATGCACTGCTAAACAATTCTCATTACTGACTTTTTCATTATTAGTATATTTAAATAGATCAGCTATTATGACTCCAGAGCAATATTAGTGTTCCGTATAATTCCGTTAATCATTTAAAGAACATTCAATGTCTATATCGTTTTTAAATACGTTTACATTTTAAGTGTAAATTGATGCTCTCCACCTCTTTCTATAGCCTATACTGATTGAGATACCAATTTGTTGATTCACAAAAGCCAAGTACGGTTTAGAAATACGGAACGCTAATCGTTGCTTGACACGTGCTCAAAATGTTGCCGTTACATCCACTCTTTACAAAAGATGCTTCGATTCAATACAACATGCATCCCCTATTCTTATTACTTTTAAGAACAAAAACAATAAATTATAAAAAAAATGCTATCAATCTGTGTAAACAAACATAACAACATATATTTACAAACAGAATAAAGGCTAAATATATTGTACATTGAAATAAGCTGCCATGGGACTCCTTCAAAGTAACCAGCGTCAAGTCAGAGGAGTAACTAGTGTTTCACACGAGCAGGAAAACAGATGAATATACAGGTCATTGCTACGTCTGGCACATCTCGAAGCATTACAAAGGATTCAAAAACAATTGTTTGTGGGGTCAAGAGCAGCAAACAGCTCTCTCTCTCTCTATGACCTCGTAGTACATAAAAAAAAAAAATCACACGAATCATCACGTCCGGGTCATATTTCACATCAACATGCAAAGAAGAAAAAATAGTTTGACACCCATTCAGTTATGCACAAATAACTGAATTTAATTAAGTAATGTGAAAAAAATAGATATGCAAAAATGATAAAATTTTGCCATCATGATAGTGTTGTGCTTAATTGTCATAATATGTTATTTTTACGCTAATATGGTTTTCTTCTAGGTGAAATGTGACCTGGACGTGGTCTTGTTGTGAGATTCCCTCCAAAATGTTTGTAGCTGTAGTGGTTAGGCTATCTTTAGTTCAAACACTAGCAAAAACATTCATAAACAGGCCTGTGGGGACTTTTAAGGCTATTTAAGGACTCACATTTGGCAAACTATGCATTTGACAAACTTACTGCAACAGTTCACAGGAAGTGATGTCATCAGCTTTTCTTTTTTTAATACTGGGAAACATTATTTTGGTCCCGCCCCACGGCCAAACATAACAGTATTAGTCTAAAATGATATCTAACGTTTCATTGATATACCCCAGAAGTGAACTAACCACATGCTTCAAAAGGTAAAAAATGATGGGCCTAATTCACCCTCATCCAATTCTTAAAGGAATAGTCTACTCATTTTCAACATCAAACTATATCACTACCTTAACCAAGAAGACCTGATACATCCCTCCATCATCCGTGCGCGCGCACGCAAGCGCCGGAGCGCGCTACGACACCCCGACAGCACCCAGCACAGCCCCATTCATTCAACGGCACCACCCAGAGACAAAGTCAGAAGTGACCAAACACATCAACGTTTTTCCTATTTAAGACGAGTAGTTATACGAGCAAGTTTGGTGGTACAAAATAAAACGTAGCGCTTTCCTAAGCGGATTTAAAAGAGGAACTATATTTTATGGCGTAATAGCACTTTTGTGAGTACTTCGACTCGGCGCAGTAACACCCTCCCTCTCCCATTATGAGAGTGAGAAGGGGAGCGGACTTTTCAGGCGAGTCGAAGTACTCCCAAAAGTGCTATTACGCCATACAATATAGTTCCTCTTTTAAATCCGCTCAGGAAAGTTGCACGTTTCACTTTGCACCACCAAACTTGCTCGCACAACCACTCGTCCCAAACAGGAAAAACGTTGATGTGCTTGGCCACCTCCAACTTCATCTCCAAATGGCACCATTGAATGAATGGGGCCAAGCCAAACGCCATCGAAGTGTCGCAGCGCGCCCCAGCGCCCACGCCCACGCACACAGATGACAGAGAGATGCATCAACAATTCCCAGCCAAGGCAATAACATATTTCAACATTGAAAATGAGTAGACTATTCCTTTAATTTGATTTGTGTGTATAGCAATGGCCTTCATTAAATCTTCATTTATAACATAAACTCAAGTTAATAAGAGATAAATAGTTTCAGTTCAAACAGGCAGAATAGACTCAGTAAATAGCATTCAGACTAACCAAAGCCTTCAACGGGAGCAAAACTTCTTCTTTCAATATCAGTAACACAATCTACAAAACAAGAGAAGCTGAGCTGTGGTGAAGGCTATGTTAGATCTGTCCCTGATGATGATGGTGATGATGAAGAATACACCAGGCTGTTTGGTTGTCTACCCTGTAATGTGTAAGAACTTCACAGTACGATGCTGTCAATAGCAAGATCGCTGGTCAGAAGCCATCAAACGTGAGAGCGGCGGTAAGGAGAGAGGAAACTAAAACCAAACTGACCGCTCAAACTAATGATGAAGTGGAAGTGTGCAAGTAAAATGCAGAGAACTAAGTAATGTGCGATGAAGGCTAATGTCCTGCAGATGGGTTAAAGTAATAGTTCACCCGCAAAATGAAAATCTGATCACCCTGAATCTGTTCCAAAACCCATATGACTTGTATCCATCCCTGGTAAGGCTGAAAGTCAGTAACAGCGGGGAAGGGATTAAAGTCAAGCATCAAAAATGAGCTAAAATTAAAGTTAACATAACAGGTTTGGGGAAGAAAGCTGTTAACTCGACTGATACCAAATCATTGATAACGGTCCAATTCAAAAACAAGTGATTGGTAAATGCACTTAGGAGAGTTAGGGCGCATTTCAACATTTTGACACAAAAAAGAATATTTTTATTCCTCGGTTTAAGGGAATAAATTTAAATAGTGCTTTATCATCCTTTGTTTATTATCAAAGCCTCCAGTCCTTTCACTGTTACTGCATTGAAAACCTGATACCCAGACAGAAAGTTATACGGATTAAGGAACAATGATAGGGTGAGGAAATCATGACAGAATTGTCACTTTTATTTGAATGCGATCGGCGCAGTTGTCCAAATATTTCGAATGTCAGCATAAAAGAGTTTAAAGGCTTGTACAGGCTGGTGTGATGACTAGTAAATAACACTGTAGTGTAGAAGTGTAGTAGAAGTATGTAGAGAAGAGAAGTATGAATAAACGAGTATTGGACAGGTCACACCTGCACAATCCAACTAAAGATGGTTCAGTGTTCAGGTTTGACAAAAATATCAACGTGTCCATAAAACCAGCGTAATGGCAGGACAAGAGCTACCTCGATGTGTCAGGGAAGTATTGTTTGTTTCTCAGTGAATGGAAGAAGGTTTTCTGCTGCTGGAGTAAGATGACTGTAAGATTATGGAAGGATCATGGGAAGAAATTGAGGATTTTATGGTTGCTCTTCCTTTTTCTTTAGTGAAATGCGTTTCTTCCTGGCTGCAAGCATCTCGTAGAAAGGGTCCACGCTCACAGCAGATCTGAAGCGATAAAGGACATGAAATCATTTTATGTTCTGTACTCGTGAATTTGTTAGGAGTGGAGTTTCTTTTCATGTGTTTGTATATATTTTGTGTTAAAACAGGAAGTTGGGATAGTAAATATCAAGAAGCTTATGTCTATAACTGAAACATTTTCATTATACCCATAAATCTGTTACATGATATTGAGAATAAAAAGCTTATGTTAAAGGCGGAGTGCACAATGTTTGAAAAACGCTTTGGAAAAGGAGACGGGCCCACTACCAAAACACACTTATAGCCAATCAGCAGTAAGGAGCGTGTCTACTAACCGACATCCTTGCCGGGTTGAGTATGTGTGGGGCGAGTCTTTTAAAAGAAGGTCCAGATTCTATTGGGGTAGGGGCGTGTTTGTTTAGGTGATTTCAAATATCAACATTGGCTTTCAAACATTGTGCACTCCGCCTTTAATAGGGATTCATTAAAACATTTGATTAGACAAAAAGTAATCAACACTTTTAGCTGATTTTCCAGACAATGTCTAAATGCTAGAAGAAACTTTGTCAACACTTTAATGGAGTCTATTTACACTGGATATAAACACAGCGTGTTAAAGGGATTTTCACCAGAAAATGAAAATTCTGTCATCATTTCCTTGCTCTTGAACATGAATAAAGATATTTTGAAAAATGTTAATACAGGGTTCCCAAACCTTAGTTAACTTCAAATTCAATGACCTTTCAAGGACTTTCCAGGTCCAATACCCTCAAATTCAAGAACTAAATGTGGGGACACATTTCAAGTGAGAGCAACGTTACATCGTGTTACCTTTTAAGATACATTGTTACAGTTCCCTTTCGAGGGAATTCGTGCTGCATCACTGCGGTGACACTTTGGGGACGCCTACAGGGGTAAGTGTGTCTGAATATTTATATCAAATTCAACCAATGGTGAGACTTAACGACAAAGACAGGGTGACGCGGGAGTCAGGAAGTATATCGCTATCTGAAATATTGTCAAAGATGCATTACAGGGACACAGGCAATATGACAAGGAAGACGCAGCGTCTCGTTCCCTTCTCAGGGAACAAGTGTTACATATGTAACCCGAGACATTTTCATTTGTCAAACAAAACTATGCAAAAAAGCATTTTGGTATGAGTCAACATTCGCATACAAAAGATTAAATATTTAAAACTTTAAAAGTTTTAAAAAGAATTTTTATTATCCTACACTACACAGGGAATAATATGGATTTTTTTTCCAGAAAACTTCTTGCATAAAATAGATTCAAGCACTTTCAATGACCTGTATCTATGTATGTATATTTTCAAAAACTCCCCAGGGCCTTGAATTTTCCGCCAGATTCACAAAATTTCAAGGACCCGTAGAAACCCTGTTAATAACATAAATCAGCTTGGTTACAAACATATCTTCATTTGTAGTCGGCAGAACAAAGACATTTATACAAGTTTAAAACAAATTGAGAGTGTCAGTAAATTATAGAATTTTCATTTTTCAGTGAACAATCCCTTTAACCAATACCTAAAGTCGATGCTAAGCCGTAAATAGATGTCGGCCAATACAAGCGCGATTGCCGCAAACAGGCAATATTTGCCTCAGTCGCATCTTACAAATTTGAAAGTGCAAAATTCCCATAGGGAAGAACTCATTGACAAGTCCTGATTGTATCAGAAAATGATAGACAGCAATGATTACATTTGTGCGAGTGACCCAAAAACAAGTAATCCAACGAACAATATAGAGCGAGTAATGCGATGCACATTCACTTAGCCTTTGGTGTGCACACATCATGAGGTTTATGCTACCCAAACACTATTCCTTCACGGTCTGCCAAACATTGTTAGTTCCTTCAGAAAATGCAAATACAGTTTGATTATGCAAACACAGGCTGAGGAGAATTTGCACTTGATGTGAACAGCACTTTTTCAAGTCACTTTTTGTCTTCTAAGATCTCATCTACCTTCATAACTCACTTGCTCGGATCACTTACTTGATGCTGTGGATCCATTCGTCTTTTTCTTCTGGGGTGGGGGCAGAGATTCGGTACACCATGTGATTTCCCTCCACCACTCTGCCATCAGCTTCAGTCTTACACGCTTTAATCAGCTGACCGCGGTTATTGGGGATATACAGCTCGAAACAGTTCTTTAGGGAAAACATCATAATCTTACATCAGTTTCTGGTAAAAGTCTATTAATGAAATAAACATGTAACACACTTACTGGCTTCCTGGGATCTTCAACCTCACGTATACTCAGATTTTCTAAAGGAATGATGCCTCTGGGCTCTTTATCCTACACACAGAAATAAACAGGGAGTACCATCAATGAATAGGACAATTTGGTAATGATAACACATCTGTAAGGGATCATGTACAGTCACTTCGGTCATTATCAGAAATGATGACATGGCTCTTTATAATACTCAATTCTGACATGTCAATGACAAAACTATAATTGGCCATTGTCTTAAGAAATTTTCCATAAAGCTCTGCTAGTTCTAGGTTTTCATTTTCATTCATCTAACAAAGAGCAACTTTACACACCTCCACTGTCTCCATTTCATCTGAACCGTTGAGACTAATATATTGCAGTGGCTGACATTTCAGACAATATTATTAGACTATTTTGTCTGTATACCCACAAGCTGCTTTGCATAAATGCTTCTGATAAATGATAACATTTTAAAGTAATGTTTTCAATTTAAATGAATATTGCCTCTTCATGTTTTAAATGACTGATTTGACTGTACATTGTCTTGCTTGTGGTGTGAATGTGACTTACTGTTGTGTACTCAAAGTAATAAAGACAGTTATCTGTCAGAATGAACCACCGTCTCTTCCATGTTTTCACACGACCTCCTGAGAAAGAAGATTACGCTGGATTAGAGGTGTAAAACAGGACCTTAGTATCAACACTTTCCTTTGTGTCAGTCCGCTGGTAAACCACATAGACAGATACAAGATAAAAATCCATCAACTTGCCAACTGAATAAACAAGACTGTTGAGATTCTGAGGAAAATATAAGTAGTGCTTACCTGAGTAAACCTCACAGCCACAATGCTAAAGTCATGCTAAGTGTTTGTCAGTGCACTATTTGTTAGTTAATTCTTTCCTAAAGAACATTTTCTATGTCTTCAACCCTTTGGTCACACTTGTAAACATTGTTTTGTTATGCTTTGTTTGCTTATTGACAAAAATGCAAGTCTGTTATGTATATGGGGCCTTTTTACAAATAAGAAATTGAGATTCCTTCGATGCATGGTTTAATAGAATAGGACAATATTGCAAATATTCCAAGAGAAAACGAATTGTAAATCTGGAACAAAATATTTTTAAAAACGCATTTAAAGATCAAAGTCCAAACGCAGTCGGTATACAGCAATGCATATTACTAACAAAAATGGTTTGTTTTTGCTCTCTACTGGCTTACCAAAGTAATAACCTTGTTTTACCTAAAGGGGGAAATTGTAAGCTTTCACATAATCAAATCTGAATTTCCTTGGGAAATCCTCAAGGAAGGGTGGATGGTAAGGCGAAGTTTGAAGGCGAGTTTCACTTTTAATCGAGATTTAGCTGCACCCACTCACAAAAATAAAGTGTTGATATATTTACGGTAGGAAGTTTACTTAATATCTTCATGGAACATAATATTTACATAATATACTAATGATTTTTGATCAAATAAAACGATCATTTATAATGAGCTTTTTCTACAAATATACCTGTGCCTCTTCTGACTGGTTTTGTGGCGTATGCGTAAAAACGTAATTTGCTTGTTAAAGTATATTATAGGGATGCAACAAATGTCTGGCAACAGAAACTATTTAGCCAAAAAAGTAAAAAAATAAGCAAAATTTAAGCATTTTCTGGGATCTGCAGAAAACAAATCTATTTTACGAAACAAAGTTTTTAATGACGCAATAAAATAACCAGCGTAAAGTGAAAGGCGTGCATGGTTTATAAATGCAGCAAACACGTCAACACTGTGAAAGCATTTGAAAGTGTCTGAGACTTTTGCTATTTTCAGCCAAACAGTTTTGTTCGCTGAACATTCGGTGCATCCCGCTCTATGTGACTGTATGATGCATGAAAGCATGTAGTACCAATTTAAAACAATAATACCAGTTCTGATTTGCTATGCAAACACCACTAAGACCATTCAGTACTGGTCTCACACTGTGCTAAGACGACCCTTTCACTAAAGTGCTCTAGTTAGGGACGAGAGACTGTAAGTACCTCCTGCAGGGTGAACATCACCAGCAGCAGAAAAATCACAGGTCAAGCAGAGCAGGAGCCAGAAGAGGAGATCAGGAAGAAGGGAATGAGGGGAGTGGGGTCACGGGATAAAGAAAGAGAGAATAAGACACAAGGACGGGGGAGAAATAGATTTAAAAGCGTTTAGTGCTTGGGAGATCTTGCCATGCAAAAAAGAAGGTAAACCTTTCGACAACATTAGACGTTTGTTGGATTTTAAGGAAAAACAGTGCAAAGCGATCAGCAATGAAATAACAGGAAACCATGCAACGGCAAAAAGAGACCCTGCCAAACGTGTTACATTGATTCATAGAGAAGAAAGAAACCCTCTTGGTCTGCACAAGAGACTCACCCAGTTTGAGGAGCCAGCCCTCTCGATCAGGGTTGAAGAAAGTGTGTGTCAGATCATTCCCATCATCCTCTGGGATCTTAAACGGCTCATTCTTGATGCTGTCATACAGGTTCTAAAGAAAACATTTATTAGCAGATTGGTATCATCACTGTTTTTTAGGAACCAATGACCTTTAATACAACAAGTATTAAATTACGATTTGCTCATCACAGAAACACATCGTCTCTTACTCTGAGAAGTTCTTCTGGTAAGTCTCCACCATCATTGATGCCTCTGTTCATGCTGATGAAGCGCTCCACCGTTGGCTTGTCCCGAACATTCGGGTTATGCAGACTGGTGTTCAACATGATGATGGCAAACGACAGCACGTAACAGGTGTCTGTGGGCAGAGCGTGTTTGAGAGGACTGTGAGAGCTGTACAAGTATGATGATTTCTCTAAAACAGCCCAGATATGAGTTTGGATCAGTCGACAGTGTTTCACCTGTGCTCTGGAAGACTCCAGGATTGCAGTGACAGTATCTCTGAGCGAAGGCCTCCATCATCCTGTCGATCTTCTGAGCTTCACCTGGCAACCGGAAGCTCCACAGAAACTGCCTGCAGTAAACACAAGCACATCAGCTCTTCAAATACATGATGAAATAATGCATAATTACTGTGTATATATAGTAATAAAAAACAAGACTATTATAAGGTGCCAAAGATAAAAATGACATGGTTTACCTAAGGGCTTGTACCAAGTTGAGATCTGTGAATTCGTGAAGATCCACAAACGCCTGTAATACTTTAATATTGAAGTCATCTCTGATAAAAGAGAGAAAAAGACTTTGGGGAAGGGTTATTTTAAGTGTCTGCTTTAATATATTTGTTCTTTCTTTCCAAAAACATGAAGCGCTGTTTGAAATCAACTAATTCCTCAGGCAACCTACTAATAGTTGAAAATAGGTAGTTTTGCACATCGCTAATATACAAGCTGTCACACAAAAAATTCTTCTACTTCTCGCATAAATCAGACATCGTCATGTCCTCTCTTCAGAAAAATGAGTCACACACTCATCACTGAATCACTGATCATCAATTTAATACAGCAAAAGTGCACATAGCACCTTTCACCCAGATAGTCTCCTATTGCAGTTTTATTAAGTCCTTCTCCTTTATACAGAAACTGGGCAATGTCCTCTGGAGTGTGTCTGAGAAGCTCATTTTCCACTAGAAACACAATTCCCTGAGAGACAGAGAGAGAGAGAGAGAGAGAGAGAGAGAGAGAGAGAGAGAGAGAGAGAGAGAGAGAGAGAGAGAGAGAGAGAGACAAAAGTTTTAAACGTTAATATAAATTTAATAATTGTTTTAAATCTTATATTTAAGAAAAATAATTCAAGCAGCAAAAATGAATTTTTCTGTACCTTTTTCGGATCCATGTTGAATTTTTTCCTCCCCATAGCCACATGTCGACTCTTCTGTAAAGTTTTACTATAAAAAAGGTGGGAAGATTATTACAATTTGCGTTATGAAATGATGAAAGATATCTCACTTTGGCTACATCCACACAGTCAGTGTTTGTGATTGACAATAGTATTTACTAACAGGTAAACTCTTTCGAATTGTCCTATTAATACAATGGCTTACAGAAGCAGCTTGAATGTTGTCTGTATGAATGATGTAGGTCACACACAGACCACAAAACTAATAAGAGAACCTCAAACCAAATAAAAGACAACTGTATTTAAAACCTTCAGATAACACAAAGCTCATCTCTCTTTGCGAGTTGCCAAAGCCTTGTGATAAAAAACACAAGCATATGTGCAGTTTTCAGTACATATGACAACTGGCTATCCAGCATCCAATGCAATTCTGTTTACACAGCACATGTAAGCCTATATGAAAATAAGAGTATGACTATTGTTCATTTTTACCAAGCTGTGTGAATGTAGCTGTATTTACCACCTTGTGTACAACTACTGAACATTCATGTAAATGTCTCTAGTGTTTACACAAGTATTGTGTGTGTGTGTGTGTGTGTGTGTGTGTGTGTGTGTGTGTACCTGGTAATTATCACGTTGTGGGGAACAATTGTCTCCACAAAGATAGGAATACCAGTGTTTTTGTGACCTTGTGGGGACATTTTGATGTCCCCATGGGGAAACAAGCTTATAAATCAAACAAAATGATGTTTCTTAAAAATGTGAACTAGGAGAAAGGTTTCTGTGATGGTTGGGGTTTGGGAATTGGGCAGGTAAGGGGAATAGAATATACAGTTTGAATAGTATAAAACGCATTACGCCTATGAAATGTCCACACAAAACATGGAAACCAGAATGTGTGTGTGTGTGTGTGTGTTTGCTTTTCTGGCTCATTGGAGACCACCTGGAAAAAAGGCAAATACAAATACAGGAGGAATTCAATTAAACACACAGGCCAATATGCATGCCAGGATAGACAAACCTGTTCCCAGCAATATTATAAACATGTAGTGAAGTGATGTCAGTACAGTCATTTTGGTACTAAATTAATACTACAATTAACCCCGTAATGCATACATGCTTCCCCAATTATTATAACAAATTTGTGTCTTTAGCCAACCGGATTTAAAACTAGTTTAAATCTGTCCTAACACTTACAAAAACAAAATGATAAAATTAAGCATATGTTATGCTTTGATGATACTTTATTTTTCATTAAACAGATGCCAAAAAAAATTAAGATTATACACAAATGACATTCCGGGTATCTACTGACTCAAGATAGCATTAAAGGGTTAACAAACACAACACAAGCCTTTCTAATGTATCGACAGTACCAAGTACTAAATCTAGTCTGGTATACCCACACCTGCTAACTAATCACCAGATGGCTGATTTCTGTGTGATCTTCACATAGCATCACAGTAATGTGCATGTGCCAAAATCAAGATGAGGTATATAAACTTGATAAAAAAAACCTGCTTATCTTTTTGTCCTACTTTACAATTTATAATTTTGTAATCAGTTTTTTTGTTTTAATTTTATAACTGAGAGCTCACTTGTCTTGAACAGTTTTAACTGTTTTGTTTCCTCTGTGGTTTAAAAAAAAAGACAAAATTTTACATCGAGCATCAATGTTATGATAAGTTAGCTACATTTTAGCGTGTAAACAGACTAACCTGCCCTCTGTGCTGGTCTCCAGACCCTCCACCTCTATAATGGCTTCTCTCAGCTCATCTTTCAGTCTCTGGATCTCCAGAAGCAGAGCTCCCTTCCTGCGCCGGATCTCCTCGAGTTCGGAGCGTTCCTCTGGGCTCAGGTCCGCTGGGACTGCAGGGAAAGGGGGGCTGAATTAGGACACAGGGTCCAGTACAGCTTCATTTCTACATATTTTACAGCCCCTTTAATAGTCCTTGTTTTCCCTACACGCTCCTGACATTCCTTAACTGCAAACTTGCATCTTTTCTTATTTACTGTATGATGCGAGACATAAAAACACTGAACATAGACAGAAATTATGTTTACATAAATCCTCACTGGGTTGAGTAAAGTCTACATTAAGTTTATCTGATGGAGTCTCTCTTACAACACCAGCTGGTGTTTGTGTGTTTTGAGGGAGCAAGCCACGACAGAACAGAGCCAAACCCACAGCACATCAGAAAGCAATGCCTGCAGGTACCAACAAACACTTCGGAAATCCGTCATATCTCACAGCTCATTTCAAGATCGAAAGCAGATTAATACAGTTGGCATCTAACGTTATTATCTGAACAACAACATCAGTCATACAGGTAGTAAAATGCTTAACTGTGTAATCAGCCTGCACATCTTTGCCATGTGTCTACATTAAGTTTATATTTTTGTCAAAGTGAAGTGCGAGATAGGAAAAAGCTTTCATCTGCATAAATAAACCATTGTAAAGAATAAGTTAACAAATCCAATAATATCAACCAAATTAGGCTAATGAACAAGTTAGCACCACATAATTTTCTTATAAGATTAAGTAAACACACAGTATTGACGTTATTCAGTGTACGATTAAAAAAAATAAATGCAAGAGAGATGTAGAGGCCACACTTGAATGAATCCACTGCAATGACTGGTGACTGACAGCTGAATTACGCCCGAAGCCGCAAAAATGACAAATATGACAACGGTCCGATGAAATTACGTTTCAAAGCTTTAAAATATAATTAAATCATCCTGCACGATGCCTTTTAGATGCTCATATTTATATGGAAACCGACAGTGCGTGATGCAGTAACCAGCAAAACACAAAACTCGCTTTACTTACTGTAGTCCAGATCATCCATTTTGGGGGCTTTGCTTTTAGGCATATATGTGTCAGAATCAAATGTCATTCAATAACCGAGATATGTGGATATATATTAAAATATACCCCACGAATGAAAAGGAAATAAATAAATAACTAGGCGGAGGACCGAAAGAGGACCCAGACAAAGGAGGAGTTGAGACCGGAAGTTGCGCCTGTCAGTCCGTGCAAAAGGATCCTGGAGCGGCGGCCATCTTGGTAGGGTCCATAGACGCGAATGTGTCAGATGCAATATACCCCTATTATCAATAGGGGGTGTCAAGAGAATAATCACACACACAGACACAGGATAGCAAATTTGATAAAAGTGGAAATTCAGTAAAAAACAAAGTATATGGTTATATGGTTGCGCAGGATTTGGGAAATTACATACAGTTCCAGGGGAAATTGCATAATACGAAAATATGTTTAGCATGCGTGACAATTGGTAAATTAATTCAAACAAATGAAATGCGGTCTATATTAACGAAATTAATTTCACAAACGCGAGTGCGAATCGGCGCTGCCACGTGCATTATTGCAGGAACAGGGCCGTTTCCACAACAGATGGCTCGACTGTAAGACGAAACCAAGTAAGTTAATTAAGTTATTTAATAACTAATTAAGTTGCATTGGCTGTTGTTTATCAAAGTACTATATTTACCGCGGTAAAAAGACAAAACCGCAATTTCACACTCTCATTGGCCGTTTTAATTAAGGCATAAAATGTTTAAGTTAATGGCCTGTTTAGATAGTGTTCCGAATGTGTCGGTTTTTTCAGCTTGAGTAACTTATAAAAGTAAAATGTCAGTAACTTCAAAACAGACAGGAATTCATTCATACAAAACAATTTATAAAGTCAAACACAAAGAACTGAATGGAAGTACAGCAGAATTTGCAAAGCTTTATATATGAAGCATTCTAAAAATTGTTAACAATATTTTGTTAATAAAATGTTAACACATATTTATCAGAGCAACAGTTCAATATAAAAGCATTGCATTTCAAGTATAGGTTAAAAACTATAACAACATTGTCATAATTTATAGCAGTTACACTGTAACTGTAGGGGTCATTAATGCCAACTGTAACAGTTTACTGTAACTGTAATGTAAATAAACAAGCAACATGACAAAAGGCAAAATCATTTTCTTGTCTTTTATAACAATTCAGTAACTGTGATTGGAGCTGTATAAAATAAATAACAGCATGTTTAAAGCCAGAGTATGTAATTTCAACAGCAACACTAGCAGCACCAATTTTGAGAAATGTTGCTGAGAATTAAAATCTTTCAATTAATGTTATGAGTGGTTGTCAGTCAGTGGGCAGATATGATATTTGGGGTAGTATAAAATGTTTGATTCCTCTAATAGCACAGAAATGACCCACTTCACTTTTAATGGAAATGATCATCCATCTGTGTAACAGTCTAATGTGTTTTTTTATTATACTAACATATTTCTTGTGTATTACTGTTTTACCCTGAAACAATTGTGTCGTGGGAGCAGGCTTCACTCAATTTCTTATATATATATTATAAGAGTGCTTGACCAGACGTATAAGTAATTTCAAAGAAGAAGAAAAGGGATGCACTTTGCATATAAAACGTATATTTGTTGCACAGACGCGCTTTAGCCTTGCGCCTTCCTCCTCTTCCTCCAGAAGCACACTGAGGAACCGAAACGCGTATGTGCAACAAATATACGTTTTATATGCAAAGTGCGGCCCCCTTCCTCTTTGTTTTACCCTGAATCCATCAAAATAATGATTGCCTTTATTTAGGGCATTTGGTGTTACATGGATCTCCCGACTTAAAAAGCCCATAAACACTGACCAAAGGAAACATTGACAGAGCCCCTAACATAGAGCCAAGCTGCACTACAGCTCCACACCACACAAGGGCGCTGTGGCCTTCATCTCGCAGGATCACCCCAATAATGACCTTCACGTAGGACAAGGTAAGAACAAATGCCACCCAGGTTATGACCTAAAGATGAGGAGTGAAATAGAAAACAGATTATATGATTTGACTTAATATGGCATTGGGTTAATGTTACTATCACATGTTGTGTTGTTCTATGCCTCCATTGAATTTTTCACATTTTCTGAACATTTGAAGTTTTGTGTATTGCCAATAAATATGACAAAATTTGGGGAAAACTTACAATGAGTGCTGCTCCCAGGTCATGATGGATCAGTAGAGGGCAAGGGCTAAGTGCTGCCACAGCCATTATATATGCCCCAAATCCTGTGCCAGTCACTGTTAAAACCCCCATGAGCACCAGAGACCTTAAACATCAGAAGAAAGATCAGTCAAACTATATTTGGAACAGTTTTATTTGTCTAAAAAAAGACAATTTACTCTCACCTGACTGGTACAAACATGGCAATGAAGCAGGCCACTGGATTGGCTACTGCGGACAAGGTGGCCGCAAGGTGATAGGCCTGATTTCCATAGGGCAAACAAGAGTAAGACTGAACTGAGGGTAAGACAGCATTGGTCAGCGCATTGACCCAGGCCAAAACCACAAAAATGAAGACCAGCTCTATTCTGCTGTACGTCCTTTTCCCAACTTTGCTGTGCTGGTTTTTCACGTGGCTTTCAGAGGAATCCAGCATAGGCCTCTGTTCTGGAGTTTCGTCCTTCAAGGATTGGCTCATATCAATCTTCTCTGCCTTTTGAGAATCATCGATGTAATCTTTGCCCTTGTGTTCCCGTGGTACAGCTGGATGGTGGTTGAGTAAAAGGAAAGCACCCAGGGACACCATCATCATAGCACTGAGGAACAGGAAAAAAACCTGTGCAGAAAAGTTGGCAGGCTGATATTGTGCCTGTAATTGTCCATCAGCACCCCAGGATGAGTTCCCAATACTAGAAGTGGCATTAGTAGTAGCATTCTTACAGTGGACCACCCCCACACCTTGGGAAAGAGCCACTAGCGCTGGGACAAGACCACTGAGACCTTCTCCGATAAAGTAAGTGGTGAGGTATTTAGGTTGTAAACGCATCATGAATGGCAAAAAGGTGACTGATGAGGTGCAGTCCACGACAGACAACAGAAAGCTGAGACACAGTAAGGCAGCACTGTGCTCACCATTCCCAAAAGTAAGCGTGTGCTTCCAGAGGAAAGCCATTAGGAAGGTGGCCACCACACCGACCGACACAATGGTGTAGATAACGGGCCGCTCGTCTAGCACACCAGGCCTGAAGCCATGCATGAGTGTAATGAAGAGAGGGCCAATGTTGGCCATCTGGATAATTATAGTGAGGTAAGAGGGCAGGTTCCAGCGCTCAGGAATCTCATGCACTATTAAAGGAAGCTCTACCCACATCCCATTAATGGCCACCCAGGAGCCAATGCCAAACAGGCAGGACAACACGTGTGTGAGCCACGACATGATGAAGAGAATGATGTTGACTGTTGTCAAAAAGCCAGCTTGTTTCAAATGTTATCTGAAAGATAAAAACAGTCCTCAGTTTGTTAGTTGTACAGTGGATTTACCTAGTCCTAGATCTTTAAGCAGTATTGTCTATAATAAATCAAGAAAATACTTCAAATTAAGCAATTTAGATCACATAAATGTTGTACTGTGCACAATGGAAAAACAAAAGGTGAAGCTTTGAACCTCTAAGTCTGTCTCAGTTAGCATATACAGTACCTGTAGCAAACAATATATGTTTCTAGCAGTTTTTAAAGATAATGTAAGTTGTGTTGGCTAGTGCAGGTCTTCATTATTGTGCCACAAGGAGTCTACAGTCATTTCCACCACATAGTTGAAGTATGTGATGTGGTTGTATGGTGGTTACTTACTGACTAAGATCAAATGAGGTGCCACAAGAAATTCTGGGGCCTCATTTATCAACATTGCGTAGAAAATGTTCTATTTTTGTACCTACGAATGAAATTTAGAATGTGCCTAAGTACAAAAAAATCGGGATTTATCAAACGTGCGGACGGGGTTCGTACGCACATCAGTAAGTAATCCTTGATGATAAATCCCACTTGTTCTTAAGCACCATGCTCGTGCACGTTCATAGTCATTTGCATTCCGAAACGCCTCCAATGAGCCATATATGGTGACAACACCTTCCGTTATATGTCACGTGGTTTTGCTTTTTCCCCTCATCGCAATAATGACAAAGAGAGCGAAAAAGAGGAATTTTACAGACACAGAAATTGAGTTACTGGTGGATAAATCCTAATAACACACCCTGTTTGCTTTACTTAGTGCGGGAGGAATGACTAACAAAAGAAAACAAATCTGCATGGGAACATGTTACCAGTGAGTTTAATTCCGTTGAATATGAGGAGAGAACACTTCCAGAAATAAAAAAGTGGTTTGACATTAAATTATCAGCAAAAAAACGCGTCACAGCACACCGACATGAAACGAGTGCAACTGGAGGAGGACAGACAACTTTCCACCTTGGACAGCAGCATATAACCAGCATCATTGGCGCGATTTTTTAAAACGCGCTACCGGCGGAATGGATTATTTGCCAAGTCTTCCAATAACGCAAGATAAGCCATTGCACTGTGTCAAGCATTTGTCGGAGACTTCATTTATACAAGTCACATGTAGAGCTTTCACAGTTACAGATACATATCACAAATAAATCATTATAATTATTTGCTGTTACCATACTGACATTAATCATTTTTAACACCTGCTTGTGGATAAAAAATAGACACTTCTTTACTCACTGGAACAGGGTCCTATATGTAGTATCGCTATTCTACCACTAGATGCTCTGCGTACGCATACTCAGAGGTGTGCGTATATTTACACACATTTCTACGTATAAGTGCAATTTGATAAATTCCACACTTTGCGTAAAACTGTTCCTACGCACACTTTACGCACACTTCTGTGCGTACGCACGTTTGATAAATGAGGCCCCTGGTCTCTAGAAATCGTTACTTTAAACTTTAGTCTTTTTAAGATGTCACCCGTCACTCCGCTGCCATGTTTGCAACTCCTACCAAGACCTGACAGAACCCTTTTACACCTGGTTACTTCATGCGTTTTCTCAGCTTGCGCCAGCGCAAATCATGATTTTGGCATTAAATAATGACTGTTGAGATTTACTAAAGGCCGCAGTGGATAATAGCGCTGAAAAGATGTGGTCTAGTTATTTTTTATTGCATATGCATTTCTAGGAGTTTCCCATTCAGATGCAAAATTATTCTAGGAGATTATTTAAATGATTCCTGCAACCTGATTTACTAATGTGTTACTGGTATTTGCGTTATTATTTAACGCAGTCTTAAATAATTTTGCGCTTGAAATGGCTGCAATTGTTGCTAAAAGAAGAGGCATCACAGAGATAAGAGAACGCGTGATACAATGCAGAGGATTGTTTTAACATGTAACATTTTATTTGAGGAACATATTATTCAAAAATATTGTTTGCCAAGCCATGTTATTTATTTTTTGCTGAAGTAAATAAAAGAGGAGTCACTAGGAGAAGTCACACAATACCAGATGTTTCAAAACTTCTTGTAAACCTAAATTTATTGGTCCTCCAGTTCTTTTCAGTGTACTAACAAGTAATTTGCGCTGCTCTTGCTTTGGTCATTAAGGAAATCAGCTTTTGCACCTGTGTTATTTAATTTGCTCTTTTTTAGTAAATAACCTACATATATTAGTATTACCACTCCCATTTGCGCTTTTTTGGAATTGCCCTCTAACGCTAATTTGCTCTGTTTAGTAAATATGGCCCCAAGTGCAATCCCCCCCCCCACTCTCTCTGTGGTTTGTATGTTACAGTACGGTATGCATAGTGTGAGTTTGCCCCAAGAGAAAAGTTTGACAATGTAGAATAACACTAGCATAGCTCTTCTTACACAGCTACATGATTTTATATATCAATCATGTCTAAACATTGGGATAAGATGTATAGTTTTACTATAATACTTATTGTTAGAGTTTGTTCCTTGACACATAAACAATGTTAATAATGATGCTTGCCTTTGAAGACAGCAGAAATTTTATTGAACAAACAATCAAGTGTTTTAAATATTTAAGTTTTTTATTTATTTAGGTTTTTATCACATCATTTCCTCAAAGATGTCACGTTATACTTTTTCATTCAACTTTACCGAGCAGCAAAACAGGTTAATGTATTTACCACACATAATATTACAACAATTCCCATAAACACATACTAAATGACTTCCTCATTCTATTATCGTATGTATTTCCTTCTCATTGAATGATTGAATCACCATTCACCACAATCTTCCAGTGGCGAATGACAAATTCAATGTCCTTGAATCTCCCTTTGTCTTAAACAACTCCACTTTAAACATACTCATATAAACACACATACACATCCCACCTTATGTCGGAGCAGCCACCTGACCTCTGCTGATCCTCCACAATATTACTTCATTTTGAATGTGACTTCTGTGGTTTCATCAGCCTTTAGCAAGTGAGACTGAGCTCTCTCTTTATTTTCCAGCTCTTTACCGCTCTCCCTGTGATATTCATCTGATGGAAATAAGATCATGCAGACGCAAACATTCATTGTGTAAAATCCAGATCCTTTATCCTAGTGGGCTATCATCCAAAGCCATGTGCTCAACTGTCTACCGGGGGGTGAACAGGAAAACGTTTCAGCATGACGCAACTAAACCCTCCCCCTCATTCTCCTCCTACCAACCTTGACGTGAACCAAAACAGGAAGTGTAGCTATTACGTGATAGCTCCTCCCTCTGATATTCAAATAATCTTGTCTCTGCTTTCATGCAGGTATTTTAACACATTATTAATTGTTTTCAGTCACGTGATCCGTGTGGTGCCCTGGTGGGCAAAAGGGTGGGAAAAATGGCTAATTACATTGGAATCTCTATAGGAGCGCTGCACAAGCTGGTCATTTCTCTTAATATTGTAAATATCTGTGTTCATTTAGATCACATGCCAGCAGAAGAAAAACAAAGATAGTAACGTAAGCTGCAAGTTTTGGGTACTTAAGATTTTACACAGTACGCTATTATATATTTTATAGTCACTAAAAAACGTCAGATTAATGTCAGACCTCCACTTTGACTATGTTTACTTGTATTTCATGGAAAATTACCAGGATTATATTACTATTAGATTATCATACTGCATTGTATTAATGTCAATCGATTAAAAAAATGTATATGTATTAATTCCATGATTGTCTATTGTAGTCATTATCTGTAGTGTAAATAATCTATTAAAACTAATAAATTTAGCACACACAGAATCAAAAACAATATCAATATATGTTAACCTTTTTTCATTTATTGTTTGATTGACATTGAGACAGACAGCTTTAAGATCTACCGTAATGAAGATCTAATGTAATGTTACACATCAATGTTATGTTACTGTGACGAGACTGACAGGTTAGGTTCCATTTGCAACTCTTTATTGATGTTATCAAATAGCAAACAACAGTAAACAATGGGCACATCCAAGTAATCATAAACGTATAACAGACCAGGTTCGGGGCAGGCGGCAATCAATCATAAACGTAAATCAGTCCAAGATCGGGGCAGGCAGAAAGCAGTCGTAGTCGTAAGCCAGTCCAAGTTCAAGGCAGGCGGCAAGAATCAAATAACCAAGAGACAGTCCAAAATAACACCAGGAAATCAAACACGGGTACACACAGGGAAAACGCTCAGAAATGCTGCTAGGGCAAACAAGACTTCGCAAAGTTCAGGTGGCAGAGTCCCAGGTTAAATAGGCCCGCTGATAAGCTGCAGCTGGTGTGTAATCAGCGGGTCACAGTGCATGATGGGAAATGTAGTCAATATTCGGGTGAATGGGATGTACCGGGAGCGTTGGCGCTGACATCCGTCACAGTTACACTGTAAAAAATGGTGTGTTAAATTTTTACACATTGTGTGTGTCATGCCCTTTAACGTGTTATTTCATGTTAAAATAAAGGAAAGGGACAACACAGGATGTGTTAAAAACAGTGATTGGAGTAATGTGTTACAAAGTAATTCCATTACTGTAATTCCACTACTTGTAGGGGTAACGAGCATGTAACGCAGTTACAATTACTGAAATTTAAATGCGTTTGTTACTCGCGTTACACACCTTCTGTGTTATTATTCATTGTGCCACCCACCACGGTCCTGCGACATTAGATCAGAAATGTCTTGTCTGCAAGTGTTCATTTTTCACAAAATAGAGTAACGCGAGTAACGCGTTGTGTTAAAAAAACACATTTAGACAGCACCGGTTAGGGCTGGACGAAATGGCAAAAATGTGATCTCGGAAAAAAAAATCCTTATAGACCGATAACGATATTCGATTCCGATATAAGATGCTAATGCTTCCAGCTTTAAAAGAGTATGCCAACAATGACTTAAGCCACAAAAATTAGAGGGTTCATTCAACAAAATTTCAGTCTGAACCTCGTTTGTTTTTTTAGATAGCCAAACCACTTCCATATAACAAAATTTGTGCTACCTTTTTTGTCCACAATTTCATCATCTTTGGATAATTATGTATTACATATAGGCCGATGTATTTTGGCTGTCACTACAACAATGCTACTGACAAGCAACCAAATCTTAAATTTTTTCCACTTAATCATAAGACTATATATTCATCTTGTTTTACTTTTCAGGCATCTGTATTAAATGTAAATATATTAGTTATGAAATTGTCTGTCAACATGATTTAATAAATGTGCCGCTGCGAAATTTATTCAGTTAATACTAATAGTAGTGAGGAGTTTTATGTGTGTAATGGACATTTCTGACACAGAAAGCAGCAGGCTACTGTCACTTTAAGACCCAAGACAGCTTTAAGACTGCACTGTTTTAATATAGGCTATTGATAAACATACAGCTGTTTATATTCACTTAAACTAGAAAGAAAACATAGTTTAGTGATCACCCATGTGTTGACTGCTCTCGTGAGCCCTCGTATCAGAGGAGGAACATACAGTATATGAGCTATACACTTTGGTAAACGTGTCACAGTGTGGAAACGCATTGTCACACACAGACGGTAGGAGACAGGATTAACTTGTTTCAAAATTTTAAAAGGACCAACATACCTGGGACTCAACTTTTTGCAGGGGAGACGAAGTTTCAGGTCTCTGGACGAGAGCCAAACCAACTGACCAGGTTCGTAGTGGGGTTCTGGGGTTCTATGGCGATCTGCTTTTTCCTTGACCTTCCTGATGGCTCGGGACAGATGGACATGAGCTTCTTGCCAAGTTTCCTGACTTCGGGTGAACCAAGCGTCAATGGCCGGGATGTCTGCGAGTTCTTCATCCCAAGGAAAGATAGGCGGTTGGTATCCCAGGACGCATTGAAATGGAGTGAGACCCGTGGAAGTTTTCTTAAGGGAATTCTGTGCATATTCCGCCCAAGGTAGGAAGCGACACCAGTCATGCTGATTCTTGTGACAGTAAACTCTGAGAAACTTAGTTAATTCTTGATTAAGACGTTCAACTTGACCATTGGATTGTGGGTGATAACCGGATGTAAGACTGATGTTGATGTTTAGAGCTTTGAAGAATGCTTTCCATACCTTGGACGTGAATTGCGGTCCCCGGTCAGATACAATGTCCTCAGGAAGTCCGTAATACCGGAACACACAATGCAGCAGCTGTTCAGCGGTTTCCATGGCGGATGGCAGCTTGGGCAGAGGGATAAAACGACATGCTTTAGAGAAACGATCAATGACAGAAAGTACCACTGTGTTACCATCAGACCTGGGCAGATCCGTCACAAAATCCACTGCTATGTGAGACCATGGTCTCTGTGGGATCACAAGGGGTTGGAGGAGACCAGCTGGATTCTGATGTGGAGTTTTACTGGCTGCGCAAGCCGTACAAGCATTCACCACCGCGCTGACATCAGGTAACATGGACTGCCACCAGAACTTGTTCTTCAGCATCACCAAAGTAGAGTTAATGCCCGGGTGCCCAGAAGAGAGAGATGTGTGTACCCATTGGATGACCTGCTTCCTGTGAGATGGAGGAACGTAAGTACGGTCTGCAGGGCATTCCGCTGGTGGTGGGTTAGCATTGTTGAGTTGATTTATCTCTTGCATTACATTCCAATGAACAGGAGCTACAATGAGGGAGGGTGGGATGATGGGCTCGGAACAAACAGGCTGGGGTGAAGAATCAAAGATACGTGACAATGCATCTGCTTTGGTGTTTTTGGATCCAGGTCGGTATGTGATAGTAAATTGAAATCTAGTGAAGAACAGAGCCCACCTTGCCTGCCGGGTATTGAGACGTTTGGCAGATTGTAAATATTCCAGGTTGCGATGGTCTGTGAGAATCAGGAAAGGGAGTTTGGCGCCCTCTAGCCAATGCCGCCATTCTTCCAAGGCCGCCTTCATAGCCAAAAGCTCCCGGTTACCCACATCATAATTTCTCTCAGCAGGATTTAGTTTTCTAGAATAGAAAGCACAGGGGTAAACTTTTCCTGGGTTACCTTGTCTTTGTGATAACACAGCTCCCACTCCAGAATTCGAGGCATCCACCTCGACTATGAAAGGCTTCTCAGGATCTGGATGATGCAGAATGGGGGCTGAAGTAAAGCGGGTCTTGAGGTCACTGAAGGCAGCTTCGGCTTCCGGGTTCCATGAAAGCTTGTGATTGGACTTGTGCACCAGTGAAGTTAAAGGAGCAGCAACAATACTGAAATTCTTGATAAATCTTCTATAAAAGTTAGCGAATCCCAGAAATCTTTGAAGCTCCTTTACCGTAGTAGGTTTGGGCCACTGTAGAACTGACTCCACCTTCTTTTCATCCATAGCCACTCCGTCTGGACTTATGATATACCCCAGGAAGGACGTAGAGGACTGGTGAAACTCACATTTTTCTGCTTTAACGTAGAGCTGATGTTCAATGAGGCGTTGGAGGACAGTTCTGACATGTACCACATGTTGTTCTAGAGAATCAGAATAAATTAATATGTCATCTATGTAAACAATCACAAATCGGTTAAGCATGTCCCGGAGAACATCATTAATAAAGGACTGGAACACGGACGGACTGTTAGATAGACCGAAGGGCATCACCAAGTATTCATAGTGACCATCACTTGTGGAGAATGCTGTTTTCCATTCATCCCCTTCACGAATACGAATCAGGTTGTAAGCACTACGAAGGTCCAACTTACTGTAGATCTTGGCACTGCGTAGTTGTTCCAAAGCAGCTGGTACTAGGGGTAATGGATAGCGGAATTTCACTGTGATGTCATTCAGGCCCCGATAATCAATACATGGTCTAAGACTGCCATCTTTCTTGCCCATGAAGAAAAACCCTGCAGAGGCTGGTGACGTAGAATGACGTATGAAGCCCTTCTCAAGTTCTTCTGCGATGTATTTCTTCATGGCTTGTTGTTCTGGTTCTGATAGAGGAAAGATGCGTCCTCTAGGTGGCACAGCATCGGGTAACAGTTCAATAGCACAATCACTGGTTCGATGAGGTGGTAACTGTGTGGCTTTGATCTTGCTGAATGCAATGGCCAGATCTGAATACTCGTGGGGAACATTATCAGGTAAACTGGGTACTGGATTAATTTGTGACGTGCATACAGAAAGATCAGGTGACTCACTCAAACAGGATTTCATACACTTATCACTCCACTTCAGAATGCTCTTTTCCTTCCAGGAAACGAGTGGATTGTGTAAATGCAACCAGGGGAATCCCAGAATGACTGGATTGTGAGGAGATGATATGACGTAAAAGACAATCTCTTCTGTGTGGTCGTGTTCGGAAACAAGTGTGATGCTTTGAGTGATGTGCGTGACGTGACCGGTGCCCAATGGTCGTCCGTCTAACGCTGCGATAGAGAGAGGGGGTACACAAGGGGTTACTGAGATTCCATGGGACTTCACTAATCCCGCATCAATAAAGTTTCCCGCAGCCCCGGAATCAAGTAATGCTTTGGTATAAAATTTACTTTGTTGCCATGTCAACGAGACAGAAACTTCCATACATTCAAATGTAGTAGATGGAATAGATGCACTCACCCGACCTAAGCGTGTCTGAGCTGGTCGTGAGGGACAGACAGCCAGGACATGGCCAGCTTCACCACAATACAGGCATAAACGTTGACGAAAGCGGCGTTCTCTCTCATCCGCCGTGAGTCGTGCTCTGCCCACTTGCATGGGTTCACTCGTGTCAGGTGAAGGTACTGAGTGAGTTGTGTAAGTCTCAAATACACGGACTGGTCTGCGACTACGTACTAAATTATCCACTCGTATAGCCAACTTGACGAATTCATCAAAACTCCTCCCTTCGTCACGGCAGGCTAACTCAGACTGTAATTCTTGACTTAAACCTTGGCGAAACAATGTCTTCAATGTATCTTCAACCCAGTTGGTCTGTGCAGCGAGTGTGCGGAAGGTCAGAGCGAATTCGGCCGCTGAGCGGCGCCCCTGTCTAAGGGAAAGTAGTTGTTCGCCTGGGTCTCGCCCTCCTGCTGGGTGTTCAAACACGGCTCGCATGGTGCTCTTAAACTCATCAAAGGTACTTTGGTTAAAGTTGCCAGCTGCCCATAATGGCGTAGCCCACTCCAATGCTTTCCCAGTAAGCAAAGAACAAATCAACGAGATTTTACTAACCTCCGTGTTGTAAATATGGAGTTGTTGAGCGATGAAAAGCTCACACTGCATGATGAAGCCTTTACATCGATCTGGGGTGCCATCAAACTTTTCAGGGAATGCCAGACGGGGTGTAACTGAAGCCAGGGGCGTGGCTATGGGTTGAGGTGGAGGAGGCGTGGGAACTGGAGTAGCGGCGGTGTTAGCCGATGTAGCTAAGCTCTGCACAGAGCGAACTAATTCCTCCGTGAGAGATGTCAATCGAACTAACTGATGTTGATGAGCCGCCAGGATGTTTGCTTGTGTGGACAGCTCGCCTGTAAGCTGTGCCACGGTTGCTGGAGCCTGTGGTGGCGAAGTCTTCTGTGACGAGACTGACAGGTTAGGTTCCATTTGCAACTCTTTATTGATGTTATCAAATAGCAAACAACAGTAAACAATGGGCACATCCAAGTAATCATAAACGTATAACAGACCAGGTTCGGGGCAGGCGGCAATCAATCATAAACGTAAATCAGTCCAAGATCGGGGCAGGCAGAAAGCAGTCGTAGTCGTAAGCCAGTCCAAGTTCAAGGCAGGCGGCAAGAATCAAATAACCAAGAGACAGTCCAAAATAACACCAGGAAATCAAACACGGGTACACACAGGGAAAACGCTCAGAAATGCTGCTAGGGCAAACAAGACTTCGCAAAGTTCAGGTGGCAGAGTCCCAGGTTAAATAGGCCCGCTGATACGCTGCAGCTGGTGTGTAATCAGCGGGTCACAGTGCATGATGGGGAATGTAGTCAATATTCGGGTGAATGGGATGTACCGGGAGCGTTGGCGCTGACATCCGTCACAGTTACACTGTAAAAAATGGTGTGTTAAATTTTTACACATTGTGTGTGTCATGCCCTTTAACGTGTTATTTCATGTTAAAATAAAGGAAAGGGACAACACAGGATGTGTTAAAAACAGTGATTGGAGTAATGTGTTACAAAGTAATTCCATTACTGTAATTCCACTACTTGTAGGGGTAACGAGCATGTAACGCAGTTACAATTACTGAAATTTAAATGCGTTTGTTACTCGCGTTACACACCTTCTGTGTTATTATTCATTGTGCCACCCACCACGGTCCTGCGACATTAGATCAGAAATGTCTTGTCTGCAAGTGTTCATTTTTCACAAAATAGAGTAACGCGAGTAACGCGTTGTGTTAAAAAAACACATTTAGACAGCACCGGTTAGGGCTGGACGAAATGGCAAAAATGTGATCTCGGAAAAAAAAATCCTTATAGACCGATAACGATATTCGATTCCGATATAAGATGCTAATGCTTCCAGCTTTAAAAGAGTATGCCAACAATGACTTAAGCCACAAAAATTAGAGGGTTCATTCAACAAAATTTCAGTCTGAACCTCGTTTGTTTTTTTAGATAGCCAAACCACTTCCATATAACAAAATTTGTGCTACCTTTTTTGTCCACAATTTCATCATCTTTGGATAATTATGTATTACATATAGGCCGATGTATTTTGGCTGTCACTACAACAATGCTACTGACAAGCAACCAAATCTTAAATTTTTTCCACTTAATCATAAGACTATATATTCATCTTGTTTTACTTTTCAGGCATCTGTATTAAATGTAAATATATTAGTTATGAAATTGTCTGTCAACATGATTTAATAAATGTGCCGCTGCGAAATTTATTCAGTTAATACTAATAGTAGTGAGGAGTTTTATGTGTGTAATGGACATTTCTGACACAGAAAGCAGCAGGCTACTGTCACTTTAAGACCCAAGACAGCTTTAAGACTGCACTGTTTTAATATAGGCTATTGATAAACATACAGCTGTTTATATTCACTTAAACTAGAAAGAAAACATAGTTTAGTGATCACCCATGTGTTGACTGCTCTCGTGAGCCCTCGTATCAGAGGAGGAACATACAGTATATGAGCTATACACTTTGGTAAACGTGTCACAGTGTGGAAACGCATTGTCACACACTCGCGTGCACACCAAAGCTTTTACGCCCGTGGCCGGCACATGTTTTCAGCTAATTCCAATGGAAACTCTGTGTTTTTCAAATAAGCAAGCAGCTAGCGTTTTTTCCGCGCTGAAAACCGGCGCTCAGGTTCTTTCAGCGCTGAGCGCCAAGAGTTCAAAAATATTCAACTTTGAGTGAAAAACTCCGCTCGTCAATGTCAGTTCTCACACGGCCGTCCAAATACAGTGGAGAAGGGGCGGGATATTACCACAACAACCAGCCGGCTCACAGCTGAAGTATCAGCGCTACCAAAGTGCTTGGTTAAAAAACAGCTGACATTCGGCGTCCTCAAGGCGTTTCAGCCGCGGTTAAAAGTTTTGGTGTGTCCAGCCTCATAATGCAACCTGCTTGTGCTTTAATAAGGCGCTTGTCATTGTTTGCGATCCATGACAAGAAACGCATTACACAAAAGTACTGATCAATCCATATTGTGTAAAAATGTCCAGAGCTTATAATCGTTATCGTTTTAAATTTTATCGCGATACAATGTGATATCGTTTATCGGCATAGCCCTAGCACGGGTCACGTTTACTGTCTTAAGCTGCATTCAGACTACCAGAGACTTTCTTGCTGTGTGTCGCCCGTCTCTTTCAATGAGGTCATTAGGGGGTGTTTCCAAATGTAGTTGTCATAAACAAATGAGTAACGTCCACTCCAGTAACTAACGAGAGACAGATGACATGATCTTCACTGCTTCACTCTCATTGGTAGTCGCTCCAGAAAGTCACTCATCGTTTGCATAAAGATAAACTTTTCTTAACTTTGTTGCGCGACTGGACACGCCCCATCTGGTCGCCAAAGGTCGCTTGTGTCAGCTGATGTCGCCGAGCTTACATTTAAATAAATGAGATTGTGTCGCTCTGCTACTGCTAGTCGCTGTTAAAAATACAGTGATTAATATGCAGTGTTTACTTGAGGTAACCTTTGAATTTGATGAAGTGGTCACTGTAAATTCGAGTGTATATGGATAGCTGCCTGCCATTGTTTTCCCTCACTGGGGACAGAGGTATACGTTTATGACACAAAATTTACAAATTCCTCCTTAAGGGACGATCACACCAAATCCATTTTAAACGCCTGTAAACTGCCTTTTTTGGTCACTTTAAAAAAGAGCAGTGAGGCGTGGTTTTTATATAGCTAGGCAATCAATGAGGCAGCTGTCACTTCCATGGATATGTATAAAGGCTAGATGTCTCACCCGTGCTGCTGGCCAATTGAGTGGAACGTCTTCATTTGGCGGCCATCTTACCACAGGGCACTCGCTCACTTGTAGCATTGTGTTTTAATGGTGCATGTACTTTTAAATGACCATAACTGGCTTAATCATTAAAACTGCCAGGTGGCCGCCAGGTGATGACGTTAGAGACTCCGCCGTAACACATCCAGCCTTTATACATATCTATGGTCATATCAATCAAATATTGAAGCTTGAGCACTCTTTTGCAATTAACTGTCATATTAGCAGAAACTTTAAAAAGAGGACACTTGCTCTGAACTTGATCAAGGGTGAGAGGTGCACAAACACACAGGAGACATTGCAGTCTCTGGTTGTTCCAAGTAACTGTAACTGTCACCAAAAAGAAAGGCCCATCACTGCCCTCATTTGATTGGACAATGGAAAAACGCAAATGACGTTGTGCGCTGTTCTGCTCAGAGAGCTCCTGCAAAAACTCATGATCCTTCTTTCTGTATATTTAGTTTGTACTGTAACAGTGTATATTTAGTTTGTACTGTAACCAGTGGCGGCTGGTGACGACTTTTTCTGAGGGCGCACGATGCGAAGTTCGTCACAACATGTATGTAGCCCGTCATGTGTGTGGTACGTAATTTCAAAATATGTGTTCTGCGCTTTGAGAGATCGTGTGTGCATCACGTGTCATGCCAAAATAAGTGCCTGCTGCAGACGCGTCAAGGGGTTTATGATAAAAGAGACGATCATGTTTGCCAGATACTCGCATAATCTCATGCCTAATCAGAGTTTAATGTTAAGAGAGTGCCTTTTGGAACATGAGCGTCTCTTTTGTCATAAACGGTTTTGGCGCTGGTGCAGCGGGCACTTGTTTTGACAGAGCACATGATGCACACATGATCTCTCCACACCCATGACACATATTTTGGAAAAGGAACCACACACATGATACTCCGAACACTTATTTTGAATTCGCGCCCCTCGGATGAGAAGTCACGAGCCGCCACTGACTGTAACACACTTGAAGGAAATAACAAGCGTGTGGTTTGGTTGGGTACTTTTATGCAGCCAGCATCATTTGCTACAGCTCCGTATCACACAGTACAACACAACATAACACTGCTTGTCTCGTTAAAACTCTTACTCTTCGGGTTTTTCCCCCAGGGGTTTTCTCTGGCTTCCTGCCCCACACTGGACAACCATCACATTGCTGCATACTATAAAAATACATGTATGTGCTGAAGAATTAACTAACCAATTTTTTATCAAATAACTATAAAAGAGAAATGACAAAACTATTATGGGGGGGTCAAACTTTTAACTACCAATTATATTTTATAGTTTTCCCCACATTCTCCCCCACAAAACAGAATGTAGTCCCGACATTCTCAGAATACGTTACTGGTTTTCCAGCCTTAAATCATTTCTGTGGTAGGAGTCAGTGATACAATAGTGTCAGTACTCGTGCTATACAGTCACTCGACACACAACATATATCTCCTTTTCATGCAGTGTGTTTGTAGCGGACATCATTGTGCACCATGATTTTCTACCACGGTTAATCAACAGGAATCTGTACTGTCACTGAAGGAATTTAACCTTGCACCATAGAAGCAATTTACTTCGTATTTCCTACCAGAATGTTATGGTTACTTTCCTCTTTAAAAGAAAACATAAAAAATATAAACTTAATCTTATTCAGATCTCAATTTAACTTTGTTAGCAGTTGAACTAGAACTCCTAATTTAACTTTTTTAGTATTTTAACTAGAACTCATTACTGTGATTTAATTCAGCAATTTACCCTTCTACAATACTAGGCTGACATAGAGTATGGTAAGTAAACACTTTCTTTTGTTTTCTATTTCTCAAAGGATATACTCTCTTGTAGACAGGTTGTGAAGGAGTTTCCCCATCACTTTCTCCAGCATCATCTGTTTCTTCAGCTTTTCCTCCAGATGATGACACATCATCTTCTACCTGTTCTGCTCCTTGTTCATGTTCCACCTCTGGTTCTGCATCGTTCAGCATCATTGTGTCTTCTGAATGAGGTTCTGGACGTTTTGGCTGTAGACGATTTCGGACGCCCCGACTCGCCTTGTTGACTGGCACTCCAACCAGGCATTTCTAATCATTCTCAATCTCTGAACTGTCATAGAATGTTTGCTTTTTCTGTGTCAAAGTTTTTCCAGTTTTTTCTCTTGTGTTGTTTTCTTTTTCAGGTCTTCCAGGTAAGTATTCTTTCTCTACAGGTAAGAAGACACACGGTAACAATAGGTTCCTGTATAACATTCTTGTTTTTCCTTTTCCATGTACAGGTCGAACTTTATATACTGTGGACTATCCTGGTACTTCCTCTTGGTAACGACATGAACTTGTTCTTCCCAAAAGGACCGAAGCTTTCCAGGTCCACCTTTTTCCTTGAAATTACGAACAAGTACTCTGTTCCCAGGGATTAGTTCAGCTCTGTGTACTTTCTTATCATACAGAGCTTTACCTCTTTCCTTCTCTTTGTGTGACACTTCTGAGGCTAACTTGTAAGCTTCTGTCATTATCTTCCTTCAGTTCTCAGCATAATCATGGTAAGAGGAACCCTGGTCCTTTGCTGGTACACCGAACATGATATCAATAGGCAGTCTGGGAGTACGGCCGAACAGGAGATAATAGGGCGCAAACCCCATCGCCTCACTTTTCATACAGTATGCATTCACAACTTTTGCAAGTGACGTTTTCCAGTCGGCTTTGGCGGCTTCTGGTAAGGTTAGGTTAGCATTGCTAACAACGTTCGATTAAACCGCTCGACTTGACCATTCCCCTGTGGGTGATACGGTGTTGTGTGGGAGCCCTTCTCCGCTGCTGTCTTGGCACTCTTGTTTCTGCATGCATACGCCTGCGCGAAGTGCATAAAGTGGTCCATCACAACTAAGATGTATTCATAACCTCCCTTACACCTCTCTAAATTCAGGAAGTCAATAGAGACCACCTCAAAGGGGTAAGTGGTGGTGATGTTTATCAAAGGAGCTCAGGTCACTTTGTTTGGACGCTTGCTTCTCAAGCAACTACAGACGTGTGACAAAGTGTTCCACTTCCTTTTGCATCTGGGGCCAATAAAACCTATCTCTGATCAAGTTTAGCACCCTTTTGGTTCCCAGGTGCCCCATGTCTTGATGCAACCAGCTGATGATGAGTTGCTGTTTCCCAAAACAGGAGACCATGCTCATCCAGGTATAGTTTTTAGGCATGCTAAAGCTTCTCTGATTTCAGGGTCTTCTTCCTGGGCTTTTCTTAGTGCATCCTTGGGGATCTCTACAACTGAAGTGGACAGTTCCTCCTCCTGTTCTCCCGACAAAGCGGTTTCAATTGTAAGTGGACACAACCATGGCCCTCTCTCCTGACTCTGTACCACTGCTGACTGGGATATGCTGACGATGGTTCCAGGGTGCACTTCTTCTGAACAGGTGTCCATGTACTGTTCCATGTGCAGCGGCATACGCGACAAGCCATCCGTGTCCCTATTTGACTTTCTTGGACGGTATTTAATGGTGAATCAAAAATCAGCTAGTTCCGGCACCCATCTGTACATTTTGGCATTTAACTTAGCTGTTGACATCACATATGTGAGAGAGTTATTATCCGAATACACGGTGAATGATGGTGCATGGAAGACATAGTCCCTAAACCGCTCACATATAACCCACTTCATAGCCAGAAACTCCAACTTTCCTGAGTGAAGATGATAATTTTTCTCTGGAGGGGTCAGGGTTCTTGACGCGTACACTATTACCACTAACTTGCCTCTTTGCCTTTGATAGAGCACCGCACCAAGGCCTTCCTGTGAAGCATCGCAATGAAGTACAAAGGGTTCATCCAGTTCTGGATATCAAAGCACCGGTGGATTAGATAAGCAGTCAGCTATCTCAGAGTACGTTTTGATGTTCATCTGTCCATGTGACTGGATGTGACGACTGTCCTTTACTCTTTTTCCCCTTTCCTTTTCGAATCATCTGTCCTTTCTCTTTTGGTGTCTTCTTTTCAGCGAGCAGCAGATAAAGGGGTGCGGCCTTGCGGGAAAAGTTCTCGATGTATGACCGGTAGTAGGAGAGAAATCCTAATAACTTTCTCACATCACCAACTGTTTTTAGGGTCCTTTCCTTTAATGCTTGGACAGGTGCGATGTCAGCCGGATCCATCGTGTAGCCATCTTTTGTCACCAACCTCTCTAGGAATCGTACCTGATTTCGGAACACTTTACATTTAGCTTGACACCATGATTCTGATAACACTGCAGCACTTTTCTAATATCTTGAAGATGATCCTCAAATGTTTTTTAATGAACTAAGTTATCGTCTAAATATGGTTGACATACCTCATCACGCAGTTCCCTCAGGCACTCCTCCATGCTCCTTTAAAATTCGGCGTGTGCATTTGATAATCCGAAGGGGACCCTCACCTATTCATATAGCCCCCACGGTGTTATGAGCGCAGTGAGAGGCTGGCTGGATTCCTTTACAAACCCCTGGTGATAGGCTTTCCCTTGATTAAGAACTGAGAACCAGATGTTGCCTGCCAAGCTGTCGAGCATGTCCTGTATGTGGGGAATATGGTGTCTATCTGGAATGGATTTCTTATTCAACTCCCGATAGTCACAGCAGAGGCAGAGAGTTCCGTCTTTCTTACAGACCACCGGTGAAGAATGCGGTGATTTGGATTTAGTAATCCACCCCTTGTTCAACAGATCCTCCAGGAATTCTTTAACCTCTCGGAGCAGTGGCTTAGGGAAAGACATGTATGTGTGCTTCACAAATGTGGTGTCATTGAGTCGAATTTTTAGCTGGAGAGATGGAATAAATCCCACATCGCTATCATCACGAGAAAAAGCGCTACTCTCCTCTCTTAGAAGCTGCTTCTACGTGAACACGTCCCTCTCTGGAGGCGGACAATGTTTTCCTCCACCCTCAATCCATCTGGCCACTTCGCACACTCATCCGGTACAAAAAGAGCATCTTGATCAGATAACAAAGGGGCCGTTTTAATGCAACATTTGACTGCTCTGACCTGTTTGGCTGGAATTTTCGTTACTGACCATCCTACTTTCGCTATTCCATCGCTGAACCCTTCGTTTTGGCTTCTCACTAAGTTCAGCAAAACCTCTGCTTTCTTGCAATCATAGGACAGTGCAGTACTTATCGCTTTGGTCTTTTACATTAGTAGGTGGCTCCACACCACTGTTCAGCAAGTACTCAATGACATTGTATCCAATGATGGGCTCCTCAGCCACCTCATCATCACCACATGCCAATAACGGTACCTACAATTCCAATGGTGTGGCTTTATCTGTTCCCAGCTTGAACGTCTCTTCAACCCAGCTTTCGAACAGGATCACTGTTTGATTCACAGCTCGACCAGTAAGTGTTCCAGGACCTAGGATATCTTCGAGACTGCATAGTGTTGTGTGTGGGAGGTGTTCTTTTCTCCACTTCTCATTTGTTACACCATCAAAGAAACAGTTCACCATACATTTCTCTCCGATCAAATTCAATAACTGTGCATTGTGCTTGGTGATCAACAGATTTGTAGTTGTGGATCTGATATGCTGCAGGGGGCTCTCCTTTCGCTTTGCTGCTTCCTGAGCTTCCAGCTGCTTAATGCTGTCAAACAGGATTTCACGTTGATGTTCTGACCCTGGTAATGATGTTGTGTGAGTTGTTACTGCCAAACTGCTCGCTGAGTGTCCTCTTTCTGTTCTTCCTGGAGGTGGTCCCCTACACCCTCTGGAGAGATGTCGGCTTTGCCCACATTTGAAACAATGATCACATTGGTCACCTCTGCCCTGTTCTTGACACCCACGGCATCAACACTTTCTTTCTCAAGGCTGCACGGGACGGTAAGTACTCATCACTCTCCTCATTTCTCCGATCTCCTCCCTCAGTTGTTTGACGACCTCATAGAGCTCAGAGTCTTTCTTCTCCATGGTCTGTGGGGTTTTCAAAGCTTTTACTTGTGTGTGTGTTGATTGTTCTTTTCCCCCAACAGCATGACCTGTTCTTTCTTGACTTTGATGTAGTGCTGCTGGAACTTCAGTGACTTTTGTTTCTTTAATGTTGGCATTTTTCTTGATCTTTTGCTGTCGTTCCCACTCAAGACTTGCAGCTTCGTTCATAGCTGTGATGAGAACCTCATCTGTGGTTGTAGGATCATCAAGGCAGGTTTTAAGCTGATACTTAATGTGGTAATTTAATAATCCTGTTCCTAGTGCGCGCAGGAATCTTCTCTGTATGAGATAGGGGCTGTGCGGTTCTTCTCCATCCGGTTCTCGAACAGCGGCTAAAAGTCTTTCCTTCAACTCAATGGCATGAAATAGAAAGTTTTGTGGTGACTCGCGGCCCTCTTGAGTGATGTTTATCAGTCGATGATACAGATCTGTGGATCTTTCTTCTTTATAATGGCCTTTTAGAATTGTGCGTAGCTGAGAAAGGGTAAAATCCGTCTTGATCTCCAGCATATCACGCAGGCTCATACCTGGACTGATCGCTTTTATCACAGCATCAATTATCTCCGACTCTCTGTGTCCCTTGTTTACTCCAGCTTCAATTTGGTACATCAAGTTGTTGTATGACAGTTTATCCTTCTGACCTCTCTCTCCAATTTGGCCGTTAATCTTAAAATCACGCTGGATGGTGACTTCAGGAACTGCATGATAATGTTGGGAAAACACAGGGGGACTTGACACATCAGGAACTTTCAAACTCAGGCGTTGGATTTAGTTTTTTAGCACATTTGTTGACAATTCAATCTGATGCTGCAATTGTGTGTACTGTCTCTTTAAATGCGCAAGCTCAGCCGAATTTCCATCAGCGTCGCCATCTTGTGCTGCGCAGTCACTACGTTGTGCTATTCCGTTAGAAAACTCTAACAAATCCTCCAAATATTTACAAGCTACATCATCATCTTCTGTCTCTATAACACTTTCTACTGATTCACTTATTAATCTGATCAGCGAGTGCTGTTTGGCTTGTCCCTCCACAGATAGTTTTGCATACACACACACACCTCGTGCAGCTGATCGAGCCGCAACTGGAACAACGCGGCACCCAGCTGATCTTGCAGTTGCTCCGTGTCCATCCTCAGCGTCTTCGTAGACAACTTACTCAAAACTGCAACGCTGATCCCATCCTCGTCGCCAGTATTTTGCAACACACTTGAAGGAAATAACAAGCGTGTGATTTGGTTAGGTTCTTTTATTCAGCCAGCATCATTTGCTACAGCTCTGTTTCACACAGTACAACACATAGGGTTGTTGCGATGACAGAATTTTCCCACCGGTTAATCAGTGCGTGACAAACCCGATGATACCAGTTTCACCGGGTGGGAGGGGCTTATAAATGCACATACAGACATGCACATTTTACTTTCACATTTGAATTAGATGCAACTGTTGCGTACGCTGCGTTAAATCGCGTATGAATTTGTGTGCAAATGAGAGTGCAACAGCTGGTTTGAGTGCTTGAGTCAATGTGCGCAGGTACTTCTGACAGAAACCCGCCAGTCCCAAGCAGAGCAACTGGCTATTCCTCCATAAAGCGCTGCTTGAATGATGGGTTTATTATTATTCTTAATGAAAAACACAACAACAAAACGAATTCGCCTATATTAAACATCATATATGTATATTAGGCATAACATTTTTTTTGTCTGGTTCCGGTTTCCGACCGACCCTGCCAATTTATGTGCGACCCAAATGTATTTTATGAGCTTGAGGAAGAAATAATACACATTAAATAAATACACAAATAAAAAAATTTGAGGCGAACTATAATTTACCTTTTAGTACAGCACCGTTTTTGTAAAGCATGCGATGCAACGTCCTCCAGCGATGCTACAAACAAGGCAGCTATACGGTCGTTAACACAATCGTTCACACATCGTTGTCGTCACAAAGCACTGGTAACTTTTGGTGTGCATTCGAGATGCTGTTTCGTGCACAGCAACGTAATCTTTTGCCCCCGCCGAAAGTTGTAACTTACACACCAAAAAAGACGAGCTGAACAATGATATGCAAGTGGGCTTTTCTCTTCCAGAGAGCACAAACCAAGGCTCATTTTTGCGGTCAGAAAGTGAATTATAATATTTGAATTTATGGTATTATAACCAGGGCTTGACATGAACACCCGCCAAATGCGGGTAGATTTCTGCCGTGACGGGTAAGACAGCCAATCCCACTAGCCACTTTGCCAGGTTGAATATAATTTTTTTATTGTAGTTTTATTAAAAGTTATGCGAAATGATAAACAATACGCAATGCGACACTGGGAAACTACAACTCCCATGAGCACTCTGCACCCAGCGCAACGCACAGAGACCGTTTGTCAGCGGGGCGTTGCGGACCAAAGCGTCACCTTCCAGAGAGCGTGCGAGAGCTGATGGATTTGCGAATGCACAAGAGGACGCAGTCTGAGCGCATAAACACTTCGGGAAAGATAAAACAATTGCATGGAAGTGAATGAAGAGATATAAATTGCGTGCACACTCTCAGGGCAAGAGCAGAGAGAAATTCAGCGCATACCTGGATGCACACGAAATCAAAGGAAACCCGCCAGCTGAGAGGTTCGCACATCATTTTAATGTTACAATAATGCCCTCTCGACATTTGTCATTAAAAGTCTTAAATCACTTTTAACAGAAACCATGATCATGCTTATAAAATACATCTGCATAAACTAGCTGGCAGTAAAATTAATGTACATTTCTTGACAGTATTTACTGCTGTTGTTAATACATATTTAAAGTGGTTGTCGATGGGTTTTGTGTTTATCTTTTCAGTTTAGAATTAGTGTTTCTTCTACACCCCTGTTCTACTTTTAATATATTCATTCAAAGTTAATCTATTTATGCCTTACTTACTAGCCTGTTTTTCATGCACCTAAATATATGATATGATCTATACTGATATACCAGCTATATACCAGCTAATAAATGTTGTCTTAATTTGGGTAGTCAGACAGCATTTGAAATTCAGTCTGCATCTAATTTAGCAAGTAAATTTGCTCGAATTAAAGTCATTTTAGGATGCCAAAGTCAAGTTTAATTATATAAAATGTAATTTACCAGCAACAAAAATTTGGCCACTGAAAATGCTGAGTGGCTAGTAACTAGCAACTAGCCACTTTGGCTGGTGTGCAAAAAAGTTAATGTCAAGCCCTGATTATGACATTTGTTAAAGAGTTCCACCTTTATATTTTAGCCACAGGCTCACGTAAGATATTTTTCATATCATACAGTGTTTCCCACACAAAAGTTAGACTAATTCTAGTTAGACAGATTCAACACCGGCCTCCACATATTGCGTTTCGTTATTTATTTATTTTTTACTTTAAAACATGCAGTGTATTCGTTCAGCTGCATTTACTGTTCCTGCTCTCTCTCTCTCACTCTCTCTCTCTCTCACTCTCTCTCTCTCTCTCTCTCTCTCTCTCTCTCTAGACAAACACGCAATATAGCCAAAGTCACCTCAAATATATCTGCTATTCAATTTAAATATTTAACAATTTCCTACCTATCCCTTGCTGCCACTGGAAAAAATAAATAAAAAATAAAATAAAATAAAATCCCTACCGACCCATGACCTAAACTGACAACCAACCAGAACCAAACCAAGGTTATTATAGTTTTGCTTTTTAAATTAGTTTTTATTTTAGTATCGTTTTCAGTTTTGCTTTAAATTTAAGTTTAGTTTTAGTTAGTTTCATGAATGGTTTTGTTAGTTTTAGTTTAGTTTTTATTTTGCAAACACATTTCTATTTAGTTTTTATTTTATTTGTTTCAGTTATAGTTTTAGTAATTATAGATTAGCAGCTAACAGCAGCTAGACTGTCTGACATATTTATCAGTTAACTGAGGTTGCTGTCAGCCTCAGCTAACCTCACATGCATAAAGCACCATCTACAAGTAAAGACTCCTTAAAAGTTTGTAAACATTGCAACGTCTCTGGGTGGGCGGGGATTAGTTGGAGCCAAAAAGAGGCGCGGACGCAATGCTGAAAAGCGTAAGCTAGGACGTTTTAGGAGGGATTTATTAAACATAGATGCAGAAGAAGGTTCGGAACTGTCCGAATATGTAAAGTTACTGACTCTGTGTGACAGCTATTTTTGTAAATTAACTCTGTTACAGTTAGTTCTTGTATCTTGTTCTCATTGGAAACATTTTATCCAGGTGTTGGATATTTCCTACATATGAAGTATTTTCGGCTGGTTTGGGGAATTTTGTCAAGGCTTATTGTCTAATGTAACCTATCGCTGGGCTAACTATGATTAAGCAATGGGGATTATTTTAAGAGATCATTCAAAGGATGGCACACACATCTATTGCTGTATGTTTGTTTAACATTTTAGCTAGCTAGTGCACTGACGGTTGACTTATCATCACCTATAAAACAGAAACTTGCTGATTTGTACTAGATAAGACCAACACACCAATACATATGCATAGATTATTTTACCTGATATGAAGTGTGCACTGCAAACACGAGCATTATTTGCGATCGTCTCCATCCATTTGACCACAATTTTCTTATTTATTTCTCTGAAGGAATGTCTGCCGGGATCCGGTAAAACTTTAGTTTTTATTGAACCAAAAGTGCTGTTACTTATATTTTGGCAGCCAAAAACACAAGACGACGACATTTTAAAGTCAAAACCTCAAACTTTTAGTGAGCCTGCTGATTTGTTATGTTTTGCCTCCAGCTAGAGTGGTGACGTCACAGTGACATAGGCGATAAAGGGGTCTATTATAAAGCCTGTTCAGATTTTCCGCCACGGGATGAGAGCTTATTAATTATGAAAACGAATACTTATTTTTGATCATTATTATTTTATTTCAGTTAGTTTTACAATAACTGTTGGTCGTTTCATTTAGTTTTAGTTTTTCATTTATTATGAATTTTTAATTTTATTTCAGTTAACGAAAATGTTTTTTAGCTGATAGTTTTAGTCTTAGTTTCAGTTTTCGTTTACGAAAATTACCTTGAACCAAACTTATTTTTTTATGCCTTATAACAAAAACGAGTAAGCATGCGGCTTTTGCCATCGTCTGGTCAGTCAGCTCAACGCAGTCTGACAGGAATAAATGAAATCTGACACCTGCAGCTGCTGCTCTGTGATGTGACGCGCGTTCAGCTCCGCTGAATTCAGGCAGCAGACACATTTAGTTGTTAGTGTGTTTGCTCTCTCTAACGAAACTAAATTATTTAAAGCTCATGTAACACACGCTGTTTCTGCACTTCTGATGTTAATCTGGAGTACATAGAGTAGGATGACATCCTTTATATCTCCGAAGAGTCTTTAGTTTAATCAGATTTATAAAAGAAAGATTAGCTTTACCGGATCTTTCCGATAACGTACGAATAAATGAAGAAGGAGGAGTTACTACCGCGGGAGGAGCGAGTACGAGTCATGCAACACTATACAACACTTATAACTTATGATTCACTACATGTTCGTGTCATTTATATAATATACACGTGACTATTTCCAACATAAGACAGAAGTCTTACTTACCGCGCACAACTCGTCATGAGCCGGTTGGGAAAATCCACCGCATCAAACACACACGCAAAACTCCGCTGCTACCCCGGATAATAAGCTATATCCATTGTTTTCATAAGGATGTCTTCTCCTTACATCCAAAAACACACTTCTTCATTCGTGCCATTGTTGAGTTTTGAAATTAAACAAAGCTGAGTGGCGTGATAAGCTGTTTGCAAGCTCTAGCGTCTCCCTGAAACGTCAGTTATACCTGTAATCAAAAAAAACTTTCCGAAGCTTGTACGAACCCTGGCGAAGTGCATTCGGCACAGAAATACTCTGTAACACGTCCAACTGCTTTTTTTGACACTTCGCCTAAGTTTAGCATGAGGAAACAACTCTATAACTGTGTTAATAAGTCAGAATGCTTGAAATACCATTAAGCCCCCCCTTTAATTACAAGAAAATATCAAAACGACGGTGAAAGACGGTGTCGCGGTGGGCAAGTGATCTAACCGGTGAGAAGCTGAAGCACCGGTTATCACCGTTTCACCGACTATCGCAACAAGCTTACAACACAACATAACACTGCTAGTCTCGTTAAAACTCTAACTCTTCGGTTTTTCCCCTGGGGGTTTTCTATGGCTTACTGCCCCACACTGGACAACCATCGTATTGCTTCATACTACAAATATACATGTATGTGCTGAATAATTAACTAACCAATTTTTAATCAAATAACTATAAAAGAGAAATGACAAACTATTATGGGGGGGTCGAACTTTTAACTGCCAATTATATTTAAAGGTGCAGTGTGTAAATTTTTGCGCCATCTAGTGGTGAGGTTGCGCATTGCAACCAACGGCTTATTCCACTGCTCACCCCTCACTTTTGAAACGCATAGAGAAGCTACTGTAGCCGCCACGGGACCAATATGTCATCATCGGCGACAACTTAGTAAACAAAGTTTGTCCATTTAAGAGCTTTTGTAGAAACATGGCTGCACATAATGGCGACTTCCATGTAAGGGGACCCTTTGTGTATGTAGATAAAACGTCTCATTCTAAGGTAATAAAAACATAACGGTTCATTATAAAAGGTCTTTATACACCCCTGATAATATAGTTTTGTATATTATTTAGCATTTCTGTCAAGAGATCCTTCTAAAAATGACACACTGCACCTTTAATAGTTTTCCCCACATTATAGTCCATTCAAAATCTAAGAGGTTTGTTAGTTTCTTTGCAATAAATCTATTGTGATATCTCTCAGCAGCATTTGACACAATAGACCACAAAGTTTTGCTCTCCTGCTTTGAAAATTGTGTAGGGATCCGGGGAACTGCTTTGAAGTGGATTAAGTCCTACCTTCAAAATAGAACTTTCTCTGTGCAGATGGGAGAATGTATGTCCTCATCAGCGCCCTTACTCTGTGGTATTCCTCAAGGTTGCATTGTAGCTCTGGTTTTATTTTCATTGTATATGCTCCTGCTAGGTCAGATTATGAGGAAATATGGTATCTCTTTCCATTGCTATGCCGATGATACCCAGTTGTACCTACCGTTGAAGCCCACTGCTGGTCACGCTGTTGATAATTGAAAGCTTTGTGCAGATTAAGGCGTGGATGTCCGCTAATTTTCTATGTTTAAATAAATCTAAAACAGAATTGATTTTATTTGGCACTTCTGATGCGGTGGATAGATCAAAAATTGAGTTGGGTCTTCTATCTTCGTACCGCAAAAATCAAGTAAAGAACCTGGGTATAGTTTGGGACAATGTATTAAGTAAGGGATAATGTAGAGGCAGCCGGTAGTTATAGGGAAATAAGCCCCGACAGTGTGATCAGGACCCGACGCGAAGCGGAGGGTCTTGTATCACACTGAAGGGGCTTATTTCCCGATAACTACCGGCTGCCTCTACATTATCCCGCTTATTACACGGCTACTTGTCACATAAGAAAAAAAACGGACATGACTATGAATTTGAAACATTTTATTGGCATATTTGTTTTAAATTAACATTTTTATCCTTCCGCGAAACTTTGCACAGATGCATGAAATGATCGTAATACCTTATTAAGATCCTCTTCTTCATACTTGTCTGTCTCCATTTTTTTCTCTTTTAGCCAGTCTTTGAGAAGTTCTAATGACCATTCTATATTTTTTTGTGTGGTGGCTCCGTAGCTGTCATGCTCTGTTTTGTCAAGTTCAGTCTCAGTAAGCTGTCTGTGTCTTGTCGTGGTCTTCCAGTGTTTGTCACAAGATGGCGCCAAACAGTAATCTTTATTGATCTTTATTGGCGCGGAGCGATTTCACTCGTACAAGTAGTACCGGCTATGCGTTATTACTTTGGAGCGGTTATTATTTGAAAAGAACGAACCTGCAAATGTCTCAACTGACCAATCAGAATCAAGCATTCCAGAGAGCCGTGTAATAAAACCTGATAAACAGATAAATGAAGTCGTAAAAGCGAGTTTTTTTTTCAGTTGAGATGGATATCTAAAATTAAGCCTTTTATATCATGGAAGGATATGGAAAAGATGGTACATGAGTTTATTTCATCAAGGGTAGATTATGGAAATTCCCTTTATTATGGAATTAGACACAAAAACCTAGTGAGATTACAATTAGTTCAAAATGCGGCCGCTAGACTTCTAACAGGCACGCAGAAATATGATCATATTACACCAGTTCTAAGAGAATTACATTGGTTGCTGGTCTCTTTTAAAATTGAGTTTAAGATTTGATTATTTGTTTTTAAAGCACTACACGGTACTGCTCCAAATTACCTAGTGGACCTAATTCAGGTGCAAAAGTCATCAAATCTGCTAATAATTCCGCGGACCCACAGGAAGTTGCGGGGGGGACCGCTTGTTTGCCGTTGCCGCCCCTAGGTTGTGGAATAATCTTCCACAGTATGTTCGTGAGTGTTCCTCTTTTAATGAATTCAAGCGTTAATTGAAATCTTATTTATTTACTGTGGCATTTGATTGTGATTGGTGGTGGTAATGGATAGCTTTATCTATGGCCAGTGTAATTAGAGATATGGGTTTTATAACTATTCCTTCACATTGAAGGTTTTAGTGTTTTATTATGTATTTCTGATGTTGGGCCTGACGTACTTTATCATTGACCAAATGAGGGGTAGCAATTGTGTATTCTTATTGTCTTTTAAGCTTTCATTGTGTAACAACGTTTGTTTTTATAATTGTATTATTATAATTTTTTATGTACAGCACTTTGGTCAACTTTGGTTGTATTAATTATGTGCTTTATAAATAATTTGAACATTGAACATATATTTGGCAGTCTAAACGGCCTGTTACAAAACCACCCTGTTACTAAAGTCATGTGTCAGGCAAGGCTTTTTAAAGTCGTATTTTGTAAACTGATTAATGTCTTCTAAATACAGTGGAATTATTGTGTGAAGCTGGCTGTATGTCAAGGGCTATTATTAAGAATTTCTGAGAAATTCTGAACCTTGCATTTGAAAAAGGCATAAAAGTTATTTGTGCCCACAGATTTACTGCGAGAGCCAGTTTTACAGTAGCAGTGCTTGCCTCACTGACTCCGTGAACATAACTGTATACCGATTTAAATAGCAATAAACAGGCATGTAACACTTCTAAGGTGTACCAGGTAACTTACCTTTTTAAGTTGAACAAACAAACCTTTCTAGAAAGTGTATTTCGCACTACCCGATATGCGTTTATGCGTCGGTCACACACATTAAAGGCCTTCTGAAGTGCCTTGGAATGCCCAGCATTATTTGATGTTGTGACATCATTTTAGCTAAAACAGGAAATCTTTTTAAGACTGACATCATTCAATGCTTCCGGGTCCAACTGATCTCAAATGCCATAGAGAAATAACAATAAATTGAGCTAATGGACACTTAGTTGTATCATTATGAAAAACTACCAAAAACTACCACTAATTTTTATCTCCATAACAAAATCCAAGATGACCAGACCATGGATTCATGGACATGGATTTTTTGAGAATTATTAATATATTCCTGTCAGTAATTCCATGAGCCTGTAGACTGCAGTGTACACTGTGAGTTTATAAATGTTCCTCTTAAATGTGTAATATGAATAAATACTGCTCATAAATGGCTGTTTAAAAAATGTCCTTTATTGATATGAGTGGAGGCTTGGACCCAGAAACAGTATTCCTTACGTCACGAACAAGCGGATAGAGTTTTGTTTATGCCACAGTCCAGGAAAGCTGCATTTGACAGCTGGTGAGCACCACAGTTGTATTAAAATAAAGTTGAATAAAGTCCCAATTTAGATTTAATATGAAACTGTTATTACAGCATAAAAACAATGATAACCGTGACATGGATATTATTTTCGTGTATGGCAGTGGTGTTAGTCTCCTCTTCTACTTGTCAGTGGTGTTTATAATGTCTGTCATTCTGTGTATAATCATTCTGTGTAGAATCTAAATGGGTCTGATACATTTTGTTTTCACTGCAGATTCGTGCATATGATTCGCTCTGTGTTATCGTGCTGGAGCACACTGTATGTGCACTAAAGCAGCTCGTGTGACACTGATGCCTCAATGAAAAACATATTTATACAGCCTTAATTATTTCTTATCCACTGCATGGTGCACTATGTGCCATATAAGGACTAGTAAATGCATTAATACAAGTTTCATGGGTGAAGAATGCAAAGAACGTAACAGCAAGAACGTGACGATAGCGTATACAACTGTTGCAGAGGCATTGTAATATTTTAGTGTTATTCATCATGGCACCGAATAAAAAGGCCATAGCAACGTGTTTTGCATTTTAAGTAAATATAATAAAACCGCGGCCATTAACACACCAATACAATATGTGAGTTCATTATTTGTGCTGTGCATTGGAGTATGTGAATGATAATCACAATTCTTTGCGAATAATAAGAGTAACAACAAATGCACGCAAACAGGAGTTTTGCAAAAAGTTTGCTGGAGTCATGTAAACATCTTACTGCGATAAACTCCTTACTCTGATTATTGGAAGTAATCACATTATTGGTGCACATAAACAGTCATTAACCTTCATATTCAAGAATGAAAAGAAATTAAAGGAACAGTATGTAGGATTGTGGCCAAAACTGATATTGCAATTACAAAACTTGTGACTAAAACTGGTACTGCAATCACACAACTGGTGGCCAGTACACAACATGACAACATAAACATCAGTTCCACTCCACTTTTTAAATGACACTATCCTGGCCAGACCACTGTTGTCAGTGATATAAGTATTCGAAATGAAAATTATTTCTTAAAGGCAGGAATTATCTAAAAACCTTTTTTGCAAATTTGTTTAAACTGTCTTTATATACCAATACATATTTAAAATGTAAGTACTCTGAAAAAGAGTGTATAAAACTCAAGTGTCTGTAGACCTCTCACGGCTGTTTTAAACACAGCTAATTATTTCCATTCGGGACGAAACAAATGATTCTCTCTCGCGACCATGGCTACCACTTCTGTTGTGTCAGGATCTGCCCACACATGCGCGCACACCCGATTGATTTGAACGTGCACGAGGCACGAAATCTAGGAATACAGTACCTGCATATGCAGTCAGCGAAGGCAAACAATGCTTTCATCACGGAAACTCTTACATGCCAAACACCGTATATTTTATGAATCTTCCACGAAATTCACCTTCATCACGGTGTAACTGATGGTAATGAAAAAACGTGTATCAATGCAACCTGTTTTTAGCTTTGTCTTATAAATATAACTAGCCCGTTTGTTACCGAATCAAACAAAATATATTTTAAACTTTACCAGTATCCATATACTAGCTTAATAGTGAGTACTAAAAGCCATCCTATTTGTTTATATTCATAGTGATAAAGTTAGGTGTATTATTACATGTGATTGTGACATGATGTTACTACAATGTAAAACCTAACAGTCAACTAAACTCAAGCCATTTAAAGGTGCAGTGTGTAAATGTTAGCAGCATCTAGTGGTGAGGTTGCGAATTGCAACCAACGGCTCAATCCACTGCTCACCCCTCGCTTTTAAAAACGCATAGAGAAGCTACAGTAGCCGCCACCGGACAAATATGTCATCGTCAGAGACAACTTAGTAAACAAAGCTTGTCTGTTAAGGGCTTCTGTAGAAACATGGCGGCACAAAATGGCGACCTCCACGTAAGGGGACCCTCTTTGTATGTAGATAAAAACGTCTCATTCTAAGGTAATAAAAACATAACGATTCATTATAAAAAGGTCTTTATACACCGCTGATAATATAGTTTTGCATATTATTTTACATTTCTGTCAGGAGATCCTTTCTTAAAATTACACACTGCACCTTTAACCCTTAAACAGGCAATGTGCACCACGGGATACGCTCTCTTCAGTGTCTTGTTTGGGGCATAAAAAAGATTTTTCAACCAAATCCTTCTATCAGTTATCAAACCTTGGTCTGTCTTGAATATGTGGGTAACATTATTTGCTTCAAGTTTTTTTTTATTGATTGGTCAGCCCGACCCAAATCCAACATGGCCACCGGTTTTGCAGGAAAGTCAGATTTTGGGGTAAGAAAATTAATATTAATCTTACTTTTCTTCTTAAAAAAAAATATTAATACTGCTAATATTAATTGTGAGCATTGTCTTAAGGTGCTGAAGAAGAAAATTTGGTTATATGTTGTTTATATTGTTATTTAGCACATTTTGAAATATACGTATCCCCTGAGATACATTGCCTGATTAGGGTATAAAAAAGGGATTAACCACAATATGGCCTATCTTTGTATTTTGAGTTGAAAAAATGTAATAAATGATCAAATTTGCAGGTTAAACTGATATTCGTATATTTAGGTGACTGCATCTTAGCATTTTAACTGGATATTTTCTTTCGCGGCTTCACAACAGCTAATTTTATGGTATAAGGAATGATAGGGAATATTAGTTATAGAGCCATTACCAATGAATTCTTCAGATTTTGAGAAAAGTGATGAAGATGAAATTTTTTGTGACAGTGCAGTGGTGTATTAGAACCAAGAAATGTAGGTAATTTTCTTCATGCTAGGCATGCATTACTCTAAATTGCAGCCAATAAGAGGCCTCTGCATGAAACACATATAGACACATATAGTTTACATTGAGGGGTAGTTCAGGTAGTATGCAAAATTAATCAATTTTTAAATAATTTACCAAACTAGTATTATCTAAAAAATATATATATATTGCAGGTGGAGCAGAAAAAGCACCAACGTAGCCAATGAAGACATTTAAAAACTGTTCATTCTTAGTTAGGCCTACCTACATTTAGTTGTGTTATTTACATGCAATGTTACTAGTAAACCTGTTGTTTACACAGTTTAAAATGGATGAAAAAATATATATGGCATGTTTTAGAGCAAGAGAGGAAGTCAGAATCACACAATTTTTGCTGCAAATAAAAAATAAATTTTGATGACTTAATCCTTTTTTTATACCTTAATAGGGCAATGTATCCCGGGAGATACAACTCATAAAATCCTGAATATATCAAATATTTTAAAAATTCCAATGAATATCTATTACATAAGTCCAGATGATACAAAAAATGTCATGAAATTATTTTTTGCTCATCGTTTTCCACTCTTGCCTGTTTAAGGGTTAAGGAAACCGGTTGCCTTAAACCATTTAAGTTTTAAAACACATACATTTGAGTACTGTGAACTTGAGTCATGTGCAATTATGCACTTACATGTGTGTAACTGCACATGACTCAAATGTATGTGTTTTAAAACTTAAATGGTTTGAGTTGAGTTAAATTTTAGGTTTTACAGTGTACATGCAAATCTTCCTCTCCGCTTGTCTCAGGTAAATGCTTCTCTCAGCAGAGCCGGTCAGCGCCGCGCGTTCATGTGTTTTGGGGGCCTGGCTTTAAAGAAACCCAGAAGGGAGGGGTTGGAATGAATGGAAATAATTAGCTGTGTTTAAAACAGTCGTGAGAGGTCTACAGACACTCGAGTTTTATACTCTCTTTTTCAGAGTAGTTCTATTTTACTTATGAATTGGTATACAAAGACAGTTTTAACAAATTTGCAAAAAAGTTTTTTAGACTTTTTTAGACTTAAACCTGCCTATAGGGGTGTGACAATTATAGACATTAAAAGCCCATGGCACAAATCTGTTTCTCTGAAGATTATTAAGATAATGATAGATAGAGGATTCATTTATGCTGGGCAGAGAGTAATGACATATCAGGGCCATTTTATGATTAATTGATCGCAACATCTAAGCAATATTTGGAGACTCTGAAACTACATATCTTTATTTTATTAAAATATGCCTGTATCCTACAGTTTTTACAAACATAATTTGTCATATAAATATTTAAATCATTCTAAATTCTTTAATTTTACAAAAAAACAATTCAGTTAAACACTAACAACAGCCCAAATAAATTTCACATTTGTGAAAGGAATGTCAAAATTAAGTGCTATTATATTTAGACAATATTCAGTGTTCCTTTAAAAAGTTATTTTACAATTTCCATTTCCAAAACTTTACATTCTGCATGGCTTGGAAATGAGTGTCCCACCAGCTGCCCCAAAGTTATGGAACTCTTTGCCTTCTGAGATCAGAAACGCAGGAGGTTGCAAAAAGAATTGAATAAAAGGGTATGATTAATTGTGAGCAGTGTGTATTAGAGAAAAAATATTTCTCTCATAATGAGATTTTCCCCCATTTACAATTATTATTCTCCAATGAAAGGTTGGATTTTGTAGATTTTAAAATAAAAGATCAAAAGTGTTAACGATGCAGATTTATTTTCACAGCCTTCTTTGGTCATATTTACAAAAGAGTATGAATCATTTTGAGCACTGGCAGTATGGCAGAAGAGTAACATCATCACTCCTCCTCTAACTGAGTTTGAATGAGAGGGGGGAGTTCACAGGGGTGATGTTTATAAGGGGATATGGATTTTTTTTTTTTTAAAGTGTTTTATAATAAACATTGCAATATTAATAAAAAATAAGAATCATCAGTTTTAATTTCGTTGGGACTTGAAAATATGACTTAATCATTTTATTTTAAAGTGTTTATTATGCAGTATTTCATCAAGCAGGTTTCAGTAACTTATTTTTTACCACAAATGTTCCTTGACTTTGTCCTAGCTGTGAATTTTTTTGTGTTCACCTCTGCCAGAAGCTCAGCCTAATGGTCGCTTGTTAAAATGGGATTTTCCAAAGTCTCACAGCAAGTGTTGAATCAAACCAATAGGAATTTAGTTGTTCCCACAGTGTTTAGACTATATAAGCACACAAAGAATGTTGAGGCTAGAGAGTTTTTTTTTTTTAAGTTGCAGTCCTTACAGGTCAGTACACTCTACACTTTACAGTAAAAGTGCTACAAACGTTTTTTTAATGCAGCAATGCCATAGAAAAATGTATCTAGTTTAGTTATCAATGGATCAATACTCTTCCTTCTGTTTTTCTTATTAATTGAAACATGCAAAGCCATGTGGTTGTGCAATTTAAAATAAAACACACTATGCACTTTTTAAACCCCTTCATACACAACCTGATTTAAAAAAATATTTTTTACAAGAGATTTCTGATTTCAAAGAAACTGGAGAATTAGTCACATTCCTCTACTACACTGAAAGAAATGGAGGACTGAACAAAAATTGTAGGCAACCTTCCTTTACATTTTCAGTAACTTGCAGCAAAAAAGCAATAATGCTGCTGAAAATAATGTTGATCAGAGATTTACAGTACATATTTTTGAAAACATAAATCAACAGTTACAGCATGTGAACAACATAAGTGATCACAAACAGGTAAGGAAACAACTGCATACAGTATCTGCTCATCTGAAATAGATTGGAGTGTCAAATGGATTTTGCATAGATATTGACATTATTAGATCTTTGTACACAGCAATGACCCAATATCTTACAGTCCTACTGATTACAAACATTATACATTCTAAAAAAAACTCTAGACTTTTCTTTGCAACTACATATTTTGGCCATAAATGATTCTTATTTAGGTTTCGGTATTAATGAAATATATAACAAAAGTTCAAATTCTGTCATTATTAACATTATTAATATCATTTCATAGGCTGCTATTCTGTTTTCATTAATAACAAATAGAAACGTTTAAAAGAGAATTTTTATTGTAATGAAAGTGAGCATGCTCATCAACCTCAAAAAGAAGTAAGCGTAATAAAATCACATGAAATTGTGAATGATGATAAACAACCTAACAAAATTGCTACTTTTATTTGATATTATTTTTTATCAAAACATATTGACGTTTAGTCAGCACGCTATCCCTGTCACTTTTTTTAACGGACAGGGTACCCCTCTGGCTTAGCTTTTGACATGCAGAGCACTTCATTGGAGAAACCATTGGCCCCAATAGGCTACGTGATATGGGAATTTTACAATCATTATGAAATTATATCATCTATAAATTTATTGTTATCAATATGACACATGTTGGGGCATGGTTTTTTATTTACTTTTAGAACAGCCAGCATAACTGGCTTTCATTGTGAAATAGCATTGAGATGTGCCCTGTGCGTTAAAAAGTAATGGCAAGGGGCACTGACCAATCGTCAATAGGTGACTACCTGTTGTCAACAGTGCCACCTGCAGGCCAGAACAGATACTGTACTGTTTAACAATTCATCACATATGAAGAGCTTCACTACGCTTTTAACAGAATAAACCATGCATACAATAAGAGCTGATCTACCGCAAACTGACAGAGTTTGTGTACTAGCAAAACTAATTAGGCGTAATAATAAAATTGATTAAATTTTTGTACTAAAACGTTCTCAAAAAGATCAGGGGCTTTTGACAAAACATAAGGTGCTTAAGCGCCCCTTCATGGAGCTGCAACAGAAGAGAATTTCAGTAAATGACAACTTAATGTGAAGTTAGGATTCAGAAAACTTGGAATTCAAAGCACAAGTCTTTAATTTTATAATACTTGTATGTTTTTCCAATTCTGAGCTTGAGTTGTCAGTATGAACTGTCATCTTACAGCAGACAAGTGTGGAAATGACATGAAGGTGTGTAAATAATGACAGAATATACATTTTGGGTTGAAATATTCCTTTAATATACACATAAATCTCAGATAGGACAATACCTGAGGTGTACCTGCTGCTACTGATGGAAATGCTGTAACCTCAAACCCTCAAAATCCATTTCAACTCTCCAAAATTAAGAGAACCAAACTGCATATGCATAAAAGCAAACGACACACATATTTGATATGTAATCTTAATCAAATGCTACAGCCATAACACTTGAACAATGAGACATGTATTCAACCTATAAGACGAATAAAGTGGGGGGAAAATGAATACAGCAGACTCTGTCCTGAGGAGGACATGATAAAAAGGAAGATGATTTCAGTGTGAACACATTTGGTTTACTGGCAATGATAAAGTGGGGTATTACTTCGAGCTAATCTCATTGAGACCTACACTTTAATATCCTCAAAGGAACTGGTGATATGACTGTTCAAAATCAAATGAGTACTCAAGGAAAACGCATAAACAGAAAATAGCATTAACATGCATATGAACTGGAAATGACACTAATATACATGAATATAACTAGAACGGAGACAGGTAAACATACCCTGGTCTATCTTTTTGCCAACATTTTTAAACAGTCAGAGCTCACAATGGAGCTGCTATTGCTAGCCATAGTCAAGTGGTATTTGGGGTAGAGACATTATTATTATTAATTATTAGCCTGGGTGCCAGCCGATCTTAGCCCCGCCCACAAGAATGTGAAGACGGGAAGATCGGTCTGGCGTTTCTCCGTTGAGGAGCTACTATGCTCAGACAAATGCTGTTCGAACCAATCAAATTGTCAGGGCGGGCTTTATACGATGATGGACAGATAATCAACAGTAACGTAATGAACCACGTCACCAAAGAGCGCGTGTGTTGAATGGCTGCCGCTGTAGAGTTCAGATGTGTGGATTCTGACATTGAGTCTGTTCTAAAAGATATCGACAGAGCATTGATTTTAAAAGAGGAACAGAGAAACGCGAGCAGGGCATTTGTTGATGTTTTTGCCGTCCTTCCTATTCGGCAAAAGTTGGTCGCAACTGAAATGGCTAACGTTATCACGGCGATGCAACTCTGCGTGCACGACGAGATGGATATAATTAGCGGTCGTTGCCAGCTTCTTTTCGGAAGCCCGGAATCGTGGTTGCTGAATAATTGGAGGGACATGCTAGGCTCCAATATTTTCAAGCCAACGTAATGGGTATTGTCGTGGATGAAGTTCACCTAACGTACAAATGGTAAGAGATAGTCTTACTCTATGACTTAGTAAATACTTCATGTTGTGATAAACGAAATGTTGTAAACATAATAGGTGTTGATGTTCATTCGCTAACTCAGTATAATCACAATGTTAGTGTCATTGTAGCGAAGTAACTAGCAGTTCGGTCAGGCTGTAAAAGACGTAACGTACGTCACACACTCCGTTGATTGGTCGTAGGTCTATCCAATTGAGTGCAGAGGCATTTTTCGGTTGAGACACGCCTCATAATTATAGCTCAATGGAGCGGTATCAGACTCAAATTCTGACTAGAATTGAGTATGACAACGTCAGGCTAATTAATTATTAATCTTAGGAGCATTTTATTGCATGGAAATTTGGATGCACCCTGTTTTCCCAAAATAAGAAAGGGCTGCAGATCAACTTTTAGAAGTACACTAACATACATTTGGCTAACATACATTGACTACAAGCCAGAAAACTCCAAAACTGATTAATGAGGGCCTTTAGCTTTATACTCTGAAAAAGTCTTGCACATCAAACCTGAGCATATATCAGCCACATTTACAAAGAACAATAACATGGACCCAAAACCAGTGCTTATCATAAAGCCAAAACCTTGACGTTTATAAACACACATATTTGCAGGCTGACATGGAATTAGATATTCTTCATTTTATGTTATATCAATAAAAAGGCAGTGGCTTTACTCTGCATTGTGAGGATCAAAGAAAACATTCACCCTTACAACTGACAACTCAGGAGAATAAAGACTTCTGTGCATACATCTTGATTATAGCACTAGATGAACTAAAGTACATGGGAGACTACGGGCTTCGTGCTGTTTAACCCATGCAAAACATTCCAGTGGTTCTCTTCTTATATACAAAATACAATATCAAGTCCTTTTTGTTGAAACAAAGTCTGTGGAGCTTACAAAGCAGTGTAAAGTTGTGATAGTAAACAAAGCTCACATAAATTTCCTGCTTCAGACACTTCAGGGCACTGGGGAAGTGGCGCTCACTTGTAGAGTATAAAGTCCAACCACTTATCAGCATCAAAAGATCTGTCTTAATGAAAGTCCAACATGTGGCCACTGATCTGAGGTCTGCTGGATTGGCAGTCCTGTCGATCTTCTATTTCAGTCCAGTAAGGAACTCTAGTATGGTTGTGAAGGACAGGATGTGGTCATGTGGGCAGCCTCTCAGACTCTTCTGGAGTGATTCAAAAGAATGACAAATTCACTTCACTTTCATAATGTAAGATTCAGAAAGAACTTATCTACAATTAAAGGAATAGTCTACTCTTTTGCCATATTAAACCATGTTACCACCTCAACCCAGACAAATCAATACATATCTATCTTTCCTCCAATACGTGCACTGTACAGCGCACCGTGAAAGTGCCAGCATTCAGCCCTGCCCCATTCATTCCTATGGTACCAAAAAAAAGTTTTATTTTGTGGCACCATACTTACTGCTATAACTCCTCATGTAACAGTCTTTAAATAGGGAAAACACAGAAGTGTTTGGTGGCTTCCCTGTTTGGTACCATAGGAATGAATGGGTCTAGGCCAAATGCTAACACACTCACAATGCACTGTACAGTGCACACATTTAAAAAAGATAGATATGTATTAATTCGTCTAAGTTGAGGTAATAACATAGATTAATATGGCAAAAGGGTAGACTATTCCTTTAAGCCTGACTTACTAACCTGAAGGTGAAGGCGAATCGTCGTCCCCTACTGCACAGAAATGCTCTGTTCCCAATGCTGCAATAGAGCTCCTGGGACGTATACATCTCTCACCAGAGAAGCTTCTGCGCAGCAATGCCTGTGACGGTATGAAACAGAGTTACTTTATGAAAGTCACTAGCAGAAAAACACATAAAAAGTCAGTCATAGCAAAAGAAAAGGACTGCAAATGACAATCTTCAGATAAACTCTGCAATATTTTGGTATTGTTACAATGATTGCTGTTAGGTGGTATCTGTACCTTGCGCGTGAGTGGGCTGCTGGGAGCTGATGCACTGCTGTATAAACTCAAGCTGGAGTTGGATCTGCTGACTGTGAGCCCTTTAGCACTCCCTCTGCGACCCGATGCCGCAAAAACATCTGGAGAGAAATATTTCTCCTTTATCTTCAGGTTGGTGCGTCCTTTCACTGCAAATGAAGAGAAAGAAAATTACACATTTGCATTTCATTCTAAAGCTTAGAATTATAGGGTTGCATCGATATATCGGCCTGTAATCGGTATCAACAGATAAAAAAATCCCCACTATTGAACATTGGTTGATTGTTTAAAAACAACATGATCAGGGCAGAAATTATTACTTTTAACTAGGGATGCACCAATATATCGGCTTTTAATCGGTATCAGCAGATAGTTTTTTTTTTAACTGTAATTGGGATAAGCAGATCAATTTTCGGCCTGTAATCCGTATCAGCAGATAAAAACATTCCCCCCACTATCGGACATCGGTCGATTTGTTTAAAAACAACCGATGATCAGGGCAGATATTATCACTTTTAACTAGGGATACACAGATATATTGGCCTGTAATCGATATCAGCAGATAAAAGCATTTTTTCCAACTATCGGAAATCGGTCAATTGTTTAAAAACAGCAGATGATCAGGGCAGATCCTGGAATCAAAAGGGGCAGAAAAACGCATCAGAATTAATGATTTAAATTGGGTAACAAGGACAATGAAATTGCAGTTTGTACGCTCTTATAGGATTTCATGACATTATAATTTGAAACAAGGAGTAAGAGGCAAAACCAATAGATGTAATTCTGAATATAGTGGTATCGCCACAGAAATTTTGTATCAGTGCATCCCTACTTTTAAAGGGGTAGTTCACAAAAAAAGGAAAATTCTGTCGTCATTTACTTTAGAGTAACATGTGGGTGTGATTTTATTTTGATGAACACAAAAGAAGATATTTTGATAAATGATTGTAAGCAAACAGCTGATTGTATCCATTGACTTCCATAGTAGGAAAAACATTTAGAATGTATTGTGATTAATGATGATGAAGATATTTTGATAAATGATGGTAAGCACACAGTTGATGGTACCCATTGACTTCCATTGTATTTGTTTTTCCTACTATGTAAGTCAATGGTTACAATCAGCTGTGTGTTTACCACTATTTCTCAAAATATCTTCTTTTGTGTTCATCAGCAAAAAAGAAATTCATACAGATTTAAAACAACATGAGGATGAGTAAATGATGACAGAGTTTTCATTCCCTTTGCTGTAAATGAGCAATATATCTACAGATAAACATAAAGGTTTAGTTTCTTCACCTCTACAGGGATCATTCTTCACAAGAAACTCGTCTAACGCCGTCCAACCACCACCAACTCGTACCATCAAAGTGCTTCTGAGAATTCGAACCATTCGCAACTGCTGAGAGTCTCCGAACTTAAGAAAATGACACATTAAATTGCCAGTGAGTAATAAATCAAAAATTGAGAAAGCATGTAGGTGTGAACGTTAGACTTTATAAGGTATATATGTTACTATCAGGTGTTCATTCCTTGTAGGGATATTAATATTAAGCTTAATGCATTTTCACTTACCCTGTAGCGGTTTGCGCTAATCTGCTCTACTTGAAATCTTTTTGGACAGTTGCACTGAGATACCTGCCGACTCACCTGCAGGATGTTTGCTTTTGTTAGTCGTCTTACTGATATACTTAATGTTAAGTATAAATGCATTGCTACAGTGGTTAAAAGAAGCTACAAGTACCTCCTCATTGATTTGGTCTGCATCTATTGTCCTTCTGTAAGGGTCTCGGCTTGGATGGAGAGCACTTACAAATTCATAGTAGTCAATGAAGCCATCCCCATTAACGTCAAATATGTTAGCAACAGCAGTCATTTCTAATGAGTTGGTGGGAAATTCTAAAAAAACAACAAAGGAAAATTAGGTGACAAAAGCATCACGTTATATCACACAATTCAAACCAAAGTGTTGTAGCTGTGCTCACTAGAGGCCAGAACGTTGTCGATGAACTCTTTGTGGGTTATTCGGCCATCCTGATCTCGATCAATGCTACGAAAAACATCCAAAATCCGAGACTTGAGGTGACTTATCCACTGCATGTACCTTTTCCTCCAGATGTTGAAATCAAAGTTAGCAAATTCTTCCAGCTGCAAAAAACAATATAGATTCAAATGCATTTTCATATATTACAAAATTTTGTTTTTTTGTTACATCTAGTTAGCATTAACATTTGATACCATTGACATTTTTTTGGTGAAACACTGAATACAATGTTAATCCACATATTTAAAGCTCAGGTCCATTACATTCCACATATCTATACTGTAACGCCACATGGGACAGTACGTATAAGAAGCAATGCGGTTTAGCTAGATAACACCATTGTTGTTTATTATTTATGAATGCAGACGCAAAAATTAGAATATTGTGTATGCATCATATGGACTATCTGCATGATGATCTGCTCTTTTTAGGACAAGACAAAAGTGCTTATATGAATAAAATGAGTTGCAGGAACATCAAATTTTAACTTTTTTTATGAGGTTCAGTAAAAATGGAAATAATTGTCATTTTTAGACACCAAACTTCAATAAATTGATTTATAGTTCTGATCACCTCTTTGAGCCTCTGCAGATGTTCCTCTAGCTTGCTCTGTCTGCTGTGGGCCGCAAGCCAGAGTTTTTGCCAGTGACTGACCAGCTGACACATTAGAGGGGTTTGAGGGTCCAAGTTCTCCAGAGGGATAGGCACTGATGGTCGGGGCTTTGATGTACCTCTCCTTTCTGTGTATACAACACAATTCAAAATGGAGGTTAACAGTTGGCACTGGCATAACAGAACACACAAGCACCATAATCCGATCAGTGAACCGTACTGATTCAGACACAGTGATTCTTTACTCACTTGTTGGTGTCTTGCGACTGGGTGAAAGCAGTTGCTTAGGGACACGCTTGTGTTTACAGGATTTTGTGGCATTTTCAACTTCTGGAAGCTTCCCTTTCATCTCATCCATAAAGTCCTGAAAGGAAGAAGAGTGTTTTGCATTAGTGATTCATTAAAGTTCAATAAGAGTGCATGCAGTACCTTGAATTGAAGTCATTTCAAATGGACTAAACCAATTCATCTGGTAATGAAGTTTTAGAAAACCATAGACAGGTCTGTAAAAAGATACCGAATTTTTGCAAATTTGCCTTTAGTCAGCATTTATACATGTATAGCAACCATTCAATTCCAGTGTATGTCTGTTTAAGAAAAGCAATCATTAGGAGCGACAGCCACCCAAAAGCAGAAATGAAGACATGCCAAGCATGCCAAGATGCATGAAAGCTGTAAAAATCTGGGTTATCCCATCAACTATTTATCTTTGAACTCTTCTTAAATACATGTAAAAACATTAGTATTGTGGTGCTTTGAAATGATTATGAACTTGTTAAACGTTTTTGAATAAAAGCATCTGCCAAGTGTGGAAATGTGAATGTACCAACATTTTCCAAAACATCAGCTCAATTCAACAACCATATGCAAAATGGTAGTGAAAGTAGCAAACATGTAACGCATACTCGAAATGTAACCTCTGAATTTAATGCCATCCCGGTGAGTAGTGAACATACACAATGCAAGTCATGAACACATACCCAGAAAAGTGGGCAGCTATCCCAGCACCCACAGAGCCTTTCTCAAAGGCACCACATTTGTACCCCACCGGCCGTGACACTTGAACAAGCAACTCTCAGGTTTCAAGCCCAACTCTCTAACCACTAGGCTACAACTGCCCCTAAGAAGCAAGTTGTTTGCAGAAGTGTTTACAAGTATAAGTATAGGAATAATGTTGTGTATGTACCGTGTGTTGAGTAATGAGCTCTGCAGTCAACTCTAAGTCTTCAGGCAGTGGTTCCTGTTCTTTCACATTGAGAGACTCTGCAGCAGAGGAGATCCAGTCCAATAATCGCTGTACCTCATCTCTCTCTGTCTCTAAAGCAGACAGCATGCTCTGGATCCTCTCGGCCTGCTGCTTCGCCCAGGTCTGCACCTGAAGCACCAAATAACATACTGTATCACTGTATATACATGCGTATATGGATTCTGAGTTAATTTGTTTGCATTTTATTTATTTGTTTGCACTTGATTGCAACAAATTGAAAATAATGTCTTCATTATAGAAGTAAACATCCATCTCACCTCTTCGTAGCGAGTCTTGGTGATACTGATCCATGATTTGATGGTGATGACAGAGTCAGGGTGACAGGTGGACAAAATCTCTTCGCCCATTTTGCGAATGTTCTCCAGCGCCGTCTGCTGAGCGTTCAAGGAACTCATCGACTCCTATGCAAATCACAAATATGAAACTTGTGAATGCGGTTAAATGTAATAAAGGTATGATGGGAGAGCCCATATCCATCATACCTGATGATGTGTACGAAACGTCAGAAGAGCCTCCTCCTCCTCGGGTATTACTCCGTACTTCAGAACTCTCTCAACTTCTGCAAGATGATCCAGGAAAGAGTGAACCATTCCGTCAAATTCCTCCGCCTGAAGATGACAAAGGTAGGTAGTACATTTTTAGTTTCACTAAACAACTTTTCATTTTCTCTGGAGCAAAAATGTCATACAACATAGTGGAGAGCTGCAGTACCTGTTGAAGTGCTGCCTCTAGCCGAGCCTGTCTGGACACAGAGAGTTTACACACAGCCTCCCAGCGGCTTTCCAGCTCCTCCATCTGCTCTTGCAACCAGTGGGCATCAGCTGAGCTGCTCCGTGTCAGATCCCTGACCGACCGCTTCAGTGTACGGATACAGCTGGCACGCTTCCCGAGCTCACGCTGAAATACCTACAACCACAGAGAAGGTTTAACTACATCTAGCTGTATCCAAGCAGAACAAATAATTGAACGCTAAAACTACAGAAGAACCTAAAAATTAAGAAAATATCCTTGGAGGTACCTTGTGCTTGTCAATCAAATTGTTGACCAGGTCTTTTTCCCCACACACAGGAACATCTTCAGCTAGCTGTGGCTCTGCCCTGTACAGCCAATCATTAAGGGCCTGTAGGGCATCTGTGAATCTTCCTGAAAACAGCAGTGCTTCTTCCAGTTTGTGTTGCCTTGAACAAATAACAGCACAGATCAGAGATTTGATTTGACATCCTATTTAGATAACTAAGTAACAGAGTATGTCACAGCAAATACTGGACTTACCTCTCGCTGGATTTGCCATTGATGGTGTCCCACGAGTCTCTGAGTTCAGATACCATGTTCTCCAGGTGCTGTGTGTCTTCAGGGCTCGGAGCTTTCTCCAGGAGAGAGCGGCCACTCTTCAGGCAGGCCTCATACATTGGCCTTTTTGTGCGGAGAAGCTTTTGGAAATCCTGACAGAATACAAGTGTCAAGATATTATTATATTGCCACTAACTGCTTCTGTAAACTAAACATGTTACAAGACACTGAATATAAAATAATGTTATTACAAAATGCAACCTGCCCTTGAAAACCCAGTCATTTTGGGGTTTTAATGTTTGCATTTACATTTTGTGAAATTTACTCAAATTGTTATGCTGTGTGGTCTAAGACCTGTTGACCCCACTGCATGTTTATGTGTTGTCTGTACTGGGTCAGAAGTGATGTACCTTTAGTTCACCAAGCTGTTGTTTGATCTCTTCCTGTGTGGCAGCAATCTCTTTATGCGTATCCAATGTCTGTTCTACCTCTGTCATCCAGTCCATCAGTAGATGCCACGATTCATTGAACTGCTTGAAGGATTAATACACCAAGCTCACAAACTTGTGGTACTTCAAAATGCTTCAACAGTGATTGCCCCCAACATAAGACTTTGCTTCACATGAGACCTGAATACCTGCTTGGCATGTCGTTTGACGTCCTCTAGAGTTTTACCCTTCTCTGTTGTGTGTTGAAGGAGTTTCCTGTATCTGTCTCGAACAGTCATAATGAGGTTCTGCACTACATCACAATCTTCCTTCCTGCTGAGTTCTGACAGCCGTATAGCAGCATTTTCCACATTTGTTTTCCTTTCTCCATAAGATTGGACCTCACTCACCAGCATCTACATATAGAGAAAATACAAAAATGAAAATCAGAAATAGATTCCATAGATTGATAGGTCAAGATGACATTTGGGATTTTTCAGATGCTATATTGAAGGAACCTCTAGGTTCTCTGAAGAACTTCTGTGTACTGTTGTAAAAATGTAGATAAATAACTTTTTCAACTGTCTTTCCTGGAAAAACAAATGGGAGCACCATCTGTGGGAACTCAGAGCACCACTGAAAGGTTGCTGATGTTCTCCAGAGGATTCTTACTTTATTTATTCTTTACGCCAGCATCTATGGCTATATTCTTGGCAAGAACCGGTTATTCCATACACTTTGATCCACACAAGTTAATCCATGCACAGGTTGGGGGATGGGGCAATTTGGTATCTCCAATTTACCTAACTTGCATGTTTTTAGCATGTAGGAGGAAACTGGAGTATGACACAGGGAGAACATGCAAACCACCTGACCTAGCCGGGCCTCAAACCAGGTACCTTCTTGCTGTGAGGCAACAGTCATATTCACTGAGCCACTGTGCCATCCTCTCCAGAGGATTCCAAGTATATATCGCTGCAGCCCGGAGACTGCAGGTGGGAGGACCTTATGCCGCAAGTGGGAGGAGCTTATGCCGCAAGTAGGAGGGATTGCAGAAATGTGCAAGTAGGAGGAGTTAACGCTTCAAATGGGACGGTGGTGAATCCTCTGGAAGTTTGTACAGCCCACTTGCGGCTAAAGCGCCCCGTTCGATGATTCCACCAGTGTGGTATCTGAGTAACACCTAATGATCCCATTCTTGGAAAATCACATTCATACACAAATCCAAGTACAATCACATGTATGCCCACCTTGTGGTCCTGGATTTGTGAACAGATGGTGTCCAGGATGAAGCTGGGTGCAGGCAGAGTGTTTATGGTATCTTCACACTTGGACATTTTGGTCAGAAGGTCTTGGACATTACTGTTAAATTCCTTTGCAAGACCAAGTCCCTCTGTCAACTTTGCCTAAATAGAAAATTATATAAATGTCAATATAGTCTAAAACTTTTCCCTTTGCAATTAATCGTAATCTTTGCGATTGATAATATAACAGGCAATGTCAACAGATCATACAGGTAACCACAGTTTGAGTAAATCAATTTAATTTAATTAGGCTACAAAACAACGTATGTTCTGTTTTTACCTTTCGTTCTTGCATTTTAGCATAGACAGAGCTCCATTTCTGCTCCAGTATGCATAAACTGTGTTCAGTGTTTGATCCCCGAGCCACATCAGTACCCTCCAGCATCCTGTGGATGGCGTTGCGTACATTTGTGTAGGCGTGCATTTTTGAGTCCATCTCATTACATAAATCCTGCAGTGCAAAAAAATCCATGTTCATTATATCATTCTGTTTTATTCTTAAAGGGATAGTTCACGCAAAAATTAAAATCCTGTTATTATTTACTCATCATCATGTTGTTCTAAATCTGTATGAGTTTCTTTATGCTGTTGAACACAAAAGAAGATATGGTGATAAATGATGGTAAGCACACAGCTACCGTAACCATTGACTTCCATAGTAGGAATAACAAATATTATGGAAGTCAATGGGCACAGTATACTGTGTGCTGCTTACCATCATTTATCAAAATATCTTCTTTTGTGTTTTACAGAATAAAGAAACTCATACAGGTTTAGAAAAACATGATGATAAATCAAAATAAAGTAAATCAAATATTTTTTTTGGGGGGGAGGGTAAACTATCCCTTTAAATCTTTATGATCATCAGTGTTACTGCTGCAGAAACCATAAGCAGGTCTCTTACCAAATGAGTGTTGAGTCTCTCATTGGCAGAGTCTGGCATGCCCCATACAGTCTTACTGGATGACAGTCTCAGGTCTGTGTGTTCCAGCCACTGCATGAGATCTTGAATCTCCATGGTTACATCTTGAACCTAAAATGCAATTATAAATGCTCAATTTAAAACATTCACCCCTGAATTATCTAGAAGTATTGCACAAAGTTGTTATTTATATATATATATATATAAACTAACTATAAACTACTAGTCACTAGTTCGACACCTTTGGTTGAATTTATGTTTCTCATGATCTTACATGTTTTGATCTAAAGGCTTATGCTTCAACATGGGAGAGTGGGACACAAACAAACGTGGGGTTAATTGTAACATAGCTCTTTTACATAGTCACACAGAGCCAAGCAATATGTGCTGTTTGTCTTTTTCTCTCTCAATGTTAGAAGACGATCTCCTTTAAATTCGTTAAGATACATGACAAAGGTTGTGCTTTTTACTGTGTGTGTAAGTTCATGTAGAAACAGCCTATACTCCGGGCTTAAGTCACCTAATCCAACCTTTTACTTAAAAACATTTTTATAAACATTTTTATTTTTGGTAACCATTTCAGAAATTCAAATATTGGCTTAGGGTGTTTGTGGTCACCTGACTGAGATTATTTTCCAGCTCTAGCTGTCTGCGCTCTGTTTCGCAGCGCACAAATTCCCAGCGTTCATTCAGCTGTTCCAGACGAGTCTGCAGGACATGTGAGCTGTCTCCTGCACCAGACTCTAGGAGGCTCCGGCCGGCCTGGTTCAGCGAGTCCACCGTGTGCACGTGTGACATCACATCGTTCCTCAGAACCTGACAGCACAAATATTATGAACCAGATATTATAATGCCAAACAAATAAGTACCATTTGCATAGGGTATAAAGAGAGCACACTGCCTTTATTCCACACAAAACCAACAGATGCCACAAAAAAGTTGGCACCCAGTGTTTTTTTTAAACAACTGAATCTCACAGAGCTTTAAAGTTTGTGTTGAGTTCATACCTTGTGTTTGGCAAGCTCTATCTCACAGGTCTGCAGGTCAATGCTGATTGGCTGAGCGGCCTGTAGTAGTTCAGCCGTGTGAGAAATCCAGGCATGCAACTCATCCAGGGTGTTTTGGAACTGACCCAAACCCAGCAGCGCACACTCCAGTTGGTGCTGCTCAGAAACACATTGAAGTGTTATTGAATACACTTACATTAAAACACTTCATTTAATTAGGTAAGATCTTACCTGTCTGCTGACGGTCTCTGACTCCAGGCTGTCCCATCTCTGACGAAAGTCACACAGTGGAGAGACGGATCCAGGACGCTCAGTGCCCGGTGAAAGACGACACACAAAGCGATGATTTAGACTCTCGATTTCAATCTTCTTCTGGTAGAGCTCTCGCTTAAATTCCTGACAAGAGAGATGATGGCAATGTTTGGACAAAACTTCTAATGAACTTCCTGGATCTTGAAAATAGGTTTTAGTTTTCTTAAATCGTTTGTTCAGCAAAGTCTCACCTTCAGGTCACATAGCTGCTCTTTGACTGATCCCAGGTCAGAGCTAACTGAGAACTCCTTAGTAGATTTCATCTCTGCAGACTTCAGCCATTCAAAGAGACCCTTTAAGACAATGTTTTCAAACTTTTAACCTTACCGTAAAAAACATTATTTTCTCCTGACTCCTCTAGATTTATAAATGTCTGGTTTAAGGCACACAACACTGGAAACGCTTAAGATGTTTTAAAGAAAATATCTGTTTTAATTTGAAAGGATTTCTGAGAGACGTGTTTGTCACATTCATTAATAGTCCGTATGGAAACAAAGTTGAACTGTGACTGGTTACTTTACATGTCAGTCACACAGTCTCTTAGGCAGATCTTGGCCAATGAAAACCACCCTCTGTCTGAAGGTCAGGCTATCTGCTTGAACAGCAACCGTGTTCCCGTCAGCTTGGTCACCTCATACTGTATAGTATGACCCGCTGGTTTATTGCTGGTCCAGCATGATCTTTGGACTTGCTAATGACCAGCTTAGACCTCTAGAAATCCTGTTTTAAACCACAGCCAAATCTGAATTTTCTACACTGTATTCTCTAGTGGGGCTTCTTGTAATAGACCATTTTACTGCTTTTAGACATTCAACACAACATACAAGAATCAACACTTTAAAATACTATGACTCTAATCCAGATTCTCATAGGGTCATCCAAAGGTCCTGCAAATTGGCATGAAACTACCCATTCTGTCAGAGACTCATCGCTGTAACCACAGGGTGGCATGAATACTATGACTTTAAAGACTCAAGAATGATGCTTTTCGAATAATCCCAGCTGATAAACGTAACATTCATGTGATTCAATGTTCTACATACACTATTCATTATGAATGTCAAAATGTTAATACTTTATCATGGCTAATTTACCTGCATGTTGTCCTGATATTGGAGAGCCATTCGTAGACATTCCTCTAACTTAATGTTGCACTCTGTCCAGATCTTACTGAGATTGTTCCAAGTGCAGTAAAGCTGTGGAGAGAGATTGCTCGATAGTAAAGTGTGAACATGGTGTAATATCTGTATTTTTTAGGTGTTTAGTATTTCAAATACAAACCTCATCTAAAGTTTTGGTGACCTCTGGTTTGTCTGTCTCACCACAAGCTGACATAAGTTCCATTCCTAGAATTCCTAGAGTGTCCAGATCACCCTGTAGTAAATCAATGTCCTCCCTGAGTGTCTGAGGAGAAAGGACAAAAAGGTTTGGAAGATATAATACAGAGAGCTGATTTAAAAGGTCAGTAATTTTCAGTACTTCATGATTATTAAGGAATTGAGCACACATCCAAGCGTACGTATCTTCTTCCCTTCAATAGCCATGCTGAAAGGACCAACATACCACCATATAAGCATATGTTTTGTAAGGGATGCTGGAGTACTTTGGTGCCCTCAACCATTAGCTTAACCAGGACTGCTAACTTCAAACCAGCAAAGACAAGCCTGGACCATCATGATCAAATAATCATGTTTTCAGCAATGATACAACTGTTCTTTGTTATTATTGCACCTTACCTGCATGGTCTCCAGGCTCTGTCGGATGGTTTCCGAATCTGATCGACTTGAGTTGAGGTCCAGGACAGCCTGCTGTGCATCATTCAGTCCTGCTGTCATGTCACTGACATCATTCCAAAATCTGACTGCCAAATCTAGAACGTTGAGAAGCCACTTTTCTCTCTCCTGAGCTTTTCTTTGCGCCTCCTCCCAGTGGCCTGTTAGACTGCACATTCGCTCTTGAATGTCTGAAAATTGAAGATGTTATTACTATATTATCTTTCTGGTCACCAGCCCTGAACTTTACCCCATACCACATACGTTTCTCAAAAACTCTGCATGGGGCAGGGTACATCTCCATATGATACTGCCAGTATAAAATACATGAAATTTTGGAAGTACCTGTACCAATGGAACTGTCCCCAACAGCTTGCGTGTTAGTGAGTAGCTCATGAGCCTGTGTCCTCACACTGCTAAGGTCCAGATCCAGTTTGGAGAGCTCAGTCAGTGTGTGCTTGTTGTCCTGTAGCTGCTCCTGAATTCTTGGGGTCAAGCCCTGTAGAGCTACTGAGGCCTGCAGGTGACTGCACAGACGTTCCAGTCTCTCTCTGATCAGTGTCATTCTCTCATTCAGCTGATGAGGATGTACAGAGTGTAAACAGTGAGCTAAAGTTCATGATGCTAGACATGATGCTCTGACCAGCCTAACAAAGATCTACTAAGCTAAAACCATATCTTCTAGCAGCATCATATCTCCATCTGGGGTTCTCAACCTGTTGTGGTCTGTGAACTATTTTTATGAAAGCACTACTTTTTTATGAAATTACATAAGCAATAAGGTACGAGAGGCTGTGCTGTATCGTGAATAAGTAACGGCTGAAGTGGTTGTAGGTTATTGCTTTTATGAAACAGTTACCACACAATATTAAAGTAAAAAAAATTATTAGTGCAACTTTCATGAAGTTAAACCAATAAAAGCATTCCTTCCGCTAGAAAAAAATAGTCCCTGACCATGAACAATAACATTCCAATGTATAATATGCATGAAAGCTCAAATAAAAACAACAAACTGCTCTCAAACTGATACGTGAGGGTGTTGCTAAGGGTGCAGTGATGAACAGAATCGTTGGGAGAAGCAGTCATAGCCGTGTTTTATTGTGAATAAAGCACAGCTATTGACCAATCACAATCAAGGATTGGAACTAACTGTTTTATAATATTTATTATACCACGGAGCTGTTGAATGCTTTATTCTGATTGGTTGAGAAGTGTTCCATGGGTGTTGATTATTTTTCTGTAAAACGCTCACCTAACCTGTCAAAGTAATGTCTTAAAATAACCAGTGGTTAGCAATGAGTGTGGTAACTGTGGTATAAGCAGAATAATTCACTCCGGTCCTTTGAATTATTTGAAAATAATGCACACCCAAGGTGGTAATGCGGCACGACACAAAGCGGAGTTCCCTAGGTAAATTCCTTTGGTAAATTAGGTAAAATTCCAAATTCCTTAGGTAAATGTGATTATTATTGATCTCTGCATTAGTGGCGGCCCTTGTGGGATTTTAATTTCAAGGTTGAAAACCTTTGATCACCAACATTCCCCACATGCAGCCTCAGGTTGAAGTATGTGTTACCTGTGTGTAGCGGGGTAGAGACTCTTCCAGTACTCCCGCAGCCTCTCGGACCTTGTCTCTGATAGCCAGGTGCTGCTCTTCGAGATCCATGGCTTTCTGGCAGAACTCCTGTCCCTGAGCTGGATTTAGGTCTGATAGACGCTTGGCCAGCATGCTCAGGCGTGCTATCAGTGGCTTATGCTCTGCTATGGACTCCCTGATGCCCTGTCAAACATGACAAAAACCATTGAAATTAACAAACATACTTCATGGTGGGTACTAGCCTGTTGCTTTTTTAATTTGGGCAATCACTAAAAATCTAAACTGTTAATCCTTATGCCTGGCTCACACTACAGGATAATCGGGCCAAATTTACTCAGATTTTCCCCTCCCGAGAATCCTAGAGAAAATCGGGCCATGGATATCGATCGCCTCCAAAGTTCGGCCCAGATTATCCTGTAACGTGAGACGTTTAAAAATCTAAATTTATACCTTCCAATATGCTCTCAAGCGGCGGGGCCGCCCCCATCTTATCAAACATGTTTGATATTTTGGATTTTAAATCCAAATAATTACGTCAGTACTTTCACAATAATCAATGAAAGACGGAGATGATTGAAAGCTTTTATAAAGGGGACCGCGTAACAAGCTGCTGTACGGGTCTAGATAGCGCAGCTGGAGAAACAGTTTGTGGAAGTCAAGTGTTTCATTCTACTTTCATTCCGTCACAACTGTAGCTCGTTGGGGCAGACAGACTATTTAAAATAGCGAAAGAATTCCTTGCTTGATTCACGTTGTTCCCCCTTTTTATAAATACATTATCTAAAATATCTTAAAAACAACAGAACATGATGATGGTTACAATAATTTAACATCATCATGCGTGCATTGTATGTACTAACATTACGTTATCATACCATTAGTTGTATGATCCGCTGGACCTCACTCAAGTGCAGCGCTGATTGCTCATGTGAGAATCTGAGGCGCCTCATATCGACACTTACAATGTTTCACATTAAATTACATATTTGTCCAAAACCATTGGTAATGTAATTTGCAAAAAATAGCAACAAATTATTATATATATTATTAAATAAATGTATTTAAATTTAAATAAATCTTGCATGATGATTAGACTTGAGTTGGTGCTAGATTGTGCCACATCTACAGAATGCACTGCCCGCAAAACACATCCTTAAAACGTATCATGATCATTGCCTCATAAACAAGAGCTGAGGAGTAGAAATTGCCTAGGTTTTAAATACACCGGGTAAGTGTAGAAAGCTGCTACCAAATGTAAATATTTAAAAATAATCATAATAAATGTGTCATAATCTTAATTCTTTTATATCCTCTTCTCCTGAGGTGACGTGAAGTGCTTGCTGTGTGTGATGCACCAGGATTTTTAAATCCTGTAGTGTAAGCATGTTTAAGATTTGAGAGAAGAATATCTGACAAGATTCTCCATATGTGTGTGCTGCATCCAGATTTCATAATCTGCCAGGATTTTAAAAATCTTGTAGTGTAAGCCAGGCATTATAGTGTGTACTGTCTACTACTAGAGATGCAACAATACAGTTAGTACATAGTTCAGTACATAGATCTGTTTTTAAACCATGTTTTTTGTTCAGTTCTGATGACATAGCCCATTAAAGGGTTTTTACATTTTTCTATGCTTAGGTGACAGGAATAGTGAGTTTTGAAGAAAAAATGGCTTTAACTGCAATTTGCTTTACATAAATGCAAAATTTACTTTTGATACATTTAAAAAATAAATATACATTAAAACATAAATTGGCCATTTTAAATAAAAACCTATACTTAATTCAATTAAACTGAACAGTATACTGCAATACAGTAGTTTTCTTTTAGAATGTAAAGTGCATCATCACTTTATGCTATGTACACCATACACTCACCTAAAGGATTATTAGGAACACCATACTAATGCTGTGTTTGACCCCCTTTCGCCTTCCGAACTGCCTTAATTGTACGTGACATTGATTCAACAAGGTGCTGAAAGCATTCTTTAGAAATGTTGGCCCATATTGATAGGATGCAGTTGATGGAGATTTGTGGGATGCACATCCAGGGCATGAAGCTTCCGTTCCACCACATCCCAAAGATGCTCTATTGGGTTGAGATCTGGTGACTGTGGGGGCCATTTTAGTACAGTGAACTCATTGTCATGTTCAAGAAACCAATTTGAGCTTTGTGTGCATTATCCTGCTGGAAGTAGCCATCAGAGGATGGGTACATGGTGGTCATAAAGGGATGGACATGGTCAGAAACGATGCCCATTCAAACGATGCCCAGTTGGCACTAAGGGGCCTAAAGTGTGCCAAGAAAACATCCCCCACACCATTACACCACCACCAGCCTGCACAGTGGTAACAAGGCATGATGGATCCATGTTCACATTCTGTTTACGCCAAATTCTGACTCTACCATCTGAATGACTCAACAGAAATTGAGACTCATCAGACCAGGCAACATTTTTCCAGTATTCAACTGTCCAATTTTGGTGAGCTTGTGCAAATTGTAGCCTCTTTTTCCTATTTGTTGTGGAGATGAGTGGTACCCGGTGGGGTCTTCTGCTGTTTTAGCCCATCCGCCTCAAGGTTGTGCGTGTTGTGGCTTCACAAATGCTTTGCTGCATACCTAGGTTGTAACGAGTGTTTATTTCAGTCAAAGTTGCTCTTCTATCAACTTGAATCAGTCGGTTCATTCTCCTCTGACCTCTAGCATCAACAAGGCATTTTTGCCCACAAGACTGCCGCATACTGGATGTTTTTTTTTCTTTTCACACCATTCTTTGTAAACCCTAGAAATGGTTGTGCGTGAAAATCCCAGTAACTGAGCAGATTGTGAAATACTCAGACTGGCCCGTCTGGCACCAACAACCAAGCCACGCTCAAAATAGCTTAAATCACCTTTCTTTCCCATTCTGACATTCAGTTTGGAGTTCAGGAGATTGTCTTGACCAGGACCACACCCCTAAATGCATTGAAGCAACTGCCATGTGATTGGTTGATTAGATAATTGCATTAAGGAGAAATTTAACAGATTTTCCTAAAAATCCTTTAGGTAAGTGTATATTCATATTATGTTCCTTGTTTTAGATAACTAGCAAGATTAAACTTTGCGTCATGCGAATTCTACGCTTACACAGATGACATGTTTGTGGCAAATTGTGTGCGAATTCACATCTATTCCTGTTTTCATTGACTTTGTATGTAACCTACTTGTGTAAATAATTATTCCACACTACAGATTTGAAAGAGCCATGCTGCCTCGCATTGGTGTCTCGCTTTTCTGCCTGCCATGGTAGCATGTGTTTGAAATTTGACAGCAGCGTCACAAGCATAGTTAAACACCTATAGCTTTAGCCCATAGTGTTTTGAATATTTTCTTGCTGGCAGCCGCATGTCTTTGGAGACACAAACAGATGCGCAGGGAATAATAAAACTGATTTGGGCACATAAACCGAAAAAGCTTAATTCACATGTGTATTGGACTGTGGAGGTCCTACCGAATAGTTCAATATTATATTGAGAATTGTGGCATCTCCACTGCTTACAGTATAAGAAATAGATAGGGCGTAGAGCAAAAATGTCATTTGAGGGTAAAAACTATGCACCTTGAAATTTTAGGCCTAATTATACATATTTTAAAGATAATTACAGTCCCCTGTGCTTACATATGAATTTTGAAGCCAGAATTAGCAGCTATGTGTCTGAAACTGACAAATAAGCATCTATGTACATATATCTATGGTCCGAGCTGGTGCATTTAAGTGGAGGCGAGGACTAATTCGCATATTTTTATGATTCCGCACATACTAAATGAGGAAAGGGTGTACAGTTACAGTAAAACTATTTTAAAACTAAGAAGTTACTGTCACAGGAAATACTTAATATATTTGTCCTGTTTTTAATTTGAGTTTTATGTGATAAAATTATAGACTACAGGGGGATTTTAATTGGTTAAATTGAAAAATTTAAGATTAATAATGAAAAAAATATCCTTTTATAAAAGTAAACTTCTAACTCTAAAGGACACTGCACAATGAAAAGTATATTTTTACAAGTACCTGTAAGAGGTCCTGCTGTTCTCGAAAAGCCTCGTAGCTAATTGTGTTCAGGGTGAACTGGCCAATAAGAACTTTGGTTTCCTGTAACCATGGCAACACCTCAGTATAACCCTCTGAGAACTGAGACAAGAGTGACTGAGCATGCTCCAGTCGAAGCACCACATGGGAATTGGTGGCTGTAGTGACCTGACACTGGTCCTGTAAGGTGTCTAGACATGACTTTGGAGACATGACAAGAAAATAGGCATTAATAAGTTGATTTAGTATTTTGTTGGTACAAAAAGCTGTGAGTAAATATGATATGCAAGGGACAATGTACAGACTATTTGCCACATTGATAAAATAAACAGTAACACAAAGTAATAAATTGCCACTGAACATTATATTAGTTATTATTTAATTATATGAAACATTTTGTGAGCAGTAGTAGGAACCCAGAAAAGCGGTTTGATATCACTTTATCCCTGGTTTGAAATGTTAATTAAGGGAATATCAAAGCCTAATATATATTCAGAGTTCACTGTCAGAAAAATGGTCCAAAGCTATAATTGGGACAGTACCCTTTTTTAAAAGGTCCTAAAATGTACCATTTAGGTGCAGGTATGTATACATTTGGTACGGAAATGTACCTTTAAGGTACAAATATGAACTCTTTAGGTGTATTTTTTGAAAGGGTACTGCACTTTACTAAAAGGGTACTGTTTTAGCAGACAGTGAATACTAGACAACAATGCAAGACGTTTAAAATGAATTGCAGAAGTGCATATAAATATAAATGACTAAATGTACCTGCACTCTTGATGTCTCCTCCTCCTCCTCACTGTATGTCTGCAGGAGTTCTAAAATCTTCACCATTTTCTCGATGTTAAACTTGTGCTGCAGAATTTCAACAGCAAGTATCTGCAACAGACAATCAAAATGTTTATTAATCCATGTTATAATACGGATAATATGAAGAGAGGGAACACTTGTGAATATGAAACAACTCACTTTCTGCTCATTTAACTGGGCTGTGATGATCTCTGGGGTTAGATGAATGGCTCTAAACTCCTCCAGCACCTGTGAGGTTTCTTTAAACCAAGCCGATTCTTTTTCTACAGCCTGATCCAACTGAAAACAAACAAACAAATGCATCGATAAGATAACAGTTTAGCAGCTGCTTTTATTGAAAGTTTCCTTGTTACTGTACATTCATTGCATTTGTAACTCATTGACTGCTTCTTTTGGCATTTAGGATCTCTTAGGTTCCCCGGCCTTTAAACCACCACACTACACTGACATGAACTAAGAATCACAATCTGTAATCTGCTTCTGTATTCTCTTTTAACAATTTGCTTGTTTAACTGCCTAGTCTTTATCATTTATTTACAGTTTGGTTAAGCAGTATTCTTCTGGTCTAGTTGCACGGAAACAAAATGACACATTACGACATAAACATGTCCTCATATTGTAAAGCAAAGGACAAAGCAGTAGTTATTTATCTTACCCTCTGCCTCTCGGCATGACATAGTACAGCGTCCCCAGTCTGTGCTTGGGTACCAGTGGCCAGCAGTTCTCTCTCAATGCGACCCAGCCACAGGTGCAGGTCCTCCTGGCTGGAGGTGCATCGACTTGATGCTTCCATAGCTTGCTCCAGCCTCTGTAGAACATCAGCACTGCCCAAACTCAGCACAGAGTATCGGATACGCAGACTGTCTACACGCTCCTGCACCAGCTGGGTTTCCTCCTCTACAGAACCGAATAAAAAAATCGAAACAGAACCAGGTATTGAAATGTGGTTTTGTTAGTATTATTTAAAACAAGTTATTCATTTAAGCAAAGGTAAAATTATACACGGCCAGAAACATCACCTGAGATTGCTTCCATGAGCTCATGAGCATATTGCTGGAGTTTGCCCAAATCAACACTCTTAACTTTAATCTCTTCCATGACTGCCTGAAAGATAATGAAGTATAGGTGAGCGGGGCACAAATGAAAGGGCCGTTCACATTATAATGATAACTATAAAAAAATAGTTTTAAAAATCGTTTTATATTAAAGAGAATAGCTGAGTTCACACAACAACTGTAACGATAAAGATACAATGAACGATATCATTGGGATCACTTTCTGAGCCCCCACCCCCCACCTGATGAACGATAAAACCAAGCCAATCAAATCTATTTGAAGTACTGTTTAGAGTTACGCGAAAGCGCGTTGAAGACATCTGCTGGACACCCGCTGTGTAAATGCATTAAGAACAGCATATTTACACATTCAGTGACATGTAAACAATTGCAAAAGAAATATGCAATATTAGTTAATGCCGTACACGTGAGCGAATTGGCATACATTTATCGTTATCGTTAGTGTAACGTAGTGTTTTGGAGGCATGAAAGTAAATTTCTTCATCTTATGTTTTTTTTCCCCGATTTCTGAGTTGGGTGTGTAAATCACCAAATCTAACCTTTATATTATTTTAATCTCTGTCTTGTTACCTAAAACATAACACCATTTTGAAACATGTCAGCAACTCCTAGTAACTGATAGTTTGGATTAAAAACATTTTTACACAGTGGGGTTAGTTGTCTATACAATGATAATGAAATGAAAACAAATGTAAATACTATTCATCAAAATGATAACTGTTAATACAATATCAGGGGAAATAACTATGTTTTTTGTCTTCATTTTGCAGCCCCTTACAGCGCATTCCAAATTGTTATGCACATGCCATTTTTGTTTATTTTCATTATATGACAGTGTGGATGTTATTCTATTTAAAGGGGCAGTGAATCAAAAAATGAATTTTAACTTAAAGTGACACCATGTAATTTTTCAACCTTCATAATACATTTTCAAGACCCTTGTGATAGCACATCGACTTTAAATAGGTTGAATGACATGTCTACCATAGCCTGACGGGGTCTGTATCACTTTTACTCGTATTTTAAAACTTAGGGTTTGTGGTAGTAACCAGAGCACAAAAAAAACTACAAAATTCGACTGCTTTACGGCATACGTCACTTCCTCAACACAATTTGTTTTTAACGTGAATTCTGATGGAGGCTACTTAAGGAGTGTAGAGAGCAGCTTACCGTATGTGACTCCGTGGCACAGTTTTAGTGTCACGGACCTATAACACGGGCGACCCGGGTTCGATTCCCCTTAAAGGCAATTTTTTATATAAACTGTTGATTCATACATAAATGCGATGTTCTTTATAAATTACGGCGATTATATTGCATATAGTTCCCTGTATTCAGATGCTGTGTTCACGTATTTACCTTTCTTTTTACTGTGTCTATGATATTTACATTACAATCCAGGATGCTATAGCACTCAAACTTGCTCACAGTGTAAAACCAAACCCTATTCATTCACCAATCAGATCCGAGCGTTTCTCTCTTCTCTTTTCCTCATTTGCTGCGTTCCGCTGTCACTCGCGTGACGTATTACAAAGCGGCAGACCTAAACGCATCGGTTTACTTGGATTTGGAGCGATTTTCACACAAAAAAGAGGAATAACGAGCGCCATTGCGGAAAATCCTGGTGGCGAGGGAGAGAGAGAGGATGCAACAATATTTGTTTGGAAAAAGGCAAGGAAATACGTCTGGTTGTTTCTGAATTGGAAGGCTGCAGCCTCCGGAGGTCAAATATGCAGGCTGCACACGTCATCAAGCCTGGGTTATTAAGGTAAACTGAGCATTACATTCGCAAGTCATAAGCATACTGCAACAATTTACGATTAACCAAGTATAATAGTCAACTTTGTAATTGTTAATATTGTGAAATAAGACAGTCTTGATGACGTATTAGAAATACGACATCCGGAGGCTGCAACCTTCAGATTGAGAAATGGCTTCTGCCACGACGAGTTCCTCATCAGAAAGTTGTAACATGACTGCGTTTCTCCCTGTTGTCTCAAAATGTTGATCGTTTAGCATTTTAAATGTTTAGTTTTTAGTTTAGTTTTAAGGTTGGCCAGTTCCTTTCCTTTGCGACAGTGCTGCGGCGCTTGTGGGCTCTAGGGGCGCTAGAAGTGAAAAATACGTCTAGCACCCCCTAGTGGCCAAAAGTTTCATGGTGTCCCTTTAATATTTTGTTATATAAGAGGTCATCATACTTAAATAAACATCCTGCAAGCTTGAGAACTGAAAACGTCCTCTTTATTGAAATATAACAGTTTTTGGCACCAAGCCATTAAAACAGTCGATTCAGGAATGTGCTGAAATATGAAAAATATTTTTTTTGCCTTGTTTGCCTTCGCTGAATGCATATGCAGGTACTGTGAGTTCTGAATGCTCTTTCTCTGCCGTACGTTTGCTCTTCCTAGATTTCGTGCCTTGTGCACTCTCAAATCAATCGGGTGTGCACATGTGTGGGCAGATCCTGTAGCAACAGGGGTGGTAGCCATGGATACTCGAGTTTTATACCCTCTTTTTCAGAGTACTTACATTTTACTTATGTATTGGTATATAAAGACAGTTCAAACAAATTTGGAAAAATGTTTTTTAGACAATTCCTGCCTACACTTCAAAAAATTTCTTACTTAGTATTTGTGTCTTGTTTTCAGTCGAAATATCTAAAAATTCTTAAATCAAGATGTATTTTCTTGATGAGCAAAATGACCTAAGAAAATAATACTAGTTTTTAGACAAAAAATATACAATTTAAGTGAATTTGTGCTTAAAACAAGCAAAAATAACTGCCAATGGGGTGAGAAAATTTTACTTGAATTAAGTGTTTAAGAAAAAAGAAATCTTATTTCACAATTTTTTTTCTCACCCCATTGGCAGATAATTTTGCTTGTTTTAAGGACAATTTCACTTAAATTTTATATTATTTGTCTTAAAACTAGACTTATTTACTTAGTTCATTTTGCTTATCAAGAAAAAGCATCTACATTTAAGAATTTTTAGATATTTCTACTGAAAACAAGACAAAAAATACTAAGTGAGAAAGTTATTTTTTGCAGTGTATCCTGCTTTAAGGATCATGCATGGATGAATGTGTGGATATCTATCTATTATAGGCAGATATATAAACAATATCCACCTTTAGTATATAGACAGAATTTTATTGAATTGTTTGTGTTTAAACTAAATTTTCTAGCACGTGTTACAACAAACCCACTGTTTGTGACAATTAACCCCATCTATGGGGTAACTTGTAAAGTTTGCACTCCTGTCACTTTCAGTGTAATTGTTTGATAATTGTAGGTCCCACAAACAAACTTTAAGTGTTCATTTTTAGCAAAGATGTGTGTGTTGATTGTGTTAAAAAAGATTAACCTAATTAAAACATTTTTGCTGTCATGATGAAAAAGTTATTGCTTGAATACAGTGTAAAATTGCACTATATACACTCTATAAAATATCCGTAAAAAAACGGACAAAGTACTGTGTAAATATAAAGGAATTTTCCGTATTTATGGTTTACATGTGTTTTTCCTGTTTTTTTTTTAAATAACATGTTGCATTATGGGTGCAATAACCCCTGCTGCAATCTTTCACTTTTGCCTCTCTATCACCATCTCTGTTTGAAACCTAAAATTACAACTTGCTTGCATAGTTCTTTTCTAAACATGGATGATGTTTAACTTCTAAACAACTGCTGTCAGAACAAGATACAAGTGTTAAACTATTCCAGCATCGACACATGTGACTTAGTAGACAAATCTTCTTTCTTATGTGACGTGTAAGTCAAATGTATATTTACCACAAAATGTATCACATTAAATCTCCAGTTTGCATTTGTTTTAGATTCGTTTGAAGTCACCATTATTGTGATTAGTGTTTCCTGTGTAGTTAGGCTTTTGTCCCTTGACCTTCACTGAACTAACTCTGCTCTTTTAGCAAATACAACAGTGTTTTTTGCTTTTAGCAATTGCAACTTGTTCATTGCTTTAAGGATGAGAAAAATCTATCATGTCATCTAAGCTTGATTTTTTTAATGTTATGCTGCCTAACATTTAAATATGAATTGATGAAATAAGAATAAAGAACTTAAATGTATAAAAGTTACACTCAATGCTGATCTAAAAAGACACTGTATTGAATAAGATTGCATTAGTTGTGGTTTTATGCTTCAGAGAGACATCAACACTTTGGATACAAATCTCAAAAATGGTGAGAGTAAATGGTAAGAAAGAGTTTTCTACAATCCTGTTATCCAGCATGCATTGCAGCATTTTGTTGTTGATTGTCACCATTGTTGCATTTCATAGGCAGATTGAAGTGTACCTAAAGGCTACGGACAATGTTCTGTAAATCTACAAAATTTTCAGTTTTTGAATAAACAGAAATGTCTGTTAACATAACGGAGAAAGTACCTGTAATTTTCTGCCAGGACATTATCCGTTTTTTTACGGATACATTTTTTACAGTGTAGTGCATTAGTGATGTGCGGGTCGTCTCGTAACCCGTGGGTCGGGTCATTAAAACCACAATAAAAACATGTATGTTGCGTCTAATTCCCTATAGCCTTATATTTGGGAATATATATTTTCATGTTTTATTAGGTTCTTTAATAAGGTTAAATTACGTAGGCCTATGTAACAACGTAACTTGCACAACTTAACTTGATATCCCCAAACCTTTGGCGTCACATCAGGGAAGCATCAAGTATCTCTCGCTACCAGCCACAACAACAAAACAAACAGAGAAATAAAAAATGAAAGACGATCTGTGGGTAAATGTTGAAAATGTTTATCATTATCCTATCTCTACATTAATATAACCATGCTTTCTATGGTTTGCGTGTGTTGTTGCCAGTTTACACGGTGATGTAATCTAATAGCTGTTTCCAAGCACTTTTAGGCTAAAATAAAGCCTCTTTTCATTAACATTACAAATGCCTAGTTGTCATGATTCTTGTCCTTGTTCTACTCTAGTTTTCAGGCAGGATCATGACAGACCCATGTTTTGTGTGCTAGCACATGGCCTTTTGTTTAGGCCCCACCCCCTGACCCCGCCCCCCCTCGTCTCTTCGTTAATCACCTTGTTATTGTTTGATTCATGTCACCTGTTCCCCTCTTGATTTGCTCCCTTATTTAATGCCCTTGTGTTTGCTGTCTTGTGCCGGTTCGTTTTGTGAGTATTCATGTCAAAGTTTTGGTTAACCTGGAGTCAGTTAAAAGTTTGGTCTAGTTAGTCCTGTTCAGTCTCTTATTGTCTTTGTTTGCCTGTTTTACCCCCTCGTGGGTTTTTGTTTTCTTATTAAATAAAGTATTTTCTGTTTACCTGCTGCCTGCGACTGGGTTCTGTCCACAAATCACGACACCTAGTATGCCTATTTTAATGACACAATGGTGCGGGACGGGTGGTTGTGGGCCAGATTATTTCATAAAAGCAGGCCCAGCGGATTGAAAAAAGCGCTGACCTGCGCATCACTATAGTGCATTATATAGAAAGCAAAAGAGCTTTTGTAACTTTAGCATGATCGACACACAGTGTGTTTGCTGCTATGTCCTGTGTACCGGTATTGGTTTACCACTAGCGCATGATGGTGACGTTGCGCTAACGTGTGTCGCAGCCTCATCGTACAGTCTACAGCAGTGGTTACCAATCCTGGTCTCTGCAGAGTTTAGCTTGAACCCTAATCAAACACACCTGAAGCACCTTAATTAGCTGCTTCAGGCGTGTTTTATTAGGGCAAGAGCTAAACTCTGCAGAGACACCGGCCCTCCAGGACCAGGATTGGTGACCACTGGTCTACATGCTTGTCAAACCCAAGTTTCAATGATTCATGTCACACAGGGATTGCAGAAATCTTACAAGGTGGCTAATTTGTATGAATTTGTAGGACCACAATCATACATTTTCGTACGATTTGCTTTTGCACCGTGAAATTAGGGTCATGGGTGGGGTTTTGTGTTGTTGTTTTTGTTATAATGTGATGTTTTTGTTTCGAAACTTTGACATATTGTTAAGATCTCTTCTGAAACTGTAGAGAGAACACATGGGATTTTAAGAAGCTTTTGAGAAGTAGGAGACGTAAGCATTGCATTTCTATTTGTAGGGCCCTATAATTTCCGCGATCACGGTATCGCGGACAGAATCGCGGAATTTGCTAATTAACACGGAATCTAGTATTAACGCGGAATTTTGCGGAATTTTACATATTTTGAATAAAATTATGTTTTTGTGTGGGAGACGAACGTATGTCTGGGGGAAATGCAGACCGGAGGAAGTAAATCTGGGCGACACGCCCCCTCCCGTCGTTTCAGACCCCCTCCAACCCACTGAAACCATGGCGAAGCGGCTCTCCACGACTCTGCTTTCGACAACTAAAAAATTAAGAAATTCGACACTAAGCACTTAGTTCCGAGCAGGTCTCACATGACTTTTATGTGACCACTGAACTGTTATTTTGTAAGTTTTGTCAACACTCTGTTCACGGTGAGTGCAAAGATACATGCACTCTCTCATCCACGTCTGTCTCACTGTACCTCTCTCACGTGCACGCGCTAACGCATCTGTCCGAAGTGCGAACACAAATCCTCATGTATTTGTTCAGTTTTATGCATTTCAAGCGAGCTGAGGCAAACTAACTATCCCTCGCATTTAAAATATAATCATCTGCATCATGGCGCCGCTCTCTGTCTCTCTTTCGCTCGCACGTGCAAAGAGTTGCGTGCTCATGCTGTCCTAAGTCAGATCACTATCCTGTGTATGTTTGTAAAGTTATATGCATTTCAAGCGATTGTGTATAAAATATGGATCGCGTTCCGCTGGATTGATGTGTTTAAGGCACTTCTGAAGGCACCACTGCTTTGACACCTTGTTGTAGCCTCCTGCAACAACACTAAACAATGCATTGAATTGAGTTGTGTGCGCGCGCGCGTGTGCGTGTGTAAATGCATCTTTTATAGTCATTAAGTAATCCTGTTATCCAGTTTTTCCCCAAATCATTTACATTTTAATCATTAAACATTAAAGGCACACTCTTTTTATGACTAAAATAAAAGTAAAGGGTAAAAATATAATTGCCAAAAATTAAAACGGATAAAACGGAATTTGCAAAAATTAAAACGGAGAAAACGGAATTTGGGAAAAAATTAAACGGAATTTGGGAAAAAATAAAACGGATTTTATAGGGCCCTATATTTGCTCCAGTTGTTGTCTAGGTGAAACTATTGAGATATTAAAAAGTTAATTTATGATTATATCATGTGCATGATTCATGCAAACCAGCAAGTATAAAAAAACAATTTGTGTGTGCTAACCTTGGCTTGGTCTGTGGCTTCCTGTAGATGAAGCATTCCTCTTTCTGCAGAGCGAAGTTCAGCCAAGTCTTGATCCACAGATATGAGCCACTGTTGAAGACCGTCTATTCTCTCCTGGAATATTTGAGCTCTTGGCAGAATGACCTCCAAAATCTTGTATCTGTCAGAATAATCCACATTTTATCAACTGCTTTTTGTATATGACTTTATTAAACCATTCCGCATTACTTGGGGTGTTAATTTAAGACCCAGATAGCATATAAACGATTTAGAGCAAAGGTAGTATTAACATCAGATAACCTGCCCATTCAAAGGCATTCTGGTCCACAAAACAATTACTATACACAAAAAGGCAGGATTTTCTAATAAACAGCAACTTCCAATCTTGAGTCAATTCAGACAATTTACAGACTTTATGCAGTAGTCACAAGGTCTGTTTTACCTGCTGTTGGCAGCCTGAACGAGAGCCTCCCACTTGAGTTTGAGCTGTGCAAGCTGTAGTTTGGCCTTTTCACTGTCATCTCCTTGTAGCTCTGTAGCCAGGCGTGGACCCTCCTGCATCATTGTCTCCATACTGGGTCTCCTGTCCTCTAAGAGGCGCTGTAAGAGCTGCCACACAAGAATAATGTGAATGTGATAATAATACATGTTGGAGGGAATAAATGTTTTTCTCCCACATCTTGCAAGAATTATTCTTGGAACACTTGATTAGGACAAGACTGTACATTTTAAAACTGCAAGGTGTTTCATTTGTAGTGGTGAAACGGATCAAAAAACTCACAGTTCGGATCAGATTATGGTTTTTGAGGCACAGATCAGATAATTTTTTACATATCAGCAAAAAAAGGGGATGGAAAAATATAATATGAACAAGTAAAGAAATTATATAAATTATAGAAATGTTATATTGTTTGATTAACATAAACCTCATTCACACAAGCACTCAGAAAACACTAGTCCCAGAAAATACCCGTAAAATTGGAAAACAGGGTTCTGTGTGAACCCAAACACGTCCCATAAATGTTTTGGGATCGCTCCCGGAAAGAGGACCTTGTAACATTCCCATAACATTTCCAGAAAGCCCTCTGTGTGAACAAGACGCAGAAACAAAGCTGTAAGGGGCGTGCCGTAGTGAGGATGCGCATGTCATTGCAACGATGAAGTTATGGTTCAGCTCTTTAAAATGATTTACATGCAGATTAACATTCACAACGAGAAATGTCTGCAAACTGGAATAAAGCAGAGATTATGGAGCTTGTCACTATCCGCGCTCAAACGGGGATCATTCAGCAGTAAAAAAAGAATAACGCGTCAACTTCCTGGTTAGTGCCATAATTACTAAACTAGAACACACTAAACAAGTGTGAAGTGTGATATTACTCAGGAATATAACATGCCAGGAGTTTAAAAAGACAACCCAGGGTTAAGTGTTGTGTGAAAATGCTTTCTTTAACACTTCCCAGTAGAATGTCTATGCCAATGGTTTTGTCGTCAGTGTTTTGTATGAGGAAGCAAACACACATTTACAATGTGCCTTGTATTCTCTTTGTGGCACATACTTGTAAGCCAACCACTCGTATCAGGTGTTAGTGGAACATTGTGAACATTCAGGCATGTTTCACTTCACACTCCAACAACAAAAACTACACCCATTTTAAACTGAGAGGTGAATAACTATTTTTTTCCTTTTTTACTTTACTGTATGCAAAGGCAATTAGAGGTTCATTATTAGTGTGAACCTTTCCAATCTTTATACAGATTACATACTGTATAAGGAGCGTTCTAAAACACTTTTATGGTTTAACACGGACATATTTAAATGACATAACATGCTTTAAAATTCTGTGTTGAGGAAGTTTTTTTTAAGTCTCATCAAAGGTGATTTAAGTAAAGATATTATTTGTTAATCTATTGCAGCCCTATGAATAAACCTTATTACCATCAAAAAAAAAACTTTTCTCACAAAATTATTTTAAAAGTCAGAAGCAAGTTGCAAGATGCTAGCATATTCAATATAAGCAAGTACAACAGTGCTTACCATGGGAAACAATTATGTTAAAACAGTGATAAACAACATACTGTATTAAAACTAAACATTGTACTATTGTGTAAAGAAGCTGAGCTACTGTAATGCTACTGAATATTTGAATAAAAGTTATTCAGTTATTACAAGTTACGTCCAAACAATAATCTTTACATATTGCATATTCTTTTTTTATACATACTTTTTGTTCTTGCAGTTGGGCTTTCACCACTTTGAACTCTGATGACGGTGGTTTTTGATTGGCTGTCAGCTCTTCGATCTCACAAACCCATGTCATCAGTGCTTCCAGATTTTGCTGGAAGGTCAGTGGATCCCTAAATTCTTCTTCCAGAGCCAATGCACTTTTGGCACCCTTAACATAAGACCAGATAATGTATAACACAAATTACCATAATCATGCAAATAATACAATTGAATCCGAATTAGTTATAATGTTTACCTTCCATTGAACTAGGCTTGATTCCTGGTCTGAACTTGACTGCAGCTGTGAAGAAAAACAAGTAATTTAACAGGAAAATTTGCAGCTGGTAATACACTGACTCCAAAATAATACTCCAAACAGCTGTAAAAAAGTAATGGTTAGGTCACTGGTGACGTTGATGTTTTTTTTATACATTTTTATATATGTAATAACCTCAGCAAGTTCCTCAGCGGCTCCAGTAAGGACTCTAACAGTTCTGGTGATGATAGGATCACCTCCCTTACCCCCAGGAGGGTACTCCGTCACCTCCACAATCTCTGTTACAATAGTTTCAGTCACCTCTGTGACTTCGGTAACCTCTCGAGTGCTCAAAGGCTTCCAGGACCAGGGACTTCCAGAATCCCTTCTCTGTAGACTGGCTCTCCTATCCACCGACCCATACTGACTCAAGGGGGATCTTCGATACTCCGGAACATTAGATCTTCTGGGCAAAGACCCATTTCGTGGTGTTTTAACCGGAGATGGTGTGCTTCGCCAGGCATTGTCCAAAGTGCTCGTAGTGGTGACAGTAGGGGCTGGGGAACTCCTCTGCTTGTCTGGTGTCGGAGTTTGTCGAAGAACCTCCTCCACTTCTTCTTTCCTCACCTTTTCTTTAGGAGCTTCTGGGAGCTTCCATTCGGTGGGTTGCTGGTAGCGTTCTTTTAAGGTGTTCTCATCTGACTTAACGTGTTTGGACTTTTGACCCAAACAACTAGGTCTGCTAATGAGGTTACCCATGATTCTTCCACGAATGGGTTAATCGGGTATGAGGTTAAAGATGGTTCCTTTGCCATACATAGAGGAGTCACTTGAGCTGCCTACAACACAAGGAAGTTCAAAGTGAGAAGATTCTCTTCTAACACAGCAAAAATCTCTCCAACCCTTCAAGAGAACAGCATTAGTCTGACAAAGACCACAAATCTCAATTAGATTCATTGGTCCTCCACAAAGAAGCATCTTTAACTGCTTTCACACTAACCAAACAGAACCGTCTTCATCACTATACGGTAGAGAGGGTAACACTTGACTAAGACTCTCTTCTTAGCAAGAGGAGCCAGATTACTGCTGAAGAACTACATTGTGAACACAGAATTGCAAGTATGAGCCATACAAATGCAAGTGACAAGCCTGTTTATAAGGGCACTCTCCTCCAGGATACCCACGGTTCATCCTGGCAATCAGATATACTGATCTCCGCCAAGACTGCCCCCAGGATGGCCCTGGGAAACCATTTAGGTCCTGATCAAATATGACAGGCATAGAAATTCTGCTTCATTTCCTTGCCAAAAAGGAATGAGCTGTGTTTCTAGTGCACATGTTCATGGTTTAGTGGCAAACAGAGACCACATGCCTGAGAGCAGCAGCGGAACATTCACAACAACACATTCTAGTCTATATTGTACATCTCTGTTCAGAGATGTAAGGTTGAATATGCTGAAAACTCTTTTTTCAACTAAATACAAACCTAAGACAAGTAAATCTGAACAATGCCTAGTAGACCGTTCTTGTGTTTTCTCCCCATTCCTGCTTCCACTCATAGCTTGCCACTATGGGGCTATAGTAATAAGAACTGAGTTGTGCTACTACTGTATAGGGGTTTCATGACTTTTAAAGACTGCAATGACATTTTGACCCATTGAACAGGACAAGGGACAATATGTTTGGCAGTTGTGTTTGTGAAAAGGCTAGTGTAGATAAACAGGGCTCTGCTGAGAGGAGATTAGAGTGTATGTTAATTGGCACAGGTGATCTGGGGTCACTCCAGGTCATTCTGGATCACTGCATGTTAATGATGGGTGCTGAGGGATTTGGCTCCAGACTCCAGACATGGATTTCTAGATCACTGGAGCAGAAGACTTCATATCAGACCACATTCTAGCAGGGTGGATAAGACCACATGCTAAGTTGACATCAGCATGAGACAAGAAATATTGCCAATACTGTACTAAGTCTTGACCGAGTCTCGTCATAGAAACAAACAGATCAACCACAAAGTCATTAAGATCTTTTTAGAATTCATTTAAGAGACTCACAGAGCTTGGAATTTTTTTTCTAAAATGCTTTATGGACTGGTTTATAATTTACATTCTTGTGATACAGATGTATTGGGAAGTAAACTGTCTTTGAACAATAAGGCTTACATATTCAGGTCTTTAGTGACACGGATGTTTATCTAACACGATTGGATCTCTAAACTGCCCAAATAGTACAAAACTAATGATTCCTTGGGTACAGACTCAAAGTATGCATTTAAGAGTTAATCAAATAAGCTCAAAACTAAAATGGGTATATAAAGGTAATCAATATCAAACAATATCATCATTGACAAAAGCTCTTCAAATCAGTTTTAATTATATTAACCCACCCCATGCCTGCCCTACCGCTCTGATAAATTGTATGTTAGAGGAGCAAAAAAAGACTGTTGGGTGACCAAAATCAGAAAAGCCACATGAATCCATATGTTTACACATTTGAGGATGTGGCATCTAACTCAGGTGTGGTATAACCATCTGCTACAAATGGACTTCTAAACAAGCTAAGTCAACTACTGAATAGACCAGACTGATTTATGTTGGTTTCTGCTATGCTTGTCTAGCTAGTGGACCACAACAACCATGGTGTTCACTACCAAAACTTATGAACTTATGTTAAGCTGGTCGACCTGCATGCTGTTTGATTAATACAGTCTTGCTGGTTAAGTTAAACATGAAGCCTTGTTTGAGCACCACTACCGGCCTCCAAAACACAATATGGGTGCCTATGTGCGCAAGACCTGTTAGAGTATCTTATTTATTAGATACATATCAATCTATTTAATTAATTTACAAAAATAATTTGGCCCCTTTAAAACCCCAAGTGATTAGAGTGGTTAAGTGCTGTATAATTTATAAAGATAGAAAAAAATAAAAAATTAAGATAAAAGCAATATTTAATCCAAACCTGATGGTATTTACAAAGTAGCAAAGGCATTCTCAAACATATATGATGATATGGTCATATGATTAATTATACAGATAGATCCACCATTGGATTATCAGGTCTTATCTGATCCTGCCTTCCACTTTACTCTGATGTGGTCTCAGATTTAAGACCACCCTTGATATTGATTTATGAAGAATGTCACAGACGGGCCACTGAGCCCTGGTGAACTAGATAAACCACTTTGACAGACAGCTTTGTGCATCAACAATCCATATATCATGAATAATACATCACTTAAGCTTACAACAACTGAATCAAACTAAATTATTTTATCATATTCGAAATAAAGTTAAAATATGTTAAAAGTACAAAAAAAATCAGTGGCCAGATATGGGTAGTATCATAGATCACAATGATAATACCGTTCTCCAGTCTGACCTCAATATGGCAGACAGACGGTGTTTGATGGTGTCAAGCCACATTGTGCTGGTGGATTAACTGGTAAATAAAAGCAGTGAGAGTGGCAGGTCTCTTGAGACATGTGTCTTGTTATGGATTTCCTAATAATCATAAATCATCTGTCAGGTAATCATGATAGTGGTCTCTCTAATTAACAAAGAGAGCCATATTAAGGCATTGTTAACATTAATGTGTCCTACATCTAAATGATGTAAATATAAAAATGCATTATATGCATATATCACATAAAAATGTACTTTTCACATTTGTACTTAAATCAAAATTATGTTTTACTTTGGTATATGTTGATAATTTAAAAGTTAAATCAAAATGGTTTTTAATTTGGCAAAATTTAAAATATTTTAGATTTTGTTTGATGGTTTATGGTTATGCATAGCAGAAGGCAGCAAATGAATATAAGAATTAAAGAACTGATACTCACAGCACAGTAGAGGCAATCACAAACACCAGCAAATTAAGCAATTACAACCAAATCCTTGCAAGCTGTGTCAGTCAAAGCTGAGTGGTTTAGACAACACTAACTCGCTGCACACAATCCAGTTGGCGGTTTCACTGAGAAAGTTTGAATGAGCCCACCGTGTGCTAAATGAAGTGGCAGTTGTGGCGGTTGAGGTCTCGGCATTGCATACTTACCCCTGTGACGAACAGCTAACCGAACAATTCCACTAGTTCCTCTGTCATCATTCAAACAGGAGAACAAAAAAACTGTCTTGCCTCAGCATCCTTTAAGGGGCCTTCTTTTCCAGCGGGAAATACGTACACAAACATACACAAACCTTCACATTTACTTGCTCAACCAGGACCTCGCTTGCTCACAAATCCCGTTTTCAACACACACACACACACACACACTTTAGGCAAGATGACCCATGCTTTTCCGTCGCCCGCAGTCACAAGCAAACAATGTCCCGCTCTCCCTCCGGCTGCCCCCTCCCATAAGCGGTATTCTTTCTCTCTCTATTGCCTTTGTTGTCCACACTCGGATAGAGGAATTCCTCAGTGAGGCAACTGATGGGAGATGAAGCTGACACAGAAGTCCAACAGTTTCAGAAGTCCGCATTTCCAGGTCAGAGAGACTATATATTCCTATCCGGTGGTTTTGGTGGAGTTAAGGTAGGTCCATAAGTCGTCAGCCTGGTGTACCAACTCCTGTGTTTCTCTTGTATCAGACATTTAGACAGGGAAGCACCCCGTCCTAGTGTTAGCCCCTCCCCCAGCTCCTCTTTTGGCTCACAAACTCTGCTTCTAATGAAAAAGAGGAGGATAAAAAAGCTTTCTAAAGACCCCAGGCTGCTCCCGAACATTCACATGTTAAGTGACAGCTGCCTCCAGCCCCTTGTGCACCCTCTCGTTTTTCCCTCCCTTTCCGCAGCAAGTGCAGGGCAGACCGAGGCGTATCACAAAAGGAGGTTCAGGCATCCCCACATACACAACTCCCCCATCGCTATTCACAGCTCTTGCCACCGCCACAAAGAAGACTAATTACTGTAAGACATCTCTGATTACTTTTAAGTCACTTCTAAACCCAAACTTTCCAAACAAACAAAGAACAACAAAGAAATCAGCACGGAAGACAGACTCCAAGGTGTCTGTATAAGTTTCTTGGGAGTTTTCAATTATTTTCAGAATTATTGCTAGCTAAAAAAAAACGAAAGTCCTATCATTGCTATGTCTAAGTGTTGGATCTGATTGGTTCCCATGAGTAAAGAATGGGAGATTGTAGACAAGTAAAAAGCAGGTGCATTCAGGCCTGAGGAAAGGCTCAGGTGTGTAGCACACACCCCTCCCCCTATTCTTTTTCAAACAAAAAGGCTCCTCTTCCCAATGCCTGCACTGTTACTTGGGTTTGTCCTTTATCCCACACAAGAAAAGACTTCCAGTTCTTCAATAGAACAGGATATGGGGGGAAAGAACTGAAGTCCTTTAGGTGCCATTAAATCAGTTTACATACAGTGGTTAGAATTTTGACACTCTAGTATATGTGGCACACCTAGAAAAGTGTATGAATGTCAGCGCAAACTCAGTGCATGTTGTTTAAAGTTAATGCCGTGTTACCATGAGAACAATTGACTTTACCTATCCATTCAGTATCACCTTGGCACCAGTTGAATATTATTGTAAAAACATGTTTTAAAAGCATTTTCGAATGTGTCTTTTTATCGTCCTTTTAAGTATAGCGTAAAAGAATAGTTCACTAAACTAGACGTAGAATTTTTTCGCACTTTTTTATGCATTTTTTTGCCAAATCCATAGCAACACATAGATCTGCTTTGTAGGTCAAAATACGATGGCACAATGATAACATTAAAGATATACTTCACCACAAAATGATAATTTTATCATAAATCACCACTCTGTTGTTCAATAATAATGTTATGATCGACGAGAACACTTTTGTGCGCATATAAAACAAAACTGACAATTTTATTCAACATTTTGTTCTCATTCTTGGTTGTTCACTGAGCGTTTATGAGCGGACTACGGTGGATGTTGCTAGCGTCACCTGCTGACGTAGTTGCAGGCGTACAGACACACAATACGCTGGCAAGTAATTTGTGCATTTAAACAGGCTTTTTAAGTATTGATTACATTGTTTGCATAATGGCTTGAATAAAAATGTGGTAAAAAACAAAAACATTGGCAACTATGTCAGCGGGTGACGTCAGCAGCATGCACCCTACACTGTCAGAAGTAAAGGCACAAAACTGTACTTTTCTGTCACTGGGGCTGTAAGTTTCCGTTTGGTACCTTTACAGGAATACAAAACAGAATACAATTTTGGGTAGATTATCGTACCTTAAGGACCTACATTGTTAAAGTGGGGCAGCACCCTTTAGAAAGGTAATTGTATGGACCATTAGGTACAGATATGTAAACATTTAGTACCAATATGTACCTTTGAGATACTAATATGTATTTTTGAGGTACTAATAAGCTCTCTTTGGTCCCAGTATGTACATCTGAGGTACTAAAATGAAATCATTAGGTGCAAAGCTGTACTTTTTGAAAGGGTACAGCCCCAGTGACAGTTTTGTACCTTTATTTCTGAGAGTGTAGTCTGCTCGTGAACGAACAAATTGTTGAATAAAATTGTTTGTTTTGCGTTCGAAAAAAGTTCTTGTCGCTTCATGATATTAGTATTGAACTACTGATGGAACATGGACCTTTTTTGCGAAGTCTTTCATTCTTTTCTGGGGAAAAGAATTATGAAAATAACTGAAGTCAATGGGACAGACAGAAGCCTACCAGTTTTAATAAAAAATATTTACAAATGTGTTTTGAAGACAATCGGAGCACTTGATGGTTAAGAATGACATAGGAGTAAGTGATTTAAGATAAAATTATATTTTTGTGGTGAACTATAACTTTAAATCCCACTGGTTTTCAAGACTCGTTATTTTATGTGTATTTAATCATATGACATGCAAGAACCAAACCGATTCAACATTATAAACTCGCCACCATATTGAAAATTACTTTTTCTTGTTATGGATACTCTATGCATCACAAAGATATTAGCTGTGTCCCAATTTGAAGGCTGGGACATCCGAAGACGGCATTCCAAGACCAACTGGGTCACAGAAGCTCAACTGAAGGCTAGTAAGGCCGTCCCAATTCAAAGGATACCTAAAATGCAGCCTTAAAATGCGTCTTTATTTCCTCGAGCTGCGAAAGATACGCATGGTTCCTTCAGTCTAGGCTTTCCTTAGATGTATTGCACGTCTGTAACGCCTGAATATAATTTATATATATTTTAAAATACACATTTGAAACCTTTGTTAAATAAAAGTGTGCAGAAAAATGGTCCTTTTCACGGTTTTAGTATAAGTTATGTTTTGTGTTAACATTATTTCTGCAATACTGTTTATGTTGTGTTTTACTTTTGCATATTTCTAAGGTTGTTTAATTTGATATACTGTTGGTTAGTTTAATCTACATTTTCTTCAGGTTCCATGTTTACTCAAAAAGTCAGTTACATCTCTGCTGACCCAGTGACAGATGCGGTGAGAGGACACAGCAGCTAGACCGTCTCATTTCAGTTCTCTTTGTGGACTTCTGCATCCTTGAAAGACCGAGACCTTTAAAGGATCCAGCCTTCGAATTGGAACACAGCTATAGAATATAACAAGATTGAGCACTTTTTTTACTATGAGTATGTAACGCTCAATAAAGTCACCTTCCAGTTAAAAGAACCAATCATCAATCGATAAAGACTGACAATTCCCTGGGGGAGGGGCTCTATAAAGAGTCGCGATACTCTTGCCAACCTGTGCGTATACACAGTAGCTGAAACACCCATGAAATGTATCTATTTTTTTGAGTATGAGTTTAAGAAATAAAAGCTATTGTATATTTGATGGCAGTTTTTGTGTTAAGTTTTTAAATAAATTTAAATAGTGATTTTAGCACGGGATATCTGTCTTTTCCAATTCAAGTAGATAGGACTTTAGTCTTACATGACTGATATAACTGCACGGAGACATTGTAAAAATGGCCGCCTAGTGGTGTGATTTCCCTAAAGGGACTTCGGTATCGATCGCTAAATATGCTGAAACTATGTATCATTTTCTCTCACAAACGTATTGTATTGTTCCTTGCGGTGTAAACAATATAAACAGTATGATTCAGATAAAATACCCAGCATATTAAAAAAAATACCCATCAGTGTAAATGATCATAGAGCACAGAACGTGTGAGAATGTGAGAGAGGCATTGAAATCCTTGACCTTGAGCGTAATGAGCTGGAGCAGCATGAGGCATCAAAGTGGAAACCACCCACGATAACAGGAAGGCCACGCCCACCAGACCCGAAGGGTAGCGCTGTGAAAGGGAGGCTTCCCAAAAAAACAGGGATGGGGATGAGTAGGGCAAGCAAATGAAAGTGCACAGAAGAGAGTGCACACATCCATTTGTGTCCTTCTGATTCAAAAAAGGACCTACAGAAGAGGGGATGACAGGTCCACTACACTAACCACAGCACTTAAATTATTAACCCCAGCCCATCCCCCCATTGAAACAGGCAGGAAAATAAAACAGACAAAAGGAGGAGATGAAGTAAAAAAGAAACAACACAATGCCTGTCACCCTGACTGTCCTGGGAAAGTTGTGTGATCCCACGAGGTCAAGTTATTTAACCTGACCAGGCTCTTAAACAGAGATGGACCATCAATGTCTGCTTGAGTTATGCTTCTAATAGAGACTTGATATCCAATGTAGTGAAGCATCAGTATGAGACTGTCAATGTTTGATCTATTTACATACACATGATATATTTTATACGGTAGTTTGAAACCTTGCAAATGTGATTTTAAATCAGCTACATGTTTTTTTTCGTCTTGGATAATGATTTTATCTGCATATCAAGATGTTGATGATTAGTTTATTATCAACCGTATAGCTTTAATTTGTATCAAAGATAAAAATCAAATCTCTCTTATGTCCATGTTTTGTCCTGATGGTGCTCTTGTCATAAGATTCCCATTTTAACAGAGACACATGGTCCTCACATGTGCTCACCACATTAATGTCCATATATTTAACTGTGAGACATCTCTTATACCTCCTATCGTACATTGTAAAACAATTCTGTAGAAATGACAGTATTACCGGCAGCTGTTTGCCAATAACTTACTGTAGATTTAAATGTATGTTATTTTTTGTCAACATTTTAAGTTAAATGAACATTTAACATTAACAAGTCTTTACAGAATAAAACTAAAACGGACTCATGCAAAGCATTCTGGGAACCAAAAAACTGAAAAAGGTTGATGAGGATTTCTTCCAGAATGCTTTGCATGATGCTATTCTTTTATAGTTTTATTCTGTAAAGAAAAATACTTTTTAATGTTCATTTAATTTTGAACAAACTGTTGCCAGTAAAAACATATATTTAAATCTGCAGTAAATTTAATGGCAAACAGCTGCATAACTACAGCAAATTTTTTACAATGTAACATTTACACCTAAAACTGTACAATTTTTTTTCCCTGATAGGCTGCTTCATATGTTGGATGAATGTGGTTTGTATGTTCAGAGAGTACCAGATGAATCAGCGTAATGCCAAATGGGTTGCACATGTGGCCAAATTTGATCACTGCTCCCCTGTGTCTAAATACCCAGAGAGCACATAAGTGGATTAATCCTACAGGCTCGTTGTCCTCCCCCACCATCTCTGTCCTTTCAAATCAAATAACACTCCAATGGCTCCTGCAGTATATAATTAGCACCTCAGTGGACACTCTGTTGGTGAGGATCATCCGTGAGCTCTGCCTTATGATTTATGAACATTTACATCAAGAAATATCAAAGTGCCTTTCGCCAAACACATCCATGTGTCATCATAGCAGTCACTTCCCAGAAGAGACCCAGGTCACAGAAAGTGAAGGGCTTCCCTGCTGGCCTTTACTGGGATACTGGAAATTGGACCACCATCGCATGATAATTCATCATGATGAAATAAGAAACTTACCACATGGGTCTTGATCATTTTACTTTTTAAAAGCAGTTTATTTTATTTCACATAAACAATTTAATATCTACAGATAAAAGTTTCAATTTTATTTTCCATGGTTAAGATTTGTTTTGGAACATATACAAATATATTAATGATCAAAATTATATACACTTTCATGCCATTTTAGTGTATATGCATATAGCTATACTTATATGTGAGGTATTTATTGATCTGGTGAGATTGTTTTTCATGGCTGCATATGTATAAAATACCAATGTAAAGCTTTCAATTTACATCAGAAACGTTTGGCATTACTCAAAAAACAAGCATATCTTATTTTGGCATAGTTCACGGGAAGCCGTAATTGACCCAGGTGTAGAGGTTCTGCCCAAATTAATGGGTTGTCTCCATTAATTGCTTGATTCAGAAATCTGCCAGATGAGCTTCGAGCTTCACTCCAACCCTTTTATGTTCAAAGTCAGCCGTTGTGCTACTAAAAGTAGAAACTTTACTAACCTAAATACATGTTTAAAAACTACATCTTAGAAAATGTGTTTTTCATAGCTTTGGCAAGCAAGCTGCTGTTTTTGTATAGTGGTGCAGCACGACAACACACTACATCACTTATTGTACAAACATCTCAAATGTTGTTAAATCTATATTGTGTGAATTAGTTATATAGCATGTTTATGTATTTTATTGTAATTAATGTACGTTTACTGTTCTGTTCTGTCACGCTAATAGAGTTATATCAAAAACTCCCGACTGTAATTGACACAGGTGTGGAGGTTGTGTCCAAACAACATCTTGTCACCATTAATTTTCAGACATCTGTTTGCCAAATGAGCTCAGAGGCCTGTTTTAGCGGTGTTCATCACCATGGTAACTTAATCTTACACAGCTAACCTGCTCTGGAGGATTTGTGAGATTGCAAACTGATATTGGACTAATTTGATGTGAGCAAAATGACATGCCCCTAAGGCAACAAGTCACATGCCCTGCATCTCTCACTTTAAATGTGTGCTTAATTGAAATCCAAATAAAACTGTTTAATGTGTCACAGTGCATGTCCACTGTGAGAGACATAATCTAAAAAAAATCCAGAAATCACAATGTATGATTTTAACTATTTCTTTGTATGAAACAGCTGCAAATACGTATTTGAACACCTGAGAAAGTCAATTTGGTACAGTAGCCTTTGTTTGCAATTACAGAGGTCAAACGTTTCCTGTAGTTTTTCACCAGGTTTGCACACACTGCAGGAGGGATTTTGGCCCACTCCTCCACACAGATCTTCTCTAGATCAGTCACGTTTCTGGCCTGTCGCTGAGAAACACGGAGTTTGAGCTCCCTCCAAAGATTCTCTATTAAGTTTAGGTCTGGAGACTGGCTAGGCCACGCCAGAACCCTGATATGTTCTTACAGAGCCACTTCTTGGTTATCCTGGCTGTGTGCTTCGGGTCATTGTAGTGTTGGAAGACCCAGCCTCAACCCATCAATGCTCTAACTGAGGGAAGGAGGTTGTTCCCCAAAATCTCGCAATACATGGCCCCAGTCATCCTCTCGTTAATACAGTGCAGTCACCCTGTCCCATGTGCAGAAAAACACACCCAAAGCATGATGCTAGCACCCCCATGCTTCACAGTAGGGATGGTGTTCTTGGGATGGTACTCATCATTCTTCTTCCTCCAAACACTTTTAAAGGAATTATGACCAAAAGTTATATTTTGGTCTCATCTGACCACATGACTTTCTCCCATGACTCCTCTGGATCATCCAAATGGTCATTGGGAAACCTAAGACCGGCCTGGACATGTGCTGGTTTAAGCAGGGGAACCTTCGGTGCCATGCATGATTTCAAACCATGACGTCTTAGTGTATTATCAACAGTAAACTTAGAAACGGTGGCCCCAGCTCTTTTCAGGTCATTGACCAGCTCCTCCCGTGTAGTTCTGGCCTGATTTCTCACCTTTCTTAGGATCATTGAGACCCCACAAGGTGAGATCTTGCATGGAGCCCCAGTCCGAGGGAGATTGCCAATCATGTTTAGCTTCTTTCATTTTCTAATGATTGCTCCAACAATGGACCTTTTTTCACCAAGCTGCTTGGCAATTTCCCTGTAGCCCTTTCCAGCCTTGTGGAGGTGTACAATTTTGTCTCTAGTGTCTTTGGACAGCTCTTTGGTCTTGGCCATGTTAGAAGTTGGATTCTTACTGATTGTATGGGGTAGACAGGTGTCTTTATGCAGCTAACAACCTCAAACAGATGCATCTAATGTAGGATAATAAATAGAGCGGAGGTGGACATTTTAAAGGCAGACTAACAGGTCTTTGAGGGACCAAATACTTATTTGCAACTGTATCATACAAATAAAAAGTTAAAAAATCATACATTGTCATTTCTGGATTTTTTTTAGATTATGTCTCTCACAGTGAACATTCACCCACGATGACAATTTCAGACCCCTCCATGATTTCTAAGTGGGAGAACTTGCAAAATAGCAGGGTGTTCAAATACTTATTTTCCTCACTGTAACTTTTAAAAGGATCTCTTGACAGAAATGACAGAAATGTATAAAGACCTTTCATAATGAACTGTGTAGTTTTTATTACCTTAGAATGAGCTGTTTTTATCTACATACACGCGGGTCCACTTACATGGAAGTCGTCATTTCACGCCATGTTTCTACAGTACTAATCGGAAAAATTGTTCTACAGAGTGTGTTTTATTGTTATTATAGCTTCTCCAACACTGCTGCACATTTAGGGGTGGTTTCCTGGACAGGGTTTATCTTAAGCCAGGACTAGGCCTTAATTAGGAAATATAACTAGTTTTAACAAACATCCCTTTCTAAAAACAGCTCTTACATGTATTTTAGTCTAGGACTAGTCTGATCCCTGTCCGGGAAACCGCCCCTTAAAGTTTGGGAGTCTGTTTCTGTGAGCAGCACTGAACTAGTGGGGGGAAGCTGATGTTTGCCCCCGTCATAAAAGACTTTACACAGAAAAGTGGCGAGCACGCTGTGCTGTAACCCCTAACCCTTCTACATCATCGCTCTGTTTGCAGGTTGTGTGTGCAAGGCTCATTTGAGATGCAGACTCAGGATAAAGAAGCACAGTCACACAAAGACTTTCCCAACAGTTTACCGTTAGCAGGAAGTAATGGATGAGACACTATGGGAAACAGGCAGACTTAATCGCTGAAGTTAAGATGGACCCATAAACAATACAATAGATTATTTGTAGAAGGATTATTTTATAATTAATATTGATTATAATAATTGGAAAATTGTTGTATTACAGTATTCAGCTCTTTGGCATTGATACCACATTGCCAGCAGATAAGCATCGTTTACATTTCCTCTAAAAATGTAAAAATCTCATTGCTAATAATAATTTAGAGACAATAAGTCTAATCCTACACCATAAAGAACAGCAGTGGATGACTCAATTACTGTTGAATAGAGTTGGACGTGATGAGATAACACAGAAGAAGAGTCAAAACCTTTTTTATTGTGGATAGATAAGAACACCCACTGTAAGATCTTGGTCTTTTTCTTGCTATTCCCCTCCAATCTGAGTCTAATGTGCTTTCAGAAAGCTCTCTCATGTGTGTACAGGGCCCCAACACAAACCTGCACCCCGCTCTGCTCAACCACTCTTAACACAAAAGATCTCTGCTCGCTCTCATAGGCCAGGCCTCCAGGGCTTTGGGGTTTATGGCTTTAACTCCAGCATATTCTTTGAGCATATTTGATAGGGATGCTTACCAAGCACCATGGGGACAGTGTGCAACAGGCCTCAAATCTCTGGCTTTGATCTGCTTTTTCCTCTCATTACAGAGGTTTTCTTTCATCAAAACAGGCCTCTGCCCAACACTGAATAGCACTGAACAAAGAGATTTAGGAGATTCTGAATGTGTGGTGATGTTTTAACATCATTTAACCCTTTAATATATATACATTTTTAATTTAAAATTCCAAAGTTAGAAAAACTTCAGAAAAATCCAAGATAATTTACTCACCCCCATATAATTCAAGATGTTTATGTCTTTCTTTGTTTAGTGGAGAAGAAATTAAGAATTTTTTTGGAGAAAGAGGACCATTTCGACTTTGTTGTATGGGGAATGATACTAATTGATGTCATTATGTCAGATTATTGTTTAAATTAAAATGGTCCGCAAGTGTATGTTTCACATATGCAACACGTGACCTTATAACGTAACGCAATGGTGCTACGGCCATGCCCTTATGCCTCAGTTTGGATCGTTTAGAGCCCTTTTTAGCTGCATTGAAACTGTAAACTGTTGAGGTCCAATAAATTCCATTATATGGAGAAAATTCCTAGAATGTTTTCCTCTAAAAACTTATTTTTTTCTCGACTGAAGAAAGAAAGACAAACATCTTGGATGATATAGGGGTGAGTAAATTATAAGTTTTTTATGAAAGTGGAATATTCCTTTAAAGATCAATTTTTGTTTATCTCATATATTCACACTCACTTCAAATACTGTGTGTAAAGGACGTGGGCAATATTGCAAATCTTTACCAGTAAAGAGAGTGTATGTGTGAAAGCAGTTATAATCTGTTTACAGTATGATGTCATAAGACTTGAAATATCATACTTCATCCTCACGGGATTAATGCATGAAACTGGGTGGAGACACATTTAAAACAGGATGAATAATAGCACATCATTTCATATGTTATATGAAAAAGGTTGAACATATTCAGTGTTTTAAAAAAACTATTTTATAATTTGTAACAGAAGACAAAAAATAATAAATATGAAATGGAAGTCATATATAAAATAGGCACATTGAATACCTGGGAGGTATCCCTCATTTTAGGAAATAAACAGAAAATAAGCAGAAAGGGAAGTAATAATGTAGACTGATAAAAATAAGGGGCACATTACAGTATGCTGTATAAAAGGTCCCTTGGTTTATCCATGCCAGGGAGTGATAAACTGTAACAAGTATTATAAAAGAAACTTTCAACAAAAAGTTTCATTCAAATTGTTATGTTAATATATTTGTTTGTACAGAATTTCTTTTTGAAGCTGCAGTCTGTAGTTTTGACCTCTCTATCTCCCTCTCTGTTTAAACTATAAAATTGCAGTTATCTGCGGAGTACGATGTGTGTGTTGGGTTTGCCCCACTACTCTTTTGGATAAATCTGATTTATACATTGGAATAACAGTTAGAAGTACATCCTAAAACTCATATTTTTTCTTGCCACTGTATTACTTGTTCAGATGACAATTTTCAGATATATGAACCTTTTGGATATTCATGGTTTTTGAATAAATCTTTCATAAAATGTGATCAGATCTTCATATAAGTCAAGGGTATTTACAAACATTATGGGCCCTATTTTAACGATCTAAGCGCATTGTCTAAAGCGCACAGCGCAATGTCTAAATGGGCGTGTCCGAACCCACTTTTGCTAATTAAACGAGGGGAAAAATGGTTTGTGCGCCGAGCGCATGGTCAAAAAGGGTTGGTACAATTTTTTTTATGAGAAATGGGGGTATTTCGGGCGTAACGTGCAATAAGCCACTTTAAAAGCCTGTTGCGCTGGCGCTATGTCTAATCCCTATTTAGATGACAGACTTTGTAAACTGAAAAACTAAGCGGAGGAAGAAGACCCCCAGTTTAAGATTAATGTTAAATGATTGTGTTGTTTTCACTTGTATTGAAATTGTTATTTTTTTGGATTAAAACCTTTAAAACCCGTTTTCTTTTAGTCATGGAAGTAAAGAAGCAGGCTTAAAGTTGCTTTAAATGTATGGCTATCCAATATCATCAAAACATAATTTACAAGTATCTAAGAAAAGGTTTGTACTCTAAAAATACTTTATTTGTAACAAACAGGAGATAAAGAATTTACAAACGTCTCTCCGCACGTTTCAGCACTTGGACAGCATCACGAGATTTTTTAAGCATTAAAAATGTTTCTCATCTCACCATATCCGCAGGTACAGAGTCATCATATATAATAAATCTATGAGGTAGCATTTAAAAAACATTTAAAAACAGATGCATTTGTTTAAAGCAAAGCATTTATTTACTTACCAGGCTGCAGGTGAAGCAGCTCTTTGCGCCTTCTAACGTCTCATAATTAGTCCTCATTTATGTTCAAGAGACTCAATAATAATCTTTTACATTCAATCCTTTAATCTTTCATATTTAAAAGCGTTTTTGTAGTGCTGCGCATTCATGTATGTGTTAAGCAAACCCGCGTTGTCCTCCCGTTTAGGCACATATTACTAATGCGCTTTTTAAATAACAAAAAAATATATATATTGCGCCATTGAGTTTAGACTTTAGACCAGGTTTTTGTTGGTCAATGGCGTAGTCTATTTTAGTTGCCTCAAAATAGCAACTCGCCAACAATGCACCTGAACACACCTCGTTTTCAGACGAGAATGCCCATGGGCGCAAAAGGGGGGCGCAAATGCATTTGCTATTTAAACAATGCGGCGCTAAACATGAAAATTATAATTGCGCAGGGTGGAAAATAGCAAATGACACTTGCGTCGCGCATTGCGCTGCATTGAGCCGGGTGTAAGAAAGAGCCCAATGTGTCTAACAATAATTCAAAATAATTCTGATCTTTCATGTCTTTATTAAAGGGATAGTTCGGCCAAAAACGATATTAAACCCATGATTTACTCACCCCCAAGCTGTCCGAGTTGCATATGTCCATCGTTTTTCAGACAAACACATTTTCGGATATTTTAGAAAATATTTTAGATATTTCTGTTCATTAAATGTTATGTTACGGGGTCCAGCAATAGTCCACGACCTTCAAGTCCAAAAAAGTGCGTCCATCCTTCACAAATTAAATCCAAACGGCCCCAGGATGATAAACAAAGGTCTTCTGTGGGTAATCCGTGCGGTGTTTTTGTAGAAATATCCATATTTAAAATGTTATTAACTTTATAAACTAGCTTCCGGTAGCGCCGCCATCTTAGACTCAGGAGAGAGGATTAGCGTAGTGTACGCACTTTTCTTAGTGACGTATGACAAATTCGGAGGGCGGGGGCACCGAGCAGCAGCAGAGAAACTCTGTACGCTGCGTAAGCTCTCATCCTGAATGCGCATCACTCCAAAATGGCGGCGCTACCGGAAGCTAGTTTATAAAGTTAATAACATTTTAAATATGGATATTTCTACAAAAACACCGCACGGATTACCCACAGAAGACCTTTGTTTATCATCCTGGAGCCGTTTGGATTTAATTTGTGAAGGATGGACGCACTTTTTTGGACTTGAAGGTCGTGGACTATTGCTGGACCCCGTAACATAACATTTAATGAACAGAAATATCTAAAATATTTTCTAAAATATCCGAAAATGTGTTTGTCTGAAAAACGATGGACATATGCAACTCGGACAGCTTGGGGGTGAGTAAATCATGGGTTTAATATCGTTTTTGGCCGAACTATCCCTTTAAAAACACTCATTCAACATTCTGGTTGATCAACCTTGGCAGCAATAACCTCAACCAGGCGCTTCCTGTAGATGTGGATCAGATCTGCACATCTTGAGGAGGAAGTTTTGCCCATTCTTCCCTGCTGACCTGCTTTAGCTCTGTCATATTCATGTATCGCCCTCTTCAAGTCAATCCATAGCATCTTTATTGGGTTGAGGTCTGGGCTCTGATTTCTAAAAGGCGGATTTTGTTTTTCCCATTCTGTTGTTGTCTTGCTCCGGTGTTTTGGGTCGTTGTCCTGTTGCATCACTCACCTTCTACACAGTTTTAACTGACATACAGACATTTTCACATTATCCTGAAGAATTCAGATCATGATGTTTCCTCCACCATACCTTACAGTTGGGATGATGTTTTCATGATGATATGCCCTTTCTATGCCAGATGATATGCCCTTTCTTTTGTGGTTTCATCAGTCCACAAAACATTTAGCCAATAACACTGTGGAGTGTCAATGTGCTCTTTTGCAAACTTCAGGCATGCAGCAATCTTCTTTTCAGTAAGCAGTGGCTTCCTTCGTGTTGTCCTGCCGTGGATACCCTGCTAGTGTTTTATGTATTGTAGACTCATGAACAAAGATGTTTGCAAGTTCCAATGATGCCTTCAAATCTTTGGCTGTCATTCAGGGTTGTTTCTTTACCTCATTGATGAGTCTTTGTTGTCCTCCTGGTGTCATTTTGACACCAGGTCGCCCACGTCTTGGTACAGTAGCAACAGTCCCAAAGCGTCTCCATTTGTAGATTGTTTGTCTAAATTCTTTGAAATAACTTTGTATCCCTTTCCAGCTTCATATAAAGCAAAAATTCTCGATCATTGCTCCGCTGAAAGCTCTTTTTGGTGAGGCGTGGCTCACATAAGTGTGTTCTTCTTGTGCAGAGCAAACTCCAAAAGTTTGTGGGGTTTTTATCAGTCAAAGTAGCTTTAGTCCACACCTCCAAACGTATTATCTTAACCAGACTCCAGGTGTGCTAAAACCTGACTCTTAATAGGGTTCACATACTTTTTTCACATTGAGGTTGTTCTCAATAAAGACATCAAAGATCTGAATTTTCTTCTGTAATTATGTTTGTCAATCCCCTTGATTTAGATGAAGATCAGATCACATTTTATGACAAATGTATTCAGAAAACCATGAAATTCCAAAAGGTTCACATACTTTATCTTGCCACTATATATTTGTCAGGTTTGTTCTGACTAAATGACAGTGTAAATGTTTTAACAGATGTCTTAACTGTTCCGAGGAAATTGCTATCTCTGGTCCAGTATGTATTTCCTTTAGATGTTTAAAAGCCTTGCTTATATTAACTATTGTTTAGCACAAGCTCTGTCACATTCTCTATTTAACTGGAGGCTCTACGCACTTTTATTGTTTTAACAACAGATGATTCCCCAGATGTACACTGTAAGAACATTATAAATTGACATGACGTTCCCTAGATGATCATTGCTTAAACCCTTACAGCTCAAATGCAGACAGGTAGAATTTTAAATCTAAGACACTGTTAATGGACATGACGTTATCAAAAAAGATGAATGACCTAATCTAACTTTCTTCCGTGAAAACAGACACGGCCACTTATTTGGGATAAGGTACAGTAAGGAGATTTTTCCTACTTACCTAATAACTGAAAAAAAACTGAAGCAAACATTTTCTTAGACATTTGAATGGTACAGTATGTGAAGAACTCACATCAGGATCGAGTGGAGGAAGTCTCATCTCCATGGCCTTCAGCCAGTGTCGTAAAGCTCTGATCTGCCCTCTGAATTCACTTTGCCACTGACTCCACTCCTCTGCCTCCATTCTGAAGAGGGAAAAAGAGAACAACTTTTATTAGAGCAATGAGCTCTTTAACACGTGTTTGTGCATGGTCAGTGTGCATGAATGCCATGTTCATGCATTTATGGCCGTGTATAGTGTGGACGGAAATCTTTTCTAAAACAGGATCAGGATTGTTTTCCATATGTCTTAGACACTGGTTAGCTCATGAAAGATTTTCTAAACTAAAGACAAAAAGTTTCAAAACAGTTTAACGATGTTACATAAAAAATGCAGTTACAAAAATGTATATAACGTCACTTCATGCATAGCTTAATTATAATGCAAGTCAATATTTTGATCACAATATTTTAGTTTGGATGGTTTCATAGAATTTTCAGTATGAGTTAAAAAATGTTTACAGTTTACCTGTAAAAGAAAACCTGCATAAAAATAATGCACACCTGAATATATAATATATCACTTATAAATTATACTGTATACAAAATTAAAGGGAGTTACTAATATTGATGTGGTATGAAATCAGTGAATGTGCTTGAAAAAATGTGATCAAAATATTGATTTCCATAACAATTATACTCGCAGTGTATAAGAACAGTGGAGATGTAGCCTATATTTTAACTTTACAGCAGCTATTTACCTGTCTATCACTTCACAATTTCATGTTCACAGCATTTCTGTCTCAATGTCAAATTTGTTATTGGGACCTGGTTGAGTTATTAGTTATTTAGCTATTATAGTTATTGACAATTTCAGTAAGATTTTGTTAAAACCTTTTTCCTTGGTGCCCAAGGTACTCAAATTTTGCCAAACTGGTGCAACCTGAAAAGTGATTTAAACAAAATCTGAGATTAAGAAACAAAATTTTGTGACCCAAGCAATTTACACGTGTTTTATATTTGAAGATATGTTCTTGTATGACCAAAATAGCTGCCCATAAGCATTTACAAATACGGCCACAGAGTGAAGTTAAAGCACCTGCAATGAATGCAACATTCCATATATACTGTACACAAGTATAGACGGTTTCATCAATAACATCATAAACAAACAGCTTTGGTGGAACAAACATAATTTCCGGTAAACTCTGCAAAGAATCAATAACAACAACGTTCTTTTAGAGTAGTTTATTTCTGATAACAAGCATAAATAAAGCTGCAAGCGGCGATGTAAGGCCACCACCACCCAATAGCCTTAGAAAATGCAGTTAACGGTAGGGATATGCATTTAGGTGGGTAATTATAGGAGGAATATGGTAGGTATATTGATGGTATTCTTATATGATACAACTTTGACACATAATGCCTTCAGTACAGGGGCCTCATTTATAATGCGTGCATATGCACAGATTTGATCGTAAAGTGTGCGTACGCAAGAATCCACAGCAAAGTCCATATAACTTCAGGAATTACGAGACGTAGTGGCGCAGTTAAGAGTGGACAATTTACAGTTGCGACAAGAACAGGCCCTGGTAAGTTTACCAGCAATTAGTGATAATTCTTCCAGTATACCTGGGCCCTCGCAAGTTCCACCTCAACCTGTGGATGCCGGTGTTGGACTGGCCGAGCGACTTGTTTTTATTCCTAGGGATCGAAAATGTCCGAAATTTAATGGCAGGTCCGGTATTGGAATTAATGAGTGGGTTGAGGAAGTGCAGGATTGCATGCGGGCTCGACATCTCTCAGTGGCAGATCAAGCTTTTTTTGTGTTTGGTCACTTAGAGGGGGAGGCACGGGAAGAGATTAGGTATCGACCGGCTCAGTAGCGAGAAGATCCAAATAAGGTCTTCACCGCCTTGCAGGAATTGTATGGCTGTTCTCAGTCATACATTGCGTTGCAGGAGGCTTTCTTTTCCCGAAGGCAACAAGAGGGGGAGACTTTGTTAGAATTTTCTCTGGCCCTCATGAAACAGCAGTCACCGAGCGTAATACCTAATTGCGAAGTACTTTTGCGAGATCAATTTGTCGAATATGTGCTTGATGCCACCCTTCGTCGTGAATTAAAACAATTGGTGCGTCGTTAACCCAATATTACTTTATTGGACGTTCGTAGTGAGGCCATTAGGTGGGAGCGTGAAGGTGTGCCGGGGGGGCAAGAAGTCATAGCTATTCGGTCCCACTAGCGCAAGGTTTTCAGTATGGAGTGCAGGGTGGGGCGTCTTCACCAGGTATTCAGCAGTCGGAGATGGCTGAGCTTAGGGAGATGTTAAAATCACAGCAAGAGCAGTTAACTCAGCTTGCTAAGAATGTTGCATTGTTATGCGAACCATCGCGTAATGCTCGTCCTGTTCGAAATGATTCTATTGTGTGTAGGCGATGTCAGAAACGCAGCCATTTTGCCAGTGAGTGTGATGGAGAGTGCGTTCCTTCTCGTTCTCTTCTACCTGACCGAGCAGACACCAGGGTATCAGAACATAGGCAGTCACGTTCACATTCTATGTCAGAAAACTAGTTTCCACTGAGTTGTTGAGTCGCAGCTCACGTGGGGACAATATAGGCTCTGATATGTTGCAAAAGGATGGGCATGTGTTAAATTTGATGTCATCCTGTCCACATTTGGTAGTTGTTATGGGTGGTGTATCTGTACCGTCCTTGGTTGACACTGGCTCGATGGTGTCTACCATCACAGAAAGTTGTTTTCGTGAAAATTTTGAGCCATGGGACTAAGAGCGTCTTAAGACCTGTCAGTGGTTGCAGCTCAGGGCGGCCAATGGGTTGTCTATTCCTTATATAGGTTATATAGAGTTGGATGTAGAACTCTGTGATAAACTAATTCCAAGGTGTGGTGTATTGGTTGTCCGGGAGCCGCCTGGTGGCATCTGTGCCCAGGCCCCTGGTGTGTTGGGTATGAATGTTCTGGGCCGGTGCTACCAGGAGCTCTTTGGGGAGTACGGGACTTCCCTTTTCGAGACTCCCTCAGTGTCTGGTGCTTCAACGGTGGTGTTTCAGGCTTTGCAGCACTGCCATCAGGTAAGCTTGCAACCTCTTCCCGAGATGAGGGGTAATGTGAAGGTGCGTGGTCCTCAAGCAGGTCGTATACCTGGCGGGATGATTAAGTTGGTAGCCGCCACTTGTTCTGAAAAGATTTCTAGTGGTGTAGCACTTTTTGAGCCTTTGGATTCAGGACTTCCAGTGGGTTTATTGGCTTCTCCTGCACTTGTACGCGTGACCAGAGGTATAGTTTATATCCCAATTGTCAATGTAGGGACATTGATGTCATTGATGTCCTTCTATTTCCTCACCGAATGCTTGGCACACTAACTAGTGTGCAGGTTATTAGTCAGCCCCCAGGAGTCACAGAGATTGGGTCTTTATCTGGGACCATGTGTTCTATTGGCACTCAGGCAGGCGTTTCAACCATGCAAGAACTGATAAATGCTGTGAATTTGCCATTGTTATCAGAGGAAGACCATAATAAAGTCCGAGCCCTCCTCTTGAAGTACGAGGCAGTCTTTTCCACTGGTGAAGGGGATTTGGGTTGTACTGATGTTATTTCACACAATATTCCCCTTCTTGATGAGACCCCCGTTTGACAGCGGTATCGGCGCATACCTCCTTCCGATTATGAATTGGTGCGGGCGCACATTAACCAGCTACTGGATGCGCAGGTAATTCGTGAGAGCTGCAGCCCTTATGCTTCTCCAATAGTCCTGGTTAAAAAGAAGGATGGTAGTCTACATATGTGCGTGGACTACCGGCAGTTAAATGCTAAAACCAGGAAGGACGCATTTCCATTACCTCGTATAGAGGAGTCACTGGACATGTTAACTGGTGCCCGCTGGTTCTCCACTATGGATTTGGCCAGCGGGTACAATCAGGTTTCAGTTGATGAGGTGGATAAGCATAAGACTGCTTTTTGCACGCCCTTCTGACTATTTGAATGAATAGGATGCCGTTTGGGTTGTGCAATGCCCCCACTACGTTCCAGCGGTTAATGGAGCGCTTGTTTGGTGATCAGCAGTGTCATTCACTGCTTTTGTATTTGGATGATATTATTGTGTTCTCTTCTTCTGTAGAACAGCATCTAGAGCGGTTGGAGGTTGTGCTGGGACGGTTGGAACATGAGGGACTTAAGGTAAAGCTGGAAAAGTGTGCATTTTTACAACCAAAGGTAAGTTATCTGGGTCATGTGATCTCCTCAGAGGGGGTGGCAACTGACCCTGGCAAAATTGAGGCTGTGGCCCAGTGGCATCAGCCATCTAATGCCACAGAGTTGCGCTCATTTCTAGGCTTCGCGAGCTACTATCGCCGTTTTGTGGAGGGGTTTGCTAAAATCGCAACCCCTCTGCATAAGCTGGTAGCGGAGTTCTCTGTTGGTAAGGGGAAACTTAGGAAACATTCTGGCAAGGTGTTTGTTGATGTTTGGGGTGCACCGTGTGAGAAGAGTTTTGAGGAGTTAAAGGCACGACTCACCTCGGCCCCTGTACTCGCATATGCTGATTTCCCGAAGCCGTTTATTTTGGAGGTGGACGCTAGCCATGGGGGATTGGGGCAGTCCTCTCTCAAGAGCAAGCAGGTGCGCCCTATCGCGTATGCTAGTCGTAGCCTGAGGCCCACTGAGCGAAATATGACAAACTACAGCTCCATGAAGTTGGAGTTTGTAGCACTCAAGTGGGCCATGGCAGAGAAATTTAGAGAGTACTTATTGGGCAGTCGGTGCATGGTGTATACAGATAACAATCCTCTTAGTCACCTGTCCACTGCGAAATTGGGGGCTACTGAACAGCGGTGGGCAGCTCAGCTCGCTGCCTTTGATTTCGAGATACACTATCGATCAGCTAGAAGTAATCGGAATGCAGACGCCCTGTCCCGCCAGCATCCTCCTGATGGGGGGACTAATACTGGGGACTGCTATACCAACATCTTTGCAGCAGGCCCTGGAGATTGAACCTTCAGTGGAGGTACTTCAGTCTATGGTCACTACCGTGCCTGGTTATTCTGTGGTAGACCTAGGTTTATTGCTGGCTGCTGACCCAGTAATTTCTGAGGTTTTGCCATTTTGGAGGCGGAAAGCCCTGGAAAAGAGGACCGCCAGCAGATGTCTCAGTTGGCTTTGACTTTGCTCTGTCAATGGGAACGCTTCGTGGAGAAGGACGGAGTACTCTATCGGCGGGTTTACTCTCCAAATGGTGGAGAGGAAGTCTTGCAGTTATTACTCCCTACTGCCTTGCAGCTGGAGGTGTTTACCTTGTTACATCAGCAACATGGTCATCAGGGGATAGAGAGGACTGCAGAATTGATTTGAAGGTGGTGCTTCTGGCCAGGCCTTGACTCAGATGTTGCTCATTGGTGTCAGGAATGTGACCGGTGTCAGTCTGCCAAGGACACTCAGCCTTTAGCCCAGAGTTATATGGGTCATCTGTTGGCTTCACGGCCAAATTAAATTTTTGCCATCGATTTTACAGTGTTGGAGCCATCAAGTTCAGGTGTTGAAAATGTCCTTGTCATGACTGATGTGTTTAGTAAATATACCCAGGCTGTTCCTACCCGGGACCAATGGGCTGAGACTGTGGCACACGTCTTGGTTACAGAATGGTTTTACAAGTTTGGTATCCCAGGTGGTTTGCACTCAGACCAGGGCCGTAATTTTGAATCTTCGTTGATTCGCCAGCTGTGCGACACGTATGGGGTGAAGAAGTCTCGCACCATGCCATATCATCCAGCTGGAAATGGCCAGTGCGAACGCTTTAATCGGACGCTACACAATTTATTACGTACCCTGCCATCCTCTAGGAAAAGAGACTGGGTTGCGTGTTTTCCCCACGTTCTGTTCTGCTACAATACCACCCCGCACCAAGCCACGGGTGAGTCGCCACATTTTTTTATATTTGGGCAGGAACCACGGTTACCAGTGGCTTTCTTGCTTGGTAGGGTGCAGGAACCAATGGTAGGCAGTGTGCACGATTTGGTGCAGGAACATCAAACCAGGTTACAGGTGGCATTTGAGGGTGCTCAAGAACGGTTGCAGACTGCCGCGAATAAACGTAAGATGAAGTATGATCAGTGTGTTCGCGATGCACAGCTTCAGGAAGGGCAGTTGGTATATCTGCATCATTGTGGCCATAAAGGCCGACATAAGATCCAGGACATTTGGAGTCCGGTAGTGTATCAGGTAGTGCGAGCACCGACGGGGGGTGGCGCGGTGTATTCTATCACACCAGTGGAAGATCTGAGTAAGGTGACCACTGTACATCGATCATTGCCCAAGGGTAGAGTGCAGAAAGATCCTCCTGGCCGAATACCCGTGGAGGAGACTGCAGAATCTCGGGAAGTGTCGTGGTGTGAAGAGGATGAGATGGATTTGCGAGATCAGAATGGGCATAGGGAGATTGAGGATTTGGTTTTACCACAGCAAACTCTTCCCCCGTTGGTGCGTGAGTCTTCGGACTCCGTTGTATCAGAGGCGGATGCATCTGAGGTACGCCCTTTAGTTATGTCTGTTCCTTCACCTGTACAATCTGTAGTTGTACCACGACGAATTGGTCAGGTAACAGCAGGTCACCATTCCAACCTTCATCATCTTCCTCGTATGGTAGGAGCCTCTACATCCCCTCAAGTGGTGTCTAATGCTGTAACAGCCATTTTTAGACCTTGGGATTGAGGGGTTTTTTTTGTTCGCCGGGTCGGCGGCACAAAAATGGGGGATAGATTGTGGTGAGACGCAGTTGTGTGTGTAATGCCGAGGTTCACGCCCATTATTGATGAGCCCGTGAGTGAACGTGTATATAAAGGCGTTGCTAAGGACACGGGATGCTGCGTCATTTCTCAGCTGACTGAGGGTTCCGCTTTCCGGTGTGTCGCTGCTTTGTGGTAGAGGTATGTGTTTGGCGTTTGCGTCTGGTTGATGTAGTTTTGTTTTTAACTGTATTGTTTGTTCTGGAAGGCTGTCTGTCTGTTCGGTGCTCTCCTGGGTCGCATAGTGCTACTGTTTCCCGTTTTATGGGGTGGTATCTCAGCGTGTCTTTGTTTATGCATAACGCTGAGTGCGCGAGTGACTGTGCGAGTGACTGCTGTCCTACTGCTGGGTAAATAAATTATATTGATTTACTAACGCAAAATATCGAGACGTTCTCTAATTAGGTTTATTTGGGGAAATAGTGTTAGGCTGTGAGCTGCCGGATGGGAGATGTAGTTCCTGCATTCTGGTAGGAAAACCCACTTGTTCCTATAATCGGTTTACAGGTATGTTTATTTATTGTATGTGTTTGCTTTGGCTTTAGATGTAAACTAGGCAACTAATGCTCTTTCCAGTGCTGCTTCTTGCTGAGCTCTGTCGCTGCATGGCTTGATGCTTCAACGCTGCTGTTTTGCTTCGCTTGTTTTTTGTTTTATTTTCCTTTTGTTTTGTTTGTGCCAGCTGGTGGTCGGGGGGTGCTACTACATCTTATCTGTTACTAGCATTCGCTTGGCTACCTGCTATTTGCTTTGCTTTCTGGGACTGTGGCTTTAATAACAGCCTTGTTGTGCTATTAGTGCTGAATTTTGTTTCTGTAGCACACTCCAGCGTTCCTTCTTTTTGAGTCTAGGGGCTTATCGCCTGATTTGGGTTGGAATTGCTTCTCCCAAAGCTAAGTGTGTCCATTTTGTATTTCTTTATTTTTCTTGTTATATTTGTGTGTATTTGAACTTAAGTTTTCTTTTCATAATTTGACTTTGTGCTTTTGCTGTTGCCTATTATTCCTTTGTTTCATTTTGAATAATTGTATTGTCTTTTCTCCTCGGGAGCCGTGGGTTCCAGGGTGTGCAGGTTGTTATCGGGTGCTGTACCTCTCGTACTGATTGTGTAGTTTTCTTTCTTTTTGCTGTGACGTTCACTAGTGTGAGTGATTTTTGGTGCACATTTATATTATTTTGCTGTGGGTCTCTTGGAGGTCCAGCACCCGGCCTGGCCTATTGCTGGGGAGCCCCAGCTCCTTGAGTTTGTTGGTGTCCTTATTTTGTGGGCAAACTCAGTGCATGTTTTGCAATTTCTAACTGCCGTTTAATTGGCATTTTATTATTACTTGGCCAATTTTTAAGCTTATGAATGTTTAATAAAATATATATTTCTCAATAAAAATTGTGTATTGCCATATCCACGTCTCATTGTCCATTTTTCAGGTCAGGAGAACTGTGAACTTGTGTGTCCTGTATTAATAGGTCCCCAGATATTAATACTGGGGTGGCGTAGTCGTGTTTTTGTTAAGATTGGTGATAAGTCTTTTATTTAGTGTTATCACTAAATAAAAGACTTATCACCAATGCCTGCTCACATTGACAGCAGGTGGTGTTATGACTGTAATTGAATATTGCCATGTTGGTGTGTGCAGGTCAGGATCATTATCAAACCTGTGACATTTGGGGTTGGTCTTACCTGCTCTCTTGAATTTTTGTAGGTGGCACTATTGAGCCATTTCTACATTCTAATTCTAAAGCCTATACCACATCTAAATTTTCCCTACATCTCATGCATGTGCAACGTTTCATGGCTTTTCAAGCATGTTTAGGCCCTCAAAAATGTGATTCATTTGACCATATTTTGCCTTAACGAAAACTCAAAATCCTCACGAATTATTATCACAAAAAGTTTGTTAAAATCAGCAAAAGCATATCAAAAACTACACTGTACAATTTGTACTATATGATGTATACAATGTTAACTACAGATCGGCTGCCAAACGTCCCTTCACATAGCGGTGATCCATGATCACCATCTACCCTCGTCTTTAGGAAACTGAAACGTTTGTTATTTTCGACGAGATATTTGTTCCAGAGTTCAGTTTGACCAAACCATTAAACAAACAAAGACTGAAAGTTAAATTCCGTAACAGTGATGTGCGTCCGATGAAACCGTCTATACACAAGTACACAGGTATGAGGGGGTTTATTAGAAAATAAAAATATTTTTTTATGCTTAATTTACCCATATTGGCTTCCCTTCTGTACAGCTGCTTCCTGAAACAGAAGACCACCAAAGAGACACAAGATTTATCACACACTATTAGATTTATCAATAAATTTAAATATTCTTATGAAATAGTTTATGTTATTCTAGTATTAATTTACAGTAATAATTTCATCTAAGTTTTGCTTTTCCCCCAAAATACTATTCTATTACTCTGTTGATCTGAATACCTTAGAGCTGCCATAGTGTGAAGAAAGGTCCGACATTGGCACAGGGAGTCCAGAAAGATTGTCTGGATCATAATGGCAGCAAGGCTGTCCATCTATGAATGTGATCCCCTCTGGATTTTGTCTCTCAGCCTACATATAACACACATTAACGTAATGTCACATCTCCAACTCTTTACCTCTAAAAGGCACCATCCCTTAATATTGACTATGTACAATGGTTCATATAATATGCATAAAAGTTCATGTTTGTAAATGTCTAAATGGTCTGTGGCATGTTGCACAAAGCTGGTTTCAGTTGCTTCCCATTTAAGTTTGTTTGTTTGTAACCAAATTCAGTTTCTAATCTCAGAAAGGTGGATTGGTTAATTCCGTGTTTATTGCCATGGTAACTTATGCTACACATCTAACCTGCAGGTTTAATTTCATGTAAAAAATTGCAAATGCAAACTGGACCTATAAGCTGTGAGCAGAGTGACATAATGCATCCAGGACCTCGATCAGTTCCGATGTTTGGCTCAGATTATCATGTAACATGTGATGTTAACAGATCAAATCCTAGACCTCTCAATGTGCTCACAGGTTGGCAAACTGGGGCTGTCCTGATCATGTTTGATATTTAGGATTTTTATTCAGGATGATTAAATCAGTACTTTCACAATAGCCAATGAGAGATAGGGGTAAATAACAGACCTTCTGAAATAACAACCGTGAAACAAGTTGCTTTATGGGTCCGGTACACAGCAGAGAAGGAGAAAGGGCTTAGGGAAGTCTGAACACAACAAAAACTGCCTGAATAATGCGTCCATGAAAACATGTCATGATCGTTCTGTTTAAAACAAGAGCTGAGGTAAAAATGTCTTGGTTTTAAACAGACCTAGTGGGTATAGAAAACCGTTAGCGTACTAGTAAGCAAATGAGAACATTAAAAATAATAATAAATGTGTCACAATCTTTGTAAACATTTACATTGCTTTGCCATGAGGTAACGTGAAGCACTCCTTCTGGTAGGCGTGAAATTAAAACTTATCTGTGAGCTTTTTTATTTTAAACAAATGTATGTGCCCTCAAAATCTTTAATAAAAAACACTAATCTAATCCTATCCTCAAAACAAGCTCTCTTTTTACATCTGGTTATGACGAATGAAAAAAATAATCAAGTCCCACCCTACCTTTTGTCTCAATTCAGAATCCATTTCATTTGGATGTACATCACGAGGTGGAAAATAAGACAATTGCTATTTTCATATAATGCTGACTTTAATAATATATTGTAGTGTTTGATGCATCACGATTTTCAAATCCTGTAGTGTGAGCATGTTTAATCTGTCAAGATTCTCCTTGTGTGTGCAGATTTTATAATCGGCCCTGGATTTGAAAAATCCTTTAGTGCGAGGCCGGCACAAAGGGGAATAAACACCACATTAAAACTACTCATTTTAAATCATGAATTTATTTCATATGATACCATCTTTGACTTTTCATTATCCTTGACTCGTCATTGTTCCTGTACTGTATTGTTCTTGTATTATTTTAAAAATCTATAAAGGAAATATTTTGGAGTTATACGTTTTCAATCATTTTATCGTCATCGTGAGACTACAAAAATGGTACTGTAAAAGCATAATCATCTTAATATAAAGCAAATGTAATGCTTTTTATTTCCTTATATTAAAGCATAATATTTTCTTCAAATTTGCACACCTACTTTACCTCATATTAAATGCCATTGGCTGTTCAATTAAAATGTCAGCCTTTCACGTGAATGATTAATATTGAACGTTGCATTTTAACTTAAGGTTAGAAATACAGCCAGCATAATGAGACCAATTAACCCAAAATTACCAAGGTTAAATCTGTGTTCAACTCGCTTTGTGCAACAGGCCACTGGACATTGTGTCTTGTAGCGTCTATCCTATTTATTGTACTGTATATGCACATGTGTTTCTGTATGTTTGTGTACAGAACATTTAAGGCATATGTCTTTAGATCAAAAGGTTTTAATAATCATGATAAACACATTAGCAAATGATCAGCTTCTTACCAGTATATATTTTTATATACTGTATAATTTATTTAGTTGGATGTCATTGTTTTTGATTATGAAATGATCATCTTATATCAGAAAGGCAACAAACTGTTTCCAAAATAAATTTATTTACACTTGAATATAGTGTTATTCTTAAAAACTCATTTTCTATTACCAATATTAGGACTCTGTTGAAAAGATTTAAAACCGTTCATCCACCAGTTAGTATTTCATACATCTTTACTCATATAATCTTCCTTATATAACAGTAATATTTCCAAAATCTACTCTTCAACTTTTAAAACACTTTATAGCAAGTTGGTAAAACATGCAAACAAATATTTTACATATACATCAAAAAAGGAAAGAAAAAGTCAAGTACTTTCAAAAAACAGAAGAGTACACTAAATAAAAAACAAGCAAAGAAACACAGACAGGCCAACAAATGACAAAAACAAACAAAACAAAAAAACTTTTTGGCACTGGAAATTTATAAACGAAAAATGATTTTGCCGTACACCAAATAAACCTAAATAAGTTTAGTTAATGATGCAATTTTATTTATCAGTGTTAAGAAAAAATATGTATCTTTCTGAGCAACATAATACAAAGGGTATGCACATCTATTGCATAATATCTTATTTGAAATCTTATTCAAAAATAAACACCATGATTTCGGGGCTGCAAAACTATGGACATGTAAAGTCCCAAGTCAATCTCCCAGTTGATGTGAATGTCAAAATACTGTAGGAGCAGTTCACCAAAGTGGCCGTTCCTGGTATGTTATCCAGTGCAAACTTCAAGGTACAGTAGCCCTAGCTTCTAGTGTCTTCATGCAAATGGCGGATGCAATGGAAGGAAGTAAGTCTCAGTGAGGATCTATAAACAACATAAAAAATACTATGAAGCAACAAAATAACGAAAATAAAGCCAACAAAACAGTGAATGAAGAAAAAGAAAACCTTTTCTGTATCAAACATACATGCATACACTACTTAATTAAAATATCAAAGAGACATACATATTTCAGCAAACAATATTACCTGAATGTCTAAGGATGTGAGCTGCTGATGGGCATCATTAATCTCGTGATCCAAGACCAAATCTGCAGCATCATCAAGTTGACATCTATTAATTGATGACCTCTGTCAAAAACATGATACAACAGGCGAAACTATTTTATGGGTCAAGAATACATACTATTCAAATCACTACAAAATTGAATAAACTACTCTTAGATGTTCTAGAAGGCAAACGAGTTAAAACAGTTTAAGATAAATAAGCATCAGTGTTGTCAACAGAAAAAGCTGCAATTTATTTGAATGTTGTTCCACTTACAAGTACTAAAATTCATCCAGATCTGTCCAGATGTTATATATGGGGAATGGATCAGACACCTGAGACTTCTTAAATCTTCACTGGATAACACACCACTGGAGGACTGACAGTGAATCTGGGCCTTGCCAGGTCAGGAGCAATTGATGCTTGTTTTGCAGATGACTTGGGAGATGTATTGGATTCAGTAAATGGCATGGACTTTTCTTACAGACAATCCGTATGATAAAGATCTGTTCTCTTCTCCTTTAGTGTTTCATTTTAAATGTAGTGATATTTTCAGATTCTATGAAACCAGCAGCAACTTTAATACAGTATAAAAGTTGGCTGACAGTCTACAGTTTGTCAAGTCTTTACAAATATGTAAAACAAGTAATAATAAACATGTCTTTTCAAGATGGGTGTATTTTCTGGTACATTAACCTGAAAGAACCCCAACCCTTCTAAAATAATAATTATAATATGAAGAAATGTATGCTTTAAGAAATATTAATACAATCCCATCAGTGTTGGATAAAAAAAGATCGGCAAAATTTAGAATGTACTCAGCAGTGCTCCTGAAATCTAATGTTGTACTTAAGTATAAAAAAAATACAAAATCACTTTCAAAAATGATCTATATGTACTGAAATAAATCTCAATTAGAAACTATGGTTAAAGCTAAGCAAGTAATTTAAAGTTAAGCATCCCAACTACATAAAAATAGGAACCTAACAGTCCCCAGATAAAGATACTGGTAGTTTTTGGAATGCATTATCAAACATGCAAGGCAAAGTAAAGGCATTCTCTTTATGTCAAATTAATGTGTTTGCATTTTGTAACTGTAGTGTGTAGAATCAAGGCTGATATTAGAGCCCCTTATTTAAATGTTGCAGGACCACGTGTGACGGGTCCATTGTAGGGTCCAGCTTAAAATCTGCGGTTGTAACTAGTGGAAGTGTATGAGGATGATGAAAAGTTCATGGTTAATCCAGATCCGGTGGCATCAAAGCTTCCTCTTCTTGAGCCTGTTCTGGACCCAGATCGAGAGCCAGATGCAGATGCAGCACCACTGACATTGTAGGGACTGTAGAGACCTTTACTGGATGTTGATGATGCTTCTAGAAGCCTAAGGCCAGATCCCTCCTCAACCATGCTTCTGTCCATTGCATCTTTGTAGGAAATCTTTAGTTTGGTTTTAGGACACGTAATGTATTTGCTGTAAGAACTCACATCTCTTAGTTTTTGGGCTGTACGGACATCAATAGAACCTTTCCTGATTGCCTCCTCTAGAGACATTCGTCCTGTGCCATCTGGCTCAATAAGGCCACCGGTAAGATACTGCACCTCGAGAAAACGCTGCCCTGCCTCATAATAAAGCCAACCTTTCTTCAGGGCCTGCGCTGCAGACATTTTGACCTTGGTTCGAGGATCCTCAAATCCATTAAAGGCTTTCTGGGCTAGGTTGAGTCTATCAACCATTATCTTATCCACAAGCCCTTTCTCAGTTGCTTCGGTAACTGTAAATTTCTCTCCAGTAGATGGGTCAATTAAGCCACCAGTGCAGGCCTGTGCCTCTAACAGTCTCTGGCCAGTTATGGAATCCACTAAATTCCTATGCATGGCTTCGGTGATTGAAACTTTTTCTAAGCTGTCTGTATCAAGGATTCCAGCGACAGGACCAGTCTCCTCAGTTGGATCATTCCATATAGCTGTTGGAGTTTTGATTGAAGGTACAGGACTCATTGGATAAGAGGAGGTGGACCCAAATGAGGAGGATCGGGAGCGCAAACCGCCAATGTTTCCAGATAACATATCAGCAAATTCTGTGATTGATAGAGTGCCAGAGCGATATTGGTCAATTGCAGTATGATCAATAAGACCCCTTGCAATAGCATCCTCAATGTCATACTGTCGACCTGATCTTCTGTCAATCAATATGGATTTCTCTACCCCATCTGATGACGTCATTGTGATTTCTTCCCATTCACACTCTTGTTCTGAAAGTTCCAGATATGTCTGATGGTCAATTAGCCCTTTGCGATAGGCTTCATACACTGACATCTCTTTGCCTGAATCAGGATCTACAATGACAACTCTACGTTTGCGAACTGAGGATTTGGAAGAAGTCTTTCCCTCACGTTTCTTTTCCTTTAGTAGCAGAAGCACAAGACCTGTATCTGGTTCAACAATACACCTCTCCATCAGTTGCAGGTAAGTGAGATTTTCCTCTGTGTTTGGATCAAAGAAGCCCTTTGTGTCATCTGAAGGGTCACTGAGGATGTCATTCATCTCCTCATCGAAGAAACCTCGGTTATAGGCCACTTCAACTGGCAAGCGGTGACTCTGCTCAGGGTCAATGATTCCTCCAGTGGCAATCTGAGCCTCAAGAAGACGAATGCCATGGTCTCTCAAAATAAGGCCCTTTTTCATAGCTTGGAACAGTGAGATTGTTTTGCCTGTATAAGGATCCCTATAGCCAGTCACAGCCCTCTCAGCTGACAGGAGCTTGTCTTTGAACTCTGGGCCCACAATTCCCATCTTAATGGATTCGTTTACAGTTAACTTAAGGTTCTTAATAGGGTCAATGATATAACCGGTTGCAGCTTGAGCTTCTAACAGTTCAAAAGCCGTACCTGGCCTGATCATATTCTTTTTCATGGCTTGGTAGACGGATAGACGGTCTTTAGTAGACTCAACAAACACACCAGCAATAGAGCTTGAACCCTCAAGATAATTCCGCAATTTACTGCTCAACTCCTCCACTGTTAATAATCCCTCATTAAGTTGAGTGACTGTTTCTTCAGTAATGACTCTTGAGAGGAGCAACTCCTCTATTGTAATGTCTTTTCTGATTCCTTTGAACAACAACCTTCTCTCTGATAGTGACAATAGATACAGCCCAATCTTGTCAACCTTGCATCTTTTAATCAGCTGAGCATATGAGATCTTCTCTTCAGTTAGTGGGTCAACATATCCTTTAAACTCCTCCGATAACTTTTCAGTGGTCTCTTTGTTGATGTATCCACGTTGTGTGGCAATATCTGTTGGCAGATGGAAGTTCAATTCTGGGTCAATAATACCTCCTGTGGCTGCTTGAGCTTCGAGTAGCCTTAGGGCATAGTCCTCTGGGACAAGTCCCTTTTTCATTGCCTGGAAAAGGGAGATAACCTTTCCACTATACGGATCCTTATAGCCAGTGACTGCTCTCTCTGCAGATAGAAGCTTGTCATGAATTTCTGGGCCAACCAAACCCTTGCGCACTGCTTCATCAACTGTAAGCATATCATTCCTGATGGGATCAATGATGAATCCAGTGGATGCTTGTGCCTCTAAGAGACTGAGTGCAATGTCTGGCTTAATTAATCCTCTCTTCATTGCTTCATAAATGCTGATCTTGGTATTTAGGTCTATCACCACCCCAGCAACACTGCCAGTTCCATACAAATATTTTTTAACGCTTTGTATCTCCATAACATCACGCATAGTCTTTCTCTCTATCTTCAACAAGTTGTAGGTCTCAAGGTCAATGATCCGGGCATTATAGAGATCTTCAATGGTGATTTGACGTCTTCTTGTGCTGTATGTCTGGATGCCTCCACCTTTTACAATTTCCGTCTGCTCTAGAATTTCAATTATAATGATTATCATCCGTTCTTTTGTTATATTGCCAGAACGATAATCCTCTAGAAGCTGATTCCTCTGCTCCTCAGGCAGCAGATTTGAATTCATGACATCCCAAAGCGACATAGACCCCTGGCCTTCAACGGGTATATCAATTTGAGTAGTGGAAAGATCACTCTGTGTTTGTTCTTCACTGTAAAGGTACGTTTTCTCCACAACTGTTGGGGCTTGTGGTTTGGAGAGTTTTATCAGATTTAATCCTGTGTCAGGGTCTGTCATACACTTGTCTTTCAGCACTTTATATGATATGTTCTCATCAGTTGCAGGATCAGAGAAATACCTGCTTTCTGTAATGCTGCTGGCAAGCTGTTTGCTGAAGTATCCCTTTTGGATTGCAACATCAACTGGAACACGATGACTGTTTACTGGATCGATAATTCCACCCGTTGACAGCTGTGCCTCCAAGAGTGGCATGGCATGCTCTTTCAGGATAAGGTCTTTCTCCATGGCTTGGTGTAGGGAGATCTTATTACCTGTGAATGGGTCTTTATATCCAGTGACAGCTTTCTCAGCAGAGAGAAGTTTCTCATGAAGCTCAGGACCAACAAGGCCTGCTTTAACAGCATCATCAACTGTGAGAAACTCATTTCTTGAGGGATCCACCATGAAACCTGTGGCAGCTTGAGCTTCAAGCAAGGCAATACCCGTGTTCTGTCTGAGGAATTTCTTTCTCATTGCTTGGTAGATGCTAACTTTTTCCTTTGTAGGTTCAAGGTAAACTCCAGCAATGCTTTCAGAGCCTTGGAGGTATTTGTTGACCGAATTGTTTTTACTGACCTCATTTGGAGTTGTTTTACCTTGTTCCAGCAAATCATATGTGGATTTGTCAATAATTTTGGAGTCAAACAATGACTTTGATGGAACTGGAGCCCTGAGCCCTTTAAAGCACTCGTTTTCTTGGTTCTTGTTCTCCTTCACATTGATAATTTCAATAAAAATCCTTGTAATCTTCTCAATTGTTATTTTCCCAGATCTGTATTGCCTCATTAGGTCAAGCCTCTGCTCCTCAGTAAGATAGTTAGAGTTGATGAGCTCCCATATGGTGACCCTTCTCCCTTTGAAAGGTCCACTCTGAACTTCAACAGTTGACTGAGTCATTGCATCTTTGGTCTGAGCCTCAGTGTACTTCAGCTCCTCCTTGGCATTGATGGCTTGCTCAGACAAAGGCAAAAGTTGAAGGCCAGTCTTTTTATCAGTAACACATCTTTTATAAAGCTGCAGATAAGTCACATATTCCTGTGTGTTTGGATCAAAGTAACCTTTAACATCATCAGTTAGACTTGTCAAAGACTTGTGGGTTTCATCATCAAAACACCCCCTTATGCAGGCAATGTCTTGTGGAATACGGTGACTTTGAACTGGATCAATAATGCCTCCTGTTGCCAGCTGGGCATCAAGAAGTCGGATTCCCCGGTCTTTCATGATCAGATATTTCTTCATTGCTTCAAACAGAGAAATTGTTTTTCCAGTATACGGATCTTTGTAGCCTGTTACAGCTCTTTCCGCAGATAACAGTTTCTCATGAAGCTCTGGACCAACAACACCTGCTTTAACAGCTTCATCTACTGTAAGGTTTTGGTTTTTAATAGGATTTACAATATATCCTGTGGCAGCTTGTGCTTCTAAAAGATTAAGAGCGGGCTCAGGTCTCATCATGTCCATTTTCATGGCATCATAAAAAGACATTACTTGTTTGGTGGAATCAATAATCACTCCCGCAATGCAGTTGGTGCCCTTCAAGGCTTTGTGCACATTCTCCATCTCAGACACTTCCTTAACAGACAGTTGTCCTCTTTGCAATTTGTTATATATGTCTTTGTCAATAATCTTGGATTCAAGTAGTTTTGTGGCAGGAACAGGTGCTCTCAGGCCATCAAAGGTAAGTTCATTCTTTTTCTCTTTTTCTTCTGCCACAGTTAGCACAATTTTGATTATTTTTTCAACTGTAATCTTTCCAGTTTTGTACTGACGGATAAGATCTTTTTTCTGGTCCTCTGTAAAGTACTCAGAATTAATTATCTCCCAGATGGTCACAGTCTTTCCTTTAAACCTGCCAAACGGTATGGACACAGTTGTCTTGTCAAATACATCTTTTGTTTCCTCATCAGTGAATGTTCTGGCATTTAGAGCCGCCTCCTCTGAGATTGGCAGAAGAAGAAGTCCTGTTTCTGGATCTGTGACACATCTTTCCATTAGCTTTTGGTATGTAGTATTTTCTTGGGTATTTGGATCATAGAATCCCTTTAAATCATCTGAAGGGTTCTGTAGGATGTTATTGGTAGCTGCATCTAACTGGCCCTGCTTATAGGCTATTTCAATTGGCACACGATGACTGTTGACTGGATCGATAATGCCACCTGATGCTATCTGAGCCTCAAGCAATCTAATAGCATGTTCTTCCCCGATGAGACCTTTCTTCATGGCTTCAAAAAGGGAGATTTTTGCTTCTGTGTATGGATCCTTGTAACCAGTTACAGCTCTCTCAGCTGACAACATTTTGTTATGAAGTTCAGGCCCAATGAGACCCTCTTTAACTGCTTCATTAACAGACAGTTTCTTGTTTCTAAGTGGGTCAATTATGTATCCAGAGGCTGCCTGTGCCTCCAGTAGCACTAGGCCTGTGCCAGGAGCAATCTTCTTTTCCTTGATGGCTTGATATATAGACATCTTTTGATTTGGATGAACAAGTAGGCCACTAATGCAGTCCTTCCCTTTTAGAATTGTTTTAAGTTTGTCTGTCTTGCTGAGTTCTTGGACTGTGGTTTCACCTTTCTGGAGCTTATCATAATCTGTTTTGCTAATAAGTCCTATTTCGAAAAGTCGGCTTGCAGGCACCTTTTCACGAATGCCATCAAAAGATAACGCAGGGAAACTGTCAACTTCCTCACAAATACTTTGACCATTAGGTACTGTTCTTTCTGTCTCCTGAGTGACCTTCTGGACAACCTCGAGCTGCAGAAGTTTCTCACGCAGTTGCTGGTTTTCCTCAGCAAGCATCCTCTCTTGTTGAAGCTTTATCCTCTCAAGTTCCTGCATTTCTTTTTGCTTTCTAAGCATCTCTTGTTCAGCCTCTTTTTGTTTCTTCAAAGCAGCATCCATAGTGGCCTTAAGTTTCATTTTTTCATCCTCCATCTGTTTTCTTTGACGTTCCTGCTCGTCTTTTAAGGCTTTAGATTTTTTGACCTCCTCTTCAAATTGGTTCTCTAACTTCTTCTTCTCATCCTCAATTTGTTTTTCCTTTTTCAACAGCATCTCCTTCTCTGACATGAATGTCTGCTGTAGAATTGTTTTCTCCTGTTTAATTTGCTCTTGCTGAGCATTTGCCATCTATAAAAGAGAAAGAAACAATAAACAGTTAAAACAACAGTAAAATAAATTGAGTAAACATCCATTTTAGTAGTTATGTAGTTAGATATTATAGATTCATTAAGAGACATGGTTAAAAGTTAAATGTTTGAAACTAAAAAAGAAACTTATAAAGGAATAGTTGACGTCATTAAGAAAATTCACTCATTATTTCGCCTTTATGCCATCCTAGATTTCCTGACCAGATTATGGACAAAGTTTGAAAAAGTTATTTGTCTTTCCATGATTGCACCAGAAAGAAGAGGACCCTGCTAATTTATTACAGTACATGTATGTGCTCCGGATGGTGATTGGGAATAAGTTTGTAGCTTGTTTATGCAACAGATTCTTAGAGTTTAACTTGTTATATAGATGGTGTCGTTTGATCTGTAAAGTTTTAAACTATGATTATCTTGCATTGTCATGTCAATATGTAAATTTATTATGTTCTTACATCTATGTAATCATCTGTTATTAAAGCAATAAATAATAATACATTTTTGAACAGTTAAGGCATCTATGATGAAAAATGTATGTTGAAACATTTACATTTCATTTATTCAGTCAGAACAAGACGGTACCAATCCCATTTCTTTCCCTTAACTCTACACTTTCCCCTACCCCTCCGTTTAGTGCGTTCACGTGAAGGGCTAGGGATGTCTCAATTCTCTTTTAGTTAGAAGGATAGGGGAAGGACCAAAAAGCCCTTTAAACTAAAATTCTTTGGGACCTCACTTCAAACAAAGGGGTAAGAAATTGGCTGCTCATCGGATTATTATTTATTATAATAAATCGTTACATTTATACATTCAAATAGCATTCAAAGCGCTTTACATATGAATGGGGGATTCTCCTCAACCAACACCAATGTGCAGCATCAACCTGGATGATGCGACGGCAGCCATATTGCACGAGAACGCCCACCACACACCAGCTTATTAGTGGAGAGGAGTGATATAGCCAATGATTTGTATATATGTGGATGATTAGTAGGCCAATGGACAAGTTTGGCCAGGATGCCAGGGCACACCCCTACTCTTTATCGAATGACATCCTGGGATTTTTAATGACCACAGAGTGTCAGGACCTCGGTTTAACGTCTCATCTGAAAGAAGCTGCTTTTTGACAGTATAGTGTCCCCATCACTATACTGGGGTGTTAGGACCCAGACAGACCACAGGGTGAGCACCCCCTGCTGGTCTCACTAACACCTTTGCCAGAGCAACCTGGTTTTCCCCGGAGGTCTCCCATCCAATTACTGACCAGGCTCAACCCTACTTAGCTTTAGTGGGCAAGCTGTCTTGGGCTACAGGGTGATATGGCTGCTGGTACAGTTTTTTCGTTTTAAAGTATTATTTTTTGCATTAAAAAGTTTTAATTACAAATAATCATTTGTTTTGTGTTACATTAAATGTTGTATTCATATTTGTGGTCATGTAATTTAAATAAACGTTTGCAAAAAAATGCTAGTTTGCTAACATACTGCGTTAAATGTAGCTGTAAGTGAACTGACCATTTGAAGCACTGAGAGTTTTTCTAAGTGTGCCACTTCCGGAATGCAACCCATCTTTCCACGCTGTTTTAACTCTTTCCCCGCCATTGACGAGATATCTCGTCAATCAAGAGAAAACGCTTCCCCGCCAATGACGAGTATTTCCGTCTTTCCGCAATACCGCTATTATCCACTAGTAAACTTTTCCGCAACGGAAGTATTGCCCTATGGCAAGCTGCTGCATGTCCGTGTCTGTTTTAAAGATCGCTCTGAATGGGATTTCTATGAAAAGTCTGTCACAAAAATGGAATTATCTCTGCTTTTTGCTCAAAATGTGGTGTTTTTGCAGAAACCTACCCATATTCAAAAGCTGATTACAAACGAACTACTAAAGGTAGGATGAAACAGTTTTTATTGTTTGAAAGCAGAGGGTCGTTCTTTCATTTGGTATATTGTATGTTTATATATTTGAAGAAGAACATTTTCTGGAAGGCTGGCGCTGGCTGACAACTTTTTTAAAAAACGCTGGCGGTGAAAGAGTTAATTGGCAAGGGTAAGGGCTGAGTGGTAGGCATAGCGTTATAAAATAGAATTGAGATTGGGCCCAAATGCGGCAGATATACTACTTGTTCAGAGGACTTTTTTCGGATTTACGACTTTTTAGATGTACTTCTTACTATCATGTTGATGTATAATGGCAGATCCTCTCCAATGAAGTGATCACAGACATCATATTCATCCACACAGAGAAGCGGGACAAAGCACAATGCATTTACAGAAAATTACTCCGCAAAAACCTGCAGTTTTATAGTTCAAACTGAAATGGCAATAGAGAGGCTGACTTTGACTGTGTTCGGCTGAATAAAGGAAATCATGTATAGCTGAGATGGCATGATAGCAAGTAAATTATGAGCATATTTTCATTATGGGGGTAAACTATTCCTTTAAATGAAAACTATATTTCAGGTCATCTTTAAGCGACAAGTATGATTTGATAATTATTGTTAGTTTTCAGAAGAGGGTTAAAATGACATAATCAACAAATTTGAGACATCTTTAACACAATACCTCTTTTGACCTTTTCTGTAACTCCTCAGCCTCTTTTTTCAATTTTTCTCTTTCATTCTCAAGATCAGCAATGGCTTTGCGTAAATCATCTGCTTCTCTGTCACTGCTCAACCTCGCTACTTCCAATTGTCCGACAACTGTCATTTTCTCTCTGGTGGCAAGCTCTGTCTCATGAAGCCGGGCACTAATCTCATTTGCCTGCTTCTTGAATTTCCTGGCTTCATCCTCAGCTCTGGACTGGGCATCACTGAGTTGGGACACCTGAAGTTTAAGTTTCTCTGCCTCAGCCAAAATCTCCAACTGTCTCTTGCGCTCAGCCTCTAAGGATTTTTGGAAGCCCTCGGTTTCCTCTTCAAGTTTTTGCTGCATCAGTTGTTTGTCTTCAAGCAGCTTTTGAGCTTGCTCTTGAGCAAGATCCTTTTGTCTCTGTAGCATTTCTGCCTCTGCTCTAAGCTTAGAAGCCTCCTGAATAGCTTGCATCTTTTCTTTTAGCATCTTTTCAGCAAGTGCTCTTTGTTCAGCAAGATCAGTTTCTGCAATATGTCTCATTCGAGCAGCTTCCTGAGACTCAACGCTGAGTCTGGCAGCTTCTTCAGCAAGCTTTTTCATGTTTTCAGCCTCCTCGGCCAAGAATTTTTGAGTATTATCTTTGTCTTTCTGAATGAGACGTTGGTTCTCTTCTTCAATTCTGAGCTTGAGTTTAATGAGCTCCTCCATTTGAATTTTGACTTTGAACAGTTCGTCCTCTACCTGTGCCTTCTGTTTAACAGCATCACTGACCTCGTCCTTAAGGCGATGAAGCTCATCATCTAGGAGAGTCTTCTGTTTATCTGTCTCATCCAACCTGAGTTTCACTTTAGCCAGTTCTTGTTCTACCTGAGATTTCTGCTTGAGTGTCTGCTCCGCAAGTTTCTTGTGCCTAGCCATCTCTTCATCTGCCAGTTGTTTTTGCCTTAGTGCTGCTGCCTCAGCCTGGGCTCTCTTTTCTGCCTCTAGCTCTGCCTCTTTTCTGAGCCTCTCAGTTTCCTCCTGAGCATTGGCTTGATGCGCTGCCTCAACCTCTGCAGCCTGCCGCTGAAGCTCTGCATCTTCTGCTTTTTGACGGAGTAAAGCAGCCTCTCTCTCTGCCTTTTCTTTGGCCTTTTCGGCTTCTTGGGCAAGCTTTTTGGCTTTCTCAAACTCCTCCTTGAGCTTTTTCTGCACAAGACTATCTTCTTTCTGTTGATAAAGTACACTTTGGACTTGCTGCTCAGCTGAAATTGCTTTCTCAGCAGCCTCTTTAGCAGCAAATATTTGCCTCTCAGCCTCTTTATCAGCGTCTTCTTTCTGCTTTCGGGCCTCTTCTGCTTTCTTTTTAAGACGCTCCACTTCTTCTTGAGCAGCCTGACGTTGTCGAGCTGCTTCTTGTTCTGCAGCAGTAATTTTCTTAAGTTTTTCTTCTGCCTCCCTTCTCCTGTTCTCTTCCACAAGGGCAAGCTTGCGGAGCTTCTCAGCTTCTTCCTCAGCTCGAAGTTTGCTTACTTGTGTTTCTTCTGCGATATTCTTTAGCTTATTCAGCTCCAGCTCCAAATCAAGCTTTCCAGATGAAGCCTTCTCAAAGTTAAGTTTCAAGATACGAATCTCCTCTTCAACTATTCTTTTTTGTTTTAGAGTTTCATCCACAATGGTTTTCTGTCTGTCTAATTCAGCTTCAGAAGACTTTTTGAGCTGGTCTATCTTCTGCTCAATGTCTTGCTTGTGCTGGCCTGCCTGATCTTCAAGAGCCTTTCTCTGGTAAGCCTCTTCTTCTGCATTCCTTCGAAGGCGTTCGTTTTCTGCCTCTTTTTCCTTAAGTGCTATCTCTGCTTCAGTTTTTAAGCGAGTGGCCTCATTAATAGTTGCAAGTTTCTCTTTGAGAATTCTCTCTGCTTCTGCTCTCTGTCTGTTGGCTTCTTCCTCAGCCACCTGCCTCTGCCTCTTTGCCTCTTCAGCAATGGCACGGAGCTTGGATGCTTCATCTGCAAGATCTCTCAGTTTGGCAGCTTCTGCTTCCAAGAGTTGTTTACTCTTTTCCGTAGTTGACATGCTCTCCTTTTCAGCCTTCGCTTTCAACTCCAAAAGAATCTCCATTTCACTTTTAGTTTTGGAAAGCTCATCCACAAGCTGCTTTCGTTGTTGCTCTGCAGCAACAACCTCATTCTTGAGACGGTATAATTCATCATCAAGCAGGGTTCTCTGCTTCTCTGCATGTTCAAAATCAGCCCTCAAGCGGATCAGTTCGTGTTCTGCTGAAAGCTTTTGTTGTGCTGTGCTCTCTGCCAGCTTCCTCTGCCGCTCTAGCTCTTGTTCAGCCATCTCTTTCTGTTTCAAGGCAGACTCCTCAGCTTTGGCCCGCTTCTTGGCTTCACGCTCAGCGTCTTCTTTCTGTTTTTCAGCATCTTCTTGTGCCAGAGACTTTTTGTGGGCCTCTTCTTCTGCTTGGAGCCTAAGGCGAAGGGCTTCATTGGCCTTTTGCCTCCATTTTTCAAGTTCTTTCTCAGCTTCCTCCCTTGCCTTGTCTGCCTCTTCCTGTTGTTTTCTGAGACGTTCTGCCTCCTCTTGCAGTTGAACAACAGTCCCGTGCTTCTCTCGGAGTGACTCCTCAAGTTTTGATGTCTTCTCAACAAAGGACATGCGTTTGCTATCCAGCTCAGCGGCAGCAGTTTTCTGAGCTGCTTCTTGAGCAATTTTCATTTGCCTGTCTTTTTCAATCTCTGCCTGCTTCATGTTTCTCATCGCCTCCTCTGCTTGCATCTTAAGCTTCTCAAGGTCATCCAGGGCTTTCTGCTTCTGCCTAGCAGCCTCCTTCTCCGCGTCAAGCTTCTGTTTTAATTCTTCCTCCGCCAGGCGCTTCTTTTGGGTCTCTTCAGTAACTTGCTTGCGAAGTTTTTCAGCCTCCTCCTGAGCTGCTTTACGAAGTCTCTCTGCCTCTGCAGCCTTCTCTCTAAGCTGTTTCAGCTCATCTTCTGCTGTGGACTTCTGTTTTACTGTGGTTTCCAACTGAAGTCTTATAATGCGGATTTCTTCCTCTATTTTGGTCCGGCTTGACAGAGCGTCTTCCACTTGCTGACTTTTTGATTTGATCTGCTGTTCAGAGAGGTTTTTGAGCTCATGAAGTTCCTGTTGAATGTTGTGCTTTTGCCTTTCGGCATCCACTGCAACGATTTCTCGTCTGCTAACCTCTTGTTGCATCATAAGCTTGAGCTCATTTGCCTCTTGCTCCGCTTTGGCAATGGCCTTGGCATGAGCCTCAGCTAGCTGTTTCTGTTTCTCTAACTCTGCCTGCATCTCAGCCATTTTTTTTCTCTCTTCCTCTTTAAGTTTCTCAGCAGCTTTCTGTATTAGTGGAATCAAATGGTAAAGAAAAGTATGATTAGGGTAAAGCAAGAAGGTTGTTAAAGGGATAGTTTGGCCGGAAATTATATTAAACCCATGATTTACTCACCCCGAAGCCGTCCGAGATGCATATGTCCATTATTTTTCAGACTAACACATTTTCAGTTATTTTAGAAAATGTTTTAGATATTTCAGTTTATCAAATGTTAAGTTACGGGGTCCACGTCCCTCAAGTCCAAAAAATGCCCATCCACCCCTCACAAAATAAATTCAAACGGCTCCACGATGACAAACAAAGGCCCTCCAAGGGCAATCCGTGCGGCGGTGCTGTAGAAATATCCATACTCAAAACTATAAATGAAAACAACCAGCTTCCCATAACACCGCCATCCTAGTCGCGTCCGCGTTCAAGATGAGAGCGTACGCAGTTTACGGAGAGGTCTCTGCTTCTGCTCTTTGCCCCCGCCCTCCGAATTTGTCATACGCCACTAAGAAAAGTGCGTACACTACGCTGATACTCTCTCCTGAATACAGAGGAGGCCAAGATGGCGGCGCCACCGGAAGCCAGTTATCTTCGTCCATGAAGCTTCAAATATGGATATTTCTAAAACAACACCACCACGATCACCCTCAGAATGCCCCTGTCCATCATCGCGGAGCCCCCTGGATTTCTTCAGGGAAGGATAAATTCACACCCACTGGACTTGAAGGACGTGGACCCCGCAACCCTACACCTGACCAACCGAAAGATCCAAAACACTTTCCAAAATAAATGAAAATGCGTTCGTCTGAAAAACAATGGACACATGCATCTCGGACAGCTTGGGGGTGAGTAAATCATGGGGGCAATATAACCTTTGGCCGAACTATCCCTTTAAGTGTTAAGGTTATTGTTTAGCTCAAAGAAAAACAGGTTTAGATGCAAACATGAAATGTGATGTTAAAGTAAATTAATAGTCAAAACTGAAGCAAATAATTAGATAAAAATAAGCAATTATGTGGGTTATGACCTCATGATATAATTAATGTATGGGGATACAAGACATTCCTTTAAAACACTCCACTCCACAGTCTAATTACATGCATGGAAGCAGTTCCTAAAAAAGTAGCTTCCAGTAAATAGTTTGCTGCATTTCGGTTGGATAAAGCAACATATGGTGCTCTGATAGGAAGATATAAATATTGTTAAAGCCTAAAAGCTTTCATCCTTAAATTCAGTCTGATGAAAGTCTAGCAAAGTCTAATTAAAAACACTGCTTTGCAAGGATATTCCAGGATGAGAAGAGAGAAACTAAACAGCGAGTCTATGGAAAGTAAGCTGTAGATCTTATAAACAATGATTCAGTCAGACTGGGCTTTAGAGACCCAGGTCCACAGTTAAAGAGATGCAGCAAAGGTGGGGAAAATGTAGGAGTCTGATTCTCAGCCATAATGAATTTGTCTTTTAAATATAGCTTAATATTGATTTATTGTGGACATGATGTTATCCTAATCTTACATGATAGTATATGGGGAAATAATCAACAATTTTTTATAATGGTAGTACTCTTATACAATAGTAAAACTGCTTTTCATGTTCTTTAATATGGAGGCATTTTAGGTTTAGCAGTCAAAAAAGTAAATAAATTAAATCTGTGTTCATGAGCTATGAGAATCAGAAAACTACTGAACAATAGAAAAGTAAAGTACAATCACATTTAGGAAGAAATAGCAAAACATAAGTACGATGAAAAGAAACAGAATATACATGGAAAGGGATACTCTGATGTGGAATTTCTAGAGCATAGTGAAAAGTTTTACCTCATTAGAGCCCAAAAAAGATCAAGCAATCATCAAGACAAAGCACTGGCAAGCAGTTAAGAGAAGCACAGAATTCAAGGGTTAGGGTTTGAAAGACAGTGAAAGAAAGGTAGGAATATAAGAAAAGTGGTCTTTCTCCAACATCAGACACTGCCTGATGTACAATATATAACATGTTCTTCTGCTCTGTTAAATTATTTTAAAATACTTTATAATGCGATGTGGTTTAATATGCATGCTAACATATTAAAACCGGCAAAATTTTACAATTGTAAAAAAGTCATTTTAGAATTAGAAAATAATGTTGGTAAATTTTGATTTTAAATATCAATTAGCAGCCATTACAGGACACAAACTCCTTCAACCAGCTTTTTCTACTTTGCTTGAAACCATTTCTTTCAAAACGATATAAAAAGGTCTAGTCACCCATACATTAAGTATATTTAAGTTAATGTTTCTCTGATGGGTTGGGTTGGTTGATGTTAGTGTGTAGGGTTAGTCTGATAAGATTAGTGTCGTCTGATGTTGTCACGCACCTCATCATCTTCTAGGCGACGCTGCGAGTCTGTGATGAACTTGATGTATTGACTGGTCAACGTCATTAGTTCACTATAGCGAGTCCTTAGAGTTACATACTAAAATAAAAAAAGACAAACATTTTAATTGAAAGATGACATCTGTTGGTACAGTGTGAGGCAGGATTTACTAGTTTACATTAAAGTACATTTAAAATAAATAAAAAAATTAGACAACCCTTATGAAAACGAACCATGTTTTTTTGTGGTGAAAGTATAGTAACCATGTTTTTTAATTACTATTAGCAAAACCATGGTTCATTTTCATAAGGGGACAGATGAATAGAGGAGATCAAAAACATGTATAAATGATAATTAACTGTTAACCAACCTCTTGAATGATGTTATCTGAGGCTGATTCCATCTTAGTTTTCTTCACAGGAGACAGTATGGGTTCAACTTGAGCTTTATAGGCAACCAACTGTAGTTCGTAATCCTGGTAAGAAAATAAATAAAGACTTGAGTTTCAGTACTCAACCACGTAGAAAGTAAAAACACTAAAAACAAACACAACATACAGTATCTCTGTTTTGCTCTTCTTACCTTAATGGTGTCAATGTAAGCTTTGGCATATTTCTGACACTCGTCCACCTTCTCTTTATTTTTCTCGATCTCCTCTAGAAGTTTCTGTGGATAAAGTCACGTTACAATTATTCTTCTGCTAAAAATCCAAAACATTTCATCTATCTAACATGCTTTGCTGCCATTTTGGCATAGCCTTATTTGCTAGGAATATCAGGCTGTAAACTAAACAAAGTATATTTTGTTTCCAGTCAGTTCGTACCTTCTCATTTGCCAGTTGTTCTTTCAGTGTTTTGCTGTCAAAGATAGGCACCGCTTGGATCTTCTCCTGTCGCTGTTTGGCGTCTGCGATCCAGCGGATTAGCCAGTCATAGCTTTCCCTGTAGTAGCCCTGCTGACGACCCAACAGTTCCAGCTCACGCTGACGCAGGTCGATCTGAGCGAAGATGGCCCGCCAGCGTTCCTGCAGGCTGCCCTGGAGCTGCCTGTAGTGGTCTAACTCAGTATCTCGTTCGCTGTGAACCTGTACCATACGATGACTGACCGCTTTGGCTTTGGACAGCTCGCCCTCCATACCATCAAGCACTGGCTGCTGAGCTTCTGCATCCATGCGCATTTTCTGTTATAAAGAAGTTAAAGAAAACGTTTACTCTCTATTTCTAAAATAAATCGCATAAATGTTACCTTTAAAAATGTTTATCAATTGTATGCAATCACTATTTCTGAAATGCTCTTGCTTTACAGTCCAAATTTTACAATATACGGCAACATTGATGATGTATTTTTGGTTTGACTGGTTCCTTCGTCAAAAAGCCCTTTTATTTTTCCCATAGACTTTTGGATTATCGCATAAAATTTGCACTGTGTTTAACAAACATTTATGACACTTACACGATTTTTCCAGCAAGATCATCTTCACAGATGAACACAACTTTTAGGCATTTTGAAGTCTTAATGTGTTTACTAGACATAAAAAGCTAACATTAGGCTACAAGCGAACTACAGCATGGTCTCTCAACGTCATCATCATCAAGCTTCTGATAGCTTTTTATTATTAAACGCATAAAACATGTTCCAGGATAAGGAAATTCTCTGTGGATGAATCTTTTTTGGGAATTGTGCCCATGTCGCACTGTTTTGACATCTTCATGCGTGGTGACGTTTAAAGTCTCTGACCATGTTTATAGTCCCATGTACTTGTTACCATCCGCCCTTTTTAAGGGTGTATTCACACCTGCCTTGTTTGGTTCGATTGAATCGAACTCAAGTTCGTTTCCCCTCTTGGTGCGGACCTTTTGGGCAGGTGTGAATACAGCAATCGAACTCTGGTGCGGACCAAACAACCGCACCGAGACCCAGCTGAAGAGGTGGTCTCGGTCCGGTTCCAAACGAACTCTAGTACGGTTCGTTTAAGGTGTGAACATGTACCGACCTCGATTCGCACCAAATGTATTATATTATTGTTATTCTGCTAGTGTGAGACGCGCTATCAAGCAGTTTATGTCGTGCATGCTGTACGGCAATGATTTTGAATACCTTTATTGTAATAATAAACTTTTTATTTCTTTGCTAAAATTAGGTGAGTTTGTCCATGTTTATATTGTTGTTGTTTTATATTCATTAAGAATGCAAGCCAATAATTTGTTTAAAAAAAATCTAAGGATCTTAAGATTTTTTTATGTTATAAGGCGGGTACAATGTTTTCTGTCTATTCGTTTTGTTAAATAAGCGAGTAATTTTACTAATTAATTGTGGTTCTGTTTTAATAAAAATAAGAATAAACGAATGGGTTGAAATAAACACATATAAAGCATTCATAGTAATGGAAAATTATGAGACGCGCTATCAAGCAGTTTATGTCGTGCATACTGTGCGGCAATGATTGTAAATACCTTTGTTGTAATAGCAGAATATTATGCATACAAACAGCGCATCTAAATCCGCGTAATTTAACTTTTCCGCGATTGCGGAACAAAACGCAAAATCAAAAGAAATGTCTTGCCAACCTGCATTATTTATTTCATGGCAAAATAATAGCAGTAATTTAAAATGTCTTATTATATTTTTTATCAAATTATCTAATATTCTTTGATACAGAGTTAGACAACTTGGTAAACATTTATGGCTTTATTTTACTTCAATGTTTCTCCAGCACCCTGCACCCCATCACCAGCAACACCGCGCCCCACAAACAACAGTCAATCAAAATCTCCTGTGCACATATTACTACATTTTTATTTTATTTTAAAGTTTTTAATTGTTATCTAGTATAATGAATTATTTTCATACATACGTGAAAGGTCGTGTGCACCTGCTGTCTCACATAAATGACAAAAACTGGGTGAAGCAATAATGCATTTCAATTTACTGTTTTTTAGTCCTTATATTAAGTTGTTGGAAACTTGGGACACAAAAGAAAGGCATCTGTCCACTACCATCTCATCTCAGCGTTAGCAAACTTGTGCATGCTGTCAGCGCGTGAGGACCGATCTTTTTCCTTTTAGGCTTTGAACTTGAACGGTCCGGTCACAACTTTTTAAAAAGCAACCGTAAAAAACCAAGATTACGCAACGCACCTCTCTCAGTGTTGACGATAAGGATTGATTCATATGTTCTCATTAATATCAAACATTTATCAAATATTTATGCGGCTGAAGTGGTTAATTATTTTAATATCATTTTCCTTAAATCATCTTGGCAAACCACTGTATGACAGCTGTCTAGTTTAATCAAAAAACAAACGGTGTATCTGAGGTTTTATTTATTTTTCATATTTTCATTTTGTTTCTCTGTTCTTATTATATCACTGACTGTTTACTTAATTATTTAATTACTTGAGAACTTCTAATTTAATATTATACAAGCATTGGTATCCTAATTAGAGAGAAAAAAAATATATTTTTGCGCAAATTTCTGGAAATTATTGCTACAAAATTACCTTCATTTTGATTGCAAAAATCACAAAAATAAATCGCGAAATAATGGAGGGACTGTTTGAATAATCTGAATAGCTAGATTTGTATAAATAGCCTAATGAAAGCCCTATACTGCGCATCTCTCTATCCGTGCGGCTCAAAAGCCTGATAACTTTTTACCTGATACATCTTCTGCACAGCGCAACTGTCAGAACATGCTGTCTATGATGTCTTTGCAAAATATATATAATATATAATAACGTTTAGATGACATTAAATTGTGTGCTTCTCAATATAGTGTCGGCATTTTGGTTTACCTGCTGATAATGCCAAATCAGTAACAGAACAAATATTGCATTATGAATTATCTCCATTATTTTGCTCTTCCTGCTTTCCCCCACCTGATAATTTCTGTCCAATGAATGAATGACCTTAATGCACATGTGGTTATGTTTACAAATTTTGGTTCACTTGCAAAAAGGGCAGTGTGAATGCGAACCGCACCAAAAAATAAAAAAATAAAAAACATTTGGTCCGGACCAAAGCAAGTGAACTAGCGGACTTTCCTGGTATGAATACAGACACTTTAAAAATCATTAGTGGGGGTATTACTGGTGTGTTTTAGGTCATAGAATAAAACAAGTAATATCTTGGACTTATGTTAACCCAAGATCTTATTTAAAGAATTTAACCAAAAGCCATTTAAAACTTCGGGACCATGGAACCGAAAGTGCTAAACTTGCTTCCGGGTTTTACCTAAAATAAATATCCCTGCTGTATTCTATAGGCATCAGTGTCAAAAATATTTTGCAGCACCAAAGTAAACATTGTTTTGAAATAAATTACTATACATACATTTGTTCTGTACAAACCATGCCTTGACTAGTTGCATGTGCTTTTTATGTAATCTGGGTCATCATGTTTACAGAAAACTACTAGTAAATTATTTTCAAGTGAATTATTTTTAATGCCGAATCTATATTCTTACATGAAATAATGATTTTAAAAAAAATAAAGTTTAGTTGAAGCACGGTAGAGCATTCCCAGGTGAAAAAGTAGTACACTTCCATAGTGTATTTAAAGTGCTTTATTTTCGCACAGTAATTTTGTACTTAATATACTAAAAATTAATCTTTAGTACTTCTTAAGATGTTCTTAAGATCATCTAAGTGAACTTCACTGTGCTATTTTGAGACACCATGAATATGAACTAAAATGCATTTTTAACATACTATCTTTGTATTAAAAAAATGTATTTAGTTAACACTTGTATTAAACTTGAACTCAACTTTCATACAAAGATGGGTTCAAGTTTACTACAAGTGGTATCTAAATACATTTTTTAAATACATTTTTAACACATTTTAGTTTATATTTATGGTGTCTCAAAATAGCACAGTGAAGTACACTTAGATGATCTTAAGAACATCTTAAGAAGTACTAAAGATTAATTTTTAGTATATTAAGTAGAAAATTAGTGTGCGAAAATAAAGCACTTTAAGGCTGCAGTCACACCAAAAGCGTTTATGGCAGTTGCAGGCGCCTTTTTTGTAATGATATTCTATGGGCAGGGCGCGTTTGCGCGCTGTTTATGCGCGCCGAGCGCCTTGCGGTTTTTTGTCGCCTGCCGCGCACGCGTTTTTGAAGGAGCGCTGAGAGCGGAGAAGCGCCTGACGTCATTCGCGTCTTCCATTGTCCAATCGAATCAGGGGAGAGGCGGGCCTTACGTTGTGGTGAGGGAAGTTTACAGTTGCTTTGAAGAACCGGACTCCACTCGCTCACCCTCTCCTTCGTGTTTGTGCACCTCTCATCCTCAAACAAGGTCAGAGCAAGCGCTCTCTTTTTAAAGTTTCTGCTAATATGACAGTTAACAGCAAAAGAGCGTTCACGCGTCAATATTTGATTGACAAGACAGCTGACTCGGTGGTTGCTTAGCAATATGAAAAGCCACGTCGCACTGCTCTTTTTTTTATAAAGGCAGTGCGTCGCGCCTTGCGTTTGCAAGCGTTTAAAGCGCTTTTGGTGTGACTGGCCCCTAAGTACACTATGGAAGTGTACTACTTTTTCACCTGGGTTGTGTTAGCTGTGCAAAGGCTTATAAAGTTGATTTCTGCAAAACACACATAATAAATGTAAACCTTGAATGCACTGTAAGTTGCTTTGGTTAAAATGTACAGTAACAGTGCTGTAAATGTAAGGTTTACACAGTTGTACAGGTTACCTTTAGCTCAGTACAGTAGTTATCCACTTCCTGGATGTTTGTAGGGACAGTGTGAACATCACGTAGGCGATTCTCATATTTCTTCACAACATCTTCGGCCCCTTGTGTGTTCTGGATCACAAGCTCAATTGTCTTAAGCCTACAGAGGAGGGAATTATCTTGATCTTATCTTATGCTTAAATAACGTTGAAGAGTATGACAAAACAACATACCGTATTTTTCGGTCTATAAGCCGTGTTTTTTTCATAACTCGGCTAGTGCTGTGTCTTATAGTCAGTATGAATTAATTTTGACATTTATGAGGCAAGAGACATCATTACCGTCTACAGCCGCGAGAGTCTGCTACATGCTGCTCGCATGTAATTCAATGGATTCTGTAACATGGAATGACGAGTCTGCGAACTTCACGCTAGTTGGCTTGTCGTGTTAGACTATTCAACCTTCCAGGTAAGTTGTGTATGCTATGGTTTATCGTTTAAATAACTGATAATATTACTTTAACGTACAGACATCTATTCAGCCTGCTGTTCTGTCTGCTATTGTTTAGTTGAATAACGTGCCTTTCCAGATTAAATGTCTGTTCTTCATCTTGGATTTTGTAAAATAGTTTTCAAAATAAATGTGACACAAGTCACTCTAGACTATACATGTTATGACGCATTTTTGAATGATGCGGGTTATACTCCAGTGCGGCTTATAGTCCGGAAAGTACGGTATTTGATATTTGCATAGTAACCAGCAAATGCTACAGTACAGTCACAAAGTCAGCATGAGATCAATGTTCTTACTTCTCCAGGTACACAGAGGACAGGCTGTAGGTTTGGTCCATCTTCTGCAGTGTAATGTCCAGCTCTGAGCGCAGCACTGGAGTACTGGACTGCTCTGGAGATATCAGGACCTCCTCAGCTTTCTTAGCCACATTATTTAGGTTCTTCTTAATACCCTCCAGCTCTGCATGTACTTTCGTCTGTTCAGGTCAGAAACAGACAATGTTATGTGTTTGGATAAAACAAGACAATAGAGTAGGTTGAGAGAGGGATTTTTAGTCATACCGTCTGTTCAGCAGTCTTCTGGATGCAGTCTCTGAGCGGATCTTTATCCAAAGGCTGTCGTATACGAGCCACGGTGCGAGAATCGCAATCCTCAATCTGCATCCGCAGGCTTCTGATCTGGTTGATGTAAGTCTTACATACAGACTCATCCTGTTCACCTGTGAGATAAAGAGACTTAAATTAAAATAACATCAATTGTTTTTCATCTGTTCATGGCACCAACATTCTTGGAATTCGGCTTGGTCACACACACATTTCATCATCGGGTTAGCAGGTAAATCTCATAAAACCATGTACGGGTCACACAACTAATTATGTCTTTTCATTTTGGACAGAAGTATGAGATGAAAATTAAACTTTAAAAGGTTAAAAGTAACACAAAATGTGTTGTTTCAATAACATTTAGTGTGTTGTCCCGGAATCAACACTAATGTGTTGTTTTTAACACATCCATTATTAAACACATAAAACATGTTCCAGGATAAGGAAATACTCTGTGGATGAATCTTTGTTGGGAATTATATAGAAGTATGAGATGTACATGAAACTTTAAAAGGTTTTCGTGAGATTCAACCTAGTATAAAATGACATCTAACAAACACAAATATGTATTCGGTCAAAAATGCACAGGATATGTTTTTCTGCAGCTACATAATAGACTCTCAGATACAAATGTACAAAAGTTGTCACTGGGGTGGTACCTTTTTAAAAAGTACAATTAGTACCTTAGAGGTACAAACTGATAACTCAAAGGTATATATCTGTACTCACATAGTACATATTAGGATTTTTAAAAGGTACCATCCCAGTGACAAAAGGTACAACTTTTGTACCTTTATTTCTGAGAGTGTACTAGAAATGAAAATAAAACCATAATAACAATAACATACACTATATACACATCAATAAAATAAAGAAAAACATGCACATTCTGTAAAGATGCATAGTTAGTTGAAGCGCAGGAAACATCGACAACAACAGACTATACAGTAAAAGCTGACACAACTTTTTTTTTTCAGTTTTAAGCTCATACATGGCAATCAGACTTTACTGTCTGAAAGAGCTTCACGGTTTATTAACTCACCACGTGATCTGATACCAGCTCCTGAAACGTGAATTTAAAAGTCACCCAAAATCCATATGAAAAGCTAGCCCTTTAAACTACTATATCAGTACTGAACATTGGGATTTGTCATGTTGTAGTAGTGCGTTTCAGGGTCTGTACCTTTCTCCAGGGTGCGAAGCAGGTGGTCAAAATGTTGTGCAGAGTCCTTGTAGTCCCTTTCGATTTGCATTTGCTCGCTTGAATCGAATATATTTGAGTCTTTGCTTTCCTTTAGGAAGTCCTGATAGTGAAGCTGAAGGTTCCTCAAGATTAACTGATACTCGTCCGGCTTCATCGTCTTGAACTGAAACATAATTGTATTTAATGCAATTCATTAGTGACTTGTAAAAAGAAATCAGCCCTCATGTCTGCATTTTTCTTAGAATCAACAATTGCTCCTGGCCAATCATTGCATGGCCATGAATTGTTCATTTTAGGTCAATTAAATTATAAATGTAAAATGACCATGTTGATAGTGAAGAAACTTGCAAAAACAAGTTCTCTCTGAATTTATTTACAACTAAATCATCATTTATTGATTATATCACAAATCTATATGAAATAGAGAGAACAAACCATTGTGATGTTCCAGGAGCGAATGAGCTGAATGTCTTTGATCAGGTATTGCCAGGACAGTAGAGTTCTCATGTCAACGTGTAGTTTTTGCCACATAATCAGTATCTGCTGGTGACCAGTCTCCAAACTGACACAAATATGAACACAAGAGTAAGTCACTGTGCTTTATATCATATTGCCAAAAATGTACTTTAAAGTGTGTGCACCTTAACTAAAGCAAACGCTGTTCCAAAAACTATGAACTTACAGAATTTATACACTCTTCAATTATCTAAGGTAGCATTGCATGTACAGTATCATTCATTTTACAATCCCAGAATGGATTGCAAGAAGGTTAGTGAGATAGATGATGAAATAATAATGTCATTTATGGAGTCAAGTGAGGTATCATTTTTAAAGTCAAATTTCTTTTGTAGATTTCGAAAGTTTAATTAGTTCAGCTTGTTTAAATCCATAAGTGCTTATCTATGAGCATCAGTAATAACTTTAGCACAAATGAGCATTAATAGAGTCACTGCCCATGTTGAGCAATGTTGAGGAAGGCTGTAAGACAGCTCACTAGGGTTTGAACCAAAGCTCTTATCGGTGTTTAAAGTCACAATGAAATTGAAATAAAAAACTTTTATTTTATTGGAATAATGTTGTAAATGACTTATCTGTGAGCTTCATTATTTTTAATTCATGTGCCCTTATAATCTTTAATCAAAAACGCAAATCTCCTCCCATCCTCAAAATGATCTCTCATTACTTCCGGTCACAAGCTATGGAACGAAGGTGTGGAACGATCCAATCAGTTCTCCATGGACGAATTCAAGTCCCGATCTACCTTTTTGTGTCATTTCACAAGCCGTTTCCACACTTTCGTTTCATTGTGACTTTAAAGCGCTGTAGTCTTTAGAGTGAAATTCCTATCTCTGTCATTTACCGGGACACACTCTCCACCGCCTCCTTATTGACGGGTGGCACCAAGAAGCAAACAGATGGTACGATGGCCTCATCACCCGAACGGTTCAGAACCTTCCACTTGGAGGGCTGTGAGTTATTGATGAGAGCGCACTCGTCCCCCTTGTGTATCGTGATCTATTACAGGATAAAAAGAATATCAGCATGAAGCACAGGACGGCGGTGTATGAAAAAAAACAGTGAGCGTGACTACATTTACCTCCATCTGTTTGAAGTCACACACTGACTGGATGGGAAGTTTGCCTTTGAATGGGGTCGTGGGGTCTCGTGGCTTAAGCTGGACGATGGTTTTGGCTCTCTTGTTGAGGTTAGCAATGTTGTTCTTGAATTCGTTCAGCTGTTCTCTTTCCTCCTGTGATAACATCTGGTTAGTTTAAAGCTACTCATCACTTTACAATTTGATGGCGTTACTGTGTAAACCAAAGAAAATTATTTTTGCTGTACAAAAAATCTGCGGTGTCACTCACGACAGCATCCTGGAGTAAGTCCTCCAGACGAGTGGCAGTTGTGATGCGGTCACACAGGTACTTCTTCTTCATGGTCTCTTGCATCTTCTTCATCTTCTCTTCTGACTCTTTCACATCAGCAAAGAACTGGAACAGTGCAAAGAAAGAAATGAATACAAGTTATATTTTAATGAGTGATGAATAGTTGTAGTTGGTTACATCACTGCAGAGGGACGCTGCTGCTGTACCTGGAAGTATGCAGTGTTTTCTCTGAGATGAGTTTCAATACAACAGCACAGCTGAAGGATCCAGCTCCACTGGGTCTGCAGAGCTGCTGTGAACGCCTGAGGAACAACAACACAACAAAACATACGTCATGTCAATGAAATCTGAAAAGAGTAATGCAAGGAGTGTAGTTCACGCTATATACCTCAATTGTCTTCTTGCCTGGATGGCCATCCCTTATAAATCTCTCTCCAGTGGCCTGGATGTCACTGATTTTCTTCTCTCTAAGCTCAAGTTCTCGCATGAGGCCCTGAAATTGGACATACAGTATCATGAAGAACATTACAAGCTCTTTAAAACTGTAAAATATTCTACATTAAGACATGAATTGAACTCAGATCGCCGGAAGCACACTGGCGCTATATGTTGGTGCACTAACCACTATCGGCGCCAATGGCTATTAAATGTATTATCTGTTTAAACATTCTAACCAGCCCAGAATAGCAATATTTCCTCAACCAGTGGTGCAAATTTGGGCTGGGGCAATCTTTCTTTATCACTAGTGGCAAATAGGTGTGGTTAAGGAGGAAAACCTTTCAAAACTACAAAATGCTTTATGTCTTATGAGAATGAACAATAATGATGCTAGACTTACGGAGTAGTTCTCTTTCTTTGCAGTCATGTTAGTGTTGCGGTCACTCCAGTCGTAATTGACCTCCTCTTCCTCTTTGTCATTAAGCCACATCAGTTCCTTTGTGGCAGCACTGACAAAGGTGTACAGCTGATCCAGATTTCTCAAACGGAACTTGGAGGAGTTCTGAAGGGAGATGAAATATCAGCTGACCCTGTACAGTGCCACAAACTCTATGATTGTTCAATGTTAAAGGCACAATAACTCACCAGCAGCTTGTTGTACTGCAGATCCAGTTTGCCCAGATATTCTCTGTATGTGTCTTTACTAGCAGGTGACAGCTGGTTCTGTAAGATAAACAGACGTAGTTGCATCACAAAATGTCTTCAAGTATCAGTGAATGAAAAAATATCTTTGGACAAGAGGGTGCATGCCATAATAAATGAGCATGGTTGTTTATACCTCATCTGTTCGCGCACGCTCAATCTTAGCCCTGAAGTCCTCAACAGTTTGGTGAAGACCACGATGGCTGCCCAGCTGAGACTCCACAGAAGGCAGATCAATGCCCCATTCAGCCGTTTCGATCCTGCGCTGGTTCTCCTCGACCCAGGCCAACAGGTCCTGTGCGTAGCGTAGGGTGACCTCATCCACCTCAGGTCGCACACGTTGCGTCTTGAACCTCAGATTGTAATCACTACGCATGTTCACCAAGCGCTCGTGCAAACGGTAGACCCTGAAAAACGAAAATCAGGAGGCGTTCTGTTGGCTTTGATGAAACATAATATCTTTGGTTCTAGTAAGCATTACAGATTCTGACAAAATCTGATAACTTCAAAATGGATAAACCCCTGAATCAGAGGGGATTTTACCTGCGATACACCTGCTCCGCCTGCAGGTGGCGCCCATCTTTGAGAAGCTGAACGTCATTGAAGAGGAGGCGGATCATTCCGTCGGCTTTGTCCAGATCCCTCTCCATCTCGGCTGTGCTCTTGGCTGGTTTTCCTGCGTTAAGGAGCCGGATATCTGTCTGCAACAAATATTTATGTTTTTGTTATGCATTATGCAGTGCCAGTCACCCCTAGGAGAACCAACTTTATACAGTAACTTTAAAGTTTGTGGTCACGTGATCTACAGTAATATTAACTGTATATATGAGTTCATGAGAATTATGCAGCTGTGGGCAGTCTTACTGTCTGCATTAGAGACTCCATCTGGTTAAGTTGTTCTTCACACACGCCCGACTCCATCTGCACTTTAGTAACAATCTGTTGAAGACGTTCTAACCTGAAAGACAGACCCACACCAAAACATTAAAACATCATTGGTAACACTTCAGTATGGGGAACACTTATTAATTATTAATTATGACTTTTGCCTCAGTAAACTCCCAAGTTACTGCTAACTAATAGCTAATAAGGTAGTTGTTGTAGCCGTTAGGTTTAGGTATTGGATTGGGTTAAGGGATGTACAATATGGTCATGCAGAACAAGGCGTTAATATGTCCTTTATATGCACTAATAAACAACCAATATGCTATTCCATCGATGTTGAGTGAGAGTTAATAAAAAGCTGTGTAAAAATTAAACTGAAGAATTTTTACTTTAAACTGATATTGCTTCTTTGTTAATAAATGTAATGTAAATGTAATAGAAATATAAACAAAAACATACTCATTTTAGCATTTACCTTTCTCTAAAATAACTGTGTTATTACATTAGCAAGGTGCGAAGTGTGACCAATGTGAGAAATATAAAACCCAGATCACAAAAATGTGTAAAAAAAAATACCACAAGCAAATATTTAGCATGGCACTCACAGTTTTCCAGAACGAAGCAAATACTCTAAACCACATGGGCTTGTTACAAAAGCCATTCTTTAGAGTCCAACAGCAGTCATTACAAAAAATGCATAAAAAACCACTTCGTCCTGTAATATTCCTGTCACACAACCCCAACTTTGGACAGACCAAACCACAGCCAGGAAAAAGTTGTTGTGCAGCTTACTCGGCTATTCCACAGACCAATCCATGGGAATTGTGTGATGCATTAGTCCTATCCAGAATGAAGTAACATTGTCGTGTGATAGGGGATGTGCCCTGTCCTTACCAATACACCATCTTCATCTACATAAACTGTTTCCTCTAGAACATATTCCATCATTCCCTTACATCTTTATGTTGAAATATATGATATAGCTTGAGTTTACTGATACTGGGGGAACTGTCCGAACAGTGAATTTAGTTTTCAGAAAAGGTTTCCAGATGCAACTTTGATAGTTATTTTTTATTTATTTCAGTAATACAGATTTAAATGTACAAATACTATTGCAGCCCTTCTGTACTAATTCTATGGCCATTGGGTCCCACAATATCTTATATGTGCCACCCTCTCTCCTGCAGATTTTGTTCCCATGCCTTTCCATTCAGATAAAAATTGCCTGCCTGTTCCAGATGAGCACAGATTTGTTATTCTCTTAAATTGTATTAGTGCAGAATGTACTTGTACGAAGTCTTCATTGTGTGTTATGAGACTAAGCGTTGAATGTCCGGTGTGCTCTCTTCCAGTCAGTCTCTGTTATTACATTACATCTGTATACTATCCTTAACATCACACTGGCCAAAATCCAGACAAGACACAATAATACAACGGCAACTGATGGTCTTCTGATAAAAGCTCCCCTCTCTGTGTTTGGGTTTTATTTAGTCCAATGAAATTCATATACCAGTAGAACATTATGTTGATGCAGGAATAATATTCACTAATGTCACTCTTAGGCAATCGGTTTAAATGTTCAATCTGAATGAAAATGCTCCATGTAAACACCTCAATCGGAATAAAAAGGCAAACTGATTAAAAATCTAATCGGTTTAAGATGGGTGGTTTGTACCTTTTGTAATCCACTCAAAAGGACATGTAAAGACTTCATAACTGAAACTGGGACACTCTGGGCATGTGCAATCTCCTTTTCTTTTTTAATGGTGGTTGGCAAACCCACTTAAAGGTGCATTTCCACCACCTTCACTGTCAAAAATAAAGGTGCAAAGCTGTCACTGGCACAGTACAAAGGTCCTAATATGTACCATTTAGGTACAAATGTGTATCTTTGAACTGCCAATGTGTACCTATGAAGTACTAATATGCGCCCTTTGGGTACAAAGGTGTACCTTTTTGAAAGGGCACTGTCCCAGTGACAAGTTTGTAGCTTTATTTCTGAGAGTGTACTAGACTGGAGTGTGGAGCATATGCGCATGTGGAATGACGTAGAATTGGCGTAATGATGCAAAAAACGTGAGCTTGTGTTGTTGTTGTCTTGTCATTCTTTAATTTTCCTAACCTCCTTTCAATTCCCTGTAAAGTGATACGAGACAGCATTGTCTGGTTAGTCCATAATTTGAAGAATTTCGTTGCAAAACGAGATAACCACCGTTTTTTTAATTGTTCAGAAATCTCGTTTTTTGGTTGTGCATTCCAATTAATTTCTATGCAACTGCAGTTGGTTTGTTTGTTTAAACCTTCATAACTTAAAAAATACAGCTAAGTAGCACCATAAAACAAAATAATAACATGATAACATAATAATAAACATGTTTTGACAAAAATGTTAAAAAATTGAATTTATCTCGTTTTGCAACGAAACTCTTCATTTATACTCTGATTCACAAACGAGTGTGCAGCACCGCATGAAGTCAAACACCAGTGTCGGCCGGTGACTTCTTTTCTCAAGGGCGCTCGATGCAAAGTTCGTCACAACATGTATGTAGCCCGTCATGTGTGTGGTTCCTTTTTTCAAAATATGTGTTCTCTGCGCTTTGAGAGATACTGTGTGCATCACGTCAAATTATCAAATCTGATTTGAAGCTTGTGCAATATGAACATCAATCCCGTATATAAGTGTTCATGTAAACCCCATGATAGGATTTATCAATCAGAAAGATTTCATTCCAATTGAGGCAAAAGGTGTCCATGTAAACGTAGCTAGTGTCACTTACCAAAAATCACTGTTTTATAAACAATTTGATCTTATATTTTGTAATATATTGTAATATCGCACCTCTCAAACTCAATTCTGAGAAGTCTCTCTCTTTCTAGAATGGCGACGTGGAGTCGCCCCCATTCCTTTTCAACATCGATGGGGTGGTAACCTGGAGGCACTTTAATCTGACCAGCGTGAACCGCACTCTGTGGAGAAATGAAGTGCTAGAAATTTAATCAAGGTGTATTAAGATACAAATGTAATTTAATAGAGTAAAATAATGATCAGATTTAAGCACTGTAAATTTGACATTATAGTACATGTGAAGTACAAACCTCAAAGGACTGGTAGAGTAGTTTGGAGCGGATCTTATCTGACTCTTTGCCAGGCAACTCGGTTTCTTTGAACTTCAGAAATTGACGCCACAGAATCTCAATATAAAAATGATTCAATGAAGATAGTAATAAACACGCACATAGACATATAACACGGTGAGTGAGATAAAGTCAACAAGAGCTGAAGAGAAACACAGGTCGATTTTACATTTAGTAAAAACATTTTACAAGTCATTCAATTCTGTATTGTGTTGAGGGCAACCTTCCAATCTTTCTTCTGAAGCCAATATGGAAGTTATTTAAACTGCAATTCATCAGCTGGCCGCTAGAGACTGACTCCAAAATGCAATCAATTCTCATAGACCCCCCATGTTAAAATCCCCAACTTTACAGCAGAAAATAATATGTTTACAGCCTGGTATAAAAAAGTGTTTTTGGGTCTATTTTTGCCCTTCATGACAACTGTGAGGGGGTGAATTTTTTGTACCTCATCCGTTTAAATTATATTAAGCCTTAAAGTTTAGCATAATTAAAGGCGTGGCAACTTGAATGACAGGTGAACAGCCACTGCTGTCACTACAGTCGTCGCGCTAGACAGGCGTGGTTTCAGCAACGAGCCACCTCAACTTCACACACGGCCCGCCTCTTTACCCATTTTCAGTTATCCTTGAGTGATGCGCGGTGATGAGCTGCCAAGATGTCAACGGCAGGCGCCGCCTACTATTATACTAGCTCTTTACAAACCTATGGGTGATGTCATATTTTTTTACAGTCTATGGTCAGAATACAACTCATATCATTGTATTTCATTCTCATCACAGCCACAAGGGGCACTATAATTAACATTGCATCAACTGTCTACTTCTTCATCTAAGTTTACTCTTCCAGGTTATTTACGATCATGTTAGTGCAACAGTTTGAGGATAATCTTGCTTAGATATGGTACAGTAGTTTGCTGAAGTTAGTTAAACAGCCTCTAAACAAATTTGAGGTTCAACTCAAAGAGTTTATTACTTTCTTTTCTTTTTTGTTCAACCCTATCCATAAATGCACAATCCTATAAACTTTCTCTTTTCCTCCAAAAACAGGAACTTCAACTGTTTGGATATCTTCGTTTTGAAAGCGCACCTTTATTAGTCATCTATCCTGGAGTTATAAAACTGAGGATTCTTTGAAGTTAAGATAAATAGCATGCCCTCAGACCAAGATAATATACCTGTGACATATCTGCCCCACCCTAACTGGACGGATCCATTCAAATTCAAACAAAGATGTTCCTGCTTGTATTGTGTGGTGTCTTATGACATGAGTCATGCGCTTTTTAAAAAAATATTTACAGGTAAGAATCAAATGACAAAGATATAAATCTGATTTCTTTGAGTCACTAGGGTTTACAGACGACCTTGAACAGATACATCCAAACTGCCAGTTAATTACAAACAGGAGCACCCTAATTTATATAACCAAGTTAGAGACTAAGCCATTAGCAGCATCATTGTCAGGCTAAAGGCTATTTAGTTATAGCAATGTTGCTACTCAACACTGAAGAGCAGCTGTGATGTTCATCCAATGCAAAAACCTACTGTAGCTGGTAAAGTTGGTCAATCAGCATTGTCATTTTGGTGAAACTGGTTCGCCAGAGAAATCCTACTGATTAAATGAGTTAAGATGTCTTATGTTGACATCAGTATTTGAAATCCAACATATGACAATGACCAGCAGACACTAACAGATAACAGATTGTGTGGATCTCACAATCAGCACACAATGAAGACTGTATTGCTGCCTAATATACGTTAAGGTTTCTAGTAGCAACCCACAACACAACAGCAGACTTTAGCGTTCCTCACCTCAATCTCTTCATAGCTGGCGGGGAACTTCCTCTCCTCAAAGATGACAACATGATGTCTGATCCACTGGAGTATAATGGTGACCAGCTCATAGTATTCCTGCCAGCGCAGTTCCAGTTCCTGCGGCCAAAAGAGGAACAAACATCTCAGAGAGGAACGGGAGAGCTCTTTACCTCCTGTGCTAACTCGCCACTAAGTCACTTATCACACTACTTCAATTAAGTTTTGACAAAGCCAACCACAGATCCAAGTGCAAAAATAGTGAATACAGGGATGGACATTTTGATAGATAATGACTTCGTTTTTATCGAATAGAAAAGATACAGCTGACAGCAATTGGTTCAAGTATTATGGTTATGTAAGGTTTGCCGAGATCACGCAAAATTTATTACTTAATAAAGATAAAAAGATTTATTTCTATTCACATGCTTTTATGACTTTCTGTCTTCAGCCAAACCCAAACAAAGATATTTTATTAAAAGTAGCATTTGTTTAAATTTAATCCATAATCAAGAGTGGGTTCACTGATAAGGTTGATCCATTAAGCTAGATTTTTTGTAGCTTCAATATTTGTTAATAAAGGCACTTCTTGGAGAGTGTATTAGGAAGCGATCTAGCAGTACTGCCAGTTTGGTGAACCCCTCTCAGAAGGGCTTCTCACACTTGAAATAGTTAACCCTTGGTTATTCTAAATCCCAGGTTAACTGAATCCTGGGTTATCAGTTTCACACTGTTCATATTTACCTTTCACACTGTGCATTCCTAAACCCTAGGTTAATGTTTTCTTTTGCACATTTGTTGTGTCAACAGTCATGATTGGATGAAAAGTGATGTCAAACTGACTGAATTAAAATAGCGTGCTGTCGCGTTAAATAACTGCTTGTCTCGCGGTTTCACATCAGTGACGAACAGGTGGCAACATAAATCTCTCTTGGCTGTTTTAAGCCTTCTGGGATGTAATTTTTACTCCAATTCAGGTGTTTTCAGTATACAGCTCATGATATGAGGTGCACTTCAGTTGCTGATTGGCTGTCCGTTGCTTTGCATTGAGTCACTTCATTCTAACCTCACTTTGTTTCACACTGCATGCGTTTGCAGCAGGGTTTCATAACCCTAGGTTAATTTCAGTGATAACCCGTTTCTAAATTACAAGTGTTTAACCTAGGGTTTAGAACGAAGATAACCCAAGGCACAGTGTGAAAAGCCCTAAGAAAATAATGTACAACCCCTTTAAATACCATATAATGATAAAGATGAATATTGCGGAATATCTGTCAGTTTTCTTATTAGGGGATTGTCAGAGTGACAGATGCTCATTATTATTTATCCATGAAGTGGGATTGGCAAAAATCAAGTAGAACATTTTTAAGAATCCATGAAAATATAATAATTACTAGATTCGTTTTAAAATGATAAGAGGAAATACTCACATTGGTCTTGCCACCATCACGGACATCAGGAACACGTGGCATAGCATCATAAAGGGAGGACACATATGTGATGATTGACTTCTCATCAGGATGGGGCACATCCACATCTAAAATCAATCAAACATGAGCGTTTATTAATAACTGTTTTTATGTATTTCATAACTCTTTAGAGCTTTACATTTTAACATTTTCCATCTTATGTTTTTCAGTGGCATATTGCTATCTCTGTGGATAAAGTTAATAAAATTGTTATTTGGTAATTTTTATATATTTCACTGTTATGCTTTACCTAAACCTGTTGGATCTGGATCAATACAGCTGTTAATTGAACAGTTAAATAAGACCTTTCTCTTTAACAAAACATTTAGGGTTTCTATTTTAACTAGTATCTAGTGAACAAAATCAGTGTACAGAGCTATTGTATTTGATCTCACCCTCTGGGTCAAGAAGTCGGGTGACCCCAAGTTTTTGCTCGGCCACAGAAAAGGCCTGCTCCAGGTTCTCCAGGTTGGTCTGGCGATAAACCTTCGTCATGTCGATAAGCCTGGGCCTGAGGAATCGAAATTAAACATTTAAAAATATGCTTAAAGCAACTTTTGCATCGTGTCCAAAGTTCATGTGTCTGAGACTTAACCCCATGATGTTTTGTTGCTAACACCATGCTGTACCAGTTAAGCTATAGACTGCACTGAGCTAAAAATGCTAATGCTAAAAATTCATAGAAAACATACAATAAAGCAGATATATGGTTTATATAGTCAAATGCTACAATGGGATTCAAAACGAGTTCAGAGAACCAGGTTATCTGTCCACCTGTCCCATAAATTCACATTATCATCTGTATCCTAAGGGATGGAGCCATACCTGACAAGCTATAAGATGGGCGGGGCTGAAAGCAATACAAAGCAAACAAAATCTAAATCTACATTTGATTTCTACACATTCATACAGTATTGGTCATTATAATATCAAAACTACACATCTATAGAAGGTTAGAAATAGAGCACACCCAGATTGCTCGTGGAAATGTACTGTGGAAGGCACAGAAAAGAAATGTCTAGTTTGACACGAAGAGTCTTCCACCATGGCCAGATCTTCCCGTCCGTGCCCTCCATAGGAATGTTGCAGGTCCCTCTCTCGTATATTGTGAGCCGAATCCCATCCGTGTCCATCTCCCGTCTGAGAGTCCCCACTGGAATGAGCCCCTGAACTTTGGGAGCCCCGGCCAGAATCCAGTGAACATTCGGAGGGAATCTCCTCACACAGCATGATCACACGGTCCTCCATATCGTTCATAGAAGCCACGGTACTGTTCGAGTTGGTACGTCGCCGCTTCTGGGACAAACGCCTCTTTATGTTTCGCATCATTGTGTCTTCTTGATTTCAAGGATTTAGGGTCCAGAATTGCTTTCCAGAAATGCGCGGTATGAGTATCACTTCTCCGTGAAAGGGTGAACCCTCCAAGTACGAGTGATTCTTCTGCTTCTTGAATTCATTTTGTCGTGCAGAGCTCCAAAAACTTCGTTGCAAACTAACGTATTCTGTGCAGTACTGCAACTCATATGGGTGTTCCTGACTGACAAAAGCATCAAACTCTCTCTCTTTCTCTCTCTCTCTCTCCGCTCAACAGTGTCTGTAGGGCGTATCCAAGCTTTGCAGGTACATGCCTACTCTATGTTTCAGGAAAGGTTCCCTACGGCGAGGCCTGTCTCCCAACTAATAATGACTCTCCAGCATGCACCACACCTTACAGTATTTATCTTTTATACTTTCAATGTTAAATCACATTCAGTGTACACTTCTTTATAAAACTTCTTTCTTATCCAATGTTTTCCTGCAGTCTATTGTGTTTGCCGGACATGGGACACACCCTTCTTACCATCAAACTGCTTTCATTTAGTATAGATATTCTATTATCAAACACATATGTCATTTGTTTATTGGGATGTATTAATGATCGATATTCATATAGGAAATAGTTCACACAAAGGTTACACTTTTCGCTCCATAAAGTGTTTTGTAACTTCAAAGCCTGATTAACTTAAGAAAACTGTGAATGGCACCATAAACTGTCTGTTTGCACAACGCTGATTTGATATGAGTGCTTAGGGCTATTATCACTACAAAAATATGAATTCCTGAATTCAGTTAAGAACATGTTTGTATTTGATAAAGAGTGAAACTTAAAGTTGAGCCAAATTAGTTACTTAATAATACTATTCTATAGCCTAATACATTTGACATAAAGCTGTCATTTCGAAGGAATGCAAGATTGTAAGAGTGATGATATATATTTTAGGAAAATACCAGGTAAAAAATAATGAATGATGTGACATTGCTATTCATCTCCCACTTAAGCACTTAAGAGCAATTTACTAACCATATAATCCAACCAAATGTGAGAATGACAGTATTAGACATGGCTAAAGAGAAACTTACTCGTGTTTGTGTATAACAGCGTTGAAAAGTTTTCCGTCCCTCCAGCTGGTGGTAAAATTTTGGCAGTGAATGCCCTGATATCCATCAGACATACGCTGAGACCACAGCAGCAGTTTCTCCTTGGCTGACATATCATCTGATTGACCATTCACCTGGATATCTGAAATCTACCAGCCCAAAAATATGAGTTTTATGGGTTTAGTTACGTGTAACAAATTTAGGCATGCCATGAATTTGTCACGACCCACTGAATACCATTGACCTCCTGGTTCTGAGACCCTTTAAAATACTCAGGATGCTGTGTAAGGGTTCTAACCCAACTTTTACTTTTATATGTAAATATATAAACAAACTAACTAACTACATTACAGCTTTTTGTGCTTTTTTACATGCGATTTGATGTAATCTAATTTATAAAATCAGAATTTTACCATTTTTGTTGTATTCAATCTGTATATTTATTCATTAAATCCAACATGACAAAAACGGCAGTGTAAGATTTGTAAAGCTAAACTTCTACAAGTATATTTAAAACATCTGCCTGTAGTTACTGTTGTAGAGGAATAGTTCACCCAAATATGAAATTCTCAGTTCATATACCCTCAAGCCATCACAGATGTATAGGACTTTTTTTTCAGTTAAACACAAACCCGCAGGGATTTGGATTACTTTAATGATGGATGGATGTGCATTTTTCTCACTGGAATTACATACCTCTGCCAACATTTCTGCTTAATCTGAAATACGTTTCTTCTGGTATATATCGTTGCATCTTTTGGTTGTTGTGTCCACTAGAGGCGCTTGTTTTTGATGCAGGTTCATTCAAGTTTCACAAAGCACACAATACTGAACATTATTGGCGTATATTCTTCAGTACAGGCTTGCATTACTGTCAGGATTGATCGTGTTGGACTGAGATATGTCAAGAACTTTTTGTTCACAGAAAGCATAGTGGCGAAGGGGACGGTAACGCTCAAAAAACATCTGTACAGTATGTGTTAGTTAGCTGTGTTTTCTTCAAATTAAACCGCAAGGACAGCTTAAGTTGCTTAGGCATGCCACGCGTTTGTGCTAATATGACTATAAATAAATATCAAATGGCACAAATCTATTTAACATAGACGAAAAAGGTTTTAATTGTATAAGTCTGTTTCGAAACTTCTCCTGCATCAAAACAGAGAAAAACACCTCTAGTGGACATTCAATCGAGTGATTTTTACCTGTAGAAATTATTTTGGTTATTTGTCTTTTTTGGAGAATGACAGCATTTTAATATAACATTGTTTGTGTTCAACTGATGTAAGGAAGTCATATACTATACATCTGTGAGACATGAGGGTGACTAAATTATGAGATAATTTTTTCCCTTTAAGTTTGCTATTTTAAATAACCAAACAAAAATGTTTAAAGATGGATGTTGAAGAAATATAATACACTGAATCCAGACAGCAGACTCTGACACAAGTCTTCTTGACTCACCAGGTGCTCTGGCATGTTAATTCATCCAAAGAAACTGGATTTAAGACTTAGAAAAGAGTACAGAGAATAATTGGGTGGATTTCATGAGTCAAGACTGTGGCAGCTGTACAACTGCATTGTGCACAAAGCATCTAAGCTTTTATTTGTATTTATTGTCATGCTGTAAGCTTAGGTGGACTAAATGTGGGTGTGGTTTAACTTGAACTTTGAACTTCAAATACGTCTAGTCTGTAATGTATATTAGATTATGAAATCAGATTTAATCAGAGATTTCCTTATGGCGCCCGAATCAAATTTTAGAATCAAACGAGTTGTTTGCCTCATTTTCACATAATAAGACCATTGTGGTGGTTAGAATCATAATGGATCTTCATGACAGAAGCAGACTGTAAAACTAATAGAGAAATGTATCTGATTGCATGAGGCAGACACTGGTTTGAAGAAAGTAAAGCAAATTCATTAACCTCATTAATGTTTGATATAACCAATTATTATGTCCCAAGAAACCCAAAGTATGGAGTGAACCAGTAATTGACCCAGACTGAAGTGATTCACCAAACCGATTCTGAGCCCAGGAGACAGAGGAGGTAAATGGTATTGAAACTTAATACTGACAGAATGGGACACCTGGAAGTGGAGAATGATGGTCCATATAAGACCCAGCGTCAGCTTTGGGTTTCCATCTGCGATATCGTCATTCCTGATATTCACCAGCTTGACCTGTGCAAAGAGGAGTTCAGTTTACCTTTCAACTAAAGAACCCATCATTGAAAAGAACTTAAAATATCTCTCACCTGTCTGTGTTTGAGGAAATCCAGTGCTATCTGTACATTCTGAAGTTTGTGGAATCGCATACGTCCTCTCTCGCGAGGCTGTGGGGAAATAATAAAACATTTAGACTTATAATGTGTTAGGTACAGAGAGGTGGAGGTGTGTCCTGGACTTCTCAGAGAAGATCGTAATGAAGAATAAAAAAACATTCAAAATAACAGTGTAATGGACCTACAATTCAAGATCACAAACAAACCAAACAAGAGACAGAACGACAGAAGTGATGGTGTTGTGGTCTCAGCTGGTGGTATGTGGTGTAATTGTGGAGGAATACTATAATAAATCATTGATTTTCAACTGGTTCTAGTTCAGATGTTTAACCCAACTCACCAAAATTAGGTCAATTAAAACATTTTAAAGTATTAACTTTACATTGAACTGTTCTGCATCCTCCATATAATATGCAAAATAATTAAAGCATTTGGAATAGATTTACTGTACATAAAAAAATTATGTAATGGGTCTATTTTGGGTCACAGTTTGCCAGTTGAAAACCACTTTGGTAAAAAATTCTGACTGTCTGTATTATGGATGATAAACTTTATAACTCCATACTGCTTCAAAGTAACATTGGACAGTGAGTAATCATTTTTATAATAAAATATTGGTCTCACATCCAAAATATGAGGTTCAGATAAATGATGTCATAAAGAGCACCAGCATACATCATGCGCAAGCTGAACTGATTATTCCTAAAAATGCTAAATTAAAAGTCCCCCAATTTAGCAAAAAGCATGCACATATTACTTCAACTCAAAGCAGACAGCCATATAGAAATAATATTACTAAATAATAAAAGTAAATAATAAATCTAACCCAAATCGCATAAATAAATAATAAATCCTAAAAAATCAGTTTAAAGTCACAATGAAACAAAATTGTCATGACGTATATGTGAAACGACTTTTGAAATGAGATAGGGCGTTACTTGAATTCGTCCATCAAGAATTTATTAGATTATTGGAAGTTGGGACATGTTCGTATTTGCTAATCGCTGGATCCCTGGGACCCGCCCTCCCGCCATTCCTTGTGACCGGAAGTAAATAGAGGTCGTTTCGAGGAGGGGGGAGATTAGCGTTTTTGATTAAAGATTATGAGGGCACATGCTTTTTAAAATTAATAAAGCTTACAGATAAGTCACTTCTAAAAAAAACCACAATATTCCACAAAATGTAAGTGAAATGATTTTCATTGTGACTTTAAAAACATTTAGCCCCAATTTTACTAGCCTACAGAGTTCATGAGATCATCAGTGTGACTTAAGAAATCTGCAAGAGTAAAAAACGAGAGCAATATTGTGATGAAACTGGAGTGACATCATGCACAGCGAGTGCCACATGCCATCGAAGCATGTACAGTACATGACAAGCCCACTCACCAAGCGTACGCTCCGCACAACGTCTCTCTCCCTCGGCTTCCCCAACAAGAGAAGTGCACAAAGACCAGACAGAAGTCAAAGGGGTTTAGGTCAGCAAAGAGATGGGGGTCAATGTCAAAGGAAGGTGAAAGTATAGGCAGAGAGAGAGAGAAAGAAAAGCCAAACAGTGATGTTAATGTCTTAGCTAAAGCTGAGAAGTGAAGCAGTATAATGGGATGATTTCTGGATAGAGTTTGCCTTGAATATCTGAACCCGTGTTTTGGTTGTGATTCAACTTTACTGTATATGACTTTGGGAGTACTTCAAGGCATTAGCCCTGTGTTTGGCTTGTGTACGGTGTGTTACGGATCAAGATTATGGATCTGAGGGAGCGAGGTGTGGATCTGTAGGCCTGAGGGAAGGGTGAAGTTGAAAAGCTTGGGATCTGAGCGCTTTTATTAATGGGTCTTCTGTTGGTTAGTTTAGCTGGTGGAGACAGATCTGCAGAGATTTTAATGTCAGAGGATCGCTGATACTCACCAGTGTCTCTCCAGAGAGGACCTCAAGCAGGGAGATCAGGTTATGTCCATCTCTGAGATCTTCATAAAGATCATTCACATGGCGCTGGGTCTGAGAAATCAATAGAGAACATGGATCAATTTATGATAATGATTATCAACATAGACCACCTAAGATGGTGATCAATATAAATATATAGGAGTTTTATGCTATAGTTTCAGAGTAGCTGGTTGGCAACTTTTTTGGTCAAGTCGGTCTACCTGCGACAATAAACATCTTAATCAACTTAAGGCAATGCACTTTTAAAGTGATTTGAGATGGGATACTACTTTTACACAACATTTATGTCTTCTTTATGTAGGAAAAACAACACTTCAAAACACTTAAAATTTTCTGCACTGATCAGCAAGAACAGGACGAGGCAATGCTTCGCTCCAGGCAGAAGAACGGCTCAGCTGCCACACGTCAATAACTTCACTGATTTACAGGGTTTACACCGAGTTGAAATATAATTCTGAAGCTTTGTACCTCTGAAATCTCAGTGTCTTTATCTTTTACTATCTTGATCGCTTACTGTCAAATACTGTATAAAGTGCATTGGATCATACTGTATATATGCTTGGAAAATGAAAGGTTACTGTGGATTAAGTTTGCGTCCTAGAGTGTCAATACTAGAGGATTGTATCAATACAATAATTCATTCATAACTATTATTACATATGATCTCATATTATTGTGCTTTCAGAAATCATCATTCATATTGCAGGACTATTAAAAAAATAACAAGATGAATGCAAAAAGTGAATAAAATGGTGAAACACGTGAATGAAATGGTGACTTGTTCAACATGCACTTTACAAATTTATGAAAATCTATCTTTCGATTGCTTAACATTCTGAAGGTATTTGTTCTATGTTACCCAACTATTACTTTATTTTACAAATGAGCAATAGCAAGTAATTAAGTGCATACAGAAGTGACACAATCACAAGATCAGACAGTGAGCGCTCTGAATTTCTTTTGCTGTATTGAATGACTTAATCTATTGGTAACAATCTACCATTTTCATAGCTGAAATTGTGAGTCATTTTACATTCCTCATGTGACAGCAGAAGAAACTATCAGGGTCAAATGCCTTGAGGATAACATATTTACATGCATGTGAAAGACCTGCAGAAACACGCTGGCAGATGGCACCTACCTCAGACTTCCAGTGCTGGAATGAATGAATGAATGAATGAATGAAGGATGACAGGAAAGGTAAGAGAGATTACAAAGATGGAAGGAAAAGAGGAAAAATTAATGGAGTTAGATATGTAGAAATAAGGATAGAGATGTGAGAAATTAAGGTTTACCAAAGTAGGACAACATTTAGATAAATGTTAAGATCAAATCTGGTTTGTGTTACTCTGAAAACATGAATGTACATTATTCCTTATACCAAGACATTATGTGGCTTTAGACAACTTTTTCATGCCTCTTTATTTCCTATTTACTGTTGTATGGAAAAAGCTGAATAAAACCATTAGGTATAGGATAGGCCTTGATTATCTCATGCTATAACAGTAAATTAAAATGTTGTTTCTTTTTTGGGATCACCAGTTATATAAAGTGAACAAGAACAAAGTAATTGTTATGAAATAACTGCTGTTTAAAAGACCAATAAAACTTAAAAATGACAAAAGCTAAAAAGCTTTACTCTCAAAGTTCAGCACAATGAAATGAAACAATTGTTATGAAACAAATGAAACCTCCAGCATCCTTTCTTTGATCCTGTCTATAAGCTCCTTTAAATTCAATTAGAATTTAGATGACAGAGAGAGAGAGAGAGAGAGAGAGAGAGAGAGAGAGAGAGATAAAGGTGATAAAGGTAGTGATAAAATTTAGCCACTAGAGGTCCTTGATGCATTACACATTTACCTAGCTACCTTAAAAATGCCCTATTAGCAACAATTTACAAAAACATTTGTTTAGTTTAGTAATTTTAATGAACTTAATCACCATCAATGAATATTACACAGTAGATTATATCAGTCCTGTATATTAACACCAATTACCTTTTCAGGGAAGATTTTTTTGTCTGTCAGTCCTTTCTTATTCTCACATAATCATCTCTATCAGCACAAAGCAATAGCATTATTCTGATTACAACTGATGACAGATAAAAAACACAAACAGCGCTCGCAGTTTGTGTTTATGTTATCGTCTGCTTGTCTGCTGTGTGAGTGCTGGTCAAGGTTAAAGTCGGGTTCAGCAAATTATGTTTATAATACAGAGTAGAAAATGGTCAGGATTTAATAGACCAAAGGTGTAAAAACCAAAATGATCTCACGGAAAGTCGTGTTATAGTCACAAAAAAAAATTATTAATTTAATCATGTCTATAAAAACAAAATTCTGCTTTTTTCATGCCTTGAGCATGAATGTATTTTTCGTGTCACTCGCACGAATTTCTATAAATAGTTTTTCGTGTACGTGGCACGACTTTCTTTTTCGTGTCATTTTATGTATTGTTTTCGCATTTTGTTTTCTTATTTTTAAATCATTGTCGCAAGAGACTTCACATTTGTTTTACATTTAAATATTTGCAGCTTTGTAAACTAATAAAATTAGGGAAGTCGAGCTGGTTTGCCAAGTGTCTGTGGCATGCCATGGGTTTATAACCCAGACTAAAGTACCCTGTTTCAGAGCTGTGTTCATCACATACATACAGGTTTGTCTTTTATCAGGTCTATTGTTTCGGAGCAGTCTTGATTGATTTGTAAGTGTGCAGAAGCTACAACATCCAGTCTGTTTAACTGTGTTTTCATTTTCGTAATGAGAATGTCTTCAGTGAATTGTTCGCCTTTCAACGCCCCCCTTTTACCCAAATAACCTTTTTTAGGTTAGGTAATGATATATTGTTGATGTCACTGCTAATGTATATGAGAAGAGATGGGTTTTAAACTACTTGTTGACAATACTACAATAGCGTATGTTTAGGGGAACATATAGTCTGTTTGCAACTCAATAACTCAAGTCATTGGTAGCTCTGCAACATTATAACACTGCACTGGGGTTTTATCCTTGTTGTTATTTACACTTTCAGAAAAACAAAATTGTCCAAAAATGTTCCTTAGTGGTCACTGTGGCGGTACCCTTTCAAAAAGTATGCATTCGCATTTTGGTACCAATACGAGTACATATTAGTACATCAATGCTACATATTGGTATCAAATGTACACATTTTAGTACATATTAGGAGAGTTTAGGTATAAGTTTAATAACACAAACATGAATGTATTAGGAAATGGGTTCAGATAGTTTGATGGGTAGAGAATGATGCTACTGTACAAACACTAGGGTTAACTCACCACCGAACTGATACAATGTTTTCTGCTGGTTAAAAGCATACAAATAATTGAAGTAAATATAAAGAGAAATAAAAAATAAATGTACCTTTATCAGATGTTTGTTCACCCATTTTGTAAAAGTCTTTTTCTGCACTCTGTCCCGTTCATCTGCAAAACGGCAAGAAAAGAGAAAGTGAGTACATGTCAGAAATGATCAGGATTATTGTTTGGATTTTTTCTGGTGTAATATGCAGAGACTACTGTGAGAAAAACACCCGTAGGTTTATTCTCATATAAAGTGTAAACACTGTGGTGTTATCAGTACATTGCTTTCTTTGTTCGAGCATCCAGACCCGCTTGGCATACAGTAGCAACATTGGCTTAACCAATAGTGTGTTTTTATGCCAGCCAATTGCAATTGCTCAAGTGTAGGTGCCTTGCTTCAACAAGAATTACCATTTAGACATGTGTAAGTTAAGAGATGTTAAGCGTTCCTACAAACAGACCCACCCTGAGACACTCCCATCTCTCTGTAAAGCTGGAGAATCATGACTGCAGGAGGTGTTTAGGCAACTCCATTGTCAAGTACAGACAAAGCACAAGTTTGGAGAGAAGACAACGCTATGCATTGTAAGCCCTCAGGCAGGTAAAAACAAACCATGATGCCAGAGTATTGTACTTTCATCTTGTGCATACTGTTTCAAGAAAGCACGCCGGCTTGATTACCCCAAACACAAGAGAGAAAACGAGACACACCCACAGTCTGCAAAGTCCATTCACCAAACTCAACACAGGAAACAACTCATACTGCTGTCTCATACAGTACAGTACATACATACATACAGTGTGACTGTGATCATATCACATAAAGTTGAATCACAAGGTTAGGTGTAATCTTTAAAGCACTCTATGAAGTCAAGGATAAATATGTATCTTTATGAAGACAGTTACTGTGTAATAAATCTGCCCAATATTACATCGTATGGGTCTGGAACAACATGAGGGCAAATAAATGAGTGCTGATTTTCATTTTTAATGTACTATTTTTTATATGCAAAATCAACTGTAAATATAAAGTGTAAATATTGTAGCTCTGTGGTGGTTTCAAAAACATTGCTTGGTTTGATTTAGTATCTCGACCAGGCACAGAAACACTGCTTAAACCAGCAGCATGGTTTCTGTTTGTTGTGTCAATGACAGACGGTTTGAGTGTCCTCTGTTTGATGCTTAAAATTTAAAGCCAAAACAGGTGGAGCAATATCCATTGAAAACTAAGAAAAGTCGCATTACTAAGCATTTTATCATCAAACAGGAAGATGACTCAAAACATACAACTAAAGTTATATGAGATAATGTCCAGGTGTGGCCGGGCAATGACCAACACCCCAATCTAATTTCCTGTGTATAAATGACGTGTTTTCTAATGGCTCCCATTCAAATTCATTGTACATCAGTTAAGTACAAAGTGCACAATACTGCACACAAATTTGTTTTTGCTGGGAGGATTAAAGTGAGAATTTTGAGGAATAATGTTACCACGGTAACTGTTCATGGGTGGGGACCCTAAACCTTGACCTCCATCTACCAACGTAATGCATGGCTTCCTTTAACAGTAAGTGGTTACAGAGTGTTACTGTGACGAATGATGCAGCGTATAGTGTCGGCTCCTATATAAACCCTGGTGGTTATTTTATCACCTAGGTTAACTATAAACCTGATATAGTCAAGCTATGAGTTGGTTACATGTCATTTTTGATGTATACTGAGATGTATAATCAAGTAAGCAAAGTCAACAATGATTAAAAGATGCTTCTTTTATTTATATATTTATATTTGCGGTATATTTAGACGTCTATTAAATGTTCACTGACAGCCCAAATTTTGCATTGTTTTAGCCTAGACCTCTGGGCTGTGTTTGGATGGCTATTAGACCTGCTTTAAATGTGAAATTGCTTGCTGGGTATCAGATTCCTCTCACAGGTTTGATGTTACCAAAAATGTTAAACCCTCCTTGAACAACTTTGTTAGATCCGCCTCTCCACATTCGACTGGTTACTTTCCTAACCAGAAACCCAGGGGGAGTGCTCTGGGTTCGGGCCAAATACAGAGCTCGAAGCCCTCTCTCCTCGGACAGTGCACCAAATACGCATACCGTTCATTCTATCTGACTTATTTGTAAATGTAAATTTGTTAAGTAAACATTAAAAAGCAAGCGATAAACCTGACAACATTGTCTTTTTGTTTACTAAAAATGCAAATCCATGAAGGATCATTATATTCAATATTACACCAAGCTCTAACCAGACCCTGCACATTGTTGACCAATAGTATTTTACTGTGGGCGGTGCTAAGACATCAGAACTGTAAACCTGCTGCCCCACAAATTGTCCTTTCACTTTTTGGTCACAGCTGGCTAAGAGGAAAACTTCTTGCTTCACAAGAGATAGCTTTTAAAGTCAGTTTAAGACATTAAGATATTGAGTTGTTTTGCACAATGGTTTCTTTCAAAACCGGTCAAACATTCATTTGCGGCATTGCTTTCAAACACAATGACAGTAGAAGGGACAAAAACCCTCATGTTGGATGTCAGCAATGCAAGAATAATGAAATGAAGACATTGAGCTTACAAAGGACTATGACTTTTATTTCTAAAACCCGGATGCTGTGAAGATCTCAAACAACAAATAAGAAGAGAAAGTAGAAGGTAATTAGAGAGCTGTCTTAAGTACCTTTCCTATCATCCATGGCTTTCAGCATTCCATGATAGTTAAAGTCATCTGACAGGATCCTGTCTCTTCCACTGCCATCAGTGGAGAATTCCCTCCGTCTCTGTCTCTCTTGCGTAGTCATTTCCTTTTAGTCGTGCACGGTTGCAACAAAATACTAAATTCAGTTCTGTCTCAATTCTTTTTGTCTCCAACCAATGGCAACTGACGCGTTCCTTTATTCACGTTTGTACTCCTCAGTTTTCCAAGAAGAAAAGTTGCAGCAGTGTGACCTAGCACCTACAGTTATATTCCTCTTTTGCCTTCTCCTGCTTATTCTTTTCCTTTATACTCAACCTCTCTCCTCTTAATGTAAATGATGCCTGCAGGTACTTGGTCTGCTCTGGTGCTGATCTGACGGCTCTGAGACATTGAGGTCGGAGGACATCGCAGGTTACGCTTGGCCACGCCTCCCCGAGATGTCACGTTAGTAGAGCGGGGACGGGTACAAAAGGGTGGAATTAGGGAAAGTGAGTGGGAAGGTGTGTCCGCCAGCATGCCTCATCTAGAATCCCACACCCTCGCTCAGCGCTCATGCACAACATGATCATCTCAAAAGAAGAAGGAAACGGAGAGTGACAGAGTTGCACAACTTTACGAGAACACTGGACATTATGGTAACGTTGTACAATCACACTGTAAAAGTGCCAACAAACACTCAAAACTCTTTAATGATTAACCACTCGTAACATACCTGAGTATTTGAACAGTACAGTATGACTAAACGAATGACTGTGCTGCCAATAAGACCGGGTGGGGTTTAAGGATGGGCTGCTCATGTCTACACAAGCTAACATGACTGAATCTATACCAACCCCAGTAAAATCCGTGACCGGAGGCTGCAAAAATTACAAAGCCAATAAATTCCCTTTTTTAAAGAACCATTTGTTTGCATTTGCTTATGTGTTTTGTATGAGCATTTACATAATGCCCAGTATGATGATATATTTGGTTTTTAGAAATATTGTGCAATGACAGTTCTGCCCATGCAGGAGATCTCATATTGTACAGTGTGTGTGTGTTGATGGGGATGGGATGAAGACGATGGGTTGATCCTCAAGTGTTGTGTCTCATCATCTGACCAGCCCAGTACCACACACTTCAGCAATCTGCTCATTTGACAACCTGTTCAGGCTCGCCAGTGAGTGAAATATCCTGATTGAGCTTGAGAGTGCCTCTGTGTGTGCATGCTTCAGTGTTTATGACCTATCATTTTCCTTTGCAGATATGGATGGTTACGCCCAATTACTTTTTGATATAAGGACATACACTGTATGTGTGTTTATACAGGTAAAGTATGAGGGTGTGCCATACAACTGAACAATCTTCTACAGTGGCCTCCAAAGTCTGAGGAAACATGAAAACCTGAAAGTTTGAAGACGATCCTGCACTATTTCTAGGTCACTAGTCAAATGTAAGCAAATGTGACACTGGTCCTGTTCACTTTTTTTGCACAAAATTCAGATTTTCTTACTTTCGTTAAAGTGGACAAGATACTATAGGACTTTCTCAGAACAGGCAGGAATGACATGGATCATCATGAGGCCTGCTTGAGGACATTATTCAGTTAAGTTAGAAAGAGGCAAAAAGTAATCCCCCACAGAAATATTTTTTCAACATTGCCATTTTTATCATAATGTTAGATAATAAAGAAAAGTTACACCACTTCATATTAGCTTTGGGTGATGTTTAGTTCACCTGTTTAGTTATTAACTTATCTTTTAATATTTGTTTATTAGGGGTTCGGTTCGTATCACGGTTTTATGGTCACGGTTCTCGGTTCAGTACGGTTCTTGATGTTATTTTTTCTTTTAATTTTTAACATTTCAGAAATGTATTATCTTATTAATGTATTCATTATCCATAATTTAGGATACAGTATTAAAAAAGTCATATCATGTAATCATGCACAATCCGAATTTGACTTTAAGCACATTATTGGGACCATCTCTGAGGAAAGCCAGGTGAGATTTTGATACAGCAAGAGGGAAGACATTGATGATTTCAACATGCTTTTCATTTATTTGGCAAAAAAGAGAATGTGTATTGCCATCTACATGAACTTTATGTGCATTTTTAGCACACAAAGATAACTTGCATTTATCAAAATGCCAACTTCAGTGAAGCTCTAAGATTTATCACTGAGATGCTGCTTAGATACTGCAGAGAGTATATGTGGAGGAGAGAGAAACATAACGTTTACACCTGTAATATTTAAATCCGTCTCTTTTGTCCACTTTTGACTATTTCTGTCCTGATTAATTTGAGGGGCAATTTATGAAATAAGATCGCGCAACTTTCACACGCTAGCAAAATGAAACGTTTTATCAATGAAAGGCTAAAAATAGCGCTGAATACGAAAAGACGTAAAATGTGTTCAGTACCTCAGATTAGATAAATGGGCGGAGAGACGGCGGTCTCCTGTGGCTGTTTTGAACACATTCAACCCATAGACTGCAGTTCTATCTGTCGTTTAATTTCTGCTGTCATCATAGTTAACACCAAATAAAAAATGTTTCCACACACCAAACTTATACGACGCTGGTGCATCCTCCAACTCCGGGCAGACTTTCTTTTCTCTCGCACTTGCCATTTCTACACGTAACATGACCTGCAGTACTCACTCTTCACACCAGTCACCTCTTTTTTCGCGCAAAAGGGAAACATGCTATCTGAGGTCACATACATGGCATGAGGCTACATTGCGCATGTCATGAACCGTGCGACGCACACGCGCTCCGAACCGAGACAAGCGAACCGAACGGTTCAGATTTTTTTCATGAACCGTGCCACCCCTAATATTTATTGATTCTTTGTGCACTCTTAAAAATAAAGGTGTTTCATGATGCCATCAAAGAACCTTTTCTGTCTAAATGGTTCTATAAAGCACCTTTAACATCTGAAGAGGTTCTTTGAGGTGAAAAAAGGTTCTTCAGATTATAAAAATGTATCGTATAAAGAAATGGTTCTTTAAAGAACCTGTCACTAAATGGTTCTTTGAGGAACCAAATAAAGGTTCTTCTATGGCTTTGCTGTGAAGAACCTTTTAAGCATTTCTATATTTCAAAATGTGTGTCAGGGGCACTAACATTCAAAGCATCTACCTTATGTCTCAAAATACAGTAGAGTAACATTGCTGATGGTATAGCAAGTTTACCAAACTGGCATAAGCAACAAGCTTTCTGGGACACCAAGACCCTACAGTATTAAAGAGTTTCCAGATGGTACAACATCAGCCACAGCTGTTGGATAGAAATCTACTAGTGTCATCTTAAAGACGACATGCCCACCGCCCATTCATAGCCTGTATGATACACACCATAACTGGCAAAGCAGACTGACATTGATACTTTCTGATTGGCTGGCTGTTAGACCTAAATATTCTCATTCATATCAGATTTAAACATCATTCCCTCCATTGAGATTTCCTTCCTGAATGGCACACAAAACCACATTCAGCTTTTGGCTAAAACTGAAATGTGGAACAGACAGTTTTTCTTAAACTCCACACAAGACTAAATCATCACAAATCTTTCAGAGTAGCGGAGCAAAACATAACACACTGATTGAATCATTATCAATCATTCAGCTTTACAAGTCCACAGCAGAAAACATTTTCTGGTGCCATGACCCGGATCATGGATCTCAACCGTTATCGGATCGCTAATCTTTGTAAATGTTTTCCTTTGCTCTGCTCAGAATATGTGGTGTAAAGGTCAGATCTTTAATGAGACAGATAGCAGGTCATCTGTTAAGTGAGATATGAGGCATCCAGTTAGTGCATAACCTCATACTGGGGCTGAGCAGTAAGATTTACATTAGTATTGGTATTAACCAATAGGAAGTAACAAGATTGTTACCGGCTGTTTTAAAACTGATGCTAGTCTTAAATTTGATAGGTAATAAAGGGTTTAAATGATCGGATAATTAAAAAAAAATACACTTTTACAACCAAATCATCTCATGTCATAAAACCACCTAAGGTAAGATGAATAACATGAATTCAAACATCTCACAATGAAGTACACTAACAATTTGACCAACATTAACAAATACAAAATTGCTTAAATAACACAAACAATTAGAGATCAAAACAGCCAGAGATAAAACTAAAGGCTGTTTTATTTTTATTAATTAAAGGCTGTTTTATTAATTTTCAACAAAAATTAGATGAGCATGGTATTCCTCACATTCCTGGGCAGGGCGTGGAAAACCACAAACCACATTAAAAGTGAAAGTGTCTTCTAAAATCATCTACAACTCTTTATCCTTCTCTCTCTCTCTCTCTCTCTCGATCTGTCTTTCTCCCTTTTGCATGTGAAAGCATGTAGAGAGATGTCTGTCACACCCTAAGAGAGAGGAATGCAAAATCTTTAATTCTGCTTTGATCACACTTGAATTTTGGACACACCCTGTCCTTCCCAACATTAATAACACAGACACCTTATTCTGTGTATTCTAGTACTTTCTTTATGTTTTCTTTCCTTCTCAATTAATCCCCATTCATTATTTTGTATAATTTGCATAGGCCATAATTACGAGTCTTTCCATTCTCTCATGACTCTGAGAGTCAGGAAACGCCCCACCATCAGGACGTCCATCATTCATGTTTGTTTAAATCCTTGAATCAATTTGTAATGTGATGGTCAAATCTCACTTGAGCTCCCGATTCACAACAGCACACTAACAGCAGCTGAGATCTAAAATAACCTACAATATAAGACTTTCACTAACAGCCAACATGGAAAACACATCATTCTGCCAACTCCAACGTCCTTCTGGAAAATAAAGACGTGAAGGAAAATTGTAATATAAGACTAATGCTGATCTAGCTTCTTTCATTTGTGAAACTAAAGTATTTGTTAAACTGATGTCAAAGTGTCGGAGCCGATGGTGTGGTGGGCGGTGCTCCGACGCATGTTGCGGACGTGCTTCTGGCAACCCGGGTTCAGGTCCCGGCTCAGGGTCATTTGCAAGTCCCGTGCCCCTCTCTTCACCCTTTACTATCCTGTCATCTCCTTAATTACTGTCTATCTAATAAAGGCAAAAATACCCCCAAAAAAGAACTTAAAAAAAACTGATGTCAAAGTGTCACTTTGAAGCAATGCTACAAGCTACTAACAAAAAGGATCTGGGGCACCACTGACTTCCATACTAGGAAAACATTATATGGAAGTCAATGGTACCCCAGATCTGCTACAAATATATATATTTTAAATATTTTCATTTGTGTAAAACAGATCAAAAAAATGTGAAACTTGAAGGTGAGTAAATGATGACATCTTTTTAACTACTTAAAAGGGGTGACATATTTTGAGTATGTAATCTGATTTGTCTCATAATTTTCTGCCTGAATATGATTTTACTTCATAAAGATGACAACATAAATTAATTAAATAGTGTGGCAAAACATATAACTTGAAAACTGCAGAAAGGACTTATGCATGGTGTTTGCTAAATGTATTTATTTTGTTTTTTTGCATTTCCATTTTAAGATAAGCCAGTCACAGTGAACTGAGGGCAGGATAGGAGAGGATTGAATTTTGGCTCAACTTTAAAATTGTGTCAACTGCAAAACAGCCAATCTACTGTCACACTACCAAAGAAATGTAGTTTAATTTAAGGTTAATCACTCCACAACAAACAAACAAACAAACACATAAATAAATTAATAAATAAATGTCTCCCTCTTCTGGACAATAACTAAGAAAGATGAAGGCAAAACACTTGGCAGCTTCTTGAAAGAGTTAGTGCTTTGAAATATGATCAGGCTAAAGAAGTTATTTACATGACAAACATAAAGCACACAGTTAGTTCACTAGGAATGACAGATTATCTGTGGTATGATCTTTATGAGGTCAGCAGAAACTATATGACACCATTTCATCTTTTGACCACATTGCCTAGGTGACATAACAACATGATCACATGAAACGCTGGTGGTGCTGAGGCCTTTAAAACGTTGTAAATCTGAGATCTGTTGTCTAAACACAAAGTGATCATGGCAACTGAAGAACACACACTTACTCTGTCTATATTTATACCTCAAACGTAACATCCCCATCCACAGGGAGGAAGCTACTTCACAAAAACCTAAATATATCTATACCACAGATGGTGAGATTAGCACATACTGCAAGGTTAACATAACCAGGGGCTTTGGTTATGAGCAAATCAAGAAAACTGCAACCAGTATTTCACTTTATGTATTCATCAATTGTGGTAAGCGTATCAATAAGTTGATTCTCTAAATACTCAATTTTGGGTAATTATTGTCAAGGTAAGACCCCGTCATTTTTACACTAGATGGCAGCAAAACACAATATTTGCATAACTTGGAAGGTAAGGTGTTTGAGCATCCTTACCACAGACATGTCGGCTCAACCAATGGCATGAGTTCAGGGTTGCCATACCTGTTTAAACAATCAGCAGCTAATGAAGGGTGAGATCAGTAAACATGTTTTCGAAAGTCATTAGCTTTGCTATTTATGCGGATTTGGTGAGAAGAATAATCAAATTTAGTGGCAATTTTTTTGTTAAATTAGCAGGTACTAATTAATTAAAAAAATACTAGACCCTGCCTGTGAAACCCAGCTAAAGTCGTTTTTGTCATTCACTCTTTCTTCATCATGTAAAGAAAATTCTGTGAAAATTTAATCTTGATATATTTAATATTGGCTGATGTCAAAGATTAAAATGAAAGTGAAATCAATGAGTGAAATCAAACTTTGATGATCCTATGATGTGACTATGAGGCTACATAGCCATAAACTTTGTCGTAAAAGCACAAAAGCATAACAATGTGTAGACCCTAGAGCAATAAACTCTTTATGCAAAATATTTTTAATATTGAATTTTTGCAGTTTACTTAGTATATTCTGTATGATTAAAACTTGTATCTTTAAAATATACCGTGTATAATTGATATAATCTCACAAAAACACAATTATGCTAGACACTAAGGTAGAAGAAGTAAAAGGACTTGTCTACTGTTCTGTGTATATTAAGATGCTGTGGGCACTGAAAGCACATTCATGTTACATAATTAAGAAACTGGCGCCATACTGTGATTTATCTCTCTGCCAGGACTGAAGGTAATGAAACCGGCCAGCAATTTTGCAACAATTAATTATGTGAATAAAAACATAAAACACTGATCTGAACACTGATCTAGTCAATGCACTGAACAGAGTACATGTACATGTTCACGCCTGCCGGCAAACAAACTCCTCCCTGTCACCAAATACAACAAACTTCACTTACCAACACAGCACATTTTGCTGTACAAGAACCGAAGTCTTTCTCCATAGCATCTTTGGTCAATAGTTTTGTCAGTACAATGGCCAGATAGCTCAAAACAACCCAAGGAACTGCTGGGGACTTCTGATGTCATTTTAAAGAGCAAGTAAATGGCTTCTAACCCTCACCTTGACCTTAGCCACAGCTTATAAAGAAACTATAAGGAAGTCACCTTTATCCAATAGCAAACCTGCCTGAATCATTAATCTGCCACTGATGAATGACCATTCAAATAACAATAGCAAAATACCAGAGCGCTTTGCTGAACAATATCACAAACAGAGCTATTCAGTTTTCTACAATTCAAATTTTTTAAGTTTCAATAGGTTTTTGTTACACTTTATACTGTAGCTGTCATCGATAACATATATCATTTGAATTTAGTAATATAATGTCATGAAATGTTAAGTTATACATTTTCCAATGCAATCTCATGGAAATTTGTATGTATTTTACGAAGTTGTACTGTATTAATTAAACTTTTGTATGATTTGCCTTCGCCCATGGGGTTAGGGTGGTGTCTCACAATTGTTTTATCTAATAATCATATGTTGTTATACAATTCATTTTATATACAAATCGGGTGTGCCCATTTAAGTCTTGAAAAGTGAAGCCGCTGGCTCTTTGATCGGCCCCTGGTGGCTGGCTGCGGTAGAAGTCATAAACCCCGCCTTCTTCATTCAAACGAATGGGACAATAAAAAAAATATTTACACTTCCAATAAAAGTTTCCGAAAGATAGATTTGGTCCTTTCAGGTAGTTGTTATCGCGCTGATATATGTTCAATTGTTCTTTTTGTGATACGTTTTATTTTAGCTAGTAATTTGATGCTATAGTAACGGGGCATGTCTTTATGATTGGCGTGCTCGATTTGGGCATGCGAGCGTTTGGGTGGAAGTTTGATACCGCGGCTCTGGCTCCTCGGAAGATACCTTCTGCACATGCCTTGGTTCCAAACTGACGTTTTTACGTAACTTGGCGGCGACCATGGTTGGACATTTTTGGCTTCAATTCATTACAATGGAGGGAGGCAATGTAGCGTCGTCCATCTTTTTTTACATTCTATGATACAAATAAAATATGTAGAAATTCCTATGAGATTACACTCTAAAATGCTGTTTTTTTAATCCAGCGTTAGCTCAAAAAGGGACGAGCCCAGCTTGTTAAATTGTAATTTAACTTATGCTGGGTTGTTTCATTCCAAAATGCTGGGTTGTTTTAACCCATTGTAGGGTAAAATATAAACAATTTCTGGGTTAATTTAACCTAACAGCTGGGCTCGTCCCAAAAAAAGTTAAAAGTCACCCAACAGTACAGGCTGGATTTTACAATATATTCAATTGTATTACAAACTGTTGATTGAGGCAATAAGAAACAAGGCCAATAGTTTAAGGAACATGATGTAGGATTGTGGCTAAAACTGGTACTGCAGTAACACAACTGATGGCCAATACACAACATGACAACATAAACATCAGTTGAGGGCTGCAACTAAGTATTTGAAATGAAAATGATTTCTTAATGTCTAGTGACATATCAGGGCCATTTTTTGATTATATGAATGTCTTACATACTGTTCCTTTAACAGTGACTTTATCATATACTGTAGTTACGGAGAAAGCAAATGCATCCCTTTGGTCCTGTGACAAAACTGCTTTGACTAGTCTTACAAGTTAGTCATCTAAGCTGTTCTGAGATCATAAATCAAGTGCCCTTTATAAGTCCTTCACAGTATGAGTTGCTCTTCATCCAACAGTATCAAACACCACACATCTCATTTTCAGCCCTGCAGAGAGCCCTCCAGCATATTTGTTTACATCACAAGCCTAAAGCTGTACAGAGTGATGAGTGAAAATATACATTCAGAAGAGACTGTTTACATTGGAAGGTAACACGAGATTACAGACAATATGGTGGGATTGAAAATATCATTAGGAAATGTAAAGAACTCTTTTTTTTCAATGTGCAAGCGGAAAAACTGAGACTGGACTTTCATTTGTTATTCAAAGTTTGATTTCATTTGCAATTCAAAGTTGTTAAATACAGCACACTGCGGCAGTCATTTAAAGCCCACACCCATCTCTTACCTCTTTAAATGATTTTGACCTATTAGATCAAAGGATTTAAGGTGCACCCACCACAATTATATAACAGGGCGGTGTTTGGTTCTGACCTCTCATTGTGTGCATTAAAACACAACATCTGTGAGTCGTGTAGTTGTTATTCACCCTCCCCATACAGTAGAAAACTCATCATTATTAAGGTTAAATACTTTCTCTCCTTTCTATTTACAAAATAGCATTAAAGAAACACTGGGTAATATGATCGCTTGTATCTTGTGTATATGAGCTTTATAATCAAACAAACAAGTGCTTGAAGGAGAAGGCGACAAGTCATCACGGACCAGCGAGGTGTCGGTGAAAGAGACCATCTGCCAACCGCTCACAGAGGTCGATGTCACAAGATCACAACAGATCATTCCAGAAAACCGCTCCTTGTTTACAGCCACTGTGAGACGAAACTGAAACACGCCACTCGTCTGGAAGGAAGGGTTTCTCGCTTCGGAAACCCCTTTAAAATGCCCCCCGACTCCGTTTTGCCACGTACTGTATGCAAATAAGTTGTGTCTTTAAAGAAGTGTACAGCATCTTAAGTGTAGCCAAAGATATTTAATATAACAAGAGCACTTATATTACTATGAATAAGAGACAATGCAGAGTTCAATGCAGGGCCTCTCTGGCAATGAAAGTCCCGCCTTCCAGGTAAAAGAACCAATCATCAGTCGATACAAAACTTACAACGCACTATGGGAGGAGTCACATGACAAGCAGTGGCAATATGCAGTAGCTGAAACGACCTTAAAAAAGGTGTTTTTAGCGCACTTTGAGCAAAAATAAACACATTTATGGTATAATTCATGTGAAGTTTAATTGTTGGTCAGAAATAAGTTATTTAATTGTGATTTTAGCACATGATTTTAGAGATATCTGTCTTTCACCATTTAAGACAGGACTATTAAATACTGTAACTACCGTAGCCCTGATCACATGTTTTGTAGGCAAGTGCTGTACTGTATTTAGGTGCGAATTAAATTTTGCTTGCATGTGACCTTACTGAATCCTTCACAAGTCAGAGACATTAACATATGAGAGGTTGCAGACCACCACACTGAGCAACAACATCACATCTGATTGCCACACATATGCAGGATATCATGAGATTCAAGACGGTTAAAACTGTTTACACGTCAGTGACTATAAACCTGCTCTCTGACACCTACAGAGGAAATGTACTGAGATGTTAGAAAAGATATTTCAATATTAGCAATCACTGCTGCATAAAGACCTGATCTTGAATTTCACAAAATGAAGTGTTGTGCAGTGTATTTGGTAAAATCAATTGTTATTCTTGTTCAAACCCAAGTAAAAACAAAATGACTGTCCATCTTATCAGATTTTTGCTACTTGACAACAAAAATATAAATCCAATCTACACAGACGTTTCTCATGATGACAAGATCAAATGTTATTCTGATTCAGAAATAAAAATGTAATGAATGCATTTTCCAATCATAAACTGTGAACAACCTGTCCAACAATGAATCTGATAACCACTCCCCCTTGCTCATTATCAGACATAATCTAAAATGATCCAGTAGAAGCTTCTACAGACCAGAAGAGAGGATGATCTAAGTCAGGGGCGGTTCTAGACCCTTTTAAAGGGGGGCTTTAGCTATCCTGTTGCTATTCCATTTATATTTCAAAATTGCTTGCGCACACTTGGCAAACTAAAGCTATGAGGATTTTAGTTGCCCATCAAAAACGACACCTTTTTTAATACAATGTCTAAATATTTGTCTTTATTTAGCAAAACTGGCTAACAAGAACATGAATGTTTTCATTTGTGCCATTTTAAAAATGTAAAATTTGGCAGTTTCATTCATAATACCCAAGTTTAACCCACATTTTAAATGAAATGTCTGTCCACAGCTCACTGCTCAGCCTCACAAACACAAATTAGATAGACTCCACATGACATATTTGCTTCTTAATAGATGGATATACAACCCTTTTAAATGCTAGCAAACAGCTGGAAACAGAGGCTAATAATATATAATAATAATGATAATAACATATTTAATATATAAAAATTAATACTGGCCTAGATTTTGCTTCACATCCTCACTAAGGACTATGCCAAAGCCACCCACCCCCCAAAAATCTTAGGACCACCTCTGACTTGTGGCAGAGACTTCAAGCCGAGACCTTTTGAAATGCCCCTGACAGTAAATCTCTTAACTTCACCACTTGTTGCCTCAAATGCCAGTCTGCAATTAGGGTAGCAATGTGCCCCAAAACCAGCAGGGTGGGGAGAGCCGAATCTGATGGGCTCAGTGGCATTAGGGCTGAATTAAGCCGGGATGAGTCAGACAGGAGCAGGTGGGAGGGAATTTAGAGACATGTGGAAATCGGGTTTGTCCCAGTGAGTTGGGTGATAGGACATTAAAAAACAAATAAAGATGCAGGAGGCAGCATCTGTCAACTGGACATTGGGAAGGAAAATAAGCTCATCACTTTTTGATCTGGAAAGAAGGAAGTTTCTTATACTGCTTTATCTTTTTAAAATTCACTGTCACAGCCCTGCTTCGGCAGTATATTTAACCTCAATTAGATTTCCTTCATACTTCACCATTTCAAATTAATTGTCTTTAATACCCCACCAGCCCAAAAAAGTCCAAAAAGGTTGCCTTTATTAGCATTAGTTAACTACTTCAGTTATGATGACCTAACAATGAACAATACCTCTTAACCTCGTTCCTAAAATACATTAAAATATAAAGTATTTGTAAAGTTAAAAAGATTGATAGATGCTGTATTGCTCATTGTTAAACCCTATCGTAAAGTGATACCAAAGTTTCAATACAAAATGGAATTAAATGAGTTCATGAACTGTAAAAAATATAAAAATATACTTCAATTGGTAACACATAAAACATAAATAAAATGTTCACTTAAAGTGACAAATTCTAAGTTAATAAAAACTAATTTTTTGAAGTAGATCCAACTTTTAATTTAACACTGGTTTACCTGAGAACCTAATCAAACGCCTGATACCTTATCGTTCATTATAAATGAAAAGACACACCTAGTTTCACAAGAACAACTAACTGACATATGGACATAATTAGCACTTTACCACAAATCTCATTTTGCTGTGTGTACCTGTACGATGTGCTGAACTGAATATTCCAGGTTCTTAATGTGCTTACGTTAATGATTCACTGCATTATTACAAAGAAAAAAAATGCTCTCCTTTTTGGGTGATGTCAAATTTTCCATCAATTTCCCTCAAGTCGCTTGACTATATTGTGGTATCTACTATAAAACAGATACAGTAGTAATGTTGACTCATATTGTAATGTTTGAAATTTTGCTTTAAATGTAAAATTATTACAGAACATGTAATTTATTAATTTAATTTTAACAAATCAAAATAACTTATACAAATCAAGTAGCCTACATGTTTTATATAACTGGCTGCTCATAATAAACCCAAAGAAATGAAGAAATAATGATTAATAACAATTTATTATCTTTAATTACACTGTTAAAATTTGCTGTAATTATGCAGCTGGTTGCCAGTAACTTACTGTAGAAGATAAGGACTGAAAATGTTTCATGTTCATTTAACTTTGAACAAACAGTTGCCAGAAAATAACATAAATGTAAAATCTATAATAAGTTACTGGCAGCTAGTTGCCAGTAATACCCATCAATACTGTAATTTCTACAGAATTTTTTTACAGTGTAATTAACATTACCATTCCGGAGTTGAACAAAATAAGGTTGAGTCTACCGTATACTGATATTACAGTGGCCAGTCTTAACAGTGTTTGATATTCAGCTCGTCTTGATTTAATTCTTTTATTTCACCGCATGTAAAAACATCCATATCTGAATGAATGGGACTCAGGAAGTACAATATACGTGTGTTAGTAAGACCTAATGACAGATCACGTTGGCCAAAACACGACAAGAACCGCGTTTTCGAAAGATGTTGCGAGAAAACACAGACATTTGCATCCGGACGGAATTAAATTTCTCAGAGGACCTCTGAGTTTGGCAAAAAACAGTAGATAAATTGCTCTGGAATTTTTTGGGAGGTCGTCAGAGAAAAACACAGACACGGCCGATTCGTACGGGATTGTACATGAGTTATTTAATTGACAGAAAGCTGTTTTGAAACCAAACCCACTCCGAGTTACAGGCCATTTCTTGCTATGTACCTGCAACCGTTTAACTGGCAGATGCTTTCTATTATTACAGCGCAGAAGAGGTCTTCTTCAAACCCCAAACAGGTGGTTGCATTTTTACAGCTCTCACACATAGCTCAGATACGGGATAAAGAATTTATTTTGGAAACTCTCACCCTATTTTCCTTCCCGCCTACTGACCTCTGTCACAATATAACCAGACCCCCTGAACAAATACAGTATCAGCTCCAGAAAGCTGTGGGTTGAGATCCTATGAGATGTCAGACAGCAAATAAAGTAATAATCTACTATAACCAACACGTACAGTATCAAATGTAATTCAAGTGTGAACGGGTTCAAATATGGAACAGAATTCGAGTTGAAGCATCTGTGTTATGTCAACACGAAGCATTTCCCCTCCTACTTCGACCACAACAACATTTCACATGACAAACAAACTCATAGATAAAGTCAAAATGTAGCCTAGCTGACCTACCAGGTATGATCTTCATGAAGTTTGGATGTCTGAAACAGAAGGGATGACCAACAAGAGCAAGAATAAAGATAAAGAATGAGCCTCCGTTTGTTTGGTCAGCGCTGTGCCCTTCTTATTTTTGACGACCCATGCCTGCTGTTGGGATATGTCAGCTCTGCTTCCCCTGGTGGCTTTGCTATTAGGTGGGTGGAGGCAGAGGGGGGCACTGGAGGGTTGGGGTGAGGGGCGTGAGCCACAGTATGAGAGGGGATATAAGACCTTGTGCCGATATAAATATATCAAGCAGGGTGAGCTGCTCATATAGGCACACTTAGAAAATGATGAAACCGTTGTGGCCTTTCTTTGGCTTGAGAGGACCTGATAGAGATCAGTTTGTTATGGGTTGATGGTGGAGTTATTCTATGACACCGCATCATAAAGCTCTTGGTTGCTCTTGGCACCAGAATGCCATTTTCATTGACGTTTATATGGAATAATTGGCATGAATAAGGCTTATAATATACTGCATAGTTTCTGTTTAACAATTCCAAACCACATGAGTGCCAGTGTATTTTTTATTGCATTTAAATGTGGAATGAAGTAATGGGATGCTTGGCATGGCTTGAATTTTTTTGCCTCTTTTGAGCTATATCATGAGCCTTTTGAGACCTCCCATGGTGCCAGACATATGCTAAATATACTATAGTTTACAGCAGTGCACTTAAATTTGCATATGTGATTATTAATCCTCGTGTTGACAGTATGTTTACTTTATGTATGGCTGGACTTAAATTTGGTATTTAATGGAATCAACACTTGGCACTTGTGCATTTCTTTTTCAAGTAGCAGCTTTTACACTGAAACCAATCACCTAAAAACATGCGATGAAGACTTAACTGATATCAACGGTCTAATTAAAGTGGTTTAATTTTAGATAGGGGTCAGACTCCATTACAGTGGCTGCCACTTTATGATCCCAAGAAAAGATTACTCGCTTTATCAAACACATTTGACACAGTTGCAAAATCAACGGCTGACCAAAACCCATGTGAATAAAGTTTCTACTATGGTAAACAAAAACATTATTTTGCATGATGATGCATCCACACCAGTGCAAGAACAGTCAGTCTGTGAGACAACAAAAATTACTATGAGCCTAAACTGTCACACTGTTTGTGAGAAATGCCGGCGGGGAAATCAAGTAGGAGTTCGTGCTTGTCTTTAAAGATGCTCGCCTGGGGAATTTTAATTATGCTGAGAGATTCAAAAGGAGTTGATGACATTTTTGTCACGAACACCACAGAACATATAAACTCTGTCCTTGTAATATTACGTCACAGTCTCACGGCAAGTCGTGTTATAGTAACGAAAATTGTGAATAATTTATTCGTGTTTGATGACACGAATTTCCGATGTTTTTCGTGTCTCTGTCTTTTTCGTCCTTCCCAGCACGAATTTCTATCAACGGCTGTTCTTTTCTGTGGCACGACTTTCTTTATCGTGTCATTTCATCGTTCTTTCCTATTTTTTTATTATTTTTTAATCATTGACGCTTGGGGTTAGGGTTAGATTCGGGGTTTGCATTAGGATGTAACTTTTTGCATTGGTTTCTACATGTTTTTTTGTCCACTTTTCAATAGTTTGCCTGTGCATTCAGATCTTAATGATTAATGGTAAACAAACTTGACCTGCTGTCCTCGAAGAAAGAGAGCAGTGAAGGAGGAGATGGGGAGGAGGAGGGATGTCGGAAAAACTGCAGCTGGACCCGGAGGCCGGAACGCTGCCTTATAAACGCCCACAATGATGATTGACAGACCTGAATGTTTAGGCTCCTCTTGAACCTACGTTAAGAACTACAATTAAAACTATTCTCGCCTGGAGTTGGGGTTAGAGTTGGGGTTTGGGTTAATAAATCGCAGAAAGTGATTCTAACCCAAACCCCAAGTGACAATGGTCAAAAAATAGAAAAGAACGATGAGAAAACAAAACATAAAATGACACAATAAAGAAAGTCGTGCCACAGACACGAACAACAGCGGAACAGAAATTTGTGTTGGGAAGGACGAAAAAGACATTTGTGTCCAGAGACACGAAACACGACTTGCCGTGAGACTGTGTTGAATATTATTTCAGTGAAACATATAATAAATCATTTACATTTTACTGTCAGTAGAAGCACAGATGTTTTTTGAAGTGGCATTAAGATTCCTGAGACAAAAACACCCTAAAGGTGTTCAGGCCTGGGCTTTATGCTGTTCAGTCAAGTTCTTTCACATCAGACTCTATCAACCACCTTTATATTATTTATATATTTAATTATTAAAGAGATAGTTCAGCCAAAAAATACAAATTTAAACCTGTATGAGTTTCGCTATTCTGTTAAACGCAAAAAAATTAAGTTTGATCATAGATAAGGCTTATAATATATTGCAAATATTACACAGTTGACTTCCATGGTATTTCTTTTTTTAAATATCTTCCTTTGTGTTTAACATAACAAACAAAAACCTCATACAGGATTTAAACAACATTAGGGAGATTAAATGGGTAAACTATTCCTTTAATGTCATGCTAGCATCTAAGGTATGTTTGTACTTATGGCAAGAACTGGTTATCTACACAAGTTTATCAATACACATGACAGGGAAAGGGCAATTTGACCTAACCTGCATGTTTTTGGACTGTGGGGGGACCGAAGTATCCGAAGCAAACCAACGCTGACACAGGGAGAACATTAAAACTCCACTCATGAAAACATCCTGACCAGGCAGAAGCTCGAACCAAGGACCTTCTTCCTTCAGTTATACACAATTATATACACAAAATCTACACAAGTCTCAAGACTGGAAACTGAACAGCATGATACTGAGTGTAGAAAGGAAACTTTTCTGGACAAATGCCTGCAACACACTGCAACAATGGCTTAAGTGCCATTCATCCGAATCAATGCCATTTCTGTCCCCAGAACAATGTACTGTATAAAAATGCAAGAAAACTATATAATTTAAAACTTGAATAAAAACTACATAGAACACTGAATCTCTATACTTTACCTTTAAATACAAAGCACGCAAATGGCACCGATTCAACTATCATATTAAAATCATATTCATAAACTACTGTTCACATTTATGTATTTGTTCTAATGCTTTCATTTGAATTAAACAAACATTTCCTGGAACTTCTGTTCATCCAGTTGCTGCAGGAACTACTTGCTAATTGGTTTACTCATTTTTATAAAGTCACACCATCAGCCATTGATAGAATAAGATACATGTTGACATCTTAAAGGCCAGATAGATTTTGCTTCTCTGAATTTAACTTTAGATGACTCATATACTGTATCACAATCACATGCCATTGAGAACATCAGAGGGTCTGTCACAACATCACAAACATGCAGGAATGTGTGCTGGAGGTGGACAAAGAATCACAAACAGCACACTGACACAATACAGTGTTACTTACAGTGGACAATGCTACTAAAGATCAAACTTCTGCTTATAGACAACAGACTAAAGACCATGTCCATATACAGACATTTTTCCCAGTTGAAAGGAAATTTCATGTAGTTAATTTATCAATGTATGACTGAGCACCTGTTGAAATGCTTCATCTGAAGGCGATAGAAATAGAACGGCTATGAGCTCTGGACATACAGTAGGGGGCAGCAGAAAATTACTTAAGATGCGTATAATGTCAAACACATCTGACTTGAGTTTGACTTGTTTTCATATTGGCTGACATCTGAGCATAATATAGTAAAACTTATGGGTCCACTTCGAATCTAATAGCATTCAGCTGGAGTTCTGGAATTCTTATGAGAATGTGACTTATCCAAAGTTATGATAAACAGACTAGCAAACACATTAAAACAAAAGACTGATCATCTGTGTATCTTTCCTAAGTGAGACACCTACTAAACACACCCTTTAGATTGTGCCAAATCTAAATACTTACTGTCAAAGCTTCACACAACCCATGATCCGGCAACTCCCACGAGCTTTGCTGCAATATATTTCAAACTATACCACTCCAATATACAAAATACAATGCTAAATGCTAACAGTTTTTATTAACATTCTTGCATTTAGACACGTGTGCAACCACACAACTGGAATCCACATGAAAACAAGAACAAAAGCTGCACACATTCCAAAGATTTATTTTGCACAAGCTGGTAGAGATGGAGTTGAGTAAGACATGGAAGAATTTGGGATGAATAACCTTATCTGCAGTATGCCCCATTACATAATACTGAAAGCAGCCACAAGACCCCAGTTAATAGCTGATCCCTGAAAACCAAAGACAAGGGAGAACAAACCACAGGAAATAACCAAACACACATGCTTCCTGCAACAATGGCATACTCCATTCTACAGGTTTTGTTGTTTCATGAGTCTCAAATGGTATAAAATAGTTGTTGTTTCCCTCGGAGAACAAATTACTACAGCACTACATTGTGCCTGGCAACAGGGTGGGAAGAACTGACATCAAACATTGTTGTCCAGTCAGAAACAAAGTGCTGGTTAACTGCTTATTATAACCGGTCTGGTTTTCCCCTTCCAGACCAATAAAACCTCACTAGAAAATCACAATCTAGTCACAAGCAAAAGGGAATAGAAAAAAAGTGATTGCGAAACTTTTGATGCATAATTTGATGTTTTGGGTGTGGGTGTCAATCACTAACAGAGGTTAATGTCTTCAAGTCAAGTGGAAATATGCCCAGATTTTTGACTGCAGAAAGAAACAGTAGCAAACATGAAAGGTTGAATAAAAATGCCTCCAAAGAACATTGTGACATTTTATGACTTTTGAAACATTATATGCTGCAGCACATGCATGCTTCACTGTTAACAACATAACCTGCTGTTTTTTAATCCTCGAGAAATTAGCCACAATTCGCTCTCCACAATTCCACCTATATACAATGTTACACGCCTTTCCAGCACAGCATGCCCGGCAGCCTAATAACAGCACAACTATTCCAACACCACAGCAGTCACCTTGAACCTCCCACACAGCAAATACAGATGTAACTGACATGAAAAGAACATGAGAGAAAGAGGACAGACAGAACAGTAAAGTTTTTTTTACCTTCTATGAAGTTGGGGAAGGTCTTTTGCTCTGGCTCTTGCAGTGAATGATCCCAAAAAGTCTCTTTGTCAGGACTCTTCAGGATTCCCCGCTCTATGGCCAGTTCCTCCAAGACATCATAGTCCAAATCATCTCCTGGAATTTCTTGCAAAGGAGGTGCAACAGGTTGATCTGAACCAGGACTGGCAATCTGTTGCACCTCAACCACTTCTTCTACCACAACGATCTTCTTCCGCATGGCTTCGTCTACGGGCTGCTTTTGCGCGTCACAGGTGAGCTCTACAGAGAAAGGATGGCCAACGTTGACAGGCTGTGGAGGGGCCTTGCTATCCGACAGCCTGTTCTGCCTTTCTTTGCTCTGCTGTGTTTCAGGAGCAGCAGAGTGTTGTGCAACACTGGGAGGTTCCCTGTGGTCAGGGAGGGGGTTGGACTGAGCTGAAACTGCTGCTGCTGACGCTGAGGCTGCCGGTGCTTCCCTCTGTCTCTTGGTGGAGGACGTTTTTTCTTTTGGAGCCTCCTGTTTCTCAGCCGAGGGCTGAGCAAGCTCCACCTCCCTTTTGTGAACTGGGGCCTCACTCTGTACAGCTTTTGACTGCATACACTCCACAGTGTGCATTCCTTCCGATGATGTCTTTGCAGAATCATTTGTTACAACTTGCTCCGGATCTTCGACCTTTGCAGGGTCGACTTTACCGGAATCCTGGGCTGTTGTCGCTTTTGCCTCGACCTCAGGGGGAGTTTTATCAGCCGATTTCTGTTTCTTCTTCTTTCCTTTTGAAGGTTTTGATTTAGCCTCTTCAGCAGCAACCGGTTCCCCAGTCGATGATTTTTGTTGACTTGAATCCCTTACTCTGGGTGTCGCTGTTGTAGATTCCAATTTCATTGCAGTTTGCTGAGTTACCTCTGAAGTCTTACTTGTGTCAGTTAAACTGAAGTTTAACTCTGCATCAGAAGCTGTAGATGGTGATTGAGATACAGGGCTGGAATCAGCCTTATGACTTTTAACTGGTGACATGACCTCAGTAGTAGAGATAGCTTTAGCCTCAATCTCCACCTTTTCTGTTTTCTGTGACAAATTAATTTCTGATTTCGCTTCAGCAGTGTCCATTGTAAAATCAGCTCTATTTTTAAACACAGATTGCATTTCTGATTCTGCAGGCTTGTCAGGTATTTGTGTGGTAACAGAGTTATTTGTCTTCACCTCAGGTACACACACGGCAGGCCCATGATTCGGTGCAACAGAGGTATCGATTGTAATGGCTGCATTTGCATTAGTGAGAGGTTGTTCCTCCACAGCTTTTTGTTTTTTCTCCACCTTTGGTTTTGAGGAAATAGGTTGAGGAGCATCAATATTAGTTATGTTATCACCTGTTACTTTGGATGTTGTTTTCTGAGAGACTTTGATATCCTTGGTGTTTTCTTTATCTGCTTTAATAGGGACAGAAGACATGGATGATTCAACTGTTATTGTTTCAGATGATGAGAAAACAGCCACATCCTTAACAATTTCAGTCACAACTTTTTTCTGTGTTTTCTCCACCTTCACCACTTCTTCACTGGGTTTTTCTGCTTTAGTGTTGACAGAAGATTTGGACGATTTTACTGTAACTGACTCTGGTACTGAAGAAACATTTGAGACATCCTTCACAATATCAGTCACATCTGTTTTCTCCGCCTTTAGCACTTCGTCCTTGGGTTTCTTGTTGTCTGCCTCAGTAAGTTCAGAAGACACGGATGATTTAACTGTAACTGGCTCAGCTTCTGAAGAAACATTTGAGACATCCTTTATCATTTCAGTCACAACTGTTTTCTGTGTTTTCTTCATCTTTGGTTTTAAGGGAGCATCTGTAGCGTTTTTGCTATCACCTGTAGATGTTGTTTCCTGAGAGACCTTGATAGCCACATCTTCTTTGTTTTTTTCTTTTTCTGCTTCGGTGGAGACAGAAGACTTGGAGGATTCTATTGTAGTTGACTCAGATGTTGAAGATACAAGCACATCCTTAATAATTTCAGTCACAACAGTTTTCTGTGTTTTCTTCACCTTTGATTTTGATGAAATAGGTTGAGGAGCATCCATATCTATTTTGCTATCACCTGTGGTGGTTGTTTTTTGAGAGACTTTGATAGCCATCTCTTCCTTGGGGTTTTCTTTCTCTGCTTCAGTGGGAACAGAAGACATTGAGGATTCAACTGTAATTGACTTAGATGATGAGGACACAGGCATATCCTTAATCATTTCAGTCACAACAGTTTTCTGTGTTTTCACCACCTTTTCAACCACTTCTTCCTTGGGTTTCTCTTTGTCTGCTTCAGTAAGTTCAGAAAACACAGATGATTTAACGGTAACTGGCTCAGCTTCTGAAGAAACATTTGAGACATCTCTAATAATTTCAGTCACAACTGTTTTCCTTGTTTTCTTCTCCTTTTGTTTTAAGGGAGCAGGATGAGGAGCATCCATGGATTTTTTGCTGTCATCTTTAGATGATGTTTCCTGAGAGACCTTGATAGCCACATCTTTGCTTTTTTCTTTCTCTGCTTCAGTTGAGACAGAAGACATTGATGATTCAATGGTAATTGACGTAGATGATGAGGACACAGACACATCCTTAATAATTTCAGTCACAACTGTTTTCTGTGTTTTCTTCACCTTTGATTTTGATGAAATAGGAGCATCCATATCTATTTTGCTATCACCTGTGCTTGTTGTTTTTTGAGAGACTTTGATAGCCATCTCTTCATTGGGTTTTTCTTTCTCTGCTTTAGTGGGGACAGAAGACATTGAGGATTCAACTGTAATTGACTTAAATGATGAGGACACAGGCATATCCTTAATCATTTCAGTCACAATTGTTTTCTGTGTTTTCACCACATTCTCAACCACTTCTTCCTTGGGTTTCTCTTTGTCTGCTTCAGTGCGGTCAGAAAACATGGAGGATTTCATTGTAACTGGCCTAGCTTCTGAAGAAACATTTGAGACATCCTTCATAATTTCAGTCACAACAGTTTTCTGTGTTTTCTTCGCCTTTGATTTTGATGAAATAGGTTGAGGAGCATCCACATCTATTTTGCTATCACCTGTGGTTGTTGTTTTTTGAGAGACTTTGATAGCCATCTCTTCCTTGGGTTTTTCTTTCTCTGCTTTAGTGGAGACAGAAGACATTGAGGATTCAACTGTAATTGACTTAGTTGATGAGGACACAGCCACATCCTTCACAATCTCAGTCACAACTGTTTTCTGTTTTTTCTCCACCTTTGGTTTTGAAGAAGCAGAAAGAGAAGCAGTTGTTTTGCTATCACATGTTTCTGTGGATGTGGTTTTCTGGGAGACCTTGAATGCCACCTCCTCCTTGGGTTTCTCTTTGTCTACTTCAGTGAGTTCAGAAAACATGGAGGATTTCACTGTAACTGACGCAGCTGTTGATAAAACATTTGACACTTCTTTGGGTTTTTCTTCAGATTTTACTGTAATTGACTCAGCTGACGAGGAAACATTTGACTTCATATTTTTGTTCACAGCCATTTTCTGTGTTTTCTCCACCTTCAGTTTTGAAGCTGCAGAATGAGGTGCATCCTTAGTTGTTTTGCTGTCACTTGTTACTGTGGATGTAGTTTTCTGAGAAACATTGATATACACATCCTCCTTGGATTTGTCTTTGACTGCTTCAGTGGGGATATGAGACATGGAAGATTGTGCTGCAATTGATCCAGATGATGAGGAAATAGTTTCAGTCAAAACCGTTTTCTGTGTTTTCTCCATCTTTGGTTTTGAAGGAGTAGGATGTGGAGCATCACCTGTGAATGTGGTTTGCTGAGGGATCTTGACAGCCACCTCTTCTTTGGCTTTTTCTTTAACGGCTTCAGTGGGGACAAAAGACATTGAAGATTCCATTGTAATTGCTTCAGCTTTTGTTGACACTGTTGGCACACCCTGAACATTTTTGGTCACAACTGTTTTCTGTATTTTTTCTACCTTTTGTTTTAAGGAACCAGGACGAGCAGCTTCCTTAGCTGTTTGGCTTGTGGATGTAAACATTTCTTCTATGTTTTTCTCTTTAATTACTTCCACTGTTGATGAAACAGTTGGCACATCCGACCTTAAATCAACCTTTTGTGTCTTCTGGATTAGTGCTGTCTTGGTACATTCCCTGAGTTCCATGTCCATCATCCTTTCCTGTTTGACAGGCTTGACATGATGAGATTCAAAAGGCGGCATATTGGAGATTGTATGCATAGCAGCCTTTTTTCTAACACTTGGTTCCATCTCTTTGGTGTGACTTTGAGAAAGCATGGGCTGGTCCCTGGGTTCCCATGATTCTTTGGGTTTAATCTGACTGCTTCCTATTGGACGGCCTCTAAATCTTGGTGTTTTCTCATTGGATTCCATCATTTCCGCCTCGTCACTACTCATCATTTTGCGGCGGTATTCCTGTCGATCAAGCACAGCCTCTTGCGTTTCTGTGCCCATCCTACCTGGTTTGGGAACATAAGAGGTTGGACCCTGAACGGTTTGTACCCGTGCCCCCTTTGGGGCGATGGGCAGAGTTGCAGCTGGCCGTCGTACTCTCTGTAGTGGAGTGGGCACGATCTCTGAAGGCAAATGCAGGTAATCACGCAAGTAAATAATTCCTGGGTTAGTAAGATACCAGTAGAAATGCCTCCATGCAAAGGTCTCCCTCACATATGCCCTGGACTTCAGTGAACCCATAGCTCTGATCACGTGCAGGTTGTCCACACCAGGAATCTCAGGATGCTTGATCTGCGGCCGCTTGTCTTTCTTGGCCACCATGACGCCATCCCGAAAGAGACGCTCATAGATAGCTCTCAGGTTATCAAGGGGCATTACCATTCCAGCCACCATCGTGCTTCCTTTGTCTCACAGCGTATGAGTAAACAGGAACAGCAATGCCAATAAAGAACGAATCAGTGAATGACCTCACTCCTCTAGGTCCTGCAGCAGAGCCGGCTGCCACGTGCTAATAATTCAATCAAGAAAGCTAAAAATAAATACAACCTGAAAGTCCTTGTTTGTCTGTTGTTGTTCAGCTAACTTCCCTCCTCAGAAAAAGTTTCTTCTTTCTTCCTAAACTTTCTCAGAGGCCAAGGAAAAACTTAGAGAAGGAAAACTGTTCCCTTCTGTAACCAGCCTTCCTTGCAAGTGAGCATAGTCCGAACTGGCAAAGCTGCAATGAGAAGGGGTGTGTGTAATAAGAGAGAAAGAGAGAGAGTACTGTGAGCCAGCCAGCCCCTCCCACCTCAGTCAAGCAAGAAAGAAACTGTTAGAATAAAACAGCCGGGTCGACACACGCTTAACAGTTGTGACATATGGCTCGAAGTAAATACTTTCATAGATAATCACTAAAAGTTTACCAAAAAAAGACAACTCTAAAAATAGTCAAAAGAAGTGCCGGTTCAGCACACCTACGTCTCACTGAAGCATGTGTACAGCAGTGTCCATGAGGAACCACCCACTGCACTTTTACAGCACATGTAACACAGCCCGGGGTGTGTTAGACAGTCTTACAAACCAACAGAGTAGATTGGTCATTGAGAACTTAGGTGAGGTAAAATGAGACGCCCTTTACATATGTCACACACCCCTCTAGGCAAGTTTACACACTTTATATCATGTGACAAAACACACCTTTTCCTTTAAGACACCTTACAAATCTTTAGATGCCATGAGTGCTGTTTTACGTTTGGTTATTTGACCACGTGCTATATGCAAATAGGAGCGGCAGGTACTCATTTTGATAAGAGAAAAATAGGTTGGCTTAGAGGATATGAGGATGAAAATACTATACAACTGATGAATAAACCTGATACTATACAGGAAGAAAAACAATACAGATTTCAATGAAAAGCAGTATGAAACATCTTAATACACCCAGCAGATCCAATAAAAATCCAGCACAAATTTTTTTGGTTTAGCTCAGATCCTTGTTGTGCAATCACATGTAGAAAAACAATAGGCTAGAACAGAAAAGCAGATGTTAATATTTAAGCTCGTACTGAGGCTAAGGCAAATTTAAAATGCAGATATTTGGTTGCTGGTTTGTGTTTTACATAAATGACGCAGCATTAATATAGTTTTTTTCTCTTACAGTAACATCCATATTTAGTTATGGAAAATTTGCTAAAGAAAAAAAAATAGTTTTATATGAGCACTGTTGGCACTAAAGTGACATGATGCAACAGTGTGAAACACACAATTTGTTAAGATCTCTATATATCTCTCAATATAGCTTATGTATTTTAGCTTCCACAGTATGAGAGCGTACACTAAATAAAGATCTGTGCGATGCTAACCTTTCAGAGGAACCAAGAATACGTTGCCAGATTTGTGAGGGAGAGAAAGGCAGGACAGACACAGACAGATGCAGAAACGGAGCGCAGAAAGTGAGAAGGCTTGCGTTTCACCAATTGTCTATTATGGCTTCTGGAAAAACTCAATCGATACTTTATAATGCAGCCTCTTCATCACTGCAATTACCATTTTTTCTGGTAGGAAAAAGTGGTCGCACACGCAGCACTGCAAACCTCAGACGGACCGCTCACAAATGTTGTGATTTTAATCACCATGGAAACAGACATACAGTGTGTCATTTCCGGGAAAGTCAAAGATCCTCTTTCGCCCCTCTCCAGCGTCATGAAAATAACCTCGTGGGCAGCTGTGTGGGACATCACAGCACACGTACTAAAGAACAACCTGATCGGTCAGATATAATTGAGTGAGATGATGTGCACAAGTTAAATTGCATGATGCAAAGATATGGAAATAGTGTAACAACAGTGACAATAACTTGTTCAATTAAATTCATTTGAATAATGTTTTGAAAAAATGTATTCAGAAATGATTTACTTGATTTTTTATCAGTATAATTTTACTTAGCATTTGTTTTTAATTAACTATTATTTTACCTTACCTTTATATTTATAATATAGCCGAAATACATATAATCTAATACAAGTTTCAAGGACTTGAATTTGTACTATACAAAAAAATCTTTGTGGTATTCAGTTTCGTAAGAAGGGGCAGTAACATATCTTTGATTCTTTCATTTTTCTTTACGCTTGTAAAAACACCTTGGGGCATGAGTTTTCGGCCTGACTGGTTTTGGCTGAAAGCTCAGTTTAAAAGTCTCATAAATAATTCAGATTGAAAGACAAGAGGACAAAAGTGTGCATTTATCAACGAGATTGATATGTTCTTTACACTAAATATTATTATACATAAAATAGTTCATACTGCATATAATGCTTTATACTACATATTATGTATGTATATAGGATTTATTGTTTTCCTTACCTTTATACGTTGTTTTGGATAAACTCTTCTGCTATTTTAATACCTAACTCTAATAGGCCTAAATGTATATGTATATGCATGTATTAAACATGAACGCACTAGTGCACTTATGCCATGGGACAGCTTTACAAAAATAACATTTCTAAAAGCAGGTGAGATTTTTTGATCCTGTGTTTTGTTCCTGTATTTTTTGAATGTATATTCTTAAAGGAGCTCACTCTGCACAATGTTTCTCCATGCAGAAAATAAGGTATTGTTTATGAAATAAAGATAAAAAGACAACAGAAAATGAATTAGAGGTCATCTAATCTAATCTACAACTGACTACATGCCCAGTTTCCTAGAATAGATATGGATAGCTGGATACGTGCCCAAAAGTGTTCGCTAAAGCTCAAAAACACGTGCCTTCCCCCTTCAATCTGCTGACAAAGGTCGACATGCCCAAGAGGTCAGTTTTGCATGTGTCCCTGGAAACAGAGGGACTCAACCAGGTGAAATATAATTAATGACCATGTGACCTTTTTTAACATACGTAAAATATCAGAATTCTCATGAATAGGCCACCATCAGGCATAAAAAATCTAATTTGGGATGCTAATTTTGGGAAGATCAAAAGAGCGAATTGGGCATTACTGGCAGTTGCATCACAGTGTCACAGGCAAGTTCGTGGTTTCAGATGTCTTTGGATCTAAACTAGAACAATGCATGAACAGTGGAGCATGATTTGCAAAAACGACTCTACAATGCAAATCGATCCGAGTACACAGAATGCAGCTCTGTTAATAAGGTCATAGCCTTTCTAAAGTACACAATACACTCTATAGCTTTCCAACCCAATATTTGCTAACACACTGAAGTCATCTTTTGGTATTGTGCTGTTGTGTACCTCTAGCCTTACTGGAAAATTATGTATTTCATTTTTATTGTGTAAGCATATGCAAATTAGGAAGCAGCAAATATCATAACAGTCAGATCTACAAACGTTCAAGTGTTAGGTGGACGTGCTGTACCTGACGGTGTGTACAGAGCTTTAGTGTCAACACGGCTATGGGCTGTAGTGTCTCCCATCAAAACCACCAATATCACCTCTGACCTCCAGCACCTGTTCACACCCAAGATGAAACTGAATCGTACTATGCTCTCATGACTCTCACTATGCCAAATATGGATGGAAGGCGGATCACCGTTGCAACTTTGATCACAAATATGATCTGCAACATAGATCGCATCTTACTTATCATTCAGTTTTCTGTGGTGCCTTTACTCACAGTGTACAATACCTAAACTAGCCAATCACACAGTCACTTAGTGCTAAATGAGGCACAGTGTAGTACTAGTATGTGTATTTAAAGGGTCTCGGGGACGTGCTCTGATAAGTGACCACAAAAGGCTGAATATAAATCCTAAAATAGGCAACAGTACTCACCTGTTTCTTAAACAGTCTTTAAAATAGAAGTGCAAATGAGTGAATCCCATGAAGAAACGTACAGGTCATATTTCAGCCCAAAAATTACATTAAAATTTATTTACACCTATTTCAAGACGGCCATTACAATAATGACTATAAGATTAATTCACATTGTGGAAGGGGAGAGATGGCTTTAACTGTCATGAAAATAGGATTTTATACCAAATATAATTTTCTTTATTTTAATTAAATAATTCAGACATTTCTTGTGGTTTCCATGTGATTCACACAGAAAGTCCTAATACGCCTCTGTGTTCCTCAGAATGTCCCACACAGAACAAATAAATACTCAAGAAGTACATTTGAAATGTAATTCATTTCTGAACACAAGGAAACTAGCACGGAGGCAACAGCAGTTCCCTTGTAGCTCATAAAAGAAAAATTTCTGCACATTCCAATCATTTCTCCTACAACAAACAACAGAAACTGACATGAAAAAGCAAGCCAGAAGACTTTTGGAGATGTGCACATGGCTCTGGTGATAAAGATGACATGTGCCCACAGGACTATTGCCGTAGCAGAGAGAAATAAGCGATAATTGGTGCTCATGGGAAAGATTTTACTGCTGAAGCTAAACCAAGCCAGTAAAGCGCTGTTTCCAAGGTGTACCTATAACATTTCTGAGATGGAGGAAATTCTCATGCGGACAGAAATTTTCGTAAACCACTGCTTGTTCTGTTAAACCACTTCTAATGAGAAAACAACACCCTTTCTTTCCCAAGTGAATGAAAATATCGTCTTAGCGACAAGTACTGCACCTTTACAAGTGTAATTAGGAACACAAATGAAAGCAATGATCTTTGCACTTTTTTAAAGACAAATTAGGTAGTGTTAGGCAGCTTTATGTTTGCACATAAACTATGATGGAAATACATTAAGGGATGGATTCACAAACATACATTTAAAAAAAACATTACTGGTGTACATCTTGAGGATAAACAATGGCACTGGTATATTTTAAGATGTCAATGCAAGCTGTTTTCAGTTAAGACTTGAGCCTGGGACTAGACTTGAGCTTTTTCTGGGAAACAGACCCTCACTAAATAAATTAGCACATCAAGAAATAATGTCTATTCAACATTTGAAGTGGATCAAAACCATAAAATGCCAAATGCATAAATAAATAAAATGTTTGAGAATCAGACACAGTCAATCAATTTATGTCTAAACTACATACAACAAGCTTTCACATAAATATATTTATGCCAATAATATTTAGCTTGTCTGGAACTGAGCACACATTCATCCATTATGAATAACACTAATAAGACTTTAATAAGACATTCATTCTACACTAATACGATTTTGCTTTTCTTTCCATGTCTTGTCCTCAAACTCGAGGAAACTGAGACTAACAGATCCAGTTCTTGCTGCCTTAAAGCTCATCACACCACTGATCTACTGGCCTTCCTTTAACGTGATGCCTAGTCGATGTCTGACCAGTGACCACCGACCGCTTCATTTCAAAATGTTTAATTCTTAATAAATCTTATAGTACAGTATATTTCTAATTACACTTTTTCCTATAGACCCTTTAATCTCCAACGCCACTGTGACGCCATCGCTCTAGCTGGAGGCAAAAAATAAGTAGGAACTCATAGCAGGGCGCTAAAAGTTTGAGGTTTGGACTTTAAAATGTCACCTTGTTGTGTTTTTGGCTGCCAGAATAGAAGGAACAGGAATTTTGTTTCAAATATAAAGTTTTGCTGGATCCCGGCAGCCATTCCTTCGCAGAAATCAAGAATAAAATTGTGGTTGATGCAATACGGAGTACAGACTGGACGGAGAAGATCATAAATAATGCTTATGTTTGCAGTGCACTTTTCATATCAGGTAAAATAATCTATGCATATTTACTGGTGTGTTGGTTTTATCTAGTACAAATCAGCAAGTTTCTGTTTTATAGGTGAAAAGTTGCCAACCTTCAATATTGTTTAGCTTAAATATTAAACAACGCGAACATACAGCGAATGATGTGTGTGCCATCCTTTGAATGGTCTCTTAATATAATCCACACTGCTAATCATAGTTAGCCCAGCGATAGGTTACATTAGACAATAAGCCTGGACAAAATTCCCCAAAACACCCGAAATTAACTCATAAGTTGTCTAGGAAATATCCAAAACCTGGTTAAAATTGCGAGAGTTAATTTACAAAAATACCTGTCACGGTCCCGCAGAATCAGTGACTGTAAATATTTGTTCACACAAGAATACCTTCTTCTGCATCCATGTTTAATAAATCTCTCCTAAACCGTGCTAGCTTAAGCTTGTCAAAGTTGCTCTGCGGCTCTTTCTGCCTCCAGCTAAGCCCCGTCCACACAAATATGTCACAATGTTTACCAACTTTAAAAGGGTCTATTGGGTCGCCTCACTGTGCATTCATACTGCCACCGGCGAGCAGCAGCGTGGTACGTCATGTACAGCGTGACCGTAGAGAAGAGTTGAAATCAGCTCAACTTTATGGTAATGAGATATGACGCGGTTTGGCGGCAACCAATCGGAAAGCAGAAACGTTCGGCGGCAACAAATTGAAAGGCGGAAACCTCCGCTTGAGAGGATTCCAGAGAATGCATTCGAGCATTCACTACACCTTTCCAATAGTGTCATTAATAGGGCAGGCAGAGCTTTTATTGATGCTCTCACCGGTGGTGGTGTGAAAGCACAGTCAGTCCGCACCAATTGCGTCCTGCAACTTTTAATTTAAAGAAAAAAATTTATTCCCATCAAATTTTATAATATATTATTTAATATAGAGTATATTTCTATAGTATCAGCTAAGTCTGTCTCTCTCTCAAGTGTTTTTTTTCTCCCAAGTACTTTTTCCCCTAAAAGGGTTTTTCTAATAGGAGTTTTTTTAACCCCTTGTCAGCATACATTGTCAGCTTACTTTTTAAAAGTTGCATTATTACTCTGCTCACTAGTATGGTTTAATCTAAGTCACTGTACTTTGTCACTTAAAATTTTTACTAACTTAAATATATAATATTTTAATAAATTAATCAAACTAAATAAAATAAAATGCCAGACCCAAACCCTGTCAGGATTGGCTTACTGGCTATAACCTCTCACTCCTAACTCTTGGACATGCTCTTACTTTCTTAAAATATCATTTGTTGCATTAAACAAAAAGGCTAAGGACCACAAATTCAATTTCACTGATCATTTGTGCCATTTTACCAGGAAGTGACGGTTTTATCCTCTGACGTCAGAGGTATATGGCGTGGGAGCAGAGGAAATAATCCTAACTTGGTTTGGAGTCTTCAGTGGCTATGGAAAAGTTGTAAAAGTATGTAGCATGGCAAAAAATACAAGTCTCCTTTGTGTTCTCCACAACATGAGTCATGGATCTCAGTGATTTGTCCATTTCCTCAGTGGAAAGAAATACAGAGTCTCAGATTATCCGTCACCCGTCTGGCCACCGCTCAAGAAATGTTCGGCACACACTTCTCAAAGGTGCAGCGGGAGAGGGAACAGATCTCCCCAGAACATTGGATAGCTCTGTGGTTACCCTTTTAAAGCTTAGCTGAGGTAATGAAGGTTGTGGAGGTCTTAGATGTTTCTTCTAAAATGACTCTGGATAAAGGTGACACAAAGGAGATAACTGTTGTAATAAGATAAATGCATATCGCACAGCTTGATCTCTGAATTTGATGGGAAATTTGTGAGCACATGTCTCTTTTAAATCTAGAGAAGACAAACAGGTAAGATTTTTGTAATGATGTTTTCTAAGGAGAAATGTCTAAGAAGTATCCGACTCCATTTTAGCTCCAGGAATAATTGAGTTTTTTCCCTGTGGTACCAATCATTGTGAAAACCAATGCAAAGTCAGCAACTTTTTACACTGTTCTCATGTTCTTGCATGCTTCCCAATCTAATTGTCTGTTACATGTCTACTAATAAAAGACAGGTTTGGAGTTGGAGCGTGATAGCATGGAAGTAAAACACAAGAATGCTTTGTGAGCAGTAAACAACTCCAGAGGAAAGACTCTCGGCTGAGGTTGTTAGGAATTTTAAACAGCTCTGATTTCCAAACTCTCCTTTCTATGAGCACAGGAGGAGAGGCAGTACTGTTAATGAATCTCACATCAGTGTGGGATTAAGGCCATTTTACAGCTTCACTGCATCTTATAAGAATAAAAGGGAACATTTTGCTCTCAGCTGCTGGAAGAATCATTGTGATCAGCTTGATCCGTTTGCTCAATGGTCATTAACGTTAGGTCCAGACAGTCATAACGAAACCTGGGAACCAACATCCCTTCCTTCTTGGTTAAATTTCAGGGTGGTTGATCACCAGCATGCATCGTGATCTGTATAATTGAGTCAAACAGCTTTACCAGCTGTGTTTTGGCTGTTCCGGGTGGATGCAAGAGCCGATCCCAAGTGTCTTTGATTATTCATTCTCTAAATACAGCCTCTGGTTTCACCTGTTTTATCAACAAAGCAATAGCACACCATCTCATGTGTCATCAAAGATATTAGACATATCAAGAATGGCCACTTCTATTATTATAAATAACAAACAATGCAATGCTTAATATGGCTGCTCTGGTGACGGAAGTCCCACCTTTAAGTTAAAAGAACCAATCATCAATTGATAAAGACCATTGTCTGGGGGAGGGTCTCTCTCATGAGCCGCTTGGCAACCTGTGCCCATGCACAGTAGCTGAAATGACTTAAAAAAAAGATGTTTAAAGCAATTTGAGATTAAAAAAGATATAGTACAGTTGTTGTCAGGTTTAATTGTTGGTTGATAATAAGTTCTGATTTTAGAATGCCATTTTAGAAATTTCTGTTTTTCCCAATTCAAGTAGACAAAACATTGGATTTGCATGCCTGAAGGCGTTGCAAACATGGCCACCTAGTGCTGTGACTTCCCTAAAGGGATTTAGGTGTCATAAGCGTAGGATACACCAAACCAAGGGCAACAAAGTATCGCAAACTGTGAGGTCGGCTAACATCACATTATATTATGATAGTGCAGGATGAGTATGGTTGTTTGTTTGTTTATTTATCAACAACATTTCAGCATCCATTGCTACATTTATGGCAAGAACTGGTGAATTCACAAACAAGTTGGGAAAGGACAATTTGGCATCTCCATTACACATTACCTGTATGTTTTTGGACTGTGGGGAGGAATCTGGAATACCTGAAGCAAACCCACACTGACATAGGGTCAACATGCAAACTCCACACAGGAAAACCTCCTGAACAAGCCAAAGCTGGAACCAGGGACCGGGAACAGTGCTACCTGATACACTAATCACTAATAAACTGATATCATATCAACATATAATGTGTTTACCCCAACTACAGTATAAAAATTAAATATGTAAAGTTTATGCATAGTTTTTCTTGTTTAAAAATAAGTCTGAAATAAAATGGTAAATATCGGCTAAGCACGAGAGATGCAGCTTGCGTCAGCCCGTCAGGATACAATAACCTCTTAATTCATCAATGCAAACCCCGCAGTTGCCCTCGTAAACTGAACTGCCCTTTCTGGATGATGACGTCACTGCTCACACACTACTCCACAGACACCACCTACCTTTCTTCTTGCTGCGCCAGAAACGATCGCCCAGAATATCACCCATATCCCGGTTCACCTGATACTGCATATTTCATTTGCCCCGGGTGAGCGGACATACTGCACCACCGCATCTTCCCCATGTGGACGGTAAAACACCATATGAAACTCATTCTCCCTGTAACGTGCAGGACGGGGGCAGGAGGACCGGAGGGGGCACATGTGGAAGAATGACAGGGGAAAGAAACAAGAGCTTCTTTTCATGTTCTGCCCACAAACAGACAAAGTCACAAAGTCTATAAATCTGTCTCGGCCGCCCCTTCTTATTCTTCCCGTGTCACATATATCTGATTCTGGTCCAACGTTGTTCCAGCTACACACAAACACTGCTTGTTCTGTCACACAGGCACAACATATTTATCCTGCACTCAAGTTCATTGTGCTGTTGTGAAAGAGAAAGTTTGGGTTTCTGCTTAGTGATCTCAGAAGTTTAGCAAAACAACCAGAAATTGGGTTTAAGAGGAGGGACCAGATTGCACTAATTATTAAAACCAAATTCCGGCCCATTTGGGCAATTTATACCAATAAACATTCATTGGTTGAATTATGGTTAAACCTTGGCTAAAGGATTTGGAGCGTCGATATACAGTACATTAAAGACACAGGGTCTTATGGGCACAAATGTCTTCACCATAGCAACCACACATCCAGACAGCCGATTTAGCACCACATCAAGCCTTTGTGTCAATTTAAGAGGTTTACTTGCTCTTCACAGAAAGGGTATTTTTGTTAAAAGTTCATAAATGTAATTCTTGAGAGGTTTTATGCGTTACTCTTTATGAACATTATTTTACACATTTTCTCACATTTTTATATCTGTGGTGTTCTGGAGCTAAAACCTTCCTTTTTTGATAACCCTAAGAGGCAATACTTTCAAGTGTATACATTTTCATATACAGTTATGTATCTCTGATTTTAAAAATTGGTCACTAGCTGTCGCTGGGGCGGTACACCTTCAAAAAGTACACCTTTGTACGTAAAGAGTTCGTAATAGTACCATTGCTACCAAATAGTGCATATAAGTACCTCAAAGGTACATATTTGTACCTAAATGATACATATTAGGACCTTTTTAAAGGGTACTGCCCCAATGACAGCTAAGGACCAGTTTTGACAATATTTTTATAACAGTCTACCTTATAATACACAGTTAACCTCCATAAAAGCAGTTACCTGCATACATCAATCAAATTGCTTTTCCACGGACCTTTTACAATACTTACACAGACAATATTTATAGGCACAGTGTTGTATACACAAATACAAAACACCATCAGACAAACATTTAATATTTATACAAAATAAAATTTGTGTAAAATCAAACAGGGAATTATGGGAATTTCCTTGAACTGTTGTAGCAGTTGCAACAATAAAATACTGTAATTAATTATATTGTAACAATATTTCACAACACTATTTTAAAAGTCCATATTACTGTAGATTTTATTTGACTGTTTTACAGATTTTTAACGTACTTTCATAAAGTAAACTTTGTCATTTCACAAATTAAAACAAATGTTTTGTTAAATTTATTAGATGTAAATTTTCACTGTACTGTATGTGTGTATGTTTTTTACAGTTAACAAGCTTTTACTGTAGCATTTTCACATTACTTTTACAAACCCTTTATAGACAACCTTTGAAAAACAGTCACTGCAAGAGTGATCAAAGATCATAGTGAAACTAAACTTTTGTCTTTACACACATGGCTATGTTAATAATGTCTTACTACACTTTATATTGTTTTAAAAAGGGCACTATGGTTAAACACCCCTGGGGCATTTAGTAACTCTTTTCTCTCAGGATTGTCTGAAATGCTTTACATTCCTGCCTGCACATGTTACTCATTGTTCAAAGAGATTTATTGTGAAATAGAAAATCAAGTTTTTGCAAGCCTTTCGCAAATGATGACTTTGATAACATTGATGACATTTTGAGCTTTCTCTACAGTGTAAAAAGTTGGATCGATAAAAATAAAAAAACTTCAAAAATTACGGTTATTCAACTTGAAGTTTCATTTATAATTTCTTTCTTATAATTACTTTTACTTGTAATTAAAATTTTGGTTGAATGTTTTTTCTTTTTTTAGGTGTTACCAATTAAAGTAATTTTTTAAGTTGAAAACTGAAAACTGTCAATTTTTTTACTCATCATCCTACAATTTTACTAACAAATATAAAGGGTTGTTTGGTATAACCTGTAATTACATTGACCTAATTAAAGTAATGAGAAGTCATCTGTGGTTTTACGCATAGTAAGAAATACCACACTTCATATGCAACCAAAGTATACAAGATCATTTAGAGTTTGGTATTTTTGTTTGTAGATAAACAAGCTCCAGTATAATCCGAGGTAAATATCAATAAACAAACACTCCCAACTGATTTGTGAAAAAGTACACAAAACTGAGAAAAAAGCAAACATGCCGAACAGTTGCTGCTGACTCACACGACAAACATCACATCAGGGTGTGGCCAGCCCAAGCCTGCGGTTGCTATGGGAACATGAGTCACATAGGGGCAGTCTGTTGGGTAAATACCGCCTGGACCGCCTGGACTTCAGCTTTAGCTTTGTTATTACCCCGGTAACAGAAAAGCAAAACTGAAACAGGAGCGCCATGCTTAACAGACACCATTTGCATCCAAATCCGTCCTTTACCAACAACCAATTCAATTCCCACCGGCTACCAACGTTTAAAACGGCTAGATACATAATAAAATAAAGTATGTACATCTGTCAGTGATAATGTATAAAAATATCCCTCGACCATAAAACACTATTTGCACAAAAACTAGTAATGTTTTGTATTGTAAAGAGTTTTGAATCTCTTTTCTTCATAATGTTGGAATATCTGTCAGTCATTATAAGCAAATCTACTGGGATCATTCAGTTGTTCATTGAATTTCATTAGGCTGGCTGAACCACAAGAGGGCCCTTGTCTCAGTCATGTCTATAAACGATAAAGGCTTTGGGAAACATTACTTATTTGTAGTCAGACTAAACAAAAGGCCCAGCAGTCCAAATGACTTTCTGATCCTCCTTAAGCTTTGTTTGGTGTGAGTTAATAGTTTACAGCCTTTTCTTCGGTCAATCAAAAAGTGAAGAATCAGTTTTTCCCTCAATTCACATTTCACAGAAATAGTTTATACAGTAAAGATCTAACATTAACAACAATGCACGCAGTCAACTTTCTTTACTTTCTTCATGCATATTCTTAGTGTTTATGCACATTATTTTCAAGATACTTGAAATGACTTTGACTTTACATCATCCAATAAATTATCAATGGAAAAAATTATTCTCATTGAAATTTCTGTGTCTCTTAGTAATATTCCATTCCATATTAAACAAGTGAAATAGATTGTGAACAATGTTTCATCTTGACATGAAGAAACCAGTCAAAAAAAGAAGGCACATCTGTTTTAGGCACTAAAGAAAATATTGCATTGTACTTGATGTATGAAGTTCAGATGTTTTCTGGTGTTCGTGTAAAGTAGCTCTATAGGGAGATTTTGTCGCTGAAAATGCAAGGTTGTTATGAAAGGTTGTTATATTACAATCAGACAAATAAGTCATTTTGGATTAAAGTATCTGTTAAATGCATAAAGAAGAATCATATTTGATAGTTCCAGATCTTTTCATTATTTTCCCTATAAGAATGTAATCTTTCTCCCTTATAAAACGAAATTTCCTTCACAAAGGAATTTCTATCGAGTGAATCCATCCAAAACCTTGACATTTTCAAGGAACGTTGAGCATTTCTACAATCTCACAAAACACTGTAACCCAGCCAGAGATTTCAGAAGAAGTCCATTGTTTTGCTTTCATTAAAGTCACTCCATCAATTAGTCACTCCATCCAAAGTATTTCCTCAAAAACCCCAAACAGTGCTGAGAAGTCAAGCTCTCCATCCCACATCACTGAACAATTTAAATGTCAGATGTCTGGTGCTCTGCAGTATGGCGGGTGTGGTGGTTTCGCAGAAAAAGATCAGAATCAAAGCCTCTGATTTAGGCAGAACAGACCTGATCCAATTACAAACAAATAAACACTTTGTGATGGTTTACTCATGCTGTGAGAAGCTGTGCTTGTGTGCTTCCATAAACCTCAGTGTCATTTGAGAAAATGCTATTTGTAATTCTGTATTCTGTGATTTGATATTATAGCATTTTTGATCGCAGCGCGTCATAACCTGAAAACCACGCCCACCGGGGGGAAAACAATCCATCCTTCTCCATTGACTTTGTATTGCGAGAGGCTGCCTCCTTGTCATTTCTGGCTTATAAAAAAAAAAAACAGAATAATGCCTAAAATCTGCTGTGTGACAATATGTACAGCTAACAAGCCAAAAATCCAGAAATAAGTTTTTATAAGCTGCCGACCCCAAAAAATGAGCGTTTAAAGACACAAAAGTGGAAACAGGCAGCTTTTCATAGTACTACTATTAATAGAACTGCGCCTACTAGAGGCAAACGTAGTCGGCGATCCACTTTTTTCTCCTTAAAGGCTGATTTTTACGCCTCGACAGCTTATAAAAACTTATTTCTGGGTTCTTTGGCTTGTTAGCTGTGCATATTGTCACACAGCAGCTTTTAGGCATTCTGTTTTTGTTATAAGCCAGAAATGACAAGGAGACGGCCTCTCGCAATACAAAGTCAATGAAGACGGTTGTTTTGTCCCCCCCCCCTCCCCGGTGGGCGTGGTTTTCAGATTTTGCTGTCTCTATACAGCAAAATTAAAGGCGGAGTCCACGATCTTTGAAAAACGTGTTGAAAAAGGAGACGGGCCGACTACCAAAACACACTTATAGCCAATCAAATCAAATTCCGGGTTGCGTATGTGTGAGGCGGGTCTTTCAACAGAAGGTCCACATTCTATTGGGGTAGGGGCGTGTTTGTTTAGGTGATTTCAAATATCAACATTGGCTTTCAAACATCATGGTCTCCGCCTTTAAGGGGACAGTCATCTTATTATTGCATACTGTATATGATATATTGCATATATTTGCATAGTTTTATATTCCTGGCCCCTCTATGGTTCATCTTTCAATGCAAGTCTATAAAATCCCTCATTTTATTATCTGTATCTTATTATGCAAGCAATTCCATGCAAATGCCAATCAACCTTACCATAAACAAATATAAAAGTTTTTACCAAAAGTTCTTTTTACCCATAATGATATTTCAGTTGTCAATATTTGGTGACCTAAATTCAAGTGCGAGGTCTCTTTTCAAACATGTATCAAATGATTTTATCAGAGGTCTTCAACCTTTTTTAGGCCAAGGACTGATTGTGCCAAATACACAGTTTTGCTCAGACAAGAAACCAGAACATTTTTCATGTCCTGCAGGTAAATTTCAAAGCATTATCCAAGTAGTACGTTATACAGTCAACAGAACGTGAATGTGTGTCGGCTTCTCTAGTTACATGTAGTATAAAGAGTGTGAAGAAGGTTCGATTTCTTTGGAGAACAATGAAGGTAAACTCCACCCTAACCAGCACAATGATCTTCACACACTATTGGGCAGCACTACACCCAAGGATGCGACTTTTTTAAGCAGGATTTGAAAAACAGCTGCGAGACCAAAGGCCTCACAAGCTTTAGTTCTGGAAAAACAACATCCATTGCTACAAAAAGGAGTCTCACCACACCCATATTCAATCTTATCTACACTCACTTCCACTCCATTTCAATAGCTGTCCATAAAACTTAAGAACAGATTTGTTGGGAAAAGAGTTGCCACTTAAGTCCACTCGTGTGACCAGATAATATCACTGAGAATAAGAAATGGCAAGTAGATAGTAAATGTCTTCTAAACACATAAACCTGTATTATGATAGTGGAACGATAGTGTTAAATAAAGCATTGTTGCACCTTTAAGAGTATTCAATACTTGCGTAACAGAGACATCTGCAGGCGTGCAGCGCTTTGTAACAGTTCCTCAGCTTAGTGTAGGAAAAAGCAGCAAAAACTCACCTGCAAAAGACAAACACACAAACAAACAGAGAATTACTTCATGGCCAGAAGATATACAGCATCAGAATATGTTTGATTTTGCATGAATAGTGCAAAAATTGTATACAGAGATGCATTGTGTAGAATGATTCTGCAAAGCCAGGCTTGTTGCAAAATACTTATGACACACAAAAGACTTTTAAAGAGATGATAAATGTTCATGCAAGCGCTAGACACAATGAGATTTCCCAGGGAGCAATATTTCACAGTAACACAAAACAGAAAGCTTAATACAAAACAGAAGTTTTCAAACACTGCCACCTGCTGTACGTTTACTGCTACTGAGTGCAGTGATTCAGGTGAACCAGATTAGGGTCTATTGTGGGCATACAGTAATGCGATCAGAAACTCCAATAGAAAAACATCTTGTGAAGGGTTTTTTGGACACCTCGACCATATTTAAAAATGTTTGTGCACTAGATATACCAAAGCAAACATTGACAAACAAATAATGCTTTTAGCAAGAATTAGAAAGTTTTTTAAAAAAAAGTTTTTGCTTAGTTGATGAAATGAAAGATCTGAATGCTAGCAAACATTTTGTGCAAAAAAATGTAACCTTCATTGATTTACATGAACACATTCTAGCAACAGTTCTATCCAAAGCAACTTACAGTGCATTATAAGGTATACACTTTTTTTAACAGTATGTGTGTTCACTGGGTTTGAACCCATGACTTTGCACTGCTATTGCAATTCTTTACCAAAGAGCTATACAGGAGGAGCTTTTTATGAAACTTTTTGGTATTTGATAAAGGCATCCAGTCGTCTTTAGCCACTAAAACAAATAAAGCATCTTTCCTCAGACAGATACATTGTACCCTGAGTACAGAGACGGGCGGTAACGCACAGGGGGTCATGAAGAGACGCATTCATCAATAGGGGTTTGAATGGTGAGACCTTTCCTCTGAATATTTCCATGAGCTCAAAGAGCTTTACATGACATCCAGTAAATAGTAGTGTAAATACAGAACGAGACAACCAGTTATTCATCACAACAGAGAACATTGAGAACAGAGGACTTCACAGATATACTGAACTCTCAATGCTGCGCCTCATCAAATCTATTTAGTGTATTTATTCAAATGTCAAAAACCCACACATCTTTGAGCTATCGTAATGACCGTGGCCACTGAGTTATGAAGGACATCTATTTTAAACTCTGTGAAAATGCGTGTTGCACACACACGTCTTTATTATTATCTTTCTGTATGAAGTGATCAGCTAAGATTAACTTTATGACGTTCTTTCACACTGTGCATATGTCTTGGATATTAAACAAGCAGCCTTTAGGGTTCACATCTTGTTATTGTTTTGAGATAGAAGGTTGCTAAATAGAAGGTTCAGCACTTTGAGATTTCGCTGAAATGTAAAGTGCATTATAAATAAAATGTATTATTATTAATATTATTATTATTAATAAATAACTTATCTAAGCTGTGCTTTTAACCTTCATAAGCCCCCTATTTTCCTGTATACGTTAGAGGTCATTGGGGGTAAAAATGACCCCAGAAGTTAAAAGAGTGATTACAAAAATATATACATTTTTAATGATACAAATAATATTTTTTTTTTGTTAACTTCCTATCTATATATAAATGCTGTGTTTTGGGAGATATGAAGTATTTTTTGTCTTTAGAACGACCGAATTAAGCCCAATTTTTTATATGAATCTTGACAAATAATCTGGAAAAGTCACAAAATCTTATTCCGCCGAGATGAAAGACACCATGTTTTTAACTAAAGAAAAGTGGCTTGTGGGTCAGATTGACCCCAAGAGACTTAATAGGGTTAATGCAAACCATAAGTTTATTTCATAAACAAAACAACATAATTACATGATGTGCAAAGCTTAACCTGCTACAAAATATGATTGAAATGTAAATTACTTAATTTAAAAACAATACATTTAAGTGTAAGTTTATATAAAATATGTATAGATTTTTCTATATGCTTTTCACTTCCATAGTCCCAATAATGTTCTTGTTGCATTACTATACAAAAACAGCTATTTTTATTTATGTACGGTACACAATTGTATTGTATACACATACAGTATAACCATATGGTTAAAGTAACTGCCCAGTAGCTTTTGATAAGCAATTTGTTAGTAACCAAGTCACTCCACTAAGTTAACCTTGGTACTATGACTGACACAAACACACACACACACACACTGGAACAGTTGGTGTGTAATCTGTACTTGAATGTTTTACACCTGCTGTCTAAGGTTCCTATCTGTCCTGTGACCGCTGCGCTCCAAACACAATAATCTCCTACCTTTACTTGAGGAGTACAAATCCATCATGTTTTCGACGAGGAGTAGCCGCCTAAAACAACAGTCGTAAGAGTTTTACTTTACTGTTTTTTCATTGATCGTAGCTGAACGCTCGGTTTTCCTCTCGCTTTTTTCTCTCCCACACATACGTCTCATTTTTCAGAGCTTCAGGTTGACAACGTGCCCCCTCCCACTTAGGTGAGAGCAGCTATTCCCACATTCCCACACAGTTTTTGTGCCAGGAAATCTTTCACTTCTAATTCCAAACAAATCCAGTTGGTTTAAGTGGGTGTGAGCATCCTATCTCACAAACACACGCACTTTTAAAAGTTATAGCTGGGAGCTACGTAGACACACAGCGCAGGTGACGTAAAGAAGAGAACTAAACCATTAAGTGGATGATTAACCCTATGAGTTTTACTACAGTATTGTATTCAAATGAATAGAAAGAGGTACAGTTTGAAGACATGAGGCATGAAGGTGAGTAAAGAACAAAATACATTTTTGAGTAAACTGTCCCTTTAAAACCTCTCTCTACAGTATATCTCTAAATATGTTGAACAATATATTGAAAAAAACAGCTTAATCAGCAACAGTGAGACTAATCGTATAACATCAGACAACAGTGCTTATCTCCACTAATAAAACACTGAGATTATAACCATGAGTCATCCTTCAGACCAAATCTGATGTCACAATTTACATTTCTGCTGTTAATAAACTGTGAGCAAAATGTGAGCAAAACTCATTCAGAACAGCTGGCTTAATACATTTAAAATGGCAAAAAGTTATGTTTTTGGATAAATAAGCCTAAAGGAGAAGCACCACTATGTTTCCCATCTAGCTGATCTTTTAAAGTAGATCTTCTTGAATAGGCAGCTTATGTATTGTCTTGCTTAACACTAAACACAGTTGGCTTGCGTAATAATTACAGATTTAGAGAGGTATAATCTAAGGATTACATTACACAGAAATGTGAATTTACTTGCAGTTTAAGTTTTTAAATACACTTCATTCACTTTAGTGCCTTTACCCCACTTTGGCTCCAAACCTTTGAGAAACTGAAGGTATCACCTGTGAGGAAGAGTTCACCCCAATTGTGATGATTTACTCACCCTTGCCTTGAGCTTTAAATTAAATAAATATCTAGTATACAGAACAGTGTAATACCCATTTTGTTTGTTATAAATATAATGCATATGTAATTTAATTCATTTACTATTTATAGTTAAACCCTGTGATTCCAGACTCTAAAATGCTCAAATGATTGTACATTACCTTTAAAAATGCAAACTAAACAGTTGTCCTTTTATCTTAAAAGAACAGATTCAATGTAAACATGTCTATAAATCTTCAGATATAAACTATCGAGTGTCTTCCTGGCTTTGTTCTCAAGCTTTTTGAGATGAGACAACACACGCAAACTCATTTGAATGCAACCCGGTGCTCGTACCCATACACACGTGTGAAATCAGATCCGAAGATCTATACACTTCTGTACTCTACTGTACGTGTATGCACACAAGTTTAAACCATTTAAATAGTCTGCTCTATTTTTAGCATCGCTGTCTATGGTCTGCTGCTGGGAATCTGGCTGAAAGTTCAAGATGTTTGCACAAGAGGGCGTGTTTTTCCCATACAGTTTATAACTTACAGTTGACAGTGAACAGACAAGCATTTTCAGCACTCACATATTAACAGATCTCATACAAAACTCAGACTGGTGGAACTGACATCAAATGATCCCAGTCAATTATGTATGGGAGCGTGTACTTTCTCTGTGTGTGTTAGCATCTAAACAATAACAAGTACTTCTGTCTGACAAAGACAAAAAAATAAACTATTGTAAAGTGAATAATTTATGAGAGTTTATTAAAAGTTTTGTACACAGTAAAGTGTACAGTTTTGAGATGAGGGTGTACAAATTTATTACAAAACTTTCACAAATGATTGTGAATTGATCCACAGAAATCAAATTAAATTAAAATAAATTGGTTAAATGGTTATAAAGAACAAAACATTACAAATGCAGATAAATATGGCTTGCAATGTGCAATGCTGCAAAAATGAAAATCTGAAAATGTTACGTTTCACATTTTGATTTGTACACACACACACACACACTCCATTTAAGCTGGCACGACCCTACCGGCACCACATCTGGGACTGTATATTAACCCTTATTCACTGAACCCTATAGCACAGGTACACCGTCTGGCCAAAAGTCATCACCTGTTTCATTGCCAAGATACAGTTTTTTACGATTGGTTACACACAAAATCTTTTCATGTCACACGATTTTTGAAACCTCTCACTCAAAGTGCAAAACTACAAGCCAAATCTTTAAAACCATAAGCTATTTCTCAGCCTTTGACTCACTTTTTTCAAAACACTACACACAATTCTCTACCTAAACCACAAAGATCTATGAGGACGTGACTTGCTTTCCTTTTCCAAACACAATCAATCAAAATGCTACACTTATTCACCAGGTCACACAGACACACTCCTCACATGTGCAAACACTAAATGCTTAACTGATCACTAACCAATCACTGCTTTACTTTACAGTAGTATAGATAGGCCTATAAATAGGTCAAAGGTCAGATTACCTGTTTTGGCAATCTACCCCCGCCAATTCCTGGACCTGGACCCACACACAATTTACTGTAAAGAATATACTTTTGGTTTACATGTTATAGATTTGTTGTATGCTAATCTATAATTACAGTAATGTTTGGCCTAATAAATATTTTCTGTTTCTACATTGCATTGGCGTTTCCAGTGTACTTGTTACCCCTCTCAGCAGATTACTTTCACTGTACAACATTGTATTGAAATGTAGATATAAGCCTATGAAAGACCAAAGAGCTTTAGATTTTGAACAGCAGTGTTTAGATGGTACATCCAAAAATGTATTATGAAAGAAGTGTTTGCCATTTGATGCAAATGTTTGATTCTGACATGTGTTTATGGCATTTTGAATGCAGTGTTGCAGTTTTGAGAATTGTGTGTAGAGTTTTGAAAAAAGGAGACTTAGTTTTGAAAACGTGTGTAAGCAATTTGGTAAAAACTGTAAGATCTAAAAAGTTATATACAGGAAGTTATTCATAAGGTTTCACAATGACACAGTAATTAGGCGGATGGAAAAATTATACAAGCTGCTCACAGAATTGTTTGAATCTTTTAAAAATACACCCATGCATCACACACATCACTGTAATTTCCTTGTAGGGCTTCATCAGAGAGCATGACAGCTGCGGAAATGCAGCCGGTCGCAGACTATGAGCTGTGTAGCTCAGGGGAGAAGCCAACAGGAAGTAAAGGAATGTAGACTTCATTGTGCATACATGGAGGAAAAACTCTGGGATTCCCTCCTAGGGTAAAATCCCTGCTGTGTCTGGAACTGTGCGTCAGTGCTGTACAATAACTGTGTCTGTGTATCTGTGTGTGTGTGCTTCAAGAAATAACAACACCCTATGAAATCATTGTAGACATCAGTGTACATTCAATAACTTCAATCATAAACTATGGAAACAAAACAAAGGGCAAGAGGAGATTAGAGAAGTTATTCTAAAAATATCTAAAATATCTAAGTAAATGTTCATAAGAACCTGCTTTTTTTCGGACTTCACACTTCTAAGCTCTTTAGAATATGAACTGTAATGAGCCAATACATCAAACAAGAAAGTGCTTCAGTCTTTCAAAATATATGTAATTTTACCTGTCACAGTCATGTATTCATGCTTTAAAACGTGCAACTCTACACTCTTCACTCATTTAGTATAAGCAGATCTATAAATATGCGAATTAGCCCCCACCTCCACTCACTATCTCACCACCCTGGACCAGAGATATATATGAATATATGTAAATAGATGCTACATTTGCCAGATACATAATACATAATTGCTAAGTTCGGTTTTACACAATGCATATGGGAAGCACTAATCTTAAAGCGCTGATGTTAACAAGTTACAGCACTCGTTCAACTGTGTTGATGTGATCGGTTTCCAACATCACAAACATGTAACCAAGGCAATTTTAAAGTGTGGGAATGAGACTGTCTACAATTTTATGGAGAAAAGACTCAGCAAATGATGAATTTGCACATGGCTTGTCTTAAAGCAAATGAAAACACCATAAACATACAAACAACAATAAAAAACATGATGTACACCAGAGTGGGACCTAATATACTGTGGGGAACTTATATTTAATAATATTATAATAACTGTAAATACTTAAAATAAGGTGGATGCAATAAATGTTAAATACAATATAGAAGGTAAATCACGTCCTGATCACATTACCCCAACATAAAAAATATATTTTTCAGAAACAGTGGCGGTCGTTGACTTCTTTTTCGAGGACGCACGATGCGAAGCTCGTCACAACATTAATTTACCCCTTCATGTGTGTGGCTCGTCATGCCAAAATATCTGTTCGGTCACTCATTTCAAAATACGAGCTTGCTGCACACACGTCTAAAGGGTTTAAGATAAAAGAGGCGCTCATGTTTGCTAGACACTCGCTTAATTGTTAAGTTAGTGTCTTGTGAGTATTTTGTGAACGTGAGCGCCTCTTTTATCAAAAACCATTTTGACGCGTGTGCAGCAGGCACTTATTTTGAATTTGTGGCAGAAATATTAGTGTGAGTTTTTATCTAAAGACAAAATAATGACACAAATTACCACAGCTGAAAAAGTTGATGGCTACAAAAGTGGAATGTTTAGTCATTTTAAACTTAGCTCTGGGACATGACTTAATATGCAAGAATACACTCACAATGAGGTCTGAATGTTCACAGACCATCTATAATGAATGTGAAAGTTTCACTATGACATGCTGGTTTGACACCGAGACAGTCTCACATAGAAGCTAGAAGAGCTGAAAGAGGTAAAGAAGTCAAACGCATGATAAATCTTGTTCACGTAAGCTTGTGGGATCAGGCGATCAGCGTGAAAATCCTCAGACACGCTAAAGTGAAATTTCAAAGGTTGCAATGAGAATAGCGTCAGGGCTTCTAGTGCACGTGTTTTTTCTAATTTTAAAAGAACCCTTACTGTATCTTTATTTAAATATCAGTATAAGCAAGCAGCCATGCCATTATTATTATTGTCCTGTGACGGATGTCTGTGAGCAAACACTAAAATCCAGTAGCAATAAACAGGATGCAATGAAGCAGGACTGTTGACTGACTCATATTATTAATAGCACAAAATGAACCAATCAGAAAAAAAGCATTCAACAACCTTGTGGTATAACTAAAAACATGACATTATATGCTTTAATTAATCTATAGGCTAGACTGTGTAGATATTAGTCCATAATTATTTGAACTCCCAATACTCAAGGGTTATGGTTGAATACTTTAGTATTTAACAGTAGTGGTCAAAAGTGATGTCTTGGGGGGGGTTGTACATGGTTTAAATGCCCTTTAAAACATGAGATGTATGGTACAAAATTGACTTTTACAATAAACTTTTTAAATTGTTGAGCTTCAGTTTATAGTCCAAACACAAAATACTACATTTTACATACATTTAAATATAGTTTCAATAAAGAAGAAGATCAGTTTTTAAAGTTGGACATCAATTTTGGTAACTACTATACTGTACATATAGATAACATTGTGAAGAGAACGAACAGGAAGGATGAATCACACATATGGTGTTTGTAATATTTTTGCTGTTTCAACAAAGTCAGATTCCATACACACATGCAAATTTATACACACCCATCATCCATCTGCAAATTTACACACTATTTACAATTAAAACCTGCTGTAAAGTGTGACTTGTACGGTTTATTCTTAGCCGCTGTATTCTGCTTCTTATATTATCTATCGATTATTCTGTGTTTTCCCGTACATCTATTCATGTAAGGCTGCTTTGAAACAATTAACAATTGTGAAAAGCGCTATATAAATAAAATTGAATTGAATTGAACTCACAATCTGTCTGTCAACACAGATGAACTGCAGACAAACCTCCAAGCATACAAACTTGCATCATAAACGCTCATCCATCAATACATCCATCTATACTTCTTTCTTACTGTAGTTATCTAAATAGGAACATAGCATTTTTTATTGTTTCAACCAGTTGCCTACCCTTAAAAAATGCACAATTATTTGATCTACTGTATTTGTGATACATTTATGCAGTTCAAAATGTCATCGCTGTCCTCTCAATATTTACATTTTTTGTCATAAATCATTGTTGGTCACATTTTATGTTTGTCAATGGGTTTTGCAAATATTTAACCCCCTTAAAGAATTGTCTGTCAACTTGGACAACAGTGTGTAATCATTTAAAATAGTATTTGCCTAGAAAAAAGGCAATTTAGACATGCAACAAGCTTTCGGAAGGACAGCAATGATATCTTAAATGGCATTAAAAATGGAGATCAGATTATGCTAACTGAGAAAAAAGTTTTTTTAACAAAACCAAAAGCAAAAACTAGAACGAGACCTCAAACATATAGAGGGACAGTTTGCCGGATCTTCCGGCCTTTCTGAGCACAGTGCATCAACAGGACGCCACACCCCTGACCAGCTAAAACAATGAAAACATTTCCCCCTGTGTCACTTTATCTGGCATAACTTTAAAATTAACATGGGAAATTTCAGCAATGCACCTGACCTGAAATCAAGGGTTTAGATATACGAACATCTTTTATCACCCAACCAACAATATAGTAACTTCATTAAAAAGTCCAGACCAAACCCTTTTGAAAGACTGAAAAATGTAGAGTAACTTTGAACAGAACAAAACTCATCTGATCAAAGTGAAACGGTTGTACCTTTCAGAGCTGTGATCTCATGTTGTATTGATCTGGAGGTCATTACTAGATGATGAAGATTATCCTGAGATCAGGTATGTGTCTGTCCTCCAGCACCTGCTGTCTATCTGTGTGTATAGTCTTCACTCTTTTGGCTTCTGCGGTCTGTGGTCTTGTTCCTCCTCTTCCTCACACCCATCTGCTTTCATACCCACCTCTCTCACTACACTGGAATCTGTTCATGTGACGCCTGAACTCACCCCTGAACTAAGAGCATCCTGTCTGAGCCAATCCCAGCATTCATATTCATGATGCCCCAGCCAATCCCTAAACTGCTACATGCAAACATTACTGATCAAACAGACTCTGAAACTGAATCTTTACACTGCTTTGAGATAAAGCAAATTAATTAACTTGATCAGTTTTATGAGTTTATGAAATTGCTTCATTTTTAAATTTATTCAATCAAAAACATGATTTTTTTGTACTCTCCTTATTTAAGTCTAATGGTAAGAAAATACATTTTTACAAATATATATTTTTTAAATTTACTGTTTAGTAATAAACTAATATTGTAAATACATACATTATGTTTTATTTAACTATTTAACTCATAGATAACTAAAATAAAAGCCGTAACCACACACTGTACATTGGGAGAACCAAAACATTCAGGGCAATATGCGTGTATATTAAAATATTAAATATTGAGGGGAGAGGGCATTCTGTTTACATCTCTGCAGACTTGGCATTGTAAAAATAACATCCCAATGATAGAGCTGACAAACAGATACTCAACATAGTTCACATCAAACTCAATATTAAACATGATAACGGACCAATAGCAAAAAATATTCAATATATATTGGAATGTGTATAACTGACCACAAGTCTTTATCATACAGGCAAAGTTTTGTTTTGTTTTCAGACGATAAGTCACTTTTTCGTCTCTGAATTAACTGTATTGAGCATGAAAAAGCAGAAGAAGGTTCTGTATCCTCCTAACTCATGATGTCTCTATAAAGAACAAAGACAGGAACTTGTAGACAGGCTGTTGGCAGACTTTGTAAAACTCTCTCTCCTGTTCAAGATAAATGAATAGGGAACGTGTCAACACTTACTGACAATGGGCTTTTCCAGCTCTGATTTTCTGTGTTCAGTGAACAAAATATTGACACTGTGTGTACTATTACACAATGCGTATAACACATACAGTGAATATATGCAAAAACAAGAACTTGCATTTGCATCATCATATCCTTTAAAAGTAAGCAGTGGTGGCCGGTGACTTCTTTTTCGAGGGCGCACGATGCGAAGCTCGTCACAACATGTATGTAGCCCATCATGTGTGTGGTTCGTCATTTCAAAATTAGTGCTCGGCGCGTTAAGTGAACCGTCTAAAGGGTTTATGATAAAAGAGATGCTCGTGTTTGCTAGATACATGCTATCTCCTGTGTAATCAAAAGCTGTTTACGTTTGAATTGATGTCGCTCGACATACGTCATCTGGTATAATTGAAGCGATTGACTATGAGCTACTTACAGACACATTTGATAGACATTCGTAGTGCCCAACGGCTCTGGGCATTCGTAAACCACGCCTCAAATACGAGAAAATGAGCATATTGTTCCCAGACCACGGTTCATTCTCTATGAGACTGGTCTGGTGTTAGCCAGGCTAGTATATAACTCAAAAAGGCGCTAATGTGAGCAGCTTTCTGTAAGCACAGAGGCACATGCGGTTGAGTGTGTCCGGTCCATACGTGATCATTACAGTATGCCCTTCAAAGATCAGAACTCTTGATGTGTAAACTTTAGAGAGAGTCGCGCTGTGTCTCATACTGTAGTAAATTAACATACATTTGGCGAATAAAGCAATGAAAAAAAACGTAACTGTTAAATGTGGAGCGACTGTTGCGCTGTTTAGAATTCGCCCTTGGTCTCTGTGTGCGCGCACGTTTAAAGGTGCAATGTGTAATTTTTAGAAGAGTCTCTTGACAGAAATGCAAAATAATATACAAAACTATATTATCAGGGATGTACAAAGACCTTTCATAATGAACCATTATGTGTTTATTACCTTAGAAGGAGACCTTTTTATCTACATGCAAAGAGGGTCCCCTTACATGGAAGTCGCCATTTTGTGCCCTTAACGGACAATTTTTTTTACTAAGTTGTCTCCGACGATGACATGTTTGTCCGGTGGCAGCTACTGTAACTTCTCTATGTGTTTCAAAAGCAAGGGGTGAGCAGTGGACTACACCGTTGGTTACAATTCGCAACCTCACCACTAGACGCCGCTAAAATTTACACAGTGCACCTTTAAGTGCCCTCAATAGTGCACACACACGAGAGACGCGTTTTAAAAAACAAGCAAAGATAAAATCTTTCTGTTATTGACAGGGCACATATAAACAAAATGATCTCCACAATATTCTTTAATAAAAACATTTGTTTATGCCTTAAGTGTATGTGAAGAGTTTCGTCGCTAAACGAGATAAATCCATTTTTTTACATTTTTGTCAAAACATGTTTATTATTATGTTATGATGTTATAATTTATTTTTTTTTGGTGCTACTTAGCTGTATTTTTTAAGTTATGAAGGTTTAAATCAAAACAAACCAGCTGCAGTTGCATTGATATTAATTGGAATGCACAACCTAAAAACGAGATTTCTGAACAATTAAAAAAATGGTGGTTATCTCGTTTTGCAACGAAACTCTTCATGTGTAGATTAAGAAACCAGTCTGTGCTTATTTGGTCTTAAAGAGACAGTAACCTCAATTAACAAACTTAAGTCTGTGTCATTAATGTTAATCAAACAACCAAAGACAAAGAGAAAATCACTTTTGTAGCTTTAAAAAATAATAATATATTTAATTTATACAATAAAGACAGTGTTGTGATTCATTTAATTTGATTTATGTACCTAATGCTAATTTTAGACCTTACTAATGTACAACTTTGTTCTTTTTTATAAATGTTTGCAATTTCTTTATTTGTTATTAGATTTTTCACACCCCCTTTTTGGTGATCCGAATAATAATCCATCCGTGCCTCAAAAACTGTAATGTGATCTGAACCGTGAGTTTTAAGATCCATCACACCCATAGTAAAGTGTTTCGGTTTTCGGCCTTGGTTTCCTCTTTTTCGGTTTTCGGTTTCGACCAAGAATTTTCATTTCGGTGCATCCCTAATATCCATTGTGTGTCTCTCTCTGTTGTCACTGACCAGTGCCTCCCAATAGCCACATTTTACCCCTTAACATTAACATAACATTACCGGTATATACTTTTGAGGTCATCCAATATAGCAAATACATGCACAAAAAACACCATAAGGTAGCGTGCACACCAAAGTGTTTACGCTGGTGGCCGGCTTATGTTTTCAATGGAAGCTCTGCGCTTTTCAAAAACACCAGTAGTTGGTGCCAATGTCACTTCTCACTCGCCCATCCAATCACAGTGGATGAGGGCCAGGACAAATATCACAACAACCAACCAGCGCATCATTCAATGACTGATAAACAAAGCAGAAATGTCATAGCAACCAAAGCGCTTAGCTGAAAAAAAGCTGGCAAGCTCCTACAGTCGGCCTCCCCCTGGCATTTTCAGCCGCGTTTAATTGTTTTGGTGTGAACGCCCCCTTACAAAGCTGAGGCTAGAACGCAAAAGTCTTAGATAACCTGTAGACCAATACCTTGCATATGGGGGGTTTTTGCTGACAATTTTAAAAAGGAATTTCAAATTGTTTTTGCAATTGGCATTCCTACTTGTGGATGTAAAATCTGTGACTTAATTTAAACGCAAATGCAAACTGTTTGCATTTCCTTTTACACAAATGTACAATATGCCAAATTTTAAAGCTGACATAACACAAGATGTTTTTGCCCATCTAATGTTTATCTTGCTTGTATATAGAGTAGTATTCCATCATTCATATGTCCAAAGAGTCTTTCGTTTGGTCAGATTTATAAAAAGAAAAAACAGTCTTGCCAATTTTTGGCCTAAAAGGTCGAACACTTGAAGGCGTGCGGTGGGCGGAGCTGAAGAGTTACGAGTACGCACAGCTTTGGATACTACTTTTGGATTTACATCCGACATAGATGGAAATCAAACTTTAAAAAAAACGTTTTTTTTTTAAATAACCAGCCTTACATTATAAATATGATCCAGAATCGGATATTGAGTCAGTAATGGACGAACAGGAACAATACCAGCAACGATTACAGCAGGACTTCTCTATCAGGTAATTAATCCTTGCTTGTTTATCCGCTATTTTAATAAAAAAGCAACATAATCCAGTTTTTAACTGCATTTGCCCATTTTAAAAGGTGTAAATGTTGTAAATGCAGTAAACACGTGAGATTTTGAATTACTTACGCCTGTGGTTGTGACTTCTAAACAGTGTCTTTTAAAGTTTTGACCGCTCCAATAGTTGTAAAAAAGTGAAAAATCCAGCATCAAACTGAGCAACGTAAAGCAGTCCTCTCCGAAATACAGCCAGGGAACAAACAAACTCATTCGCAATTACGTTGCTGTCCGAGAAAAATGAACTGCATCCACTGTTATCTTACGACATGGAAAGCTAAATAAGGTTTTCTTCTCCTTACATCCAAAAACACACTTCTGCTGTCGAACTATCTTGCTAAAACAAAGTTGTCGCGTGCTGTGCAATGATACCGGTGACTTCTACTCGACGGAGCAATGCTAATGTGCGTTCTCGCTCTCACTTGACGTGCAGGGCAGACGTGCTTTTCTGGGGGTAAAGGCCCATAAAAGGAATATGGGGTCAATCCGTCGTAACGGATACCCCCATTTGAAAAAACTTTCAGAAACTTGTAGGAAAAAGGAGGCATGAGTTTGGCTCAGAAATACTCTGTTACAAGCTTAACTGCTTTTTGACACTGCTTATGTTAAGCATGAGGACTACAACTCTTCAACTGTGTTAATAAGTCAGAATGCATGAAATAGCGTTAAACCCCCCCCTTTAAAAGGAAAAGCAAAGTCCATTTGCAATTGAATTTCCTATGTCTTTGGACTTACAACCCAGTCATATTTTAATCTCAATTGCAATTCACCATTTGCTGTTTCACTTCCTCTTGCGTCACATACAGATTCTACCACAACTCAAATGAAATAGCAATCCCCTTTCCATTTGCATTTAGGAAACCCACAAGTAGGAAACGCAAGTGCAAATACAATTTGATATTCCTTTTTAATATTGTATGCAAAAACGTCCCATACTTGCACATATAGCACTAGAGAATCTTGCGCATGTGTGTTTAAAGGGCTGGGATCTCTGGCACAGGATCTCCTCTAATCACGTTTCACTGTTTTTGGGCCATTGTTACTGTTCCAAATTTAGGTGCTGGGCTCCACTTCACAAACGCCTGACAGGATATCCATGTGTTTTCTCTTCCAATGATCATTTATGGTTTAGTATTTTTATTTAAAACATTTACTATACAATCATTAACTATAGCTTAATTTTGTTTCCTTCAAATGATATACTGTATTTCTTACAGTATTTCACTTGTGACTGTGTTAAAATACATATTGGAACCCTCAAACAAATATTCCACATGTGATAAAAGCCACACTTTCTCACAGGATGTGGGTTCATTCTAAAATGCATATTTGTATTTTAAATTGTTTCTTTACATTATTCAGTAGGGAAAGAGCAGGAATAGTTGGGTGTTCTCACAATATAGCAATTGTGCAATTTCCAAACACACAGTATGGTAGTTTTTGTGATGGGTTTCATTGGTTTTATTATTGATTACACACTGGTATTAAAATTACACTAAATTATTGTCTTATAAAGCATTGAAAAGCACTGAATATATTTCATGTAGTAACTTTCATGTCATAGTAACTTTCAACTTTCAGTTCTTCTTAGCTAACTTTCATTTAACAGTTAATCAATTTAATTAAAAACACGATTAGAGTGGAAAATACCGGAATAATAACTAAAGGTGGCAGGCCGAAGCCAAGAGAAAATAATGAGCAGAGTGTATGTCATCTCAGATAAATGAACTTCTGAAATCAAGTGTGTAAAGAATGGTGTCAGATGTTGGAAGGGCGGATAATCTTTGAGCGCCTCTTTGAGGGGTTTTTGATTGTCTCACTTTGTTGGCTCGAGCAAATAAAGTCATTTTGTTTGACACCTGGAACCTGAGATTTTCTTATGAAGGATTAAGCTAAGAAGACTTTTTGCCACAACAACAGCAGTAATAGGGAAACCCAGGGTCTGACAGTACATACTGTACATTCCTGTTAGGGAATGCTGGGAATGAAGGAAAGTGGAAATTGTTAGACACTCACAGGTTTCCTTTGTTTTGCATCACACAGCACGCACGCACGCACGCACGCACACACACACACACACACAAACACACATATAACCAAAGAGCTTCATTAGCTCAAACAATGAGACACAGACATCTGGAAAATCTGTAGTGCGTATTTTGAGAAGAGTTCTCATCTCAGGAAGATATCATGTACTGTACATGAAGAGTTTGGTTCCAAAACACAATAAATCCATTCTGACAAATTTCGGTAAAAACGTGTTTTCTATACCAAGAAAGTGACAAGATGAAAGAAAACCACTATTTTCCGTTACAAACTTTCACATAGCATCTTTAGGTTATAAAGCCATAAAAAATTCAAATCCATAACTTGATTTTCAAAGATTTATTATAAAAACTGATTAAGTTTTTTTTCCAAAATGCTATAAATCTATCCAATCAATGTACAGATGTGGCCCTTAAAAATGCGCGTCTCTGAGAGCAGAATGCCGCGAGTACTTCCGAAATTCTGCAAGATCCCGCAGAAGGGGGGTTCGGTGGGGGATGCAGGAAATACAAAAACCTGTAGATGGCAGTCGTGTTTCATGTAGGCCATACTGACGACAATTTGTGTGCTTGACTTCATGCTGAGCGTATACTCTATGATATTGAAGTAACATGACACGGATTTTCTGTGTTTAGGAGATACTCTTTGATGTCATACAAATGCACGCTTTTTGGCAAACATTTCGTTGGCGAAGTTTTCTTTGCCAGTTACATAAACAGTGACATATTCTTCATAAAATACCGACTCAAACGCGCATCATTTGTCTTATTTTTTTCCGTGTACTTACAGTAGAAGAGACGTGATATATGATAACTGTCTTATAACAAAATAACTCGCGAAGACCTTTGAAGAGACCGAGCGCATTTACGCAATATCATAATTTATCTAATTTTACATTTAGTTCATTTTTGCATCTGAACGTTTAATAGCTTTAACATGGTTGTGTTGCGCTTTTCTGCATTACTGAACAGTAGGAATATAAGTAGAAATATAAGAAAATATAAGTTAAGCGTGTTGTGTGTATTTCCTAATTATAAGCCTTTGGGAAATTGCACCAAATCTAAACGTGCATAAAAACATAAAAATGTCATTTAAATAAGCGAAAAATCTTTTTATGAGCTCAAAATTTTGAATATAATGTGCTATTGCAAAAAATTGCCCATCTCTAAAGGAGAATATTCATCTTTAAAGTTGAAGAAACCAAAAAGTAATGTACTGATGAGCATTCGTCAAACATAAATAAATAAATATATATATTAGGGATGTGGCCGAAGCCGAATACGTTATTCGCAAGGGCACGGATAATGGCTTTAAAACGAATAACGAATTCATCTGAATAACAGAAAAAATATTCGGCCAGACATCATAACGTGTTTACTGGAACAGCTAAATTATAAAGCCCTTAAAGCACGTATAATATGTGTGTGAAGTGAATGAGTGTAATCTATAAAATTACATGAATGACATTTTCTGCGCGTCCCTTATTTAGAAACGCGAGATGTTTTGGAATTAGTTTTAAAACGCTGCTAATATCAAACGTCTTTTAATTCAACTTTAAAAAATTACCCTTTTAGTTTATTTTATTTTATTTAATTACACAAGACCAGAAACCCTTGATAAAATGCTGCACTCTGATAATAAAATATTCGTTAATAACTCCGTGTCTCTATGACTTCGGTCATCTTTTAATTACTTCAAGTTAAAGCCAGCTTCATTGTCAAGGTGAATATTTTGAATCTGTATCAGAAAGCTAAACGAGTGAAAAAAATACAGCAGAGAAGAATGTCTATTTTAGCGTGAGATTTCTTTTTTGAGCGTGAGATTGAGGCTGAATGCGTGAGTCTCATGCCAGATGCGTGAGAGTTGGCAACCCTGCCCCCTACTTGGTTTTAGAAACGGCCATTGTTTACAGAAGCCGGAGCGCGAGCTACAAACTACAGAGCGAGTGCGCGGGTGCACAATGGTGAAAGAGCAACACTCTGCACTCTGCTGTAAAGAGTCAAAGGCCGTTTCTATGTGGCGCTGCGCAGACAGTTCGGCACCGAAGACATCAAAGTACCGCGAGAGCAAGTCGAAATGTTACAAATGGTCCGACTTTACCTTTGCTCTCGCAGTACTCTGATGTCATAAGCCGACCAGTCAGCGCCGCCCCATTTAAAGTCGAACACACCAAGGTCTGGGCCCGGTTTCCCAAAAGCATCGTAAGGCTAAGTAGATCGTAAAAACGATTGTACGAATCATCTTAGAATTATGGACCTTTTCGCAAAAGCTTCACAACTTAGCACTTGAAAATCATCGTAGATCTACGAGTGCTCCGGAGTAGTCGTTAATAGAGTTACAAGGTCACCTGCAGGACAACCAACAAATTGCACTCCAGCAATGACGATAATGTAATGTTTTAAATGTATATTTATTTATTTATTTATTGGGTTCTTCATTGTTTATTTGTTTAAATTACTTTAATATAATATATTTAAAATTAAAATGAGAAATCAAATTTAAATGACTAAACATAAATTAATAAAGAAGTAAAACATATTTGGTAAATTTTGGTAAAAGTTGGTACTAGCAAATTGATAAATGGTTCCTACCAATTTGCTTCTATAATTAATCTACAGTAAAAATAAATAAAAAAGATATCATATGATATACCGAATAAGCATGTAAACATGTGTTTTCTTGTTCGCTCCACGGGTTTAAACGCCGTTTTTTTCTAAAGAATAATGTTAAAACTTTATTGGTGTAGGTTGAGAATAATTTATATAATTTTATATAAGAATTTATATAATTTTTAATAATAATTAATAATTTTTCGTTAAGTAGCTCGTAGAAACCGCTCTTAAGTGCTAAGTTCAATCGTTATCGGGAAACCCAGCTCTGGAGGAAAAGCATATGCCCGGATCCCACGCACGCAGATACCCTCAGAAAACGACAGATTCATTAACCCTCACCCACGTGTGCATGTTTGTAAGTAGTAGAAGCCAGCGTGATGTTTGCTGTGACAGTTTTTAATAAAAATATATAAAAATCAATTGATATATGACGTCTATTAACAATAATATATTTATATACAAAATAAAGTTATATGGTCATGACTTGCACATTGTGTGTTGCTTTAGTTTACTATAAAGTGCTCATTTGGTTTGGTGTATTGGCAGTCATTCTATTAGCCCCAATCAAATACAAATCATCGCTTCTCCTATTTCTTAGGTGAACTGAATCTAATCTGCTGTCATCTGCAGTTATATTTACAGTATTCATTAGATTTTAAGAAGTTTTTTGCCACTTTTAAAACTGTAAAACGAAATAAAAAAGATATCATATGATATACCGAATAAGCATGTAAACATGTGTTTTCTTGTTCGCTCCACGGGTTTAAACGCCGTTTTTTTCTAAAGAATAATGTTAAAACTTTATTGGTGTAGGTTGAAAATAATTTATATTGCAGAATAATTTATATTGCATTTTAGCGCAATATAATCATATTGTTATTCTTAATATAAGAGAATACTAATTTTTTTTACAACACTTTTAACTTTAAAACATACATATAAAGATGCTTAGTACAATAGCTTTGCTTCTGACAACAAGTTTCTGTAATAAATCAGTAAATCAATCACAAAATGTGTTGACAGTGCCGAATAAAATGCTTGTCAATTCAAACAAAGCTGAAAGGTGTATAAAACCGCTTGAATTAACAATATCTGAACTGTGCTCTTTTGCATACATCTACTTTTCTCATGTCTTTCTTTATACCACCTTTATCTCTTTAAAATATTGCTACTTTTAGAAATAATTTGTTTGCATTTTTCTGTATACTGCACACTTTATTTGCATCAACTATACCCATAATAACATTTTCTACGTTTTTCTTTCAATAAAGAAAAAACATATTTATTATTGTCTTAACTTAAAACTTTGTTTTTTTTAATTTATAAATTAGATTATATATAAATAAGTTTTGAAAACGCGCGGCGTGTTTGTCTATATAGCCACATGTTATTAAATTTATTATTTTACTCACACATTTCACAAAGTACAAATTGTAGGTGTAAATATTCATAAACTCAACACTTCGGGGGTGTTTTTTTACGTAAAAGGCGCAGTTTCTCTGTTCGCTAATGTATTAGCTGTAGTATAGGCTACATATAAAGTAAATTTTAAATAAAAATGTATGTTCTATTTTAGTCATTTATATTTGACCAACTAAAAAATACATTAGTGACATTAAGAGATTTTATAAAGTTACTATAAAGCCCCTGGATATTTTTACAGATATGAATTACGGCTGAAAGGATTTTAAAAAAATCACAACACTGCCTAAATGCGCAAAAAAGGTATTATTAAAGGTATTATAAATATAAATATGTAAAACTAAATAAAGATATCATATGCCAACTGTACAGTATGCATAGGCCTATGTTTTCTTGTTTGCTCTGCGTGGGTTTAAACACTGTTTTTCTAAAGAATAATTTTTAAACTTTATTGGTGGTGGTTGAGAAGAATTCCTCTTTCCATATGTAAAGCATTTTAGCGCAATATACATGTGTCATATTATTGTTCTTAATATATAAGAATACTAATATATTTTTACAACATTTTGTAACTTTAAAACATGTATTTTTTTATACCACATTAATCTCTTTAAAATATTGATACTTTTAGAAAAACTGACATAATTATAAATATTATGAACAAACAATGAAACTGTGTCAAAATTCGACAACACAAATAATTAAGATATTCATTGTAAATAGAGTTTAGTGTATTAGGCTAAATTCTCTGTTGCACTTAGTATAAATGCATTGCACACACAGTCATCTTATTAGTTGTATGCGCTGTTATGCTGGCAAGAAGGGGTTGACGTCACTTTGCTGTTTTAATAGCGATGTTAAATATTCGGCAATGCCCTTATTAACTTCTGGAAAAAACCGCAATGACAACGCATATACAAATTGAGTTTTTTTATGCGCCACCTGGTGGATTTTCTGTGAAGCGAAACACATTAAGGGAAAAGGGAAAGTAGCCCCCCCGAAAACACTTGCAGAATTCTGCGGGACTCCGCGAGACGATTTGGCGAATGCCGCGGGAGAAAACGCGCATTTTTAAAGGCCACATCTGTAGAAATATGCATTCATCTTTGCCATGTTATATTCATTTAGTTGACTAGAGGTATAGGGCTTATTCGCAAACACCGGAAGTCGCTAACCGCAGCCATCTTGTTGACATGACATCTGTCCTGCCCCTAGCCGCACGTAGATTTGAGTCAAGGGGAGCAGTAGCCTAATGGCTTCATCGCGTCTGTATTAAGAGAAGATGAGCTTGATTATTGTGGAACCATATCAAATAGACCCAATAGCCTTAAGTAAAGATCCGTCCTTATTGCCAGCCGTAACTTATCCGGATATTTATAACTATATCGTTCATACAGTATCCGCATTCATCATACAAGCACTGAAGGGCCGTTCACATTATAACTATAATGATAACTATATCATCGTCCACATCACCAAACAATACTTTTATGCTAATTCGCTCACGGCACTCGCGCAAATCACTTGCCTTTAATATTGCTTGTAATAAAAACTTTTGCAGATGTCCTCAACACGCTGCGTTTCGCGTAACTCTAAACAGTGAATCTAATAGTTTGTGTAATCTCTTACCTTTTGGCATAACAGTTAGTTAATGTAAAAGATTAAAAAGCATTACGTAGTCAATTTTCACAGCAACTGGAGGTAATCTAATGTTATAGACTTCAGCAATGAGCTTCACTGTCATTTTAAGTGCTCATGCACTTGAAGTTCAAATAGATTTTAATGCTATCAATGGTTTATCCTTAATCAGGTGGGAAAAATCGCTCAGAAAGTGATCCCAATGATGTCGTTCATTGTATCTGTATCGTTACAGTTTTGGTGTGAGCTCCGCTATTCTGTTTAATATAAAACGATTTTCAAAACTATGTGAACGGCCCTTAATTCCCTACCTAGTATTAATGCCAGACCTATTATGTTCATATAGTTATTAATACTAATTTAATAAATGTCTCAATTTATGGCAGCTTATTTGAAAGAGCAGTTTCAGCCACTGCTTACAGCTAACCATATGTGATCAAATTATGGGGACAGACTTTGCTGTGAGCATATATCCCTAACGTTACCTGTGGTAAAATGATGGGGACAGACTTTGCTGTGTTGGGAGTCTCTCCTTCGCTGGTTCAACTCCTCTGTCTCCTTCCTTTCATGTTTTCTGACAGTCGGTATCGCATAAAAAGTAATTCCGGGGTTCTTTTTGCTGTTGTTAGAACATCCGTGTATTACACCACACACACCATCGCGCGGTTTTAAAAAAATTACACCGATAATACCATGCATAATACCCACGCTGCCTCGCTTGTCAATTGACAGACTGACAGTTTTATGTCAACAATATGGCCGCCGCGAACATTGATGACGTAGATCGAATAACCCCTATACACTGATTAAAAAATAACCATTAATGGCATTAATCAAAACACTACATTGTTATATTAAGAACACTGTCATTGCTGCGGTTATACTTGACGTCGTCGCTTAGCATTTTTCACAGTGATCAGCTGTAAAATGTTTTGGTCCTGCTTGGTTATCATTGACTTTAAGTAAAATAATGTCAAGTATTTCATAAGATTCCCTGGGGTCAATGTGTTAGCATGAGAAGCTTGATGCTGTCGGGAGAACAAGCGGTTGTCTCCCGAGTGCCTCTCGCGTAAATTATTAGATATTGATGGCTTACATTTCTTTCCCGTCACAGAAAACCATCACAGGTTTAGCAATGCCATTAAAGTATTATTTTGTTTTGTTTGTTGATCACGAAGTACAAAGTAGATGAGGAAAACTAGGACTCCATGTACTCAACGCGCCCCCATTGTTTGTTTACATTGTGTGAATGGTGCGCTGTAATTTGTGGAGCGGATTTATTGCATTCTGTAGAAAAAGAGGAGTGGCGTTTATCGCGTTTTGGGAAAAAAGGGAGAAAAGATGACGGAATAACACTGCGGATATTGGATTTTGCGTAAAATTAAGAATTTCCTTTTAAATACTGACCTGATATAATACTGATTTTGGCAGTAACTCATTTTTTTCAAAAATGGCATTTATCGCGTTTTGGAACCAAACTCTTTATATATTCACTGAGCTCCTAAATCAGATTAATTCCTGCTGTTACAGAGACAACAGTCCACCAGGGGATGTGCTTACACAGATAAATGTCCCTTCATGTCCCTATGAATCTGAATGAATCATCCAAAGAATCTTTGTAACAAAAATGATTTACAAAGAAACAGCAGAAAATGTAAAGCACACCACCAAAAAGTCTTGGGTGTAGTCAGCTAAAAACAGTTTTGAGGTCAAGTTCAGAAGGTGCAAGTTCATGTCCTGCTGAGCACAATGTAACAGAAACAGCAGCTTATCTCACTTCTTTAACAATTCTTCTGGCATTGGTCCCGTCCATATAGACTTTACTTAATAATTCAATTAAAAAATCCACAAAAAACTTCTAAACCTACACTCATATTTCTCCTGTATTTGAGCATGAATGAAGTCTTTGAAATACTACATGGGACTTGCTCCTAATGTGTCTCTTAACAAATTTAAGACACTGTGCAGATAATTTTTGGGGAAAGGCAATCAGATGAATCAGATGTATCAACATAACAGGAGCTAACTTTAACCCTAAGTATACTTCAAATGATATTGCATTTCATTTGTTCATTGCAGTGTTATGTAGATATACAGACCTCATACACAATAAGTGATTGCTTTATCAATCATGCAAATTATACAGACATAAACATTTAGAGAAAGTTAACTGTGTTTTGTGCTTCACTGGCAGAGACTCAGCATGTCAAATATTCAGGAGGTGTAAACAAGTCAAAGTACATGGTTAAAATACCATTACATCATTTAAAGGTGCATTGAATAGGGGAGAGCACGGGCGAAAGTACCATTTTTCAGAAAAACTTAATTTTAAAAGATAATGCTTTAGACAGAGATATATTTTTGCTGTGTTCAATAACTCACAAGTGTGGTCTATTACAAGGTGTAATTTTGAACAAATGTGTTGCGACTTCAGTATAATTTCACTTTGAACATAGGTAGCGCATTGTTACTTTTGACCCTGTCAGTAGGGACGAAAGTAACACACAGGTGGGTCAGAAGTAACACAACAGAGCAAGATCGATTTTTGTGTTACACCATGTTTCCCTCCCTCATGTCCCCCTGAGAGGAAAGATATCTGTATTTTGGTTCTGGAAAAAAGTCCTCCGATGACACAAAATGACGATTTTTGCGTCATCAGAGGACTTTTTGGCCAGAGGCATGACTGCAGCCAGTAGTAGGAGCTATTTCTGCATGTTTTCAACTCGTGGTTGGACTGCCGAGTCCATTTGGAAAAGTATGAATCAAAACGAGAGTCAGCCATCTTGAATCTTCGCTAAGGCTCTCTCTTTTCAGCAGTAAACAATTATAACAACAGGCAATAAACAGTGTCAGCTCTCTTAGTTTTGAGGGCAATATGGCAGAAGAGGATTTTAAAGATATGATGATTGTGGCTACACGTACGAGCCGCAATACAGTGAGAAACAAGAGGGTGCCGGAGCGGCTGCTTTAGCCGAGGAGTGAGCCTTGCCTGGTGGTCAGGAAGAATGGCCAGAGCCCAGGTAGACTCGAGCCGGGGCGTACTGATTATTTTATACTAAATTCGATGGAATATAAATATTTCTCATATGTAATAAGTTGAATAATACACAAATGGATGTTATATTGTGAACACTTAGCATGGACATTTCAGCAACGCAAACTCGCCTTTGGTTACGACTGACGCACTGTTTCATAATACAGGTATGTCTTTTTAAGAACTAGTGCAGTGCTCTCGGACACGCTTCACACCGCGAGCGTGCATGCGCACCACACAGCCGAAATGAGATAAAGACGTGGTCCGTCATGTCTGGAGGATAGCCAGTTGATTAAAACGCATGTCCGTGAGAACTGTAAGTGGACATACCTGTAAGTGGAAGTGTTTTGGGTTTATTTAAGCCTGTTATTGTATTAGTCTATAATTCTGGGAATTTAAAGTAAGTTAGCTGGTGATTTTGTTTTTTTGAGCACCCTGCTAGGGTTTCACGTGCCTGTTCGATTCGATATAATTGTTGAGCGCTCTTGCTCATGTTATTTATGTGCATTATTTACATGCTACAGTAGTTACACTCCTTTGAGATAATGTAATTAACAGTGAGAAATAATCAGTTTTTACAATCTTCACGCTATTTGTTATTGTTAGCCAGACGTTCTACAACATCTGCTTTAGTTTGTGTTTATTAACCCTTTAGTTTCACTTCACCACGCAGCTATTCCCGTTAGAGGTAAAAACATTTAATTCATTAATAGTCTAGTGTGTGTTCATTTTTGTCATAGTTTCTTCAAAATTAAGTTTTATTTGAGTGTTTTAAATAAAAATATTTTAATTTTCATCATGACGCATACACCCCGCCCCTTTGATTGCCATACCCTCGGCCGTGCTCACCCGCCCAACCCTACAGCCTTAACTAACACATTTTCTGTGGGAAACCCTGTGCTGTTATAATTTGAAATGTAAATGTAATCAGGGCTCGGAGAAAATCACTTTGTTACTTCTGTCCCACGTTATTTTCACCCTGGTTCTCCCCTTACTTTTAGAAGGATCTCTTGACAGGAATGCAATATAATAAAACTGTATTATCAGTGGTTTTTAGTGATGCACTGATGTATCGGCCACTGATATTTATCGGCCGACTTTTGATGAATTTGAAACCATCGGCATATCGGCAAAAGCATGAGAAAGGCCAGATACAGATTGTTTATTAATTAACTGCATAAAGGGCAATGAGTTGCATGTCTGTTGTTCAATTAAAATAATTTAATGTTCTGGTGTGCAATATACTTAAGCACAGACAGAAAACCTTTATTGAGCTGGCTCAAATGTCTTGGACAATAAAAGAAACAGACTGCACTTTAGTGGGGGAAAAGAAGTCCAACTTTTTTTGAAGTAGCAATATTTATACTGTTTAAAAGGCGCTCTAAGCGAATTGACGCGTTTTAGACCATAAAACATTTTTTGTTACATACAGCAAACATCTCCTTACTATATGCTTGCTGCCTGTCCGCTGATCAAACTGTAAAAAAACGCGATCTCTGTAAACAGCTCAGGCTCCACAAACGGCAAAATCAACATAGTGGCCAAACCTACACCAAAAACCATAACAAAGTGTTCCAGCCAATAAACGACAAGAAGGATTTGGGGGTGGGGGTTGGGCGCGTTCATGAAAGCACGGACGGGAGAGGGAGGGGGAGGCATTAGCTACGCTCCGTTTGTTTGAAAACAGTTCAAACATCAACAGGAAGTGACGTCGCACATTATTCGCTTAGAGAACCTTTAAAGCAATAGCACTGGCACTATTTATGTTTATTAAAGAAATCCATTATATGTAAAAAAAAAATGAGTTAATGTTGTTTATAAAAGAAATGCTGAATCGCAAAAACCACCTTTGAAGGTTGTTATGTTGTCTTATTATATTTGTTTTAGCTTAATTTATGCCTCTGTTATTATGTTGGTACTAGAGAGGGAGACGCGCACATCCAAACACTAGCAGGTGCCGGAATCCAAAAATACAACTAAATAAGACAAAAAAGGAATCCGCACACTGAACTCACAAAAAATATATTAATTTATTAAATCACGAAGTAACTTTTCGGGCTACCGCCCTTCTTCAGACTCTATGAGAAAGGTCTATTTGGGCAGGACCAATGTCTTAGACGATGAGATGTTTGTCCTGTGGCGGCTACCGTAGCTTCACTATGCATTTCGAAAGGAAGGGGTTGAGCTGTAGACTGAACCATGGTTGCAATTCACAATCTCACCACTAGATTCCACTAAAACCACTAGGATCTTTTATTAAATACAGTATAAATGTATTGTGACATTATGACCATTATTTATTATAAACATTTATTACTATGCAAATTTTAACACTAAACTTTTTTATGTAATTATGAATACATTTTACATACTTTCATTTCCAAACATATTATTTAATATTAATATTAGTTTGTAGTTACAGTAATGAACTCTTTTTTCAGCTCTGGAGTTGTGCATACACATTTCTATGATAAGAAACACGATATATGATATACTGTATGAGCTGAGATCCAAAATACATGTTATATAAACACAAGCACAGCGCAACAAAGCAATTACATTTTCCAAAGAGTTTGTTGACTGTTGCTGGCATATAAATGAACCTTCGGCTCTGGAAGCAACCAGAAATAATAAATGTCACTATAATCAGACTCACTAATTACAGAGATCTCCTGTTGACCTCGCCCATAATGAACTGCCTCTGAAGATCTGCCAAACCAGGCCCCAAATAAACTACTACAGGAAACCCTTGTAACGTCATGTAAAAGCAACAAATATTACTGAACTATCAGCAACACTAAGAAAAAACAGAGGAGTTATGCCACCACGAGAAAGGGGAAACCCATTTCAAGCCAGGGATCATGCGACGAAAAGCATTTGGCATTCAGATCTGAGACGGAGAGCATTTACACCTCTTAACAGCACAGAATTCATGATGCATGGGACTTTTATTGATACCCCATGCCAATGACTCGCTATAGTTAGGAATCGAAAGTTTGGGATTTATTTACTTATCACTTATGATTTATATAAATAAGTGATTAAACTGCAGATGTATGACTTAGATTTAATTTTTTTATATAATAAAATATGCCAATATTGATATTTGACTATGCCATCTACCGACTCAGATGATATAGATATTGATAGTTTGTGTATTGTGTTTATTACATCATGATATCCTAGAAGTGCAGAATATACAAACTGCAATTCTGATGCAATTTTCCGTACCTTTAGATATAATCTGCCCTGATCATCGTCTGCTTAAGAAACGGCTTAAATAAGTGGGAAAATGCTTTTATCTGCAAATTCCGATTATAAGGCTCAATTTAGTGTGGTATTGTTCAGTATGGTTAGGAGTAAGCCAGTGGAACCTGAATTAAAATGACCCAAAGTCACAGTGAGATGGTAATGGCAAGACTTCAAATGTTGTTAAGTATTTCACTCATATATGAATAAGTACACGAGTGGTCACAGGTGGGCGTGAGCAGCTGTTTCGGGTGACCTGCCATGACATTCCCGTACCTCACGTTGATCCTTCGCTTCACATACCACTGTGCTGCAGTAAGCTTCCCAATTCTCTCTTTGTAAATGTTGCAAATGTGTCATCCAGTTCAATTTTGTAAAATGACTGACAGATCATCATAGCTAAACAGGAGGAATGAGGGTACAGTCTTCATTCATCTGAAAGAGTTCACACACTCAAGATTATCACCAGCGTTTCTTTTTTGGAAACATGTTCTCCTCCCCTAAATCTGATTGGATACTTCTCAGAGTGCTTAAAAATAAAAATGTCACCTATTGGTTCTCACTCTGCCATGATGGGCTTCTACTGTAAGTTTACAGAGAAAGTTCTGGATTGTATGTCTGGTATGTTAGCTGGTTTGCATTTGAGCAGCCCACACAGATTCATGCTTTAGATGTCAGGTGATTTTACACCATATAAAGCAGGTGGGGAAATCAATGTGTGCGCACAAGTGTGAAAGGACACAAATGCTGTGTTCAACTTGCCCTTGATGAAATGCATGCCAACATTTCTTACTCTCTCTGACTCATGAACGATATACAGTGACGTCCAAAAGAGATCACATTAAAATCTCTTGCCTAAAAGGATGTTATTGAATATTTTAAAACAAATTAACATTTGGGATTCCATGTTAATATGTCAGCAAGATACCATTTTATCTTCAAAACATTTTGAGAAAACTTAATCAAGTTCAATGCACATTTGTCCATGTCATCTTAAGTGCTTGCCATGCAGGTGACTACATAAAAAGGGGGTATTCATCCAACATCCCACAAAATATACTTTATTGTAAAAAGTAAGTTGTAGTATATTTCAGTTTTTAATACAAAGTAAATAGTATTTACTGCTAACTTTGTTAAGGTATACTCTACTACTGCACTTCATAAACCATACACTATAAAAAATACATGCTCTCCTGGCCTACAGTGCTCCGTAAAGAGCAGTTATGCAGTCTTTGACTTCCCCAGGGCATGTTTGCCACTATAAACATTAAGGTGCACCTATTTCATTGTTAAAAACAATGTTATTTTGTGTATTTGGTATAATACAATGTGTTTGCGTGGTTTATGGTTCAAAAACACATTATTTTCCACATAACGTACATTATTGAAAGTCCAGATTTTACTTTATTTTTGAAACAAACAGATTTGAAAAGCTCTGTGTCCTTAATTGGCCAGCTAATCTGTACACTGTGATTGGTGTGAATACCTCTGACGTCAGCCGAAAACGTTACGCTCCTTATCATATTTGAAAGATTCGGTTGCTTACAGGAGTTAACGTACAGGCTGTGAGTCTGAAGCGGGAGGAATTGTGATGGTGTCGGTCTTGTCTGCATCACCGGTCCCAGGAGGTGAGCTGTTGCCTGCAATCTGTGTGTTTGTTGTAGTCCAAGAAAAGAAATTTACGTCGTAGACGATAACTCGCATCATTGTTTACTTTAGGGTTTGTTCCTTTTGCATATCGTTAACATGTACTAATACACACTTACACACCAAAGGAAATGCAAAACCGTGAATCGGACAATAGGTGCTCTTTAAATACATAGATCGCTCATTGGCTACTTTGGTCAGCTGCTGAGATATGTCAACAGGTCCACCATCTTAGCACAGGCAAGAATAGCTTGTAAATGAATGCAAGTGAATGGAGACATGGCACATTTTTTGGATATGTTATACAGTAGATATTCAAGTTAAGTAACAGCATTAGAAAAAAAACACATGTTGAAGCATTATTTGATAATACACCGTGTGCAGAATTATTAGGCAAGTTGTATTTTTGAGGATTACTTTTGTTATTGTACAACTACAGTTCTCTTGCTCAATTCAAAATGTTAACAAACCCTCAAACCTGAAAGTGTCTTCTAAAAATTGTCAGTAAGTATGAGAGTTGTTTTTTATTTCCATTTTCAACCAAAAAAGGTCCAACTAGCTCATCTTTAATAATACTTGTCTGTGCCTGCCTGCCTGTAATGTAGAAGACACTTTCTTTAAGCAGTGGTATAGGAAAAAGTTTGCATCTTTCATGAAGACTGATTAATTTGTAAGACAACGCTCCATCACATGCACCAAATGCATCAAAGTACTCAACTGCATGGCTGGCATGTAAAGGCTAGGGCTGCAGCTATCGATTCTTTTTGTAATCGATTAATCTAGCACTGAATCGATCGATTAATCGAGTAATCGGATAAAAATTTTGTGTGTGTTTTTAAACAACCAAAACAAATAATGCATAACGAAAATGACTTGGCTTGTTCAATGTTCAAGCATTTGGCTTTTATTTCTGAAAAAAACAGCGGTATTTGGCTCCAAAAAATAAGCCTATTTATTTCAATTTTTACCCATTTAGTGTTTATAAGTGCCAGTGCCAACAATTAAACACTTTAATTTATTAATATGCACAACAGGTTTCATGCTGTAATCTAGCCCTGACATCAAAGTAAATATCTGGTTTATGTTCATTTCTACACCTGCAGCATTTACCATTAGGCTACTAATATATCATTTCTGGGGTGAGCCTATTTGCTATGGTAACAACCTGTGTGTGCACACGTGCTGTGCGTGAGGAAGAGTGACACCCCAGTCAGACGTTCAGTTGCTTCATTGCATTTTGGTACGACAGAAATACATTCCGAATCCGTTCGAAAAATCACAATATCACGTCCCGCTGTATACAGTGAATGCATGCTGAAATTATTGTTGCGTGGCTACATAAAAGTTTAAGCATATGTGATGCATTGCGCGATCGATCTGACTTGCGTGAGAGAGAATAACTTCCTTATGCTAAACTCCAATAAGACAGAGATTATTATGATTGAACAAAATATGTCCGATTGTTACCCATATATTTTTGCCAATAATCATATATTGTTGCCCATATATGATTGCACTGTGGTGCCGTTTTTTGGTACACACACCTGTAAAGTGCATGCGTGTGTGTGAAGGGGTTCTTTTTTAAGCTATACTGTACTCTCCTGCAATTGACCGTGAATACGTTTACTACTTAAAAACATCAAAGCTAAACATCATATCTAGTCAAACCGCATAACAACATCGCTACAAATACAGTATGGGATTAAAATCAGCGGAAGCTACGTTACCTTGTTTCATCGACGCTTGGTGAAACAGCAGTTGATGTTTTCGGTTCAGATTCTGAATGTAATGATGATGTAATGATCCCAAACTTTAGACATTCTCTCTCTGCCGTTTATGGACATATTTGCTCCGCCATCGCGCAAACTTAATTCAAAATGTACCACGCGCTATGATGTGCTTCCTAAACGTTGAACAACGGTCCGTGTGAATCAGATCTCGGCGCGTGTAGTGCGCGTCATAGGAATTTAACGAGGCTTTGAGGCAGAATTTTTGCCTCAAGGAATTTTTTGAATCGAGTAAATCGAGTAACTCGATGAATCGTTTCAGCCCTAGTAAAGGCCTTAGAGATGAAAAACTAATGACATGGCCCCCTTCTTCACCTGACTTAAACCCTATTGAGAACTTTTGATCCCTTCTTAAGCTGGACATTTACAGTGAAGGTAAAAAGTACACCTCTCTGAACAGTGTCTGGGGGGCTGTGGTTGCGTCTGCACAAAATGTTGGTTCAGATCAGATCAAGAAACTGACTGAATCTGTGAATGGAAGGCTTGTGACTGTTATCGAAAAGAGGCTATATTGGTCACTGAGTTTATATTTTCTTATTTTCTTTTTTTTATTTAATGTTTATTTGTAAATGTAAAGTTTGTTTATTATTCTCACTTTAACAGGTGAAAAAAACAAGTGAGATGGTAAAATCATTGTTTTTCATTTAGTTGCCTAATAATTCTGCACACTAATAGTTGCCTAATAATGATGTACTTAGAAATATTCTCTTAAGAAAGCCAAAATGTCACTTTTACTATTTAAATGTTCAGGTTTGAGTGTTTGTTAACATTTTGAATTGAGCAAGAGCACTGTAGTTGTACAATAACAAAAGTAATCCTCAAAAATACAACTTGCCTAATAATTCTGCACACGGTGTAAATAATACTTATATGTATCTGCAACAAAATATGCAAATAAAAAAAATAGTGGTGCCCTGAATGACAAAATTTGCACCAGGTGAGTTGTAAATTATGTTTGGTTATATTTCACACTGTATAACTCACCCTAATTTTGTCAAAGCATCACAATCTTTTGCAAAAGTATACACATCCAATCTCTGGCAATAACCAATTCAATGTGCAGCGTCCCAGAGTCAAACTTAAGATGTATAAATACATCAATTACTATCAAATAATCTATCAAAAACGGGCTTGGTTGACAAAGCTGGTAATTTCACAGATAAAACGGGTAACACATATAAAAACACAACTAGGTCAATGGCGAACCTCCCAGCTTTAGGAAGCCAGGAAAAAGGGAACGAGTAAGCAAAACCGCACACAGAAACACTTGTGTAGTCAGATATTACCTAAAAGTACCACAGACACTTACCCACACATTTATAAACTGATCCCGGAAAAGCTCTATGGAAACCACTACTGTGATTTCCATTTGCAACAAAGGGAGTAGTGTGGCCATAGCCAAAAAAAGCACTGACATCAAGGGAAATCCCACTCAATGTCAGACTTACAGTATGCCTCAGAATCGCCTTACGTAACACTGAAAATTAAGTATTAATATCAGTGTGGAAAAATGAAGAAAATACTGAAACAAATATACTGCCAACAATTTATATTGTCTCTATATAACATATATTATGAAAAAACGTCAATATTACTTCAATTGGTAACGCATAAAATATTTAAACATTTTCAACTAACATTTTTCACTAAAAGTGGGAACATTTTGGTTACAAAAACATAGGCATTACCAATTAAAGAATACTAATTAGCCGATTCATGATTTTACGTTTCCTTTGGTGTGTAAGTGTGTATTAGTACGTTAAAGATATAAACCCCAAAGTAAACGATGACGCGAGTCTCCCAAGTAAATCACTTTTCTTGGACTACAACAAACACACGGATTGTAGGCAACAGTTATACTTCTTGGGATTTATGATGTAGTAAAGACTGACATTATCATAATTCCTCCCGCTTTGACTCACAGCCTGTAAATTAACTCCTATTAGCATTGGATTGTGACCAAATCTTTCAAACCTGATAAGGAGCGTCACATTTCCGGTTGACGTCAGAGGTATCAAATCGATAGCCTGACTATGTCAGACTTTGTACTTCCGCTAAATTTCATTACGCTTCTGTACTAAGATATCTCCCATTATAACCGTTGTCCTCCGGCCTCAAAACGGCCATCCAATCAACGAACAGAGGGCGAGCTGAGAGCCGAGACGTAGACGCTGAGCGGTGTAAGATTGTAGCTTACAGCGGACATCGAGGCACAGAATGCCATTCGCTCTGCTGTGGAGAATATTCCTGGCATTTGCCAACTGAAGCCCGAACAAGAAGAGTGTTTGTTAAACATTTTGAATGAACATGATGTTGTTGTACTACTCCCGATAGGGTTTTGGGAAAAGTTAAATTTATCAACTATTACAGATCGTCAGGAAAAATTATACTGAGGGAGGCCAAAGGCCGGCAAGGCGATAGTTGTGATTGTGTCCCCCTTGATTGCTCTCATGGAGGATCAGGTTAAAGAGGCAGCAAAACTGTGGTGTGCTGCACAGCATGGCGTGCAGAATGATAAAGAAATCATGGGGGGAAATTTCATTGTTCACAGTTAATGGTGGAGGACGCGTAGGCAATCATTCTTTGCTGACGTTCCTTTAACCAGAAAATAAGGTAAGAAAATTTAATTTAATTTACATTATGGTTAGGGCTGTCTGGTGGAAGAGTTTTTAAGTTTGGGAAGTCTGGCCCGATTAACTTTACATAATCTGCAAAAGTCGTTCACAGCCATGTTAACTCCGGTATTTTGCCCGATGGCTTTGTTTTCACATCATACATGTGTTTACAGTGAAAGTCCAATGCGGCTGAGCCGGCGCATAACGCACATCATAACCAAACATTATGTGATTGGCTTGCGTTTACACCAATGATTTTAAACTTCAGACAAGCCCCTCCCACGAGAAGGAAAATGATTGTCAATTATGTCCAGCCAGACTCTGTCTATGAAGCGAAGCGAATTAGCAGATGATGGTATTACCAGGCTATCAAATCAATGAGTTTTGTACAAAATCCATGCGTTTCAGGAAGTTACAAAAATATACAAAATAATGAGTTTTTTAACTATAAACCATGCGAAGACGTTGTTTTATTCCAAATACACAAAAGTTTTTTTAGCAATGAAATAGGTGCACTTTAAAGTAATTTTATAAGTTGATCCAACTTTTACTTTTTATAGTGTACAAGTCAGCAATGTTGTGTTCTGATTTCCTATCATTAAACTGTATCACAGGTCATTAACATGGTATTTTGCAAATATTACCAACATCCGACATAAAAATATTTTTATGTAAAAAACAAGTGCTGCATCTGAAAGTTCTAAAATGCTGCCTTCGGAGGCACATCTGATTACAATGTTTGGTTGTCTCCTGAGATACCTTCATTGTCTTATCCCACAGAATGTGATTGGTTGAGCCTGGTCGAGTTTCGAAAAAATAAAATGGCGGCCAAGAAAGCATCTGGAGCACAAATTTAGTGCAAATAAGGTTATATTTTAACTTTTTACTCCTTTTGATTGCATTCATAGTGAGAAATTAGTATTACATCAAATATTAGATATCACAAAAAAACTGAATTCCATTATGCTGCCTATGAAGGCTGTCCGCATGCATTTCCCGGAGCTGCCTTCAAGCCGCCAAAGTCATTGACTCATGAGGCAGCGAGGCAACAAGTCGACTACCTTATATTTTCAGACGCAACCTTGGTATAATTGGTTAACCTCTGCGAAATTCTGTTATAAATACTTAAGTCACTAAATACAGATAATATATCTGCTCCTGGTTGTGATGTCAATACCACAACACTTTTAGCTTATTTTCAATAATGGTCTGGGTGGACTAGGAAAAGAGTTTTCCATTACAAACACGGTCTACATTCAAAGTAGAAGAATTATTTTTAAATAGTGGGTAGACCACGCAGTCAGTTACATCATCTAATATTTAAAGAGGTTTCTTAAGTAGGGCCTATGAACATCTGAAGCCTTGCAACAAAAAAAAAAAAACATTTTAAAAATGAAAACTTTCAAACCAATATTTTTCATAATAATAGTGGTAAAGGGAACATGTTGTCAAGGCAACCAGCAGGCTTTTGGTAGTCCACAAATCTATCAATGACTGTAAGATTTATTGTTTGGGAGCTTCTGCTCAACTAGAAACGCTCAGGAATGAATGTGGTTATGAATGTGGTTATTCCTGAAATGTATACTACAATCAGATAGGTTTCACCATAAGAGAGCAACTTGAGATGTTTAACTTTAAAACGTTTTGCCTTTAGCAAACTGATACTGATCACATATTTCTTACAACAAGTTTGAACAGTGGAGAACAAAAAAAGCACAACCCATAAATACAAATAGTCAACATTAAATCAAAAAAGTTGGATCAAAGTGGATCAAAAAAGTTCATCAAAGTTGTCCTCTCTCTCTCTCTCTCTCTCTCTCTCTCTCTGCGCATGTGTTGGCGTTTGTGGAGCGTGTGTGAGGGGTTCGTGAGTGTGAGCGCGTGTATTTGCTCTTTTTTGGGGTTTATTCTTTTTTTTTCATTTCTCTTTATTTTTTATTTGTTTAGTTCTCATATTTTGTGTGCGTTTGTTTGGTGCTGCCTGCTTTCTTTGAAAGCATTGGATCTCAGAATGGGACAACCAAAATTGTATGTGGTGAGTGTAAAGCAGTGGTCTCCAACCTTTTTATGAGCAAGGGCTACAACAATGGATAAAACAATCTAGAGGGCTACTTTTTGATATAGTCTACTTAAAACTTTTTGTTTTACTTGTTTATTTCATTTTATTTGACTTGTTTATATGTTTTAGTATTGTTTAAAATTTTAACATACGTAAACCAAGCCAAGCTAATATAAAAAAATATGTAATGAATAAATATTACAGTTGAAACTATTATTAGAATGTGCTTTGGCGGGGCACCTCACAGACTCTGTGCGGGCTACCTGGTGCCCGTGGGCACCACGTTGGTGACCCCTGGTGTAGAGGCTTGCTGTCTGGGTGTAGGGGAAGTTGTTGGTCAACAAAACATTCTCTCTGCATCTAGAATGAATAACGCGACCGTGATTTTTTTGAACACGGTGGAAAGAGCAAACGAGATGGTTGCGAGAGGAATAATCATTGATGAAATGCTTACACCTGTGTTACCTCTGATGCTACCATCTAAAAAAGTCACAATATCAAATATCCATCCTTTCCTTAGTGAAGATGTTTTGATACAAGCTCTTTCACGCTATGGTAAATTAGTTTCACCGATCAAAAAGATCGCGATCGGATGTGAGTCTCCTTTGTTGAAACATATTGTTTCATTTAGGAGATTTGCATTTATAATAATCAAAGACGACGCTGAACTGGACTTGGCACTAAAGTTTCGTGTGGATGATTTTGAAAAGTTTGTATTTGTAACTACGGACAAAATGAAATGCTTCGGATGCGGTAAATCGGCCATTTAATCCGACAAAATGAACGCAGCTGGAGGTAGTAATGACAGTACTGCAAATAAAGAAAACATGCCCGCTGTTAGACCGTTTGCGATCGGTCCGGCCGAAGCAGCACCGACCGCGGATAAAATTGCTGGGGAAGGAATGACTGTCGCGGAGCCTGTGGAAGCCGGATCGACCTCAACGGATGCAGGTAGGAATATTTCAGTAACATCTTTAAATGTTGAAATGGGAGTGTCTAACAGTAATGTTGAAAACGCGAGGGAAGAGGATGTGTCTGAAATAGAGGCTGAGAATAGGATGTTCAAAGTACCGAAAAAAAAGAAAAATGTGGAAAAGATCAGTAGTTTAAAGCATTTCAAAAAAGGAGAAGGGTGTGAGGAACAGAACGAGACAGAAAGTGAAAGTGAAATGTCTGATGCAAGCACAGGGTTGTCGCAGACTGAGGGTGTAAGTAGAAGCTATGATGTTGATGACACAAGACGTTTTTCTTAGTGCCACAAAAAATAAGAGAGGCGTGATTGTGAAGGAGTATTTTCCTGATTTACAGCAGTTTTATGACAAAGCCAAAAGCTTACTAACAGAAGGGTGTCTTTCAAACAAAGAAGTTTATCGTTTGAAAAAGATTGTGAGGAAAGTTGGCATTGGTTTAAATGAAAATGATGATTAAGAATACTAAGATTCTGGATTTATTTCTGTTTTTTTGGTCTTTTATTTATTTCAGCATGGCTGAAGTGCAGATTGCCTCACTGAATATTAATGGTGCTAGAGATTATAGAAAAAGAGCTGATCTGTTTGAAATTATCAAGCAGAAAAAAATTGATGTTACTCTATTCACATCACTGTGTGTTTCTTGAATCAATGTAAATGATTGGATGAAAGAGTGGGAAGGGTTATCTTTTCACAACACCAATTTAAGTGGAGGAGTAGCAATCTTGTTCGCAAAAACCTTTAATCAGGTCTTGTATCAAGTTGGTGAGTTTTTGAAGGGCAGACTTTTAAAAGTGAGAGCACAAGTTGAAAATTATAATTGTTTTTATTTGTGTATATGTCCCCAACTAAACTGTTGAAAGAATGTTGTTTTTAGATACATTATGTTCTGTTTTACAAGATGTTTCTAATGATGACACTTTATTTTTGGGAGGTGATTTTAATTGTACAGTGAGTAATTGTGAATCGTGAACCCCATATGCCTTAAAGAAAGCATCTTATTCAGATAATTAATAAACATGAGCTAATTGATGTATGGAAGTTTATTCATGAAGATAAAAGACAGTATACGTGGTCTCATGCACGTGATAATGTTTTATCACTAGCAAGATTGGACAGATTTTATGTGTTTAAGCATCACGTTGGTATTTTTAAAAATTGTTGTATTTTTCCTGTTGCTTTTTCAGACCATTGTATGGTACAATGTTCCTTCTTTTTGAACTCTGTCAAACCTAGTAGTGCATATTGGCATTTTAATTTAACATTATTAGATAACAAGGATTTTATATGTACTTTTAAACTGTTTTGGGCTGATTACAGAACAAAAAAGCATATTTTCAATCACTACAAAAATGGTGGGACTTTGGCAAAGTGCAGATTAAACAGTATTGTCAGCAGTATGCTCACAACAGCACCAAAGCTTTAAACCAGTCAATGAAGGACTTAGAGACTGACATAATGAAGATTCAGGAATTGGTAGAGTCAACAAAACAACAAAGTTATTTGAAAATTCTGTCAAAAAAAAAAAAGAATCAATTAGCAAATTTATTAGGGGTTAAAACACAGGGGGCTTTGATCCGGTCAAGATTTTGAAGTCTTGATCAGATGGATGCACCGTCAAAGTATTTTTTGAATCTCGAAAAGAAAAATGGACAACAAAGAATCATTCATGCTTTACGATCTGAAGAAGGGTTTCTGTTGTCCAATCCTGTAGCAATTAGAAGGAGGGCAATTGGTTTTTATGAAAAACTATACAGAAGTGAACTAGGATCAGTCAATATGAATGAGAGTGTCTTCTTCCAGGAATTGCCACAGGTGTTTGATGAAGCTAATGCGGAGATTTCAGGTGTGTGTAGCCTGGGAGAGCTGCATAAGGCTGTTCAGAGCATGGAATCTGGAAGAGTGCCTGGAATTGATGGCATACCAATTGATTTCTATAAATGTTTTTGGGATGTTTTAGGGGAGGATCTCTTAGAAGTACTCAATGGTAGCTTAGACGAAGGTCTTCTGCCTTTGAGTTGCCGTAGAGCAATCCTTACCCTCCTTCCCAAAAAAGGAGATCTCATGGAGATTAAAAACTGGAGACCCGTTTCACTTCTGTGTAGTGACTATAAAATTCTCTCAAAGGTTTTGCAGAACAGGTTATCAAAAATTATGAATGAGGTGATCCATCCGGACTAAACCTATTGTGTATCCAAAAGGTCAATTTTCGATAATATTTCCCTTATTAGGGATATTTATGATGTCTCTAAGTCTTTAAATATTGACGGTGGATTGATTTCATTAGATCAAGAAAAAGCGTTCGACAGAGTGGAACATGTATACTTATGGGAAACACTAAAAGCTTTCGGTTTTAGTAAAAAATTTATAGATAAAATTAAAGTGTTGTATAGCGACGTTGACAGCATACTCAAAATCAATTTTGGCTTATGCACTCCTTTTAAAGTTTTTAGAGGTGTGAGACAGGGCTGCCCACTCTCGCGAATGTTATATTCATTGGCAATTGAACCTTTTTTGGAGCAAGTACGGAAAATGTACAAGGGTTTAGTGTGCCAATGTTTGGAAAAAGTCTCTCTGCTTATGCGGATGATGTCTTAGTTTTTGTTAATCAACCAAATGATGTAAAAGTCTTAATGAGAGTACTTGATGATTTTAGAAAATTGTCTTCTGCTAAAGTTAATTTAGAAAAAAGTGAGGCAATACAAATAGGAGATTGGAAAAGAGGGTGTTTTCCCCTTCCTCCTGGGTTAGTATGGAAAAAAGGAGGCTTTAAATATTTGGGGGTTTTTCTAGGAGATGAAGTAACTGTACAAAAAAACTGGGAGGGAATTATTGAAAAGGTTAAGGGTCGACTTGAGAAGTGGAAGTGGCTAATCCCAAACATGTCATATAGAGGTCGAACATTAGTGATAAATAATTTAATAGCTTTTTCCTTATGGCATAAATTAACTTGTTTGGATCCTCCTTTGTGTTTGTTAGCAGAGATTCAAGGTATTTTAGTCAACTTTTTCTGGGATAAGCTACATTGGGTTCCTCAGAGTATATTGTTTTTACCTAAAGAAGAAGGAGGACAAGAATTGACACATCTTCAAAATAGGACAGCAGCTTTCCGTTTACAATTCTTGCAAAGACTTTTTAGTGGTTCAATAACCTCAAGTTGGAAAGTAGTAGCGTGTAAAATTCTACAAAATTTTGGAAATCTGAAGTTGGACAGAAATCTTTTTTTTCTTGGACTTGTCAAAATTTTTTATCGGAATGTTTTTAAAGTATGGAGCATGTTCAAAGTGCAAAGAGAAGGACATTTTAAAATCTCTTTACTGGCTCCTTGAAGAACCATTGGTTCATGGAGCACGTTTTGACTTGAATGATGACTGTGCAATTCCTGGGTATACTGAAATGCTTGTGACCTCCAAATTATGTACATTGGGGAGCCTAGTTAATTTGATAGGCACGGACTTTGTAAATACAGAAAAAGTTGCTATGAGTCTAAACATTAAATCAAGACGTTTTGTTTCACATTTATTAGACAAATGGAAGAAAAGACTCATGTTCGATGAATTAAATCTCTTATCGGCTTACTGTGAAAGGAAGATTGTGCCTAATGAAGATTATGTTTTACCTGTTTTTTGTCTTTTACCTGTTTTAAATGATGTTTCATGAATGTTTTTAAGTTCTGGGGAATCCCTATGTCTCGATTTTTTACAAGTGTTGGAAAGTCTTTTTATTAAGCTTGTGTTATTGTGTTTAACAAGAAAATGCTTAACAAAAGAGTTGACACACCATGGCGTAGTGTTTTAAAATTGAGTGACTATGAAAAACCAGAGTGGAGATCGTTGTATAAGCCACCATTGGGTAAAAGTGTTGGGGACATACAATGGAGACTGTTACATGGTGCTCTCACAGTCAATGCTTTTATATGTGTCTTAAATTCTGATGTTACTGCAGGATGCCCTTTCTGTTTAAAGAGAGAACTATTTTTCATGCTTTTATGGATTGTCTCGGGCTGGAAAGGTTGTTTAATTTATTACATAGTTTGTTTGAGAGTTTTAATGAATCTTTTTCTGTAAAAGTATTTATTGTTGGTTTTAAATATGCTGGAAAAAAGAGGTTTATCTGTCAGTGTTTGAATTTTATTCTAGGCCAAGCAAAACTATATATGAGTAAAAAGAATAAGATATACTTGGGTGTAGATCAAGATATCATTACTTTGTCTACAATTAAATCCAGAATACTTGTTGATTTTCATTTTTGTTCATCCAGAAATGATGTTTTAACTTTTGAGACAAAATGGTGTCCGAATGGGTCTTTGTGCTACATTATTGATGGTAATATACATTTTTCTTTACTGTTAATGTAAGAATTAGTTTTTGTGTTTTGTAATGGTGAATGTGATTTTGTGTTTTGTTGGTGTTTTATGTGAAATATTGTAATAAAGTTTTTTTTCAAATTCAATTCTCTCTCTCTCTCTCTCTGTGTGTGTGTGTGTGTGTGTGTGTGTGTGTGTGTGTGTGTGTGTGTGTGTGTGTGTGTGTGTGTGTGTGTGTGTGTGTGTGTGTGTGTGTGTGTGTGTGTGTGTGTGTGTGTGTGTGTGTGTGTGGCTTTTCAGTAGCCGTTTATCTCCACAGTATTGTTTTTTATCTGATAAGTGAAATACAAAACATTGTAGGCGTCGTTGGGTAGAAACTCCTAATAAGGCAGATGCAGTCAGTCAGAGCAAGACTGAGCTTTAACCTGCCTTATGTCACTGCAGCTGAACCTCGACACGCACACACACGCATTCTGGTTTCCATGTTTTTTGGGGACATTCCTTAGACGTAATGCATTTTATACTGTTCAAACTGTATATTCTATTTCCTTCCCCTAACTCCAACCATCACAGAAATCTTTCTGCTACCTTAGATGTTCAATATACATTATTCTGTTTGATTTATAAGCTTGTTTTCTCATGGGGACCACAAAATGTCCCCACAAGGAATTCCCATCACCTTACAACGTGATAATTACCAGGTACAAACACACACACACACACACACACACACACACACACACACACACACACACACACACACACACACATGCACGACACACACACACACGCACGACACACACACGACACACACACCCATAAACCATTTACACACTTAACATAGATGAAAGAGGACAATCATGTGCTTGCATCATTTAGTTATTGTAGAATGAAGCTCCTCTCCTTTTTGAACATGACGCACACAACATGGCCAATACCACCATCTTCAGATATACAGATGGGTTGATAGCATGACAGAAACCATGAAAATAAAGAAACCAGAAGTACAAAAGTAATTGATAACTCTTTTATCAACCTTTTGGATCTTGTGTCTCCAAGCTTAACCTAAACTGTATGAATGATATGACACATCATATAACAGTTATTTCTGTTGAATATTAAAATTGATAGTAAAATTAGTTTTTCATCCATTACAAACATAGTGATCATTATTGTGGGCTTCATGCCAAAATTTATAACCTGAGAATTTAAACAGAAATGAAATACTGACCTGTGTCACAGTCTGTATACCTTAAATAATATACAACATTTCATGCTATTGAAACTAACTACTGCATGATAAAAACACGAATCATGTACCAATGATTAAAAGAAATTACAGTGCACCAAATCTATTTCACCTATCGTCTGCATTATGCATAGATGGTTTATAATTTAGTTTTGCTCAAAAGCATTTAATAGTATATTTTAAATTTAAAATGAACAACTTTTCATGGAAAATGTGCATGTTTGATGAGGGCTGACTGATATATAATGATACATGATACATTTTTCAAGAAATGGTTTCCTGAATCAAAATATTTTGATTATTAACATTATTTCTGCCATAAAAAACACACTAATCAGAGAGGAAGAATATGTTTAAGGGTTAATGAACTGGCTTATCTTTATTATGTTGTACTGTCCTCTGTGGTTCACTAATAGCGCTTGAAAGGTATTCACCTAAATATACAGTCACCTAAAGGATTATTAGGAACACCTGTTCAATTTCTCATTAATGCAATTATCTAATCAGTAACATGGCAGTTGCTTCAATGCATTTAGGGGTGTGGTCCTGGTCAAGACAATCTCCTGAACTCCAAAATGAATGTCAGAATGGAAAAGAAAGGTGATTTAAGCAATTTTGAGCGTGGCATGGTTGTTGTTGCCAGACGGGCCGGTCTGAGTATTTCACAGTCTGCTCAGTTACTGGGATTTTCACACACAACCATTTCTAGGGTTTACAAAGAATGGTGTGAAAAGGGAAAAACATCCAGTATGCGGCAGTCCTGTGGGTGAAAATGCCTTGTTGATGCTAGAGGTTAGAGGAGAATGGGACGACTGATTCAAGCTGATAGAAAAGTAACTTTGACTGAAATAACCACTCGTTACAACCGAGGTATGCAGCAAAGCATTTGTGAAGCCACAACACACACAACGTTGAGGCGGATGGGCTACAACAGCAGAAGACCCCACCGGGTACCACTCATCTCCACTACAAATAGGAAAAAGAGGCTACAATTTGCACGATCTCACCAAATTGGACAGTTGAAGACTGGAAAAATGTTGCCTGGTCTGATGAGTCTCGATTTCTGTTGAGACATTCAGATGGTAGAGTCAGAATTTGGCGTAAACAGAATGAGAACATGGATCCATCATGCCTTGTTACCACTGTGCAGGCTGGTGGTGATGGTGTAATGGTGTGGGAGATGTTTTCTTGGCACATTTTAGTGCCAATTGGGCATCGTTTAAATGCCACGGCCTACCTGAGCATTGTTTCTGACCATGTCCATCCCTTTATGACCACCATGTACTCATCCTCTGATGGCTACTTCCAGCAGGATAATGCACAATGTCACAAAGCTTGAATCATTTTAAATTGGTTTCTTGAACATGACAATGAGTTCAGTACTTAAATGGCCCCCACAGTCACCAGATCTCAACCCAATAGAGCATCTTTGGGATGTGGGAGAACGGGAGCTTTGTGCCCTGGATGTGCATCCCACAAATCTCCATCAACTGCAAGATGCTATCCTATCAATATGGGCCAACATTTCTAAAGAATGCTTTCAACACCTTGTTGAATCAATGCCACGTAGAATTAAGGCAGTTCTAAAGGAGAAAGGGGGTCAAACACAGTATTAGTATGGTGTTCCTAATAATCCTTTAGGTGAGTGTACGCCATAATAAATAAGTAGTAGTCCTTACTCAACCCTATTTTTGAGCCTCCATTTTAAAACTCTCTGTTTTTGTGGGTGTGCCTCATGGAAGGCTTGGAAGTAACCCCCCGCTGCTATTATCGGGTAACAGTGTTGAAACAGTTTTAAATAACATGGAAGTGTTGAATTTTTTTAATTACAGGATATTTTATAGTATAACCACCTTTTAACTGTCAAAAGATCAAGAAGAAATTTAATTATCCATTCACAGACCATTTAATATCAATAAATATAAAGTCAGCTCCTAAACCTTATCCTGCAATCTAATTAAATTACAGAAATTATGCTGACTTGATGAAATCATGAAATTATATCATCTGATATGATACTGCTACTAAGGCACTATTAAATGAACAATATGATCATGTTTTATGACAGTTTTTACCTTTCAATCAAGATACAATGACTTATGCATGCAGATTAAGGGTTTTGAATCAAGCAGCCATATAAGGCAATGTGTTTTGAGTTTGTAAATATCTCTGGCGCTCATTTCCTGACAGATAAATATCTCTTTGCACTTGACAGCAACAAACTGAAAAAATCTCATACACAATACTGATTTGACACACACAAGCTGTCCATCAGGACTATGAATTAATGTCTGTCATCATTTTACACCATATCTACAAAATTCTGAGTACTGTACACTTTCAAAAGCCTGCATATGCTGAGCCACTGTATTGACAGACAGTCTAAAAACGCATACAGATGCTGTGATATCACACTTATAATTCACTGATAAACTACAAAATCATTTAATGTGACACTTTATGTAACTCAAAGTACAAATTAACAACAAGAAAACAAAGCACTAATGTATTTATCAAGTGCCCAAAATACAGTGGTATTAAAATTGCCCTTGCTAAACAATTGGGGCTGGCAAAGACTCCAAAATAGTTTCTTAATTGGAGGACAGGCAAGGCAGGGCAATGTGAAAGGTTATTTTAAGTCCTTCGGTCTGCATGGGGCAAAGGGCTGTGGATGATGGTCTAGGGTAATAATAATAATAATCCCCCCAGATAGAAGTGACGTCCCGCCACCTGCTGCTGTAAATTGCATTAGAAGATGCAGCTCTCAAGTCTCGCAGCTAAAGATAAGTGGCCACCTCAGCCTGACATTACAGACTCATCAGAATTGAAGAGAACTGCAATATTATACATGAAAAGGCAGAATGAATTTAACTTTATACTAAATAAATCACAAAATCAGTGGTTTTCACTGATTTTCTTAATATCCACTTGTCAGGCTTTATGGTTCCTTTTGAAGTAATTTAAGTAATTATTAAAAAAAAACATTTAGATTTGTTGTTTTCTACATAGAATCATATTAAATAATGTAAACATAAAGTGAAAATATAACCTTGATATCTTTAATATTGTCTGAGTAAGGTTATGTCAGAGATTGAAATCATGAAATAAATGATTAAGTGAAATAAAGTGAAATAAATGGTTAAAATCAAACTTTAATGCTCCTAATCTTGTAATTAGATTTGGAGACTTCAGCCTGGATTTCACAGACAGTCATATTTCATTAGTAAACTAAAATTATATTTACAATTTAAGATGCTCAAGAAGCTTTTGGTGACTGAAAACATGTTTGCACGGCGGGCTAAATTGTCACACATTGCTACAATAAAGCATCAGGTATACAATGGTAATATAATGAAATGAAACAATGTAAATGATAATGAAATTAAACAAATGGGCGTTTCCACAGTTTCGGGGTGTAATGAACAATAAAGTTTGTATAATACCCAGTAGTTGTCATTTTGATTTTAGTTCACTGTTTTGTTTAATTAAATATTCAATTTTATTTTATTTTATTTTATTTTATTTATATAGCGCTTCTCACAATTGTTAATTGTTCCAACGCAGCTTTACATGAATAGATGTAGGGGAAAACACAGAAAAGTTTAAGATACATGTAAGAAATAATAAAGTTAATTTTATCCCACTAAACCTTGGCATTATCGTGTAATGTGACTTTTTTATTTACATCCCCAGAAATTGGGGGTGTCAGGTTAAGACATTCAGTGCATCTGAAAAACATTTTATTCTGATGGTAAATGTCCATCTCCTAATGTCTCAGCGGTTCTCAAGTCAGATATAAGATTGTCTAGGTCACCCATGCTCTGCGTGGGAGAAAGAGGATTTCACGGATTTCGACAAATGTTGAAATGTTGATAAGTTTGTGGTTTCTGTCCAAATGTTTACAAATTTGAAAATGACTGAAAAGTAATTTCAGAATTATCCAGCAACCGATCGTGGCATCATGATCAAAATAAACTCTTTTACTGCAGTAATAATATTTAACCGGTACACTTTTAATGTAGGTTTAAAAGGAACCTAAACATTTAGGGGCGGTTTCCCGGACAGGGATTAGACTATTCCTAAACTAAAACATTTTTAAGAGCTGTACAAACTGAAAACAACCTGCACTTATATATCTTAAAATACATCAGTGCCCTTTGTTTCGCCTCAAAATGCACACAGGTTTTAAGTAAGGCATGTTTGTTAAAACTAGTTATATTTCCTAATTAAACTAAGGCCTAGTCCTGGATTAAGCTAATCCCTGTCCGGGAAACCGCTCCTTAATCATCATTAAAATCATATCGTAAACGGAAGTCTCTGTGCCTCCGTGCCCATTGACATACATCAACTCACCCTTGATCAAAGTTTACTAGTTTACCATTGCCAGATTTATCTTGCCTTTCACACAGCTGTATCCCAGGTTTTCTTAGGATGTTAACCTGAGAACAATGGCTTTTTCCGTGAAGATTGATTTTTGCAGTCTAATGCAGTGGTTCTCAAACTTTTTCAGCGTGCGCCCCCCTTATGTATGCGCATTCCTTCGCGGCCCCCCCAAAGAAAATTTATGACAAAGAAAAAGTTTCTAAAACTCAACTTTTAATTAAACAAAACATATTTAATGATACAAAGTAGTGCTGTTGGTTAGTAGCCTTATTTTTTTTAGGTTTAATTCCACAGAATTCATGATAAATTAATTTATTTTATAAAATGTCATAAAACTGGGGCCCCCCAGGCACCATCTCGCGGCCCCCAGTTTGAGAACCACTGGTCTAATGTCTCACATAGTGAGCCCTACTGTGGAATCGCCCAAATACTATTCATCAAAATGATAACTGTTAATAAAATGTCAGGAGAAATAACTCTCAATTTTTTTGTTTTAATTGTGCAGCCCTTTCAAAAAAAATCTATTTATATACACTAGGTATATTAACATGCAACCAAATAATCCGTTTGTAATCGTATTGATGGCTCAATCTTATTAAAAAGCCTTCATGTAAACACCTTAATAATGCAAATGTCGTACTTTTCTTCTGGAGAAAAGTACGCATGTAAACTCGGGAATCATAGTATTTTCTCAATCGGATGCAAAAATACTTTGTGCACATGCGCAGAACATTTGTGCTCAAGTTCACGTATTACATTTACCTCTTATATCACATGATTCTTTTCACAGAAACACGCAATAGCAAAGCAATAACATCACACATTATTAAGGTAAAGTTAATGGGGTCACGCGCTGTACGCACGATGTACTACATTCTGCAGCATTCATGTGTACTTTTAAAACATTAGGCTACTTAAAGCATTAAAATAGCTTTGTGCTTTTTGAAAACTGTGTTTTCATTACCTATATCTGAAAACTTCTAAGAACAACATTCTCCATCTCAGTTTTGACTTTTATCCAGAGATAAAGCGTGAACTAGACGAGAGATGCTGTCCGCAGCGTAGCGTTGCCAAGTCCTCTGCTTTTTTCGAAGTTAGATTTGGGCTACTGTTTAAACTGTTTCCACCAGTTGTTTTTTTCTGCGGGTTAAAGATGAAATGATTTGTTGCTTAGTTATTGGTATTTTGTGCATGTAAACATAGCCACTGATGCATAATACAAGGATGGTTAGATGAAGGATCATGGATGGATGAATGTGTGAATATCTATCTATTATAGGCAGATATATAAACATGTCCATAAAATATCCACCTTTAATATAGACAGAATTTTATTGAATTATTTGTTTTTAAACTAAATTTTCTAGCAGGTATTTCAACAAACCCTCTGTTTGTTACAATTAAACCCACCAATGGGGTAAGTAACTTTTGCACTCCTGTCACTATCGTTGTAATTGTACGACAACGGTAGGCCCCACAAACAAACTTTATGGGGCGGTTTCCCGGACAAGGATTAGACTAGTCCTAAATTCAAATAAATGTAAGAGCTGTCCAAAATGAAAACAACTTGCACTGACATATCTTAAAATACACCAGTGTCCTTTGTTTTGCCTCAAAGTGCACACAAGCAAAGCTTTTAGTAAGGCATGCCTGTTAAAACAAGTTATATTTCCCAATTAAACCAAGGCCTAGACCTGCTTTAAGTGTTCATTTGATTGTGTAAAAATGATTAAATCAAATATTTTTTGAATAGAGCCAAAGCCAAAAGTGTTACTTGGTGCCCACCTTTCCCTGGCCCTACAGTACATTTGAGGTACCAATACCCACTTTTTATGTACAAAGTTTTTTAAAGGATGAGGCAGCAGTGTCAACTTTTAAAATATACATATTTGTGTTATTCCAGAGTTTTAATGGCTTCACTATTATTTTAAAATATGGAAAAATGTAAATGAAGAATAAGTAAAAGTTTCCACACTTCTGAACAGTTCTCCGTATGCTTCAGTCAAAAGTGAACACTCTATTGCATTATTTTTAGTAAATGATAGACAACGCAGAACTCTTTCCAGCTGTATAAGAAACTCATTCATCTCATGATGGTACGGTGCCATGGCAACCACTCTTTTCAACAGCAGGAAGTGCTTACACAATGAACAAGCCATAATGAAGATCTGACGTTACCATCAGACTAGAATGAACCCACGAGAGCAGCCGTTGAGGTTTACAGAGCAAATTCTTTCCACTCTCAGACATCAGCAGTGCAGAACAGTGGCACACAGTGCAATGTCAACACATATGCAGTGCAAATGCAATCACTTTAATCTAACTGCACTCATTACTGAACTTGAACATCAACAGCAGAAAGAAAACAAAAACTATTTACAAACACTGTAACAATTCAAGAACCCACATGGATGAAACAGTGGTGCTTTTGTGGAAAGTCAGGGCTAAGTCAGGTCAAACTCATCAGCTAATGCTCTTTCTGACACCACACTGTAAATAAGGGGGCACAGGATGGACTCAAATACTGCACCAGCGTGCACTAAAATGACAGCAACAATCAAACGTGAAAACACAAATGTGTGACATAACTTTTTTTTAGAATCTTCCTTTTTATTTTGTAGCTTTAAAGGTCCTTTCCTAATTTAAAGGGACTAAAAGCGCTTAAACGGAAAAAAATGGAAATAATCTTAAACAAATGTCTTAAAACGTGTAGGACGTGTTGTCCTTAACTTAACTTATCTTTGTTTTCTTTTTGAAACAACACACTTTGTGTTGTCTTAACACATCTTGTGTTGTCCCTTTTATTTATTTGAACGAAAAATCAACACGACATTACACAAAATGTGTAAAATAAAATAAATCATAATGTGTTTAATAGGATAACACAAAACAATGTGTAAAAAATTAACATCCTTTTTTAGAGTGCAGGATCGTTTTCAAAAAACATTTCATACACACTAAAAGGTATAATATTGACGCTTTGACAGTTAATTATTTACATATTACCAGCTTAACATACATACAGATTTGTATGTATTCCTATACATAATTATTAAAATAGCAGGCATTGGCATTTCATTCTCATATAATGACTTTTTTATTTAAGAAAGTTTATCCATTGAAATGAAATGACTTTTTAGAGAATTACACAATATTAAACAATACTTGAAACTTTAAAATAAATAACATTTCTGTAATCATTTAACAATTTTGCAATATAGAAAAATGGAAAAGTTAGTTTCCCATGACGCACAAAAGGTGTTTTCTCATATGGGTCACTATAATCACTAGGGCAGTGGTCACCAATCCTGGTCCTGGAGGGCCGGTGTCTCTGCAGAGTTTAGCTCCAACCCTGAATCACTTTAATTAGCTGCTTCAGGTGTGTTTGATTAGGGTTGGAGCTAAACTCTGCAGAGACACCAGCCCTCCAGGACCAGGATTGGTGACCACTGCACTAGGGTATTATTAGCAAAAAAAGTCCCTTTAGGGAAGTTGAGGCCACTCGGCGGCCAGCTTGCAACCCCATCAGGCAATTATTTCAGTCATGCAAGACTAAAATCCTATCTACTTGAATGGGTACAGACTTCAAAATCTTAATCTTCAAAATTAAATGCTAAAATCGCAATTAAACAACGTATTATTGACCAACAATTAAATTTGACATCAACTGTACCATAACTTTTGTTTTAGAAGCTTAAATTGTGCTAAAAACATTCAAGGTCAAGAATGACATGATGATGACAACTTTTTCGCTCAGAGAGCCCTGATACTTTAAGATGGAAAGGAGCAATCAGGGAAGAAAGACTGGCCAGTGGATATAGACAAAGACATAATGGAAAATGAAAGGATTGAATCAGTATGAGTGAGAGAGCAGAAGAGAGAGATGGCATGTGTGTAACATCCTGCCTGATGTGCCTTAATAAGGAGATCAAATAGAGGATCTGGCTGAGGGAGAAGGGACAGCAGGAACGCTTCTTTTGTAAACTCTTATTTAACCTGACGCAAACACTCACACACACACACACACACACACTCACACACACACACACACACGCACACACACACACACACGCGTGAGCCAACAGCGCGTGGAGGCTGAGAGAGTGATTCAGCACAGACCCCTTTACGTCTTAGTCTCAACACAGAAACAAAAGTGGAGCGATATTTATATCAACAATAAATCATACCCCCACATTTAGTTGCCCTTGTGACAGCGAAGGAATAAACACCAGATTAACAAAAGACAGAATGGGGTTCTGTGTCTTAGCGATTAAATATTTGGGTTGGCAACTGAAAAGCTGTTGGTTCAAATCCCCTAATGGTTTGATGTATAAACTGTCACGGCTGTATTAACTCTGGGTCACTTCAGCAGGACTAGAGAGCTAATAAAGCTACTGCACAGTAAGTTAAATAAGATAAAAGCATGATGAGTAAAGGACAGAGACTTCACCTGTCAAACTGATGTACATCCATGGGGTTGGGGGTCCTAATGGTTGCTAAGATTGTGCTAAGTAGTAAGGTGTTTATGGTAGAAACTGGTTGGTTGGTTGGTTACTGACTTACCAAAAGTAAAACAGTCTATCCTATGACATTTTAATCAAGGTGTAGCTTGGCAAGCCAAAATATTAAAGGTCCACTGTCAGAAAAACTGTACATTTTCTGTTGATGGGGTGGTACCCTCTGTTTGTAGTAAAACAAAGGTAAAACATAATACAATGTTTAACCTTTTTAGTATATTACTGTATGTTAATGGCCTATTGTGTACCTTTATAGGTACAGTTAAATGTTTTGTACCCCTTACATTAAACTAGTACAAAATTGGTCCCTAACCTCCTAAAACCACATACGTGGACATCACATTTTTGGATGTTTGCACTATAATACTACATTTTGTGTAACTGGAACCTGATGTACATAAACGTGGACAATTACACTGCTTATTGGTTCTTCCTAACCCCAAAATAGCTGGAAGAACTCTGAAAAAAGACAAACCAAAGCTCAGGTCTTAGGAGGTTAAAGGCACACTATATGTCTTAAGGGTATATTGTGCCCCATAAAGTACAACAGGTCAATGCTTTATACCAATAAGTACTGTTTTATACCAGTAAGGTACAAAAAATAACCTTTGAGGGTACAACCAGAAAAGTTTGACAGAAAAGGTAGATGCTAAAGAAGTTCTGTACTGAAATAAAATATTTGTTTAAATCCCTAACCATAAGTATGAGTGTTATCAATAGTCATGCAAGCGAGATCTACTCTGTCCACAATGAAGGAATAAATATACATCAAAATATAGTACTTTGATTTTAGATCCAACCCAAACTAACACACACACACAAAACAAGTTTTCCAGTAGCTTAATTGGTAGAGCATTGTACAAGCAATGTAAAGTTCATAGGTTTGATCCCAGGAAAACTGATAAAAAAGATATATAGCTTGATAGTACAGAAGGTCGCTTGTGATAAAACCGTCTGCCAAATGCATAAATGCAAGCTGCTGGTGGCTGTCGCATATGTTTTAAATTCAGCATACATTTAGCATGAAAACCTTATCTGTACATACACAAGCAATGACATTTGTACAGAAACAAAAGAATAACCACACAACCTTCACAAGATAAAGCATGTGGTCAACTCAAGTGACCCCCAGTGAACTGCACAGAGACTTTATGAATTAAATATGAGCATTTAAATTAAGCCAAGATAAGGCAATTAAAGTGCACAGACAACTACAATTTCTCAAGGAGAAACTGTCACAGTGATATTATTAAGGTCAGTACAAAGAGCATTCAAAAATCTCCTCTGAAGTTCCCAACCTCATGAGACTCACTGACAGACAGCATGTGTGCCGATCAATAAACACCCAGAAGCCAACAGCTGAAACAAGCAGCACGTGGCCCCAGCAAGCTCACACACGCATGTCATCGCTACCAGTCCGCCCTTTTCTATTGTGTGGTACCTTTGTATTTCTCTCTGACGTTCTCATAGGCTTGAACAAAGTCCTGTTCGTCTGCGTTGGGTGGAAGGCAGATGGATTCATACATGGCCATTGGCAGGTCAGTCGTATGCGCCGGTAAATGATGTCCACCTCTATACGAGTGTGGCTAAGATTGTGTGGAGCAATGCTGTGGTCCTGCTCTAAACTTCATTCCTAAAGTTAAGCGTTGGCCACGCCCCCCTCCCCCCTTCCCGGCTGGGAAATACCAGTAGACAGAGGAGGGCCGCCTCTTAAAGACACACAAAACACAGATGGAAATAATGACAGCTCACACCTTGACACACCTCTTTACAACAAAAACTTGCATGGAAGGAGGTGAATCTAAAAAAAGTGTGTCAGGTCATACTTTACATTTAAAAAAAAGTAATTCATTTGTGTTTGAAATAAAGAAAGTCTGTTTTTAGTACCTGTTATTAAAATGTTTTGCTTATTATTATTATTTTTATGACAACCAAAATACCCTCCGGTTATGATTATTGTAATATAAAAAATATGAATGAAAACCATGCCACACAGTGCGGACAGGTGACAATGCCAAAATACCACTGCATATGATTTTTATCATTGCATACTTTCGGTCTGACGTGATTTCATTCACGCAACAATGAAACATCTGTGCACTGAGCACTGTATAGTGACAGAACGAGTCTTTCAGGCTGCATTTACTCCTGCACTCGTGTGACTAAAAGCTTTTCAAAAAGCAATCAGAGTAAATCAAACTGAACTGGTGTGTAACCTCACGGCGTGTGAGACGGGTTCACTCAGATGTCAATGACATCTTTGACATACTCCAAACAACATCCTGCTCGTTTCAATTGAATTCCAACAAAAACAAAAACTACATCTGCAAAAATACTTAGTAAATATAGTTTCCTTTTTTCGGTATAGTAAAAGTAAGTTACTGGCAGCACAGAAACAAGCCATCTACTTTAATTTTGCACAATTATACTATGAAATTACTTTACACTTTATTACTGTATATACATAAAATAGTGTATATTCTCGTATTCATCAATATACAGTAAAATAATGGCAGCACAGTCGCCAGCCATGTTCTGTAATTTTCCACAATTTATACTGTAAAATTACTTTATAGCATTTTACTTTAAACATAAAATACAGTATATTTCCATATTTATCAATATACAGTAAAATAATGGCAGCACAGACGCCAGCCATGTTCTGTAATTTTGCTAAATTTATACTGTGAAATTACTTTACAGCATTTTACTGTAAACATAAAATATTTTATATTTCCGTGTTTATCCATTTACTATATAGTAAAATACTGGTAAAACAGACACCAGCCATCTTCAGTAATTTTTACAGTATTCCTAAACTAAATGTGTATGAAAACTCCTAGGTAGTTAAATCATGGTCAAAACAAACAAATTTCTCTACAGAACTGTTCAAGTCACACCCATGATTATACAAAACCCCCATATACATGACTGTAACAGTGTTTTAAGGTTTTCCTATAAATAAACATAACACTTCCCCAAATGGTGCAATCTAGAAGCCCAACACCTACTCACTGTAGAGATTGCTGTGTTTCCGAGAATACTTCTCATGTAAGACTCTTGCTCAGGCAGCTATTAGCTTTCAGAGTAAAAGACAAAACTGGGCTACGAAGCAACAAACCAAAAACACATCGTGTTGACTTCAGCAGGACTAGTCATCTTTATAGTAAACATGTGACAATAAAACAATAAAAACGAAAAAAAAAATGTATGACACACTTACTGTCAAATACTGTGCCACACATACACAAATATCATACACACATACTGCATTTGGGAATACGTGTGGTTGGCATAAAGGGTCTGAATACATTTGAGTATGTGTGTTTAAGGGCCATACAGTATGCACGTCTCCAACAACCTGAGACATTTCTACAAGGACTACAGCCCTGAACCCAAAAACAGGTGTTAGATCTGATGTGAGGCCATTACTGTGGGCTTGAATTACACTGCTCCCTACAGCATTCGTAAATGTGTGTGTGTGTGTGTGTGTGTGGTCTGTTCAGTGTGTGAGAGCATGCAGGCAACATGCGAATATTTAACATCCCTGTGTTATCAAAGAGAAACCTGACATGAGTGTGAAATTAAATATGCCTGACACGCTCAAAGAACGATTCGACTCTGTTTGACCACATTAACACCCCTCGCACCTACCTATTATAGCACACAGCTGCCATGACCGTTGACCCCTCGCTTATGACCTCAGGTAGTAATCATACAAACTGTAAGTAACTTTGGAAAGTTTTAGTATAGATGCACGAAATTAAACAATGAAACTCAATACAGTTAAATAAACTTTTTCAAGTATTTCGAAGGAAAATGGTAGCTCATTATTTAGTAAATCCAGTAAAATGTATGCTAACTGCTATACAGTGGCTGGATCGCTGATTCATGAAAATTAAACTATTTGTGAATGAATCATTTACAATGTGAAAATGATTATTGAAAATAATCTGTTATTAATTTTGACATTTGACATTGCATTTATTGGATGGTGAAAACCTCTTTCCAGTGACATTAATAACTTTAACCCACTGACATCTGGTGGATAACAACGGTACTACAGTTATAACTGCCTGTGATTTACTGTTTTCGATATAAAATCATCTTATATAATGTAAAGAACATTCTGTGAAAATACCACCTTGATATCTTTAATATTGACTGAGTATGATCATGTCAAAGACTGAAGTGATTGAAATCAAACTTTGATGCTCCAAATCTTATCATTAGATTATGAGACTTTAGCCTGGAGTTTACAGACAGGGTCACATTCGGCCAGGTTTGTCATTGCTTAAGGACCATAAAATAAAGGTAACACATCTATATCCCTTATGTCTCAATGTACATACATAGCCTACAGCAGATAAACGTTGTGAAACAGGAGGAGAGCATTGCTGTCCTCAGAGATCAATGTTCACTTATGCAGGACTCGTGAAACAGTGTGGACATCAACAAAAACACTCACACTGACTCAGCGTTTTTCAGGGCTGTTACAGCAGCCGCCTACTTGCAATCCATCTTTGTCAAGAAACGATGCTGCAAAAGCACATTTAAGGCAGTTTATATACAAAAACGTACAATTTTATCCCGACTGGGTTCAAATATTTGCTGTAGCTGATCAGGCCTGGTATATGTAATAAATAAAACTGTTGTATTCTTTGGAGAAATGTTGTTTACATACAGGTTACCATTTACCCAAATATTCTGCCTATGTTCTGTTGGTCAGCTAACTAGGTAGCCCCATTCGATATGCTATTGGTTAAGTCAGAAGTTGACATGCAGACCAGTCAAACAAACAGAGCAATGCTTGGTTAGCAGCACACAGACTCTTTCATGAAATCAGCCTGTGAGTGTACAGAGTTGTATCTGCACGTTATATACTGATATTATACAAATAATACTGATTTTAAGTTAATAATGGTAATAAAGCAGCTCAAAAGCTATATCAATAATGCAGCACAACTACTCACATTAAACATGACTGACTGCAATTAAACAGGATTTACATTTTTGGCTATAAGCATGTGACACATCTCCCATCGTAGCTCACAAAATAAAAGAAAGATCTCTCAAATCATATTGTCTACTACAGAAATACATAATAACAAAAAGGCAGAGCTATTCAATAGTCTGTCTTCATGAGCTCTTAGTGTGTACATCCATCAGTGTGCATGCATTTGCTGACTCAGGCTCTGACAGAGATGAAAGCTGGTACTGCAAGTCCTGTTAGATGCTGAATCTACACTTGCACCAGAGGACACCCCTGTCACAGATCAAACTGGTCATTGTGCTGTTTTTAACATGTCTTATTTCTTAATGCCATTCCAACACCTATGACTATATTCATGGCAAGAACTGGCTAATCCTGGCACACAGGGAGAACATACAAACTCAACACAAAAAAGGCCCCCGGCCCAGCCGATGCTCTAACCGGGGAGAATCTTGCTAAAAGGTAACCCACTGAGCAAGACCATATGGGTGCACAATTGTTGCAGAAAATAAGAAAATAAGTGTTTGGCATAGCATTGTTATGCAGTAGCTGGACTCTATAGATAAACTGGAGCCCAGGACCCTCTTTCAAATCGAGAAGGTAATAACTACAGGTTGAAGTTGCTCACATTCACCAGTATCAGAGTGGAATAGTAACATTAACACACCTGCGATGCGAATGACGGCTCTCTCAGCCGGGTCCAGCACCTCTGCAGAGGCAGACTTGGATCGTTTGACCCGCTGATGTTTAGGGAGGTTCCAGGGAAGCGTGTCTCCTACAGAGCTGCTCCTGTCACTGGAGCTCTGCTGCACCGGAGGAAGTTCTCTTAGTTTCTCCCTGCGGCCAGCAGCCATCACCTACAGGTATACAACATTTACAGGAAATTACATGCAGTCCATATACACTACCAGATATACACTACCAACCAAACGTTTCGGGTAACTTACCCATTCTTTATTAACATTTTTCCACACTTTAAAATAATAGTAAACTATGTTAAACACAAATTTAACTTTAAGACGAATATTGTGACAAAGAAAAGACAAAAATGTCAAATAAGTTAAAGGAACAGTATGTAGGATTGTGGCCAAAACTGGTATTGCAATCACAAACCTTGTGGCTAAAACTGGTACTGCAATCACACAACTGGTGGCCAATATGCAAAATGACAACATAAACATCAGTTGAGGGCTACAACTCCACTTTTTAAATGACAATATCCTTGAAAGGTCACTGATGTCAGTGATATAAATATTTGAAATGGAAATTAATTCTTAATGTATAGTGGCCATTTTATGATTAATTGATATAAATTTCTTACATACTGTTCCTTTAAAACTATGTTATATTTAATCATCTTTAGTGTGGTCACACGTTTAGAATTTGTACAAAATGTACTCTTGGCATTTTATCGGCCAGCATCATCTTACTGCAAAAAGCTCTTTGAACAGTATTGAAAGTGATCTCGTCTATTATAGGCCCTTACTGGCTGCTTTTAATTTATTTAGTTTTCTTCATTATACATCATTCATTTAAAAAACACAATTTTAAAGAGCCTCTATTATATTGCTAAAAATATGTTTTCTGTGTGTGTATTTGGTGTAATGCAATGCGTTTGAGTGGTTTATGGTTTTAAAAAAACACATTTTCCACAGACCGTACATTATTGTTGCTCTTCTATGCCCTGCCTTTCTGAAACGAATTTGTACAAAGCTCATCGTTCTCAATTGCACGGTGTGCTCTGATTGGCCAGCTATCCAGTGCGTCCTGATTGGCCAAATATCATCTGGCGAAAATGTGATGCTTCTTACCATATATGGAAAATCAGCTCCCAACAGGAGATTATATCATCTTTACTACCTTATGAATATGAGCACGAATCTGATCAAACAAATGCAGATGACCAAACTAAACGATCAAGTTTGCCAGTGCAGCTTAAGCAGAATGTAACAGATTGGTAAGGTAAGGATACTTAAATGCAAAACCATGTCTGCAATGCATTTGTGATCGTAGACTCACGCCATCATAGTGTCAAAGCCCTTTACATAATTATGAGCAATATTTTAGTATAGATCACTCGCTGAAAGCCCAGTACAGTATATATAGATTAACATCCACCTGTTTAGTGACAGACATTACTTATCTGAAGTCAAGCTACTGACACATGTGTTAAAGCCAGGATCAAAGCCAGAGTAATTGATTAAGCCCGACCTGAGTGCAAATAATTTACATATCACCTGCTTTATGTAAGTATATATGTACTGTATATCACTTTATTCCTGTCATGTAGATAGTGGTATTAATTCAGAGAGGCACAGTGTTAACCACAATTAATGCAATGTTTATGGGAAATAAAAAAAAAATAGATGTAAACACAAACCTATTGTGACTATGCAAACTATATGGGGCTTATTTTGTGCTTCAGTCACGAACACTACACAACTACACAAACAAATACAAGAACACAAAGTGACAAAGCATGGTTCTGTTTGACTGTGGGCATGAATATGTGTCATAAGTTGATGGACAAAACAGGGTGAGGAAATGAGATGTAAATAACCTCTAGCGATTTATTAACCTGATAAAACTATAGCTCCAAACACCTACAATAAAACATTAACTTGAAGGGGACAAAATATCCGAAGTGATTTTTGGGGTAATGTGAAGGTATTTTATTATAAAACAATCCTTAAAATGTTGCCATAACGACAAACAACAATTGTTGTAGTGGTTGAGATCAGATTAGAGCAGTATTTAAAAATCAATATTGTAAAAAGTCAACATTACTTGTGTTATGAGTTCATGTGAGAACATGTGGACATACATAAAAGTCTATAAAGTCATTATTGAATATACTTATTCAATACCCATAATAAAGTATCTTAATTGTTTGTACAGAGGGTCTGGTGGTAACTTTGACTTTGTACTTTACATTCAGACATTTTGGGTATGTCTCAATCAGCTCCCTTGTTCAGTAAGTAGGGCACTGATCAGGGAGTCGGCCATTTTAAAGGCTGTCTCAATCGCAAAATCCTTCCAGTGCACTGGAACGTTCTGTCTCTAAAAATTCCCACAATGCAACGCAAAAATCAGTGAGCATTGATGGTCCCTATGTTTCCTTATCAGAAATCACGTGACCTTTTTAAAGTTCGCCAACCGAAAATCACGTGATCCAACTCAATAAACTTTATGAAATGTGACAGAACTTTTAAAAAGACAAACGTTTGTTTTAGTTTGAATAAAAACACACATCGCTACACAGTAAGGGACCACAATCTACTCAATATTTAAAATAATAATATTTATTTAAAATTGTAAAAGATATATATTTAAAATTAAGTAATTATATGCCCCCATTTTATGCATGGATATGTAAGAGAATAATGATAGCTTTTTTAACAATGTACTGTTTAAAATTAAGTCAGAGAGATCTGAGCTGTGAGTGATCACAACGCGCTTAAGCAGCCACGTGAAAGAAAAATAATTGAACAGTGTCCCAATGTCAGGGTCCTTACCAGTGCACACAATATACTGATTCACGACCTTGGGAGCTAGGGAACGAATTGAGACACAAGGTTTCTCTTTTTATATATAAAAGTTTTGAATTGTAAACTATCTCTACAATGTTTGAACATTTATGGTAGGGGTGCGCAGGGCATGTGTTCAGAGATGCTCTTCTGCATACTCTCAGTTGTAACGGGTGGTTATTTGAGTTACTGTTGCCTTTCTATCAGCTTGAGGCAGTCTGGCCATTCTCCTCTGACCTCTGGTATCAACAAGGCATTTGCGCCCACAGAACTGCCACTCACTTGATATTTTCTCTTTTTCAGACCATTCTCTGTGAACCCTAAGAGATGGTTGTGCGTGAAAATCCCACTAGTTCAGCAGTTTCTGAAATACTCAGACCACCCCATCTGGCACCAACAACCATGCCACATTCAAAGTCACTTAAATCACCTTTCTTCCCCATTCTGACACTCGGTTTGAACTGCAGCAGATCGTCGTGACCACGTCTACATGGAGTTACTGCCATGTGATTGGCTGATTAGAAATTTGCGTTAAACGTGCAGTTGAAATGGTGTACCTAATAAAGTGGCCGGTGAGTGTATATATGAAATTGGAATTTATATTTATATGAAATTGCAATCAGCAGTGTTTGAAAGCACAAGGCTGAAATCAATTGTGTTTTGAATGTGTGGTTCACAGTTTGGACAACAGTGTGTTAGCATTTGAACAAAGTGCCGTAAATCCACAGTGTTGTGCAGGTTGTGTTTAAAGTCATGAGATAAGTGTGTAGAGTTTTGAAAACTGTGTTCAAGCATTGAAAAATGAACTAGAGTTTGGTCCACATGAACTGCTGCTGTGCAGACTGTAGTTAGAGTTTTGCACATGTGATTCCAGTTGTGCCCACTGTCGTTTAGCAATCGAAAAAAACTGTAATATTGATTGAATAAGGTCACGTCAATGATTGAAATCATAATGAAATTAATGGCTAAGATCAGACTTTGATGCTCATTTTCTCAGAATTTGATTTTGAAACTGTAGTATGGTTATTACAGTGAGTCACATATAAAAAATTTTTTTGCCATAATTGTGCTGCTTTTTCTCACATATCCATTTATGATTTAACTATTTTTAGAAAAGGGCTGGATGATAAATACAGTGTGGATACCTGTCTATTATAAACAATATCCACTTCAAGTATATAGACAAAATAGTATTGAAATATTTGCCTACAAAATTAATTTTTAGCAAATGTTACAACTAACCCCCTGCCTTTTACAATTAACCCCACCTATGGGGTAAGTTGTAACCTTTGCACTTCTGTCACGTTTGCTGTAATTGTCCAAGAATGGTAAAAATGTGTATAAAAAAAATAATAAAACAAACTTAAATATTTTCTGAATGATTGAGCCAAAACTAAAAAGTGTTAGGTTGTGCCCAGCTCTCCCCTACACTGTAAAAGTGCAATGGTTACATGCCTTTTTGTTACCTGATCTAAACCTTTAAATAATTTGCAGCTCATGTTAAAGCTCATCATTTTTACACTAATGGGCTTCAGTATGACAGTCATGGACCAATGAAATGCAGCTTGCTTTTCAATGAACAAGTACCAATTTTGTTATGAACGAGTGAAACGTTGCAATAGGCCTACAACAGTTTGACAACAAACACTGGTTAATGCGTCTTAAACTGAAAAAAATACCATACATACAGTCTCAGAGAAAATATTTATCAGTTTTTTAAAAAGAGTAATGCATAAGATTCAGAAAGAGCCACAGTCAATAACACATGTACCTCGTGACATTATTATTAGACAACTGTGGTTATATTAATGGTCGATGGCAGTAGTAATTCAAGTAAGAGAGCCCATATAAACTTTACGAATGTCTGCGAGTAGGCTGCGGTACATCATTGCAGAACATACTCATCATCCTACTAACCCATTGCAAAACAGACGACAGACACCCTCAAAAGTAAAGTATATCTGTATAAACCTTCACACGCTCCATGTACCATTGTTCATCCACAAAATCTAATATTAAATACAGATCAATAGGAAAACATACATGTGTCTTACCGTATGCGCTGCTGGCAGCTGTCCGCGGTCCAGTCAAAGCCGCATACAGTACAGTAACGCTCGATTCACTTTACTGTGGGTTATAAACACCTCACACATCAACGCGTGTATAATATAATCCCATTAAGTGTTGTGATCAGACGATGAAGAGAGCCGAAATGCAGAATCTGCAGTGCTGTGCGGTCCACAAACACGCAGCAGTCCCACAGCACCGGCAATAACGTCATCGATCAATGATTAACTCGTGTACATGTCTCGGTATACAGCGGTCCAGCGCGTGCATACCAGTGAATACACAATGCAGTAAAACCTTACTGTGTTCATCCGCAACTCGTACATTGGGGGACATAATGGTCACAGGGGTTTTGGTTAAATCAAATAGACAAACTAAAAAGGACCCTGATGATGTAAGTTGGGTTTACCAACAAATAATGTAGCCTATAATACAAATATTTTTATATATTGACCAATACTTGGCTCTAAAGCCAGCTTTACCAGGCTGGAAAGACCAGCTAAAACCAGCTACTTCTTAAACCAGTGAAGACCAGGGCCCGTACAGCCAACATTAATATGTGGGCACCATGTGGGTCCCATCTGGGCAGCATGTGTTACATGTGGGCATGATTTGCTCAGTGTAAAACATAAATAAATAAAATGGCATCATTTTTGACATTTAATTGTTATATTTATAGTGTTCACCTGCCTATGAATTTATCCATTATTAATTTTATTTTAATTTGCACAGCTGCGAGAATGAGGAAAAATAAGAAATGTCAGAAAGTGCATCAGTTTGTTAGTGTGTTAATTAAAGAAATGTTTTAAACATTCTGGAAGAAGCCTGATTAGTGGAGTCAGGTGTTTCATATAAGGAGACCTCATTATGACCTGCTCACTGCTACAACACATTACGCTTGACAAAGTAGTCCTGCTTCCAATGTTTTTTTCACATAATATAATATCATATGTTATATAATCTTTGCTAAAATAGGCAGACTTTTAAAATTACAACTATAAAGATGATAAACATTTAAACTACAAGAATTCACACTCAGGCACAAGGATACAATTTCTACCGGAGCAGCAGGAGTCTCTCACAACTTTTACACTTTACAATTTATTCTGAGTTGTATTTTTAGAAAATATTATATTACAGTGCAAGTTCATGGACTGCACAGCGATTAATCAAAGGACATTTACTGAGTTTGGCTGTGGATGCTTTGGAAGTTCTTCATAAAACTGTTAAGCAAAGATTAAATGATGATCAGAAGACCATCTCCAGAAGAGTGAGCAATGTTTGTGTTGTTTTTGAGTCCCAAGTATTTTAAGAGTTTTACTTCTTCCATTGCTTGTTTTACGTGTTATGTTAAATTGTTAGTCATTACCTGCATTAGCAGTTTTTAAATGTTGATTATTTTAGCATTGAAAGTGTTATAATTAAGCAATAAGGTACGAGAGGCTGTGCTGTATCGTGAATAAGTAACGGCTGAAGGGCGTTGTTAGGCACGACGCGAAGCTTTTATATTTTTTATTATTGCTTTTATAAAACGGTTACCACACAATATTAAAGTTTAAAAAAATTAGTGCAACTTTCATGAAGTTAAATCAATAAAAGCATTCCTTCCGCTAGAAAAAATAGTCCCTGAATGCAAACAACAACATGGAAGCTCAAATAAAAACAACAAACTGTTCTCAGACTTTGTCTCATTATATGTTTATGTGTTGCTAAGGGTGTTGCTAAGGGCGCAGTGATATTAAATAGAACTGTTGGGTGAAGCGGTCATAGCAGTGTTTTATTGTGAATAAAGCACACCTATTGACCAATCAGAATCAAGGATTGGAACTAACCGTTTTATAAAATGACAATAAAGTATTTTGATATATTGAACCTTTATAGTTTTTTATTTGATTTCTCATATTGCACCTCCTTCATGTTTTGTGATGTTATAGATAAATGAACTGTTGAATATTAATGCTGAAAACTGATATTTTAAGAACTGAAATTATGTTGCTTTTATCGGTTATCAATTTTAAACAAATACATTATTTAAGTCAATTACAATTAAGCATTAATAGTATAATTATTACATAATAATGGGCCCCACCTTGCAATGTTGGCTGGGGTATTCATAAAGAATCTTAATGCAAAGAGTAGCTCTTAGTGATGCAATTCTAAACAAATTCTTAGAAATGTGGGCATTTACTCTTAAAATTAAAGAAACAATCCTAGTAAAGAAAAAAGTAATTCAAAAAAGCATCTTTACCCTTAAAAGAGGTCTTAAGGTCAAAATTGTTAGGAGCACGGACGAGGACTTTTAAGAGGCTTAACAGTTTTTTTTAGCAACCAGGAAAGTGGACAAAACAGGAAGAGGGAGACAAAATTTTTTGCACACAATGCATGACATATATTGCACACAATGCATATATATATAGTCAGATGAAGCAAAAAATAGCTTTTTTAGTAGCAAACACTCAACATTATTTTGGTGCACACCTGGTACAATGAAATATACTGCTGCATCTTTAATGTTGTGGGCCTATTTTTCTGCTGGAGGTCCTGGACATCTTGATCAGATACATGGCATCATGGATTCTATGAAATACCAACAGATAAATAATCAAAACCTGACTGTCCCTGTGTCATGAATGGACTCTTGCTCTGCTTTCAAATCGCCACCAGAGGGAGCCATTCCCCGAACACTAACTTTGTCCTGTACTGCATTTCCCACAAACCCATGCTATAGACTCATTACTATCATACCTGCTTTTCATCATTCATTATTCCCTCACCTGTTTCTCATTATTATCTGCATTAGTTAATTCCTGTTCACTGTCTCTCTCATTGCGAGGTCTTGTTAGCTGTTTACTGCAATTACAAGCATTTATATTTCACTCTGATTACTTTGGTCCTTCTGGTTTCGATCTCTGCCTGTTCATTGGATTATCCTGTTCTTGTTTTGCCCTTGTCTGTTTTGTTTGCTTATCATTGGACTGCCTACATGTGTATGACCTTTTGCCTGTCTCGTGGATTTATGTTTGTCCCATCATCCCAGGGGCAGCCAACACCATTTGTTCGGGAGGGTGAGGGTCAAGCCAACCTCACCACCATAAGATCAGACTCTGGTCAGCTAGGCAGAGCACGGGACTGGAAGCTGTTGGCAGACTTGAACAAGAAACTCTGCTTCCCAGCTGAAATTGCAGCCACCAACCTGCGACCAGACCTTGTTCTGTGGTCAGCCTCGCTCAAGCTTGTCTACATCATCGAGCTCACCTTGCCGTGGGAGGGTGCAGTGGAGGAGGCCTATGAACAGAAAAAGCTGAGGTATCTGAACTTGCAACCGATGCGCAACAACAAGGCTGGAATGTGAAGGTACGCCCAGTGGAAGTAGGTTGCAGAGGGTTCGTAGCCACCTCAACATCCAGGCTACTCTGGCAGATGGGAGTGCGAGGAAAGGTCCACCGGCAGGCAATCAAAAATCTTTCCGCGGCTGCGGAAAAGGGAAGCCAGTGGCTGTGGGTGAAGAGAAAAGACTCCGCCTGGGTCTTCAAGTGAGTTGATGGCACCTAGGGAGTGAACCTGGGATGCTGGGATTCACTGCTGAACCCACTGGAGGTGTCGTGGGCCTATCAGCGAAACACCCAGGAAGGAGGGCGCCCACTTGACAACCCAAAGGGTGCCATCACTCAATTGACCATCCCACGGAGTCTCAATGATGCCTCAGGTAAGTATTAAGGGATATCAACATCAAGTTCTATACAATAGATCAGTGTTGTTGGGTAATTGCGGTAGATAGTTTGCCACCCCGTTTGCCACTGAACCTGCATTAACAATGACAGTGGGGCCTCTGGCCTTAGTCAAACGGGTTGGCGTGTATGCTCGGGTTGTGGTGAGATTGTGGCATTAGAGATCGAGGTTAGGTCATGTCAAGGGTTTATGCACTGAGTTATGAGAAAGGAGCAACCTCAAGAGATGGAAGAGCTGAGGAGTAGTGTGGCAAAGGGTCACTCAATTAACCATCCCACAGAGTCTCATCCGTGCCTCAAGTATACATTAAGGGATATCAACATCAAGTCCTATACAACAGATCTGTGGATTTACCCCTTAATAAAACCTCCACTTGGATCCTCAACCCTTTAAGTCTCGAAGCAGTCTGTTGCACCCTGTTAGAAATCATATAATGGGCCATGGTTGGATCTTCCTTCAGGGCAATGATCCAAAACAGACATCAAAACTAACACAAAAATGAGTCACTGAGCACAAAATGAAGGTTCTGCCATGACCATCCCAGTGCCCTGACCTGAACCCTAAAGAAAATGAGTGTGATGAACTGAAGAGAAGCACCAACATGGAGCTGGAATCTGAAGGATCTGGAGAGATTGTGCATGAAGGAATGATCTCTGATCTCTTGTCAGGTGTTCTCCAAACTCATCAGGCATTATAGGTGAAGACTCAGAGCTGTTCTCTTGGGAAAAGGAGGTTGCAAAAAGAATTGAATAAAAGTGAGCAGTGATTAATTGTGAGCAGTGTGTATTAGAGAAAAATATTTCTCTCATAATGAGATTTTCCCCCATTGTAAAATTATTATTTTCCAATGAAAGGTTGGATTTTTGTAGATTTTTTAAATAAAAGATCGAAGGTATTAACGATGCAAATTTATTTTCACATATATATATACAGTATACCTGTAAGCGGTATACTGCTTACACTCGTAGCCTTGTGTTTAATGGAGCATGTACTTTTAAATGACCATAACTTGCTCAATTTTCTACTGATTTTCAAACAGTTTGGTTTGTTATAAACGTCAGAGATGTACCTATGACACTGCATACTTAATGAATCATTTTCATGAATCATGTTAAAGCATCCAGAATTATAGCCACGTTAATAATGTTTGTAAGAAACCAAACCTTTTGAAAATCGGTAGAAAATTGAGCAAGTTATGGTCATTTAACAGTATCTGCACCCTTAAACACAATGTTACGAGTGAACGAGCTGTCTGAGGTAAGATGGATGCCAGGTGATGATGACCTTAGACTCCGCTGTAACACATCTAGCCTTTATTATAAATATCTATGAATAATACATCCTATACTTGCACTGATAATTTTAAGTTTATTTCACTTGAATGTTTTAGTTAAATGAATTTTATACGCTTAAAAGTTAAATTAACTAAGTATATATTTTTTAAGCATATGTCCAAATCTTAAAAATATTAGGTGATGTTTACTTCATTGTAAAAGTAAAGACAATATCTGGTTAACAGTGCAGGTGGTCTCCCAGCCTGACCAGCTAAGACTGTCTAAAACCCCTCTAAAACTATGCTACACTTTACACTGCACTTACACTAATTTTTTTGTGCATACAGGTATGTTTACTCTTATTATAATTTGTGTTTTATATATGTTTGGTTTGTGTGCCCTTACCAATCTTTCTTGAGATGTATGAACAATAACAATTTCATGTAGGCCCATCTAAGTACAGATAACAAAAATATTGAATAACTAAGTATTATTTAACATAATAATGTCAGTAGGGTGATTATATGCCAGTATGTAATGCCAGTTTCATCATTATTTCCATGATTTGATTAACATTTCAAGTGAAATTACACCTCACTCTTGTCACACTGTATGAATTAGACAACACAAGTTTTATAGCATTTGTGCAAAGACTGAATAACATACACACAATGTAAAAAATTTAATTCATAGTACAGTAGGAATATGAGCAGAAAACAGATTCATCTTTTTTTACATCTTTACCTGCATTCCCAGAATGTTAGAATAGAAGATCCACTGTGAGCTCTTTAATGAGCAAGATTGTCCTCAAACACCACCCACTGAGCAATGTGCTGTCGAAACAACGTCTTTTGCATGTCTTTTTTGCACGTCCAATTTTGGTCCCCTGAAGGTGCAGACTGTGATGCCGTCACTGTGAAGTCGTCTGACGGAGTGGCGGAGTGTCCATAGGGAGAGTCGGGACATTTACATGTGTGCCGGTAGTGTTTTGAGGCTGCAAGGGTCGGTCTGATAATAGTTATACATTGCGAGTTATAGCAACCCCGTCTGGCGGCTTGATGTGCGGCCGCATCCCGCTGGTCAAACTGTGCAGCCTCTTTGCGCAACATAAAAGTGCTTAACCTGTTCGACAGGTCCAACCACGTTTAGGATTTTTAAAAATATAGGGGTATCATTGAACGGCGCTCCCCAAATGTCATAGCCTGTCGGCCTTTGATGTAAAAAGCCGCGCCACCGAATGCCTATTTATTGGAGTACATATGCGGTCGGATTGATCCATCAAGCAGATAGACTATTTGATAGTAAGTGTTGATTAAGGATGTTTAAAATCTCTAGCTTGGTGGTCAGTACATGAATGGATCAAATCAGCAGATTTTCAAATGTTTGTCTACATATGGCTATATAATAAATAAAAATAAGAAGGGTAACTTTGCAGTATCACAGTATATATTTCCTATGTGATTTTCATATTACATATAACAGCATAATGAAATGAATAAAAAGACAAGGAAGTAGGATTGGCATGTAAATTGTATTATTATTACCGGAAAAACAGCAAAATAACTGAAATAAACTCTGAGGTAATGCGCCAAACACGTTAAAATAAATGAGCAATAGCAGTGGAAAAAAACATTATTATCTCTCAAAACTTTATATGACAAAAATGATATTTAAAGGAAAAATTCTTACAGTTTTTCAAAGATGTAAAGAAAGTATTCCATATTACTCCCATTTATGAGCACGTACATCTCTGGTCTCACTCGTAATGTAATAGGTGATTGACAGGTGCGCATCTCCGTCTTTCAAACAGGTATCATTTTGTATAGTTATGAAAATTATTCATGATTTGATGATTTTATTATTATTATGAAACTGTTTTTTTTTTTTTTTGCAGATTGATTACGATTTGTATTACCGTAGTTTTACTACCAATACAAGACCTTTTTTTTTTTACCACGGAGGGCCAGTGGTATACGAAATTTCCCGGTAGATTTTTTGGTCCCACTCCGCCGTTCATTGGATCTCTGTAGGGGCTAATTGTAGTCCAAATGTTGTTGTGGATGTCTTTTCTACATCAAATTTAACCTCCAACTGCACAGTGACATTGAAACAACATCTTATGCGCATATTTTGCACATCTAATTTTGATCCTCTGAAGGTCTTTTTCCAACGTATACTATAGGACCTCTGTACAAGCGCTAATTGTAGACCAAACATTGTCGTTGTGGATGTCTTTTCTACCTCAAATTTAAACGAATTTTAGACATTTAGACGTTTTTATACTGCTTCATACTTTTTATTTTTCTGAAGGTGGCGTACTGTTCAACTTCATTTTCCTATAGCTTGCTTTGTCACAGCAGCAGATGAAATGCTTCATTTTCTAACCCACATTGTTCTATTTGCCTTAATGGCATGTACCACATTAAACACAATCAGAGATGATGTAGACACAAACTGTGGCTCAGAGACTTAAAAATGAAGCAGTAAATTAGAGGAAAACAGGAAAATGTAAAAAATACATAAATAATTAAATAACAAATAGCGTTTAATCACAAATAACCTATATTCATACAAAGAAGAGAGCGCATCAGGGAAAGAATATAAGTCAATGTGCTCTATGGTCTAGGGCAGGGGCCCGTTCTTCGTACGTCGCTAACTCAGTTAGCTGGATTTGATTGTTGACGATTTGGCATGATCTTGGATCGTTTGGTTCTTCGAAGCTCATCCTACACTTGCTGTCATAGCAACCGGTCCCTAAGCTCAAACCTGCTCAGGAGCAGGCTTATTTCATGTAAACAAGATTAGATTGTACCTTTTTAAGCGGAGGTGATACGGGAGGTCTGACACAGTTGTGTATTCTCCAGTATACGAGCGTAATCTGCGTAAGATGCACGATGAAAAGCTTTTAAAATTCAACACGTAATAAAAAGTATAGATTAAATCTTTTAGCGATGTTATTTAAAAAATATATAATATAACAAACATATTTTTTCTGTACTTGTGCAACTTGTTTTTGTTTAACAGATTTACATCTGATTATACATCTTGCCGCTGATTGGGCCGACATTTCTGACACACCCACCAAACAATAGAAAACGCTTCTAAAAACCTGTTGCATTCCGTTGCTAGTGATGGCTCCCGCGAAACTGACGTTTCGACACTGTGTCGAGATCCCGAAGCGTAAATGTTTCGAAACACTGCTCCGAAATGTGATTCGAAACACCCATGTCACGTGATGAAGTGATTCGAAACACCAAGCGGTGCATTTCACAAGTATTTCGAAAGGTGGCGTACCTGTCGAATCTGCGTCGAATCTTAAACTGACAGGGTAGGAAACAAATCTGACAATACCTCATAGATGCGTTTTTGGCAAGATCAAATACTATAAATTACTGAGAAGTAATTTTTCCTCATAGGTATGTAACACTTAGGCTACTTACAAAAAAATGCATGCCAGCAAAGTGTCCCTTGTGTGAGAATGTTTTCAAATGCTGGAGAAATAATATGTAAAAAAGAAACTGGTTGAGTTTATAAACACAGAACAATTTATATATTTGAATCAAGATCTTTATATGTAAACAATGTGGCATATTATGGCTTGATATATTTTATAAATCTCTTATTATTTATTTGGTATATCTATATTCCATTTTTTTTTTATTAAATAGACCCGAATAGCCTATAGTTATCGACAATTGTGAGCCTAAAAGCTCAGTTGCCAAACAGATGTTAAAACAACAACAAAAAGCATTTTATCATGATGACGTAGCGCATGCATTTCCCGGGTTCGATCCTAAGATCTACGCATGAGAGTCGAGAACACTATCCACTCTCCCATTCTATAACTTGTGTGTCAATCAAACAACATGTGGGATACAATTTGTCAGCGCTCGTCTAAAATCTTGTCAGGACTGCTTCATGTAAAGACATGCAAATGACCACTAGGTGTCACCGTGGAGGCAGTTTCAGATTGATGTCTCGAAGCCTCGAAACAATACGGCACAATTAATTTAACTGTTTCAGTGTTTCACGAAGCCTCGCTCGGCCCATCACTATCCGTTGCACACCGTTTCCAGGAAACATGTCGTTCAACCCGGAAACCGTAGCAAAACGTTGTGCACCGGTGTGAGATTGAACGTGCCCCTGATGTGTGTGGGGAATCCCGAGGACAAACGCGAGCACGCTATTGAGATTATCACGTGAAACGAAACCATATCCAATCAGAAAGCGAGATGAGGGAAGACGGAAGCAGTCATGGTGCAGCACAAAGGCCGCTTCTCAATCCGTAGGTCGCATTTCCAGGCTGTATATACGTCATCAAGACTGTCTTATTTCAGAATATATAAAATTGGCTATTATTCGTTGTTCATCGTATATTGTTTTAATAAACTTATGACTTGTGAATGTAATGCTCAGTTAACTTGAATAAACCAGGTTTTATGACGTATGCAGCCTGTGTCACGGCCGGGGGCGGACCCAACTAGACTAAAGGTCACGCCCCTCTCAATTCTTCCACCTCGAGGAGGTTCCCAAGACCACCCCAATGACCAGACAGACGAGTATACTATAATTAAAATAAACTTGATTAAATATTTAAAAGGGAAGGGGGAAAGGGGAAAGGGCAATTTAAAACTAATGTTCTCCTGCTCGCCTCCAGGGCCACTTGGGACAGGGACTGGGGACCTTCGCTTCACACGGAGCCTCACTTGCACATGTGGGTAATTGCTATAAGCACAGAACAGGTTTACTTCACAGGTTACGTTACTCACAGCACTGGGGATCTTCACACACACAGAGCTTCTCTTGTACAGATAGGTAATTGTTGCAAACAGTGGATTTTCGCTACAGTGTTGGTGCACCGTATTCCTTCGCCCATCCACTCCGGCTGTCCGGGCGTCGTAGGGACTAGTGGGTCCGATGACACGGAGCCGAACGCTTCCCAAACTCCCCCTCCTTCTTCCACGACCGGGGTCACGAGTTGGGGCGAACTTTCGTCGGGGCTCCGCTCACCACGAGCTTCTATTGGAGAGGTCAGTACACACACCGTTACAACCCACAGTCCGCACGGTACACTCTCGATAATACTCACTGGGTTTCACCACTGTCTGCTCTATGGACAAACGAAGCTCTTGTCGACACACCCCGGGCACAGGGTTCAATTTTTCTCGCTCTCCTTAGGACCCAGGCCACAACGGATGTCGTCGTCTCGTGACTCGTCGGAGGCTAGGCAGTTCGAACGCTACAAGCACAGCATATACACAGCAAGTAAAGCGTAAACACCATCAATCAGTGAAACTCACCCACAGCACTCTTATACAACTTCACGTGATATTTAGATCGCCCTTGCCACCTGACCACGACGACCTCGAGAGGATGGTTGGGCGATAACTGGACCGTAAATGGGAGTGAGATGTGTGTTATTCGCAGGCCCGGCGTGTTGTTTATCACTCCTCTGGCTCACCTGCGCTTCCTTTTCCCCACAGGGCCACTGTTTTACTGGTGAACGGTGCTTCCTCCGTGTTTCCGGTCAACCCACGGCTCGCCCACGCTTTCCTTTCCAGTGAGGGCAGGGACCTCAAAAACACAAAGGCACACAACAAAACCACTATTCGTACAAGTATTGCACAGATAAGTACCACAGCTGTTACTCACGCTTTGTTGTCAACAACTGCTATTAACTGCACTCTTGATGGCTCTGTGTCCACTCTTCCTCAAATGAAACTCCACAATATTCCTTCGTCAGCTGACTGTCTCTTCCTCTCTTCCCCAGGAGAGCGATCCGACCAGTGTGATCCGTCTGCAAAGCAGCAACACAGCGTATACAAAGTATACCACAAGCACCGGTGTAGTGTCCCTTTAATTAGTTCCACAGCCCCGTCCTTCTCGCCTCTTCTGGCAGCCGCACTCTTTCCTTACACCATAAGTGTTTTTAGCGGATCAACGGCGCCCTTCGGCTCCTCCAGGGACGGGGCGTGTGTTTGCATTTGCCCAAGGCATAAAGGGACTCCACCCGAAAACCAACTCCTCTCTTTGTGCTTCCTTGGCCCTTTTTATATGGCTTGCCTTCACCCTCACCTCCAATCACAGGTTGCTCCATTTAATTTGCCACACCTGCTGCTCATTACCTCGTCATCAGCGTTGGCAGGGAAACCAGGAAGTAAAATTGATTAAAAATCGGGCCCGGGCGGAAACCATCTCCAGGCGGAACCTTTCTCCACCACTGTTGGTTCCGCCCGATTATAGTCACCCGGTGACATCTGCATATGCGACCTCAGCAGGCTACAGCCTTCGCATTGAGAAACGGCCAAAGTGAAGTTGATGTGGACAGTAGAGATGGAGGATCAGCTTGTTGATTTGTGGCAACAGCACGAATGTTTATACAACGTGTCTTGTAAAAAATATTCCAAGCACTATCATATATGTCTTCCTGCATATCGTCCGCCATGCTTGTTTTGAAGTCTTGCGAGATTTTGTGGGATTTCCTGTGTTCACAGTCGAGACTCTGATTAAAAATCTGTTTGTGTGTGGTGTGCTGTCTTTAACACATAATGCACACCACACACTATAGGAGCAAAACGGATAAATCTAGGATTTTTTATCCTCAAGTTTGTGGTCCATCACATTTTTAAAATCTTATAAGATGTAAAAAATCTTGGGGCCGGTTGCACCAGCTGTGCGTAAGTTACAACGTAGCCTAGTTACAACGTAAATGGGCACTAAGTTACAACTTACGTACTACTAAATGTTTAAACTTAGTTTAAACGTAACAATACGTTGTAATTAAATATTTACGGAAGCCTCTGTCCATGAATAACGCTTGGAATAAGATGTCAGACAGATTACATTACATCGATGAGCTCGTATTAATTATGAAGAGCCGCAGGCTCGTCAACGAGTTTTCAAGAGCTGTTTAATTTTCTGTGTATCCATCAATTAAAATAAGATTTAACATTTCTTCCTGTTTATTTTCTCCTCCATGTGTGGGATAGATATTTTCAATTAAAAGTGTAATGTTTTGAGTTAGATAAAGTTTGCTTTTAACTTTCAGTTTAGGCGAGACAAGAATGAGTTTGAATATACGTACTGTTCAGACTATTTCCTGTTTACCCATTATAAGGCTTGTGATTGGATAAAAAAAATAGACGTCATTCTATGCGACAACGCAATACTTTACGGAGAGCTTACGACCTACTAGCTACGTTCTGCCTTAAGAACAAATGGTGCAACCGAATTAAGTAAAGAGTTAGTTATAAACTAGCTAGTAGTTACTAAGCCTCTAGTTTGGACTTTACGTCCCAGTTTTAGTAAGAACTTACGAACGACTGGTGCAACCCTACCCTGGTGTGTACCCAGCATAAGCTGCAATGCTACTCCACGGCAATTCATTACTGATTATATGCAATAAAATAAGTAAATAATACAAAATGAAAAAATGAATGAAATAAAATAAAATGAAATAAAATAAAAAATACATTTAAAAAAAATAAATGAATAAAACCCAGCACTCCTCCGCCGTGCTGCTGTGGGCAGCGAGCAAAAAGCCAAAAATGAAGCCTCTGACCGCCCCCTGGTGGGGGAAGGGAAAATGACGAGACTGAACAGGTGTTGTGTCGAAGTCTGTTCCCCCTATGTTCCCCCTATTTTTCCCTTCAGTGTAGTGTTTTTATTGGCGTTTTTATCACGTTAAAGGTTTTATTATTTATATATTTAAAGTTTTAATGGCTACTGAGATGTATGTGTGTGCATTTCTGTAATGTATCTGTATTGTTCTTAATGGTAAGTCAATTATTTTTACAGTATGAATCATATTAAATGTATAATATTTATTTAATTATGTATGCAAACATCACATTTTTAAAACAACCAGTAAAGGAAAAAAAAAGAAAAAGACAGGCTATATTTTAAAAGAAATACTCTAATAGGAAACTGTCAAATGTATGAAATATTTAATAAATTGTATTATAAAATACATGATATTATGCCTTTTTAGTATAACCAATTCAAATCTTTAATCTTTCTAAATGTAACGTGATAAAAACGCTATAAAAGCACTACACTAAAGGGAAACAAAGGGGGAACTGAGTTCGACACAACACCGGCACATGCCTACTTTTCCACCCTCCTCTCTTCCTGTTTGCACTGACAATTAACACACATAATGATATTTTTATGTAAAAGATTGAGGATTCACATTTTATAAATGTCTATTAATGTATTTCTGAGGTGAAATCATTGCTTTCATTGCATATGGACAAAACATAAGCTGCCTAACTTTAACTATATCCTTTCTCACCTTCTTACTTCTGACGTCTTTAAAAAAGTTTTCATTAAAAAGTTTTAATTCATCGTGATTAAATGTACTTCGAATATAATGTTATCAATGACAGTGTGCAGCAGGCCAGCAGCAGAACATAGGCATATAGATCAGAGAGCTAACAGCCATGCAGATAACATATTAGTTGACGTTATTTAACAGTATTTACATTACATAACTATTAATATACAATTTTACAGTAATAACGAAGGCACTGTAATAATAAACACTTTAAAATGCGTTTACTGTGGGGTGATTCATCTTATTAATTTGCCTTCAACAACTTCAATCTCTCATTCGTTGCCTGGAATGGGGGACCGGAGAGTTTAAAGCTGAATGCCGCCACCTAGCGTACTGGATGAATTCATTTTTTTCAAGCCATTAATTTAGCTTAAAAATGTTATTAGGAACAGTCTAAAGGTGTATAGTGACAATACAGTATTATTGTCTGTCAGGCTGAGAGTTAGTGATATGAATTCTCAACATTATGAAAAACAGGAGAGTATAACAGAGTGTGAATTAACATTTAAATCAATAAAGCTCCTACTCAAAATCAATAGCAGTTGTAGCACCAGTATCATCAGAAATACACCTTTTCATTCTTTAAGACCTGATATGTAATTCTCAATTTCGCAGTTTGTCATATAAATGGCATAGGATTTTCTGCCCTCTTTTTTTTTAAAGCAAGATTTTTTTATTAAAAGCACATTTGATGTGTCTAGCAATGTGTTTGAAACTAAGACATTTTCTGAAAAACTTTATATATTTATTCAGAAAAGTGGACAAACAGGTTTATCAAATGCTTCAGTTTAATGGTGTATACCAGACTGTAAACAATGAACAAAGCAATCCCAATTCTCAAACAGCAACTGTTAAATAACAAACTTAATGGAAAATATTTACAGACAAAGGTTCAATTAGCTTTTAAAAATTCTCTACATTTACAACTCTTTCCTTAATCTGTACTTAAAGATCTCTCATATAGGTCTACCGACTGTGACTAGCTGTATGGCAAGAAAAAAGGTAAGCAATTAATCAAACAAACATATCTCTGTTTCCATTTATTTTATGTGAAACAAGACTTTTGTTAGTAATTTTAACATCCGCACAGTCAAAATGCAACATATCTTGAAAAAAGGCATTTTTTTGCAATTTAATTAAATAGCGATGCCAATGCGACCCTCTCTAGTGGATGTGAAAAGAATATATTCCGCATTTTTTCACAGAAAATGAAAACATCAGCATTCGATAGAGGTTTATGCCACAAGAGTTTATAAAAACATTAAAGCAATTCATCCAAAAGCAACCTTACTTAGAAGTGTCAAAAAATGACCCTGAGTTAACAGTCATACATGGAAAGAGACACTAACCACTAGTTGAGTATAATTTCAGTAAAATGATCTACAATCTGCATTGACTTCCCTTCACTCTGGATTGATTTCTGAGTAAACTACAGTCTCATCTCCACATGGGTCTTCTATAGTGCCCTCTACCTGTAGAGTAGAGCCATCAAGCTGAGTGACTATGTAATGTGTCCCCTCGTCATTGACGATAACCTGAGTAAGACCCTCCTTTAACATTAGCTGACTAGCTGCAAACTGTAGCACCTCTTGCATTTGCTTAGAGGTGTGCTCATGGGCATGTACCTCAGCCACAACATCCACAGATTCCATAACCTTTTCATACACATGCCCTTCACTTTGACTCTCTGTCTGGGAGATCTGATCAGTCTCCTCTGGGGTCTGTTCTGACACTTCTGTTCCGGTGGTAACCTCTTCCTCTCTAGCACTGTCCTGTTGCCCCAACTCTGTAACAGCACAAATCAAAGCATCTAAAGCAGATTCAGACATACTTTTCGCACCTTCCTGTCCTTCCTGTCTAATTTTTCCTACAGTCTCTCCGGATGACTCTACGAGCACATACTGGGTGGTAGTACCCGGAATCTGGATCTGCCCTCCCGTGAGCTGGGCCTCCACCGATGATACCTCTTGTCCAGACGAGATGAGCTGTCCATCCTCAGTTATGTGCAGCACCTCACCCATTTGACTTGACATAGCTAGGGTCTGTAGAGTGGCGGCAGCTGATTCTTCTAGGGCCTGATTGATGGCCACATCTCCTTCACTGTAGCCTTGAATGATGATGACCTGCTGAACTGTCTCTGAGCCCAGTTTGGCATCCTCAGGGGCAAACGAAGTTTCTGCTTGCACAAAGGTTGCCCCCTGTCCTTTTAAACGACACTCAAAAGACTTGGAAACAATTCCTGCAACAGACACGAGAGGAGAGAGCAACAACAGAAAAAAGACAGATATTAATCTAATTAATAGGACTCATATTGAATTTTAATTTACTAAATGCAAATGAACTTCATAATGTTCAGAGCAGCTTGTTTACAACTGTAATATTGGAGGTTTGTAAAAACACAAAAGGATCTTTACTTAAAGGTATAGTTTGCCCAAAAATCAAAATTATACCATGATTTACTCAACCTCAAGCCATTCCAGATACATATGCTCAGTTATCTCAGAAAATGTCCTAGCTTTATATCACTTAGAAATGGTGTCCACTTTCTTCAAGTAGTGAAAGCTGTAGTTGGGATATAGTGGAGTAGTGACGCACACAGGGGGTGAGGCACAGAGTAGAGAGCAAAACAACAACGCCAGTCACAAATTAAAACAAGGATTTTAAAGCAAATGGCGGCGGATTTCGATATAAGACAAGAGTATACTTAGTTAACTTTATCTGTAGCTAAAACAGCTCAGAACGCACGATTCTCACAAGAGTCTATTCTCACCGGATCTCATGGGTACGCATAATGCACATTTGCCTCTCAACAGAATCTAGCTATTTTCGTTTGCAAAGTTTTAAATATAGATATTTCTTTTACAAAATCACATAGATTACCTTCAGGCCTGTATTTATCCCACTGGAGCCGTTTGGATTTCTTTTGTGTGTTTTTTTCTTTGGGCTTGAAAGAACTGGACCCCTTTCTACAGTAAGTGGTAAAAAGCTTGGTAGAGCTAGGACATTTTCTAAAATAACTGAAATTGTGATCATCTGAAAGATGATGGACATACTGTATGTATCTCGGATGGCTTGAGGGTGAGTACATCATGGGGTGATTTTCATTATTTGGACGACCTATCACTTTAAGAGAAACACATTTATTTTATTATGTCACATTGAAGATGACTTTTTCACCTTCTTAAAAATAATAAATGAATAACTGAATGTATGAAATGTCAGAGAAAACAGAAAAAGATGAATTCCTGCATGAAGATAAGCCAAGTCTGGATTTTCAATGTCAGGGTGAATCTCTTTGAGATGGTTTCTAAAGTCCACTGGGGCATTGGTGGCATAGCTGCACATTGGGCAGTTATACATCATCACCCCCTCATGTTTGCCTGTATGAAGAATGTGCTTACGGATGTTTTCTGCACAGTTGGATCTGCCAAAAACATAAGAAAGGGTCAGAAGAGAGAAAATACATTTTGGACTACCCATTTTAACGGTGAACATTTAAAACATTTAAAACAGTGTAAACAGTTAAAAACATGTGATTATTTAAAAAAGTTCAGCTGAAATGACCTTTTCATACCTGTAATCACACCAGGGACAACGGTAGGGCTTCTCACCCGTGTGTACACGCTTATGGCGTGTCAAGTGGGACTGTGTGGTTGATGCAAAGTTGCACAGCTGACATTTAAATGGTCGTTCACCTGCAATTAATAAAGCAAATGCATTACAACCAGACAAACACTTAAGAGAAATGAGATATTGTTGCATCTGTAGATGTTTATGCATGTACCTGTGTGTTGGCGACGGTGTTTTGTCAGGGCATGACGGGTGCCACCAGCAAACCCACACAGATCACACAGGAAAGACTTCTCACCTGCGAAAAAGAAGAAAAAACGATTGACAGCAAGAAGAGACATAAAAGCAGAAGTTTTGGTTTTAAAATTTACTATATACATGGAATAATACATGGTTCTTAGGAGCATGCAGAGTGAATCGTCACTCAGTGGTGTGGTGGTATCTCCAATTTACTGAGATGGCTTAACAGCATCAATCTGTAATAGGGGTACGCTGGGCCAAAACTAACGCAAGGTTAGTTGTAATACGAACCGTTTACATTGTTGCACAGAATTGGGCGATTCGTTTTTTTCCGTATTGTTGAAAGAGTGTTTTGGTGGCATGTAAGTAAATTTTCCCATCATATGTTTTTATTTTGGTTTCTGAGTTGGGTGTGTAAGATACCAAAACCAATGTTATGTCATCTTAATCAGTGTCTTGTTGACTAAAACATAGCATCATTTTGAAATATGTCTGCAGCTCTTAGCAACTTTTTTGGTAGGCTTGAAAATATTTTCACCCAGCGGGATTAGTTGTTAACGAACCCCTCAGCACTAACGATTTTCTTTATATCTTTAATATTGATTGAATAAGGTCATGTCAAAAATGAAAATTATAATAAAATAAATGGCTAAAATCAGACTTTGATTTTCATTATCTCAGAATTTGATTTTGAGACTTTAGCATGGTTTTTACAGACTGGGTCACATATATTTTTTTTTGTCATAATTGTGCTGCTTTTTCTTACATATTTAGACATTTGTATCCATTTTTAATTGAACTATGTTTAGATGAGGGATAAGAATATCTTTAATAAGAATATTACATTTGATTTTGAATGTTGATCTCTCCCAACATTCCCATGGGAAGGTTGTGGACAGCTTAAAAAGTAAGATGAAGGGGAGGGGGGTTAACAGTATTTCATGCATTCTGACTTATTCACACAGTTTAAGAGATGGTTTCCTCATGCTAAACAAATGCAAAGTGTCAAAAAAGCAGTTGGACGTGTTATAGAGTATTTCTGTGCCAAATGCACTTTGCTGGGGTTCGTACAAGTTTTGGAAAGTTTTTTTCGAATACGGGTCCAGCTGATGTTTCAGGGGTAAGCTATACGTATCACTTCTTTTTATGGGCACTTCCCCCAAAAAACACGCCCACACGTCAATCAGCGGGAGAGCAAGAACTCTTTCTTCAGCGGGAGAAGAAAGCCTGCATTACGGAAACAATGGATATAGTTTGTTTATTCGGGGTAGCAGCAGAGTTTTGCGTGTGTGTTTATTTAATGCTGGATTTCATTGAAAAGTCCCAACCAGGTCAGGAGTTGTATGGGGCAAGTAAGACTTCTGTGTTATGATGGAAAAAGGCACAGAAGTGCATATTATTAAATGACACGAACATGTAGTGATCATAAGTTATCCAGTCAGTGTTGTATTAAGTGTTGAATCCAATGGGTGAGCCTCTGCTTGAAAACAGCCTTCCTCTTCTGCTGACCTCCAAAGCAAACAAATAGCTGATCAGAAGATCTGCGTGTGGTCAAAGTAATTGCGGAGTGCGCATACTGGACACAAAAAAATGACAAGGCTAAATCACTACCAAGACCTGGAGGTTCACTACCTGGTCTCGAAAGGGAGTGATAGAAACTTGGGTAAATAACTGGGCCCGGGTCTCAAGATAACGCGAGAGAAGGTCAGGCCAAACTCAAGGCATCCACTGGCGACAGAGAAAGCTTGCAGGTCTCCACTCTCTTGGTAGAAGTGAACACGATCAGGAGGGCCAACTTCTGAAAGAGGGCACTAAGCTCGACTGATACCAAAGGCTCAAAGGGAGGCTTCTGAAGTCCAGAAAGGACAACAGAAAAGTCCCAATAGGGAACGAGGCTAGACCTAGGAGAGTTAGCGCCTCTGAGGAACCTGACAACCAGGTTGTGCTTCCCTACAGATTTCCCATCCATTAATATGTGGTTTCCTAAAATAGCTGCCACATAAACCTTCAGAGTTGAGGGGGACAATAATCTATCCAAACTTACCTGGAGAAAAGTAAGCACAGATGGACATATCTGCGGGTCCCCACTATGGGAGGAGCACCAGTCTACAAAAAGAAGCCATTGAGATGGTCCTGTCCAGGAAACTGCAGCCGCATGCCTGTTGCACAAAGCGCCACAGATACTGATGATGTGTCTGGATACTCGTCTTAGGGACACACCAGCCCACAGGAAATGGAGGTCTGACCATGGGCTGAAGAGATGACAACACACAAGGGAAATGGAAATCTGCTGCGTGCCATGCTCACCATGGGACTCTGTCATGCAGCCACTACTGAAGTGGTCTCATATGCAGTAACCCAAATGGTGTAACTGCCGATGCCATATGTCCCAGGAGCCTTTAAAAGTTCTCAAGCGTGGCCGTCAGTCTGCCTCAGAGAACACTGAGGTAGTTGAGAACAGACTGAGCATGTTGCTCTGTAAGACGTGCTTTCATGGCAACCAAGTTCAGTTCCATGCCTAGGAAAGAGATGCTCTGCACATGGGAGAGCCTGCTCTTTTCCCAATTGACCCGAATCCTCAATCAGTAAATGTGCTTGCATACTAGGTCCCTGTGGGCACACAACTGTTCCAGAAAGTGCACTATGAAGTATGGGCTGTAAAACCCTTTCTCCATATCATACGCAGGCACAGGCTCTATCGCGCCCTTAGAAAGAAGGACAACAATCTTCGCTTGAGGAACTGCAGCATTCTCTCCACTCATGGAGGAGAAAAAATGTTGTTGAACCTGGGCACGTGCCTGGCGAACTGGATTAGACATGAAAGTATGCGTACTTCAGGTTTATGGCCGCAAACCAATCCTGGTGCAGAATACTTGTGAGGATGTACTTCTCAAGCATGACCCAGGATGCGCATTGTGTTTTACATTGCTGAAGGGCGAGGTCGGACACTGTGCACCAAGATTGGTAAGTGTGTGGCGCATGCGGTGACCCACACATCTTAAGCAGTGATCATGCCCATGTGAGGTAGAGAGGTACCATCCGCACCCAGTGGAACATACACAAAACAATTTTGTATGTAGGAAATGTACACTTTCAGCTTGTGGGGAATACAGAGGAGAATCTTCCACACTTATCTGTGCACTGAAACCAAGGCAGAGACCGCTGAACACGTCATCCACACCAATGACTGCAGAGCAAGGTAAGTAATCAAAGCGTTTGTATGACAAAACCCACTAAACAAATCTGAATGAATGAGCATACTGGCCTCCCTTTATACCGGGCAGAGTCATGGCATGCAAATTTCTTTGATCAACATTCATTGATCATTCATTGGCCATTTTCAGATAGTATCAGAGTGACTGGTCTCCCTGGGTCAAACCCCTATAGTGTCACATCATCGACACAACGTCAAGTGAGTGACAGAAGGGGAACCGATGTAATTGATATAAAACAAAATTATAAGTGTAATTATATATGCAGCTCAATTCTGAACCAACTGAAGTTTATGAAGAAGTTTTGAGGTAAACCAAATTAAAATAGAGTTACAGTAATCAATGCGTAAAGTAACCAGAGCATGAACGAGAATAGCTATGTTATTGGGTGTAAGAAATGGACGAAGACAACAAATGTTTCATAGGTGGAAGTGTGCAGAACGAGTGACATTATTGACATGCATCTCAAACAGTGATTCGCGGGTTGATCCATAATGAGCGGTTGCCTGCGGTCGCCCGCGGTTACGAGTCATCCAAAATATTTTTAATGATATTTGGGTCGCGGTCGGTCGAGTCGTTTGAAATAAAGATGGCAATTAACCAGTGCTTAATTTGTAAAACAAAAGATGCCGGAATGCAAAAGGCCTATTAGAGCAGAGGAATTAGGTCCTGGAATGTGCAAAAAACTGTGCTGAAAACAGCATACTACCTGTACTACACTAATCTTTGGCCATGTTTATATTTATGCATTTTCCTTTACGCATTACGTTTGCGCCTTTCAGTTTGATTATTCCACCATTTCGACCCTCATAAACGGAGTCATTAGTAAACAATGCAGACCCTGTTTTAGTTTGAGAACTCTGGGGTTGTGCTGCAGTGTAAATGAACATAGACAGAGTTTTAATTAGCCTGGTTCTACCAGACTCTCGTACATTTCATTTGTACAGAGAGTTTGGCCTCTCTCCATTGAGAAACGTTTACTTCCTTGTAGGCGGGTTCTCTGTTGAAGTTCAACACTATTGGATCTGCCCAGAGTCACTCAGGGTCTGCCATAACCAATCGCTAACGTGTGGTCGTGACGTATATCATGCGCCGAAACCGGCCGGAACAACAAGTCCGAATGATCAGAGGATTGTCTAGAAAAAGATGTCTGTCAATGAGGGATGCAGGTTTTGTTCATCGAATTTACACTCAGGACAATGATGTATTCAGTCAACTGTCGAAGCTGGGTCTAATCATTAACACAACACCGCTCCGCTCGTTGACACACAACATCCACGTCATCGGTCTCAGCCACTCCCTCTGTTCGCTGATTGGTTCTACAAAAATTAGATTTCTCGAAACGCTACAATAGACCGAAATCCCAGACGTAGTACTGAAGGAAAATGAAATTGAGCGGAAGTGTGTAGGAGGGCGCAGCCAGGCTAGGATTTATTGTGACAGCGCGTCAATTTCAAAGTAAAAAGATTTATTCTGGAAAATGGAGGTTTACAACGGAGGTTTTGCCCGTATGAGGTAAACATCTACCAACAAACTGCAGATTATTTTAACATGTATCCTAATAGCTATGTCTGTTTTATTTTAATGTTTAAGTATTGTTGGGTTTGAATATTGTTGTAATGTTGTTTATGTTTTTTTTTTTCAATTTAATTAGCTTATTATGAGTTTAATTTAAGTTTTATTTGCTACTTTAAAACAAATTTTGCTTCAAATATTTTGTCTCTTAATTATAATTGTTAGATTTTCTTGAATTTGTCTCAGTCTTTCATGTCTCGCCAACGTATTAGAATGTATCTAATACGTAAAATAATAAGCAGGACCAAGTGCATGTGGGGAAAAGAGATTTCATGAAGGTTCTTATGTAGCATAGTTCTTCAGGAGCGATGTTGTCGTGTCAACATTCTTAACCCAAAGTTCTGTCTGTGGGACAGAACTTTATACATGATAACAAAAGGCCTAAACAATAAAAACCTGTTAGGACCTTCTACAGGAGATTGGTATATCGAGCAGTCTACACTGAGGAATGGTGATTCTTTGTTATTCACACTGATCAGTTTCTATAGGCCATTTGGTTCACACCTTCACTGCAGACATATGTGTCATGATTTCGGTCTTACCGGTTTGCTGTATGCCCTGTTTCCCTGTGTTGTTTTGTGTTTGTTGACAGATTCACACGCGCGCCTCACACAGGTGTTCCTGGTTCTCTGTGATTTCCTCACCGCGTCATCTCACCTGAAGCTTGTTTATTCCCAATCGGCAGTAGTATAAAGCTCGCTTTATTCCCCTCAGTATTTGCGAGTCCGTCATTAAATGTACTTGATGTGCTTTTGATGTATGTCACCGTATCTTGTCTTGTCAAATCAAGTTATTTTTAATATATCAGTCTGTGTTATCTGCTGTTCGCTATTTCAGAGATACAGCTGCTGTTTGATCTGTGGATGTTTATTTCTCCGCTGTGGATTTACGACCTGCTATTGGATTTATTAAGACTATATTCCCTCAGAGACTTTTGCCATCCGTTTCGGAGCTCTCAGCAAGCAGGAGAGTTTTCGCCCTTAAGGATATGCCCGGTTGCGGGTTCTAATGACTGTTTCTCTGTATATCCATAGATTGCCGTGGAAAGCCCGTCTGGCTCAGCCCATCAACCCTCCTGTTTCTCCACCTGTGGTTTCCCGCTGCGGAGGCATGGTAATTTGGGTGGTCTCTCCCCGGTGGTAGGGTAGAGAGTGCCCGATCGTCTAGGCTTCTGTGCTGCGGCACGCTCAGGAGCGGCCTACGTGCCTCACCCAAATAGGGGTCCAGACGCTTGTGTAGCTCCCAGTGCCGAGGACGGCAGGGGCATCTCCTATCTCTCTGTTCGGTGTGACATCGGGGTTCAGATACCTGAGTAATTCCCCGGGTCGAGGAAGGCCGTGGACGGTCGAGGCATCTTCTGTTCTTCGTTAACCATCAGCAGTTTATTCTGTTATCTTCTATTGTCAAATAAAAGTAACTTTTGCATTGGGATCCTGACTCTGTCGTTCCTTACAATATGTTGATTACATCAGGGCACAGTTGCAATGTTATGCATCAGACATTGATTACACATGAAAGAAATCTACACAAAATCCTTCATAATCGATGTTTTGTTGTTAGGTTTTGTGAATATCAATTAATAAGAACAATAAAAGCAACACTATGCATCTCATTGATGCATATGCTACCGGATGCCGAAAGATGCCGTGAGTATATCACTTACTTTTCAAAGTGTGCATACGACTTTTAAAAATCAACGTCATATACATTTTTAAAAGGCTACTTTAGCCGACCACGTGTTTTTGACGGAGGACGCGTGTGAGGGAACATACGAGCACAGAGAACAGCGACGGCAGGTAAAGGAAAAATAAGTTAAATGGTGTTTTTCTGACGAATACAGTCAGTTTGTAAGAAAATTTTTAAATGGACTATAAGATCATCAATATGAACTCTGAACAATGAACTATTATAAACATAACAGCATGAAATTGCTGAAGAGGAACTTGCAACATTAAAGCAATAAGCATTTATGTAGGCTAAAGCTATACATCACCTCTTATGTTTTAGCTAAGTTAATTTTTAACGGTTAGACTAAGGCGCGTACATCATGCAGCGCTTTTCACATCCGAATCCCACTTAAGATAAATATAAACTAATAAATTACATAAAATGTCCTTAAAAATGTGCATAATATATTTTTATTTTTTAATATATATAGTATATTATGTTTTGTATACCACGTGAGGTGGGGGATCCGCATAAATAGGAACACAGACAGTCAAAACCCGAGAAGTCCCGAATCCTGTTCTGGGAGGATCCGGCTCACATTAAGCCCTGCAATTAACTATTTTAAACAATTACTACTATATATATATATAATTTTTTTTGTGGTCCGAGTTGCGGGTGGGTTAGTTGAAAACGTCGGTTGGGTGCGGGTTGTTTATACATTGACCTGCGCATCACAGATCTCAAATGACAACCAAAATCAAATAAAAAATGACACCCAGGCACTTAACCTGTGGAGATAGAGAAATTTTGGAGTTACTAAAAAAAGGATATTTTGATAAATGATGATAAGCACACAGTTGACGGCACCCATTGAATTCCATCGGATTTGTTTTTCTACCATGGTAGTCAATGGTTACCATCAGGTGTGCGCCTACCATCATTTATCAAAATATCATCTTCTGTGTTCAACAGAATAAAGAAATTCATACAGATTTAGATCAAAATTAGGAGGAGTAAAATAAATGATGACAGAATTTAATTTTTGGTTGAACTATAGCTTTGTGCACAACCTGTTACGTTACTGTAATGATTAGGACTTGACCATTAATGTATTATCAATGTATTATTATTGTTTTAGGTGTTCTTGTACCTGTATGTGTTCTGTGATGATCCTTCATTGCGGAGAGAGTCAGGAATGCATAATGACATGAAGGCCAACCGCACTTAAATGGCTTGTTTCCTGTGTGCAGCTTCATGTGGTTATTCAGAGCCCATTTCTCACTAAAGCTTCGCTCACACAGGTCACACTCAAACTTCCTAGAAGAAAGAGATAACATTTACAGAATCTCCGCAAGCACAGTGGTCTGTATAAACAAACACTGATAATTTAAAGTGTGCAAGCATCATTTCTTTGGAATCACTTCATTTGAGCTTTTCATCTCATTTAATTAAATTTGACTGGTATAGGGCTTTCCACTTTCATTGTTATAAAATAGATTTACAGATGGTACTTAACCAAAATAATACTTTTGTTACCCCTTTTCAAGCTGCAGCAGTTGTGTCAATATGTGTTTGCTTTAAAATATTATTTACCTTTACTTTAAAAAAAAAAAGAAACAGAACATATGATACATAGCACATATATACATATATAGAATAATATTAAAACTAAAAAGTATTAAAAGACTGTATTAATAAAACCTGAATTAAAACATTTAATTGCTTTTCAGTGTTCATTATGTATGTCTTAACATAATATTTATAGGTACACTGTTAAAACAAAAACAACTGAGCTCAGTTCCCTAGCCAAAGAAGGCATTAAATTATGGTTAGGAAAACGTTTTAACTTGTATTAAAAAATACAAAATAAATAAAAAAAACAAATCAAGCGGTTCAAGAGTTTGAATTTCATTTTGTACGTAAGAGCAGGAACGACAGTGGCTATTTTCATTAATATAACAGTTTGTTGCAATGGCCGAGCAGCTGCATTCAAGCCTCACATCTCCAAGTCCAATGTCATGCCCCAGAAGGCATCTTGTTAAAGTTTTTGTCAAGCATCAGCACTGATGACACATCTGCTAAACAATTCCAACTGTGCCAGCGTGTAAGAAAGAGAGAATGACAGAGGATTGTCTGTCATTATTACACGGCTCTCTAAAATGCTAGACTCTGACTGGTCAGTCACGACATTTCAAGGTTTGTTCTTTTCAGATAACTACCACTCAAAACTAATAACACACGGTAACCCGGATGCTGCAAATCATTTTGATGGGTAGAGCTTAATGTTACACACAATTGTATATAAATTTGTCTTTTAATAACATATCCGGCATTATATTTATAAATGATTAAACCAAATAGTGTGTTCATGACCTTTATAAAATAAACGTGTTTTCCTCACGGAAGGTCTGTATTCGGTAAAAATAAGCAAATAAAATATTTAAATTCAATATTTAATGGTCCTTACCCAGAGCTGTATATTAACTTTTTTTGCACATAACACTGGTGCTACAGAGGTTGAAAGTTTGCAGGATCTCTTAAACCTAAATGAAATGAAATCCTAATTTCTAATTCATATTAGAATGACTTCAGTCTCCCCAAAAAAGCTCAGGATGTGTTTCGTGCCAAGAGAGGTCACACTAAATACTGACTGATGCCTGAAGATTGTTTAGTGAAGAAGACATTTAGTTTTTGAAAATTGTTTTGTTTTTTATTCTGTTTGTATCTTAAAAAAGAGTGAAAAATAAATATGGATGGACATTAAAACTTTGCTAAAACAACAAAGCTGGAGGTGGTGGCCTAAAGCCGAAGGTATACTAGGGACGTCTGCATATGCGCGGAGAGAGATTTCTTACAATGTGTGCGCTCTCAACACCGGGGGCTTTCTTTTGTTCCTGATTTTCGTTCTTACTGTAGCATGCAAATAATGTAAAAGACCATTCTCTGCCCAAGTTTACACAAGCACTTCCTCTAGCTTTTTAACTCTTTCACCGCCATTGACGAGATATCTCGTCAATTAAGAGAAAATGCTTCCCCGCCAATGACGAGATTTTCCGTCTTTCCGCAATACCGCTATTATCCACCAGGTGGCACCCTTCCGCAACTTTTTAAACCCGGAAGTAATGCCTTATGGCAAGCAGCTGCATGTCCGTGTTGAAGTTTGCATTTGCTGAAATTTTTGCTTCAAGTTCGTTTAGTACTGTTCACTTGAATGCTTTCTGTTTAAATCATATAGACCTTTCTGTTTAGTTATAAAATTAAAATTAACCTATTAATCATATTAATATGTTGTAGGGCGGGCTAGAACAGTATAAGACTTTCCCAAACACATTTTTATAGGTTCAAAAATAGTGTCTGTTATAGTTGCCATCAAAGGACCCAGGTATGAATTTTTGTCAATATAGCACACCCCTAGGCTGCATAAATGCACAAAGGTAAGCTATTATTAGAGTAATAAGTTATTTTACACTTTTATGCGCATGCCCAGTTACGTGATTGTTCATGTTTCATGCGTTTATGGTGGTGTATAGTGTGGATGAAGATTATTTTTAAAATGCCAGTATAAACAAGGATCGTTTTCATTGTAAAACGCAAATGCTCTAATGCAGTGGTTTTCAACCTGTGGGCCGCGGACCCTAGTGGGCCGCAAAGGTATTGCAGGGGGGCGCCAATTATTATTATTAAATTAAATAAGAATATTGTTTATACATGTAAAATGTCTACTCATATTAAAATATGTTAATTTGAGCGATATAATTAAATAACTAAAAATAAATATTAAACGATAACTATGTGTTTGCTATTTGAGCTCGCTGATTGGTTTTAATTACAACCCGCCAATTTATCTAATATTTTTTGCTGCATACATGCTACAACTTTAAACATGGATAAATGTCTGCACTCTTAAAACAAATGTGTTAAATTAACACATCTTGTGTCTAGTTAAGGACAACACACCTAGTGTGTTGTCCTTAAATTAACACATCTCTGTGTTATTTTTAGAACAACACACTTTGTGTTGTTTTAACACATCTTGTGTTGTCCCTTTTATTTATATGAACTCTAAATCAGCACGAAATGACACATAATGTGTTAAAAACGACACATAATGTGTTAAATAGTTTAACACAAAGCAATGTGTCCAAATTATGTTACATTTCGACTACAAAGATAATCCACTTTTAATAAAGATTAATGTTTCCACGGGTGAAATGCTCCTTTAATCAGTAAGAATGGCCCACCTCTCTTTGGGTTGACCCAGTCCATGCTTTCCCAGAAGATGAGTGTTAAGATGTTTTTTCATCACAAATGCCCACCTGTAACACAAATAAATACATGAACAATACTTTTTAAAGCATCACATTATAAAGAAACTCTCTATCATTGAGGAAACTTCAATGATAACAAGATCTTTGTTTCATATTTTATTCAATGAATCATGACTTTAATGATATGTGTGAACCTGTCTGTAAAAACTATGAAAGTCATTATTTTGGGGTATTACTGTACAGTACATTCTATAGACCTTTTGCGTGTTTGCAAACAGAGATGACGTTTATTGTGGGCGGAGCCCAACTGGTGGCAGAAAGTGAATGCTTCTCAATAGCTGTGTGAAGTGTTTTAGCATTAAACTGTGATTTTTAAGGATCCGGTGTTCTGTAGAAGTCTGTTTCCCCTATATTTCTCTTAAGTGTAATGTTTCTTATAACGTTTTCACCAAGTTACGTTTATTTTTTAAATAAATTAAAAGTGTAAATGGCTTGGCTACTGATATGTGTACCTGTATGTAATGTATATGTATTGTTCTTTATTGGTAAATCAATTATTTTTACAGTATGAATCGCTGAAGTACTTATAAGAGCAGTACTATCATGTATTTTGTATAATATCTTTTATTAAATATTTCCTGTTTTCAATTTCTAACTTATATATTTTTAGCCTACGTGTTTGATCTAAAACTATTATGTTAACATACAAATTAATTTGTATAGGCCTGTTTATATATACTTAACACTTTACATCGTGTGTGTGTGTTATGTTTATATATTTATTAGTAAACATCATAATTTAGAACAAACAGGAAGAAGACATAGGCTAAGATATAAGATAAAAAGAAATAATAGAAAACGAAAAAAATACAAAAACTTTAATAAATGGTAATATTATTGATATTATGAACTAATTCAAATCTGTATAATCTTTCTAAATAAATTATAAACGTAACGTGATGAAAACGCTATAAGAAACACATAGAGGGATCAGACTTCGACAGACTTTTTCTCTATTTATTTTCTATTCAAATTATTAAAAGATTTTCAGATGATTTCATCACTCCAGTCTGTCCGGTTGAGGGCTTAATGCAACCATAAACACCTACGTTTATCTTCAAATGGTGTCTTCGACTACGGTATACTATAAAAATGAAGGTCATCTATTTTGGCATTCCTATTGGCAATCCCTCAACAGCACAACAAAACATTTTCTAGTGAGTTATATTGTTCGTTTCACTCGTGTCTCATTCATTTCCACTGTTTTCTGCCACCATACACTCTAAAAACAAACGGTGCTACACAGCACCAAAAGTGGCTCCCCGCTCGCAATCATAGAAGAATCGCCCTCAGTGTCATATACCACCGGTGAAGCACCGGTGAAGCACCTGTGTAGAACCGCATAGTGCCATGTAGAACCATATGTGGTGCTATATGGCCCCTATTTGGTTCTACACAGGTGCTTCACTGGTGCTTCACCGGTGCTATATGGCACCAAAACGGTTATTCCATGACCACGAGCAAAGAACCACTTTTGGTGCTTAATAGCGCTGTTTGTTTTTAGAGTGTATGTGCGCGTGACGTAACTGTGACTTCGACTCGCAAAAGGTCTATACAATGTTAAGAACATTCTGTGAAAATGTAACCTTAATAATTTGAATACTGATCATTTTAATACAAGTATTAAAATTAAAGTAAAATCAATGATTGAAATCAATCTTTGATGCCTCTTATCTCATAATTGCATGATGAGACTTTAGCCTGGATTTCACAGACACAAATTAAAACTGTGTAAATATTTACTTATTTATTGTTATTGAAAAGTATTTACAAAGACCCACCAAAGACTAATAATTCTTACAATGAGGTAATTGCAAAAAACATACTTGTCAATAAACAATTTCACCCATAATACAACAGGAATGTATAACACAACAGGCCATGTTACTTATTACCGTCAACATCTCTCCACAGCCAGTGGAACCCACAGAATAAGAGGACGGCCGTACCAGCAGGCAAAACCTGCCCCATCCGCACCAGCTGACGCATGGTCACACCCCAGAGACCACAGCAGAAACCCCACTCTGCACCACTGGCCCCCAAAAGTGCCAATGACTGAGATCGAGAGGGACAGACACCAACTTTTTTTTAGATGAAACCAAGTTGAAAAATAAAATGCAATTGATAATTTTAAATGTCATAACTGTACTATTTTAGTAAGCTGTCTGGATACATTGTCTGCTCATAAAGCATTGAATTAGGGGCGGCAGTGGTTCAGTGGTTCATGTAGGTTGTCTACAAATCGGGAAGATTGTTTTGGAGATTGATCTCCCGTTCTTCCATTACACTGTAGTGTTTAACTTAAGCAGGGCTGCGCATACCTAATCGCGAATGACATAAAAGTATTGCAAGAGAGTTTAGAGACAGTTGCATTAGAGCAACACACTGCCACCAACTGGACATAAATATGAATTACATTTAGACAACTTAAAAGTGCAATCTGTCAAAAGGGCATTCAGATTTTTCTTTTCCCTTCCAAAATTTTCAATCAAAGACTTTTCGGTTAACGCGACCAAACACACACAACAAAATTGCAAAATCAAAAAAGGTATGTTTCTTTTAGCTAAAATATTGTGGCACAAGCACATGTTCCCTCACAACAGACAACATGCGGTCCAACAGTTCATTCTGCATGGTTCTTGAAGTTTCCTTAAACACAGTGGCATTCTCGTAAGTGCTCCTTTAAACTCCATAAACAACAATGTCAATCAAGCCACGGGATATAGACTGGATTATCTGAGCTCTCATTCCCATTATGTCCACGCAAAGTCAGCTCAAACGCAGCACAAAATTTTGTGCAGTCTACCACGTCGTCAACAATAAGTCATAGTCAACATTAAAACATAGTCATGACAGCTAGCCAACTCCGTTTGACATTGGAAGTGGTGGAGCACACATACTGCAATCTTTTGACTTTGTTGATCGATCTGGTCTAAACATCTTAATCCATTATTTATTCTTCCTTGTAAAGGGTGATTTCGTAAGGATAAAATCATATTTCCCTTCAAGATAATCCCTCTTAAGATACTTCACTTGCTTCCACTGATCAGTACTGTAGCTATCAGTTAAATGACAACCTGCAACGTGGTTATAAGACTCTGAAAATGATACAATCACATGAGGTAAAAAACAAACAAAAAAAATATTTATTTGTTTACAACATAAGTGAGAGGGTTTGGGGCACACAGTGCTGCGCCCCAAGGCGGATCTGAAACCAGCCAATTAAAGCTCAGCCTCAAGTCACATGCTTTTGCCACATTTACTGACATATATAGACACTCGTCTGTGGTGCGCCCCAGACACACACACATGACACACACAACAAACTCAGTTGGCGGCACCCCAGCGCTCCCTATTGAGCAGCCTGATTATGACTGTGATGACATATAGCAAGTTTCATTTGAGAATGATTTTGTCAACTGATACAAATTCCCTAATGTTTTGTCGTGAGGGCCTTGTCGTTAGTTTTTTAACTTTTTACCCGCCATTGACAAGTTATCTCGTCAATTTAAAAAAAAAAATGCTTGACATGATTTTACGGAAATCCATATTTCTGCTATTATCCACTAGGTGGCACTCCTACACACGTTATAAAACACTACACCATCTATGGATCCAAAAATTCAACTATCTCAGCTTTTTATTAAAAATGTAGTATTTTTGAAGAAACACAGCCATATTTAAGAAGTGATAAAAAAAGAACAAAAAGATAGTATAAGAGTTTTTTGTTGTTGTTGGCAGAGTGTCTGTTCTTTCATTTGATATATTGTATGTTTATATATTTGAAGAAGACAATTTTCTTGAAGGCATTGAACTTTTGTGAAAATCATAAAAAAGGCTGGCACTGGCTGGCAACTTTTATAAAATAGCTGGCAGGGAAAGAATTACGGATTGAGAAAGCTTGACCAATAATGTAAACACTCATGAAAACAGTAAGGGGCAAAACAAAAACAAATAGGGTTTCAGCACTCTGTGCATGAACCACTAACAATCTCTGTGCAGAATATAAATCACTGTACATCTGTCTTTCGTGAACTTACCCACAAATGTGACATTTGTACTCTCTCATGCCCAGGTGTCTCTTGACATGGTTGCGGGCATCACCTAGCTGAGCAGTGGCAAAGTTACAGATCTTGCACATGAATGGTTTGGATCCTGTAAAGTACAAACAATAAACATTTAATTTGTTTCATCATAATGAAAAGCATGTAAAAATAACATTTCTGTAACTTTCTAAACTCTTGTGGGAATAAGGGATTCAATTTTCATTTCTATACTGCTTCTTACAGTTATGAAAAATAACAAAGCAGCTTTAAAGCAAATACATTGTATATTATATGAAAAGCATGGCAGGTACACGCAGGCAAATATAAAATAAGGCTGATGAAATATATACAGTACATGGTATTTTTCTGTAAATTAGCAATACCAACTGCAATATCAATTGGATAGGTTTATTTGTAGGGTAAGGTGGTGCCAAACCCTGACAAAAGATATTTGAAAGACCCGCACCAAATGCCTGAATCCACAGGGAATAGCGTCCTCTCGGGTATTGGCTTGCAGCGCCTCGCTGACGGACATTTGTAGAGCTGCAGGCTGGGCAACACCTTACACGTTTACTAGGTTCTATAGTGTTTGTGTCATTCCGGTTTTCTCTCGTGTTCACACCTCAAACTGGTAGAGAGACTGAGAGCCCCAGCTTGTGGGTCATTATTGCGCTACATTAGTGCCAACAATCCTTTATTGTAAAATTTGGTAATTCAGTGTCTGGAGTAAAAACTAAGTTACCCTCAGCAGAGCTATTTCTGCGGTCTCTGTACTGGTGTAGTCTTGTTAGAAAGACACCTCTAGAGACCTCGATATGCAGTAAAACCCTTTGCGGCTATTTCATATCGTCACGTTTCATCACCATGGCTTGCTGTACCATTGCTGAGTCGGCCAGGTCTCAGTGACTGGGCTTTCTCGGCAAAAAATCGGATTATGCAGTGCACTTGCTGCTCATTTTATACTCGTACTGCGCCAACAGATGAAAATACTGCATTTCAACATTCATTGGCTCTTTTGTATAAACTCGAAGCAAACTGGTCCTTCGAAGCAAGTTCCCAATATGTCGGTCATCTACGTTACGTCTCTGTTCCCTTCCTTCAGGGAACAAGGGTTACATACGTAACCGAAACGTTACGTATGTATTTAAAAGTAAGTGTTTACTCAAGGAAGTGAAAGTTTATTAGATTAAATGAAAGTATTGGATTTTTTAATCCTTAAGCATAAAATTAAAAAAAAAAAATTGTATTTATGAAATGTAGTAAAGTTGTACCTGAGTTGAGTAAAAATACTGTCAACCTCTGAATTATCATTATTTATAATTATAAGCTCTCATGGCTTTGTTCTTCTGACCCAATGTTGAAATTATTTAATGACCCCTTCTTCTGAATGCAGCATTTAATCTTACGAAGGAGGATTAGAGCCAAGCCAAAATAAAAATAAAAAAATCTCGAGCTTATTCTTTACGTTGTTTACTGCATTAAGACAGTGATATAAATACGTACGACGAGGGACATTCCTGAAATTCAAGCTCCGCCTTTCGCGCTTTCAGAGTCACTCACGCTGGCCGCTAGCTGAAGCCTCCGGAGGTTGCATGTGTAGGCGGTATACGTCATCAAGACAGTCTTATTTCGGAATATTAACAATTATAAAGCTGACAATTATTCTTAATTAATTGTAAATTGATGTAATATGCTTATGACTTGCGAATGTAATGCTAAGTTCATTTAAATAAACCAGGCTTGATGACGTATGCAGCCTGCGAGCTGCGTAGACTGAATCTTTCGGATTTTACAACAGCCGCACGCCGAGATAAACCTGTGATCTAATGCTTTGATTGGAAAGCCTGTTGAAGACATATTTTCGAGGACATTAAAACAACTCGCCAAGAAAGCGAAACGGGGATTTTAAATGACAACGCGACAGGAAAAACATCAAGACCAAAGTCAATATTGGAGTTAGTTTTTAAAGATGGGGCTCATGAAGTTGCTACTTTCTATCTTCTCCACAGGTAATTTAGCATATTCGTTTACATCTATATACAGTCTATGTTGTAAACTTGAAGTTTTATAGTTCCTTGGCTAACTATAGTATGGTTATGCAGTTAGTGTAAACACGCATGTGGTTTAATGTGTTCGAACAGCCACACGCCGTCTCTCCGCCCATTTATGTAATCTGAGGTACTGAGATAAATGTTTTCATCTTTTCTGACCTATAGCACAAACACACGGTGACAGCCCTATTTTTAGCCTTTCATTGATAAAACGCCGCTGATCTGCGCGTCTATCGTTTCATTTTACAAGTGTGTGAAAGTTGAGCGATCTTATTTCACCAATATCAGAGATTAAAGCTCTTACATATACACGGACATGTAACGTTTACTTAAAACATAAGCATTGGACTCTGACATAATATTAGTTTGCATCCATTTAAACCCGTCATGATTAAATGACAGGAAAGGGACTCGTCCACAGACCATCTCCTCAGTAATCTGGAGAGAAGCGGTCGAAAATGGACAAAAAGAGACGGATTTAAACACCAAGTGTAAACGTAATGTGTCTCTCTCGTCCACTTGTGATCTGATCGATGAAAACACATCTAAATACCAAAACCCCATTCACACAGACCTCTGGTCCCAGAAAATACCCGTAAAATTGCCAGACAAGCGTCTATGTGAACAAAAACTCGTTCCGTTAATCTTCTGGGATCGTTGCCGGAAAGAGGACCTAGTAAGATACGCGGGTACCCTCTGTGTAAACAAGAATGCCGTAAAGGGCGTGTCGAAGTGAGGATCACAACACAAGTTATGGTTCAGCTCCTTACAACGAGAGATAACATGCATATAAACATTCATCACGAGAAATGTTGCAAACTAGATTGACGCAGTAATCAGGAAATGATAAATGAGACGCACAAACAATGACGCACGTGCCGTAGTGAGGACTTGCGTGTCATGGCAACATGAAGTTGGTTCAACTCTTTAAAATGAGGGATTTTCAACATTCACGACGAGAAATGTCAGCATACTAGACTGAAGCAGATATCAGGTAAGTTAGCTCGTTACTTACTGTGTTGAAACGGAGATCATTCAGCAGCATAAAAGAATATCGCGTCACGTGCTCATTTGAGCTATAATAATCGAAAATACCCGCATGTCATCCCAACAAGATAATATCGTTCAGCTCCTCAAAATGCGGGTTTTAAATGCATATAAACAATCACGATGAGAAATTTCTGAAAACTGTATCAAAGCAGAAATCAGGGAGCTCGTCAAATATCCACTCTGAAGCTGAGATCATTCACCAGCATAGAACTGTGCATTCACGCGCTCCTTTGTAGTCTTATCATAAACAAAAATGCACGCGAGTTGTTTCTGGAGAGAGAAATGATATATAATATGCAAACTTCAGACGCTGCGTGGAAGAGAGGGCGGGACTTTCAACATGTCAAGTGTCTTTCCGGGACCATCAGATGCCGTGTAATCTTGGCAGTGTGAACGAAAAAAAACCCTAACTATTCCGGAAAAATCCAGGATGCATTTAACGGGTATTTAACGGAATTTCTGTGTGAAAAGGGCTCAAGTGTAACAGCCCCTGGGATATTTTTCCTCGCGTGGATGAAAAAGGAGTGTCTTAGCTACGTATATGGTTGCTTTTTTTATGTGATTTTAAGCGGACATATCATGACAATCAGACTTTTTCCATGTTAAACATAAATCTGTGTGTTTTACGGATCACAGGCAAAGTACATTGCAAATTGTTCATTTTTTTCATTGCTTTTGCTTTGTAGCTACTGGAAGCCATGTTAACCTTGGCATGAAAGGGGGCCCCCGTACTAGTTAAAACGCGTTCCGAATGGGGGGGGGGGGTTTAGAAAGTAATATTCAGTTGGTTGTCATATACAATTTTACCGCTAGATGGGAGTAGATCCTACACAGTGGAGCTTTAACCAAACCCATTATTCATCAGGATATTCTGTTCATTGCATACCTGTTTTATTAACTCTTTCGCCGCCACTGACGAGATATCTCGTCAATCAAGAGAAAACGCTTCCCTGCCAATGCCCTTTCGCAACTTTTTAAACACGGAAGTATTGCCCTATGGCAAGCGGCTGCATGTCCGTGTTTGATTTAAATATAATCCTCTGTTGTATAATCTTGATTAAACCGTGGTAATCAGATTTCTTTTAAATGCATACTCAAGTGTCAAAATCTGTCCACAGGGGGATTCTCCACTAAATTACTGCTATAATACCTCAACCATAAGACTGAGGAAGGACACTTTGGCTTTTTCTACAAATACACCTGTGTGACTTTAGACTGGTGTGTGTGGTCCAGGGTCACATACGATGTGTTCTGTACTATTGGGTTTGATTTACATTAAAAAGAGAAAGCCACATACACACACCAAAGATTTGGAAGTGACAGAGATAGTTGTACCTGTGTGTGTGCGAATGTGAGCAAGGAAAGCCATGGAGTTGCTGCTCTTGCACACTTTGCCACAGTACTTGCACACATTGCCCTGGTTCTCTTGACGCTCTCGATTAATTTGCTCGGTGTCCTCCAGTACATATTTGTTTACTTCTTTTAGCATTTCCTCATGCTTCTCTTTAATGTGCACGAACAGATCCTGCTCTGTTGGGCATGGCTCGTTGCATCGAACACATTTGAAGCTAGCGCCACCTTCCGGAAGGTCCTCAATGCTTCCCTGCTCATTGCGCACATGTGCTGCACTGCTCAAGTGCTGATGCAGATTACTTTCAGTGTAAAAAGACTTCCCACAGAGCAGGCAATGGAAATTCTTCTCCTTGGATGGATGTTTCATTGAAATATGGACATTCAGGCCACTTAGTCCATCCGCCAAAAATCCACAGTCTTCGCAGCGGATACATGGGTTTGGCATTGTGGTCTTTGTCTCAAGTGTTTTAGACTTCCTGACAACCTGCTGTTGTGATTGGTCTGTAATCTGATCTCTGTCAAGTGACACCTGTTCATGCACTTCTATGGCTTTTAAGGAAAAGATGCACACATCGAATGGAAGCTCTCTGCGGATTCGTTTTTCTTTGGAGGGACTACCACCTCCCAAGTCAGTAATTTCGTCTTCTTCAAACATGCTTTCTTCCTCCACCTCCCCTGGCACACCATCTTTCTCTGTTGTCATTAACTGGACTGTATGAGACACAGCTGACTCGGTAGGGTTAGTTGCTGACTCTTTGTTCTCGTTGGATGCAATATCTAAAGTCTGCTGTTTTGCTGGTTCATTTGAATTATTCTCATCATCTGCTATTAAACACTTTGTAGTTATGGCACTTGCAGCTGTTGGATCAGAATTGTCAGAGTACGGTTCTGATCCTAAGTGTGTCTCATCGCAAGTCTGCTCTATTTTGGCTGAGATCTGATCAGGCAAACTTTCACTGGAGTTTCGCTTCTGTCTCTCCAGATAGCTCTTACGTTTCTGCTTGTGTTTTTCTGTCGCTGCGTGCCGAAACATCTCTCTGCGAGTCACAGTGTAGTAGCTGCATGCTACACAGACAAACTCAAAATCTTTTGTGTGCCTACGTCGCACATGAAGGGCAAGAGACAGTGCTGAGTGAGCAACAAAGTCACACTGAGAACAAGAGTTCGCCAAGTGATCCTTGTTTTTGTTACAAGGTAGACTGGAATGGTTTTCTTCCATGTCACCAATAGTCGTCTCAATTTCTGCAAATTTGTCTGTCAGTACTGCCTCATCTTCCTTCGTCTGACCTGGCGGTTCATCATTTAGCAGAACCACCCCAGTGCCTTCACTTCCAGCTGCTTGCATTTTATTGATGTGCTTTTTGGTTTCACAGTGACGGTCCATGTCACCTTTGGTCACACAGTAGTAGCTGCATAGCTTACAAACAAAGCTGTACATCCGACTGTGCCTACGCCGTATATGCACACTAAGGTTGGTGGCATTGGAAGCTACAAGCCCACAATGGCTACAAACAGTCAGGTTAACAGTCTTTGGTCTACCTCGCTTCCGTTTGTTAAAGGAGCCTTGTCTTATATTCTCAGGTGGCTCTGTTAATACACTCGATTCTTCCACCACTTTGTCAGAGCTCTGTTCATGGATTATTTCTGCATTCTTTCCTTGTTCATCTGAGAGAATTACAGGGATTTTTTCAACACAGTCTTTAAATAAAGGACTTTTATTTTGCTGTTTGGCCAGCTGTTGGTGGGCTTCTTCTGACAGGTGAATTTCCATAGTTTCTTTGGTGGCTGTGTAGTAATGGCATGCCTTACAGTGAAAACGGTGCTCTGCAGGATGTTGAATTTTGATGTGTTGCGCCAACATCACTGAGCTGTCAGCTGTGAAGGTGCATGTCCCACACTGATGCTGTGACCAGCTTCCTGCAGAATTTGTCCTCATTTGTATCGCAGGTGGAGACGAAACTGATTCTGGAGGCATTGTCTTCTTTGCTTGTAATGAGTCTTGTTGCACTAACATCTTTCTTTTGTGCTTACTGCTCAGGCAGTGCTTTTCATAATCACACTCCGCAACACAAGAATAGCTGCAGAAACTACAGAAGTAGTTTATTTCTTTAGTGTGATGCCTGTTAATATGCATATCCAAACTAGGTTTGTCTTTGACATTTTCATTTATTTCACTGTGTTCTTTATTTTCAACGTGAAAACTGCAACCTGCATTATCACTACATGCAGTGGGCTCCACCATTTCCAGCAGCATCTGGGTGGGACTGGTTCTTCCATCCTCACGTTTGCTGTCTGTTAAAACTATGCACTCATTTGATTGTTTGTTAGAGGTCACTTCCTCTGATATTGACACTGAAGTATTTTTCAGTTGTGGCTCTGAAAGCAGTGTTTTTTGCAATTTCGTCTTTTGCATAAAATTTATATCAGATGCAATCAATGCATCAGAACTGCTTTTAATATGCAAATCTCTTTTATGGGAATGTTTCCTTTTTGAGTGAATTTTTAGTGCAGTTTGAGTTTTTGCTACAAAACCGCAGTGCAAACAAAGCAAAGCATCAGTTACTTCTGCAGAACCATGTTCATTAGACTTTGTCAAAACGGACTTGTTCTCTGATATAGCAGCCACAGCACATTCGCTCGTTTCTTCAAAAGATCCTTTTTCTGGGTCATTTGAAGATTTAGTCCGTTTAGGTGGAGATGTGACATCTTCTGTCTCGTTATTGCTGGCTTTGTTCTTAGATTGCCCATTGTCTTTTGAAATTTCCTTTCCAGATCTTAATTTTCGCTTTAGACTGTCCATTTTGCTGTCTGCTCTTTATGAAAAACCAGATATTTTTTGAGGATCCATGAAATTCCTATAAAAAAAAAAAGAAATCCTCATAAATTCTTTAAATACATTTGAACATTCTAAATATTATTATATATCATTTGAGAATAATAAATAAAAATTAAAAGTAAAGTAAAAGAGGATATCAATTTACACTCAAGCTAGAAGTTTCACACTCAGAATATAGATCATCTTCTTTAACATATAATTGATAAGGGGTTTACTAGGGTTGTGCCGATGGACGATATCATTGTCCATTGTGATGGTTGACAGACATCACGATGGAGAGACACCATCGTGATGCCACACCCCAACCCACTCCACTGCGAGTCGACATACACTAACTATCTTCTATAGACTATAGTTAAAGGGGACATTCCATGAAAATCAGACTTTTTCCATGTTTAAGTGCTATAATCGGGTCCCCAGTGCTTCTACCAACCCAGAAAACATGAAAAATACCAACCCTGTAACTTTGTTTTGGTAAGGCTCTTTCTGCAAGGATGTGAATATATAGGTCATTCGGATTTCGCTCCCCCCATGACGTATTAAGGGGATCTTATTATAATGATACTGCGCTATCCAACCATGAAGCGAGAGACGGAGAGAAAGAATGCCTACAATCTTAAAACTTGTAGTTTTAAAGGTCTTTCTAAAGGTTGAAGATGAGGATTAACGTTACCTTAGTGCAAGAGAGAGAGAGAGAGAGAGAGAGTGTGTGAGAGAGCTTGAGTGAGCAAACGAACGAGAGAGAGAGAGAGAGAGAGAGAGAGAGAGAGAGAGAGAGTGTGTGAGAGAGCTTGAGTGAGCAAACGAACGAGAGAGAGAGAGAGAGAGAGAGAGAGAGAGAGAGTGTGTGAGAGAGCTTGAGTGAGCAAACGAACGAGAGAGAGAGAGAGAGAGAGAGAGAGAGAGAGAGAGAGAGAGAGTGTGAGAGAGCTTGAGTGAGCAAACGAACGAGAGAGAGAGAGAGAGAGAGAGAGAGAGAGAGAGAGAGAGAGAGAGAGAGAGAGAGAGAGAGAGAGCAACGCGACAGTTCACTTTCATCAATACAAGTATGTTGTTTAATATGTTTCTCTGAAGTTTATATAAATGAACACGAGGATTAATGCACTGCACGAGACAGAGTGAGAGAACAACGCGTATTCACTATCATACACAATAAGCATAAATATGTTGTTTAATGTTTCTCTCAAGTTTCAAATGAATACGAGGAGTTACAAGATAGAGAGTGAGAGACTGACAGAACCGCGAATGTGTTCAATATGTGTACACAATAAACTTAAACATGTCATTTGATCTGTTTCTCTAAAGTTTAAGTGTTAAACGTGTTGTTTTATTACAGATCATTTAAATGTGCTTGTGTGGTTTGGTCAAAAACTTCTGAGTGTTTGTGGAAGTGTATTTTATTGTAACATGCTGAAAATCATTGTGCCTGTTTAAAACACTGGCAGCATGAGACATAAAAGTCTTTATTTTTTATTCCACAATGTTCCCCATCTGTTGCTAAACATGTATTAAAGGAATAGTCTACTCATTTCCAATATTAAAATATGTTATTACTAGGGCTGTCAAAATTAACGCATTAATAACGCGTTAACGCAAATTCATTTTAACGCCACTAATTTTTTTAACGGAGATTAACGCAACGCGCAATTTCTGTTTGACCCTTGGTCCAGCCCATAGTTGAATGAACAGAGACGCAGACAAATGTGACTCTCTCTAAATGAGTAAAAGGTTTTCATAGAAATAAGAACATTAAGCAAATCGTCTACCAAATCCAATGCTCTAAATGCTCGTTGGACATCTGATATGATCTTTATTTATACGTCTGAGAGGTGTAACCGTCCCGTCCTCCTAATGCTTAATCTAATACAAAAATGCGTCTCAATTCATTTTGGTTTCGCTTTTATGCATGACTTAAAAAATAGACTGCAGGACTTGCTTGATGTTAAAAGAGTCATTAAGAGAGATAAAGTTCGGTACCTGATTAATGTTAAAGAGTTATTAAGAGCGACAAGACTCAAAAGCGATCCCCTCACGCTGACTGACTGATATCTGAAGCGCGTGCACACAGACGCGCGAGTGCGCGACCCGGATATATAGACATCTACACAAAATTACAGTTTTAAATATCTGTTTTGATAAGAATTCACGCAGGTAGGCTCTATAATCTGTTATGTTTTAAGTAAATGTTTGGTTAACTGTTGGGTAAAACTATCTGATGTGTAACATTATATTATATCACTTAGATTTTAAGCAGTCTGTCTCAATGTCAATCAAACAAAAGGAAAAAAAGTTGAACATACATTGATGATGTTTTTGCTTTGTGTGTGCTAAATCTATTAGTTTTACCAGTGATTTTAAGGTATTGATGTGGTAATATAATGTATGGATGTGGAAATTTTTGTGGTAATTTGACTCTTTCAACTTCAAACAGGTGTAGTTCTGTCATATTTTGTTATATTTCAACAAATCATGCATTGTTCTATGTTTTAATAGAGAATGTCAAAATATGAACTATTTTTTTTAAATTTGCTAATTTCGACTAAATTTGACAGCACATGTCACAAATGATGCAGCAGCAAACAAAAATGGAGAAAGAAAAATCTTCTGAAAGGAAAATTCATATACAAAACAATGGCTGGTGATTCTGTTAAAATGTAAACAGGCTGTTGTTAACATACATTTGCATAAAGCATCTATATTTGTATATATGATTAGAATATTAAAAACCTGAAAAGTGTTAAATTAGGGTAAATTTAGAATGGATAAAAAGTGCGATTAATTTGCGATTAATCGCAGTTAACTCAAGAAATCATGCGATTAATCTAGATTAATTTTTTTAATCTATTGACAGCCCTAGTTATTACCTTAACTAAGAATTGTTGATACATCCCTCTATCATCTGTGTGCGTGCACGTAAGCGCTGGAGCGCGCTGCGACGCTACGATAGCATTTAGCTTAGCCCCATTCATTCAATTTTACCATTTAGAGATAAAGTTAGAAGTGACCAAACACATCAACGTTTTTCCTATTTAAGACGAGTAGTTACACGAGCAAGTTTGGTGGTACAAAATAAAACGTAACGCTTTTCTAAGCGGATTTAAAAGAGGAACTACATTTTATACCGCCATTTTATGGCACTTTTGGGAGTACTTCGACTCTGCGCAGTAACACCCTCCCTCCCCTTATGAGAGGGAGAAGGGGAGCGAACTTTTCAGGCGAGTCGAAGTACTCCCAAAAGTGCTATTACGCCATTAAATATAGTTCCTCTTTTAAATCCACTTAGAAAAGCGCTACGTTTTATTTTGTACCACCAAACTTGCTCGTATAACTACTCGTCTTAAATAGGAAAAACGTTGATGTGTTTGGTCACTTCTAACTTTATCTCTAAATGGTACCATTGAATGAATGAGGCTAAGCTAAATGCTATCGAAGCGTCGCAGCGCGCTCCAGTGCTTACGTGCACGCACACAGATGATAGAGGGATGTATCAACAATTCTTAGTTAAGGTAATAACATATTTTAATATTGAAAATGAGTAGACTATTCCTTTAAGTATGCATAAAACAGATGATTGACTTTTTAAACTTGTTCAAATATATAATGCTTAGCATCGCTTACATAACTTCTTTCGTGAGGAAATCTCCCTGATGCTCTGTCTTGATTTAAAGGGATACACACAAAAACGGTGCACTTTTGCTCAGACCCATAAAGTTCCTATTTTGAGCTAAAACTTCACATAATGTACTCTGGGGACATCAAATATTTATTTAATATCTTGAAAACGTCTTGTGGAATGTCCCCTTTAACCTAAAATCTTTGCGGGAATTGCTCTATAAATTAAATTAGAATATATGCATTAGTTATATTTATATTTTAAATACTGTAGTCTATGTCTGAGACATGACGTGTCTTAGTCTGTGAAAACTAAGGCATTTGATCTTGACATTGCCAGAATCTTGGCTTTTTACATGTTGTACATTTAACTTAAAATATTTAATTTTTTACAAGAAAACAGCCCATATTAATAATATTAGTACCCTATTGTAGTGTCTCAGGAGATTAAGATATAAACCCAGAAGTCAGCGAAAACCAAGAACAAGAAAACGGGAACAACACTCCGATCGAAACACAGGATTTACATACACAGACCATGTTTAAATTTCGATGTTTCTGGCCAGACATACCAACTTGTTCACTTTGTCTATTTTTATTAAGCTGCGGATTGAAGTGCTGGCTGCTCCCCACGGTGCTAAAGACCTGGTGGCACATATGCACAGATATTTACATGCAACCTATTGGAAAGCACGGAGGAGTCATTGGGTTAGTAAAATAACGAAATTATTGCTTTCAAATAGAAAAAAAAAATGTATGTAAAGAGATTTATTTTTAAAAAGTGCTTAAAAGTGCACAACTCTTCTTAAGTGGAATAAAGCTACTTTTCCCCTTATGTGCAACCTATAGGAAAGAGTAATTAGTTGGGTTAAGGCCGGGGTATACCTTTTTTCCGCATCTGCGTCCGCACAGCTTTCCAAGTATACTCCCGCGGGTACACGCGGATGGCCGCGTTCGACACTTTACGCAATAAAAATTATTTCTTTTTCAAATTATTGGTCTAACAGGCCGTCAGGGCAGCACTGATTTAACATTTAGGATAGGTGAATAAAAGTAACCGATCCACCATTGCAAACACAGTTTAGACGACAAGACGACAACAAAGAACAGGAATCAAACATTATGGTAACAAACATGCTCCACAGCTTTCTGTTCTTGGAAGAAGTAAAAGTTTACTTTTAACACTCTCATGTTGTTACAAACCTGTATACATGTCTGTGTTCTTTTGAACATGAAGGAAGATATTTTGAGGAATGTTTGTAATCAAACCATTCGTGGACCCCGTTTACTTCTATAGTATTCTTTCTCCTACTATGGAAGTAAATGGGGTCCACGAATGGTTTGGTTACAAACATTCCTCAAAATATCTTCCTTCCTGTTCAACAAAACAAAGATATTTATACAGGTTATACAACACAAGGGTGAGTAAATTATGACAGAATTTTCATTTTTGGGTGAACTACCCCTTTAATCTTATAAAATTGTCAAGCGCATCTCATCGGTAAAGCCGGTTCTGTGATTAGTAGCAAATTGCCATCACCTGTTTTCAGATGACGCACCATTTCGTACACGCAGCCGTAGTTCATTGACAAGCTAGGCCATATAGCATTCATTATCGCATGAATTAACATTGAAGTATTATTGAAAATTATACAACAGTTCTTTCTGGTTCTCGAATCTGATTGGCTAAGAGCTATGCGATATTGTGCTGATATCGGCACTGTAACCGCTTCACCTTTCGAATCATTCCGCCACCTAGTGAATGGAGGTCCTAAGCAGGCTCATCTCTGAATGGAAAAACACAGACGCGCTGTGTGAATCACTCTCCGTGTGTCTCATTAGTTTACTAGCTCATAAATCAGTCTGTGAATCCCCAATCGGAAGTTATTATTCCGTCAAAGATCAGCGCTCTTGGGTGTTACGTTAAAGTTAATGGGAGTAATGTCTTGTCACATCGTGTGGACGATTAACACTTGGAAAGAGGAATATAAACACTCGTTTTTTTTCTGGAGCTATATTTCTTATCAGAACGCGAAAACACCGTGGAACTCCAGGTGTGCACCGCAGCTTTTAAATGTGGACATTGATCATTTACTTTATCGTGACGTGACTATTAAAACATGTTATGAGATATCGCCACTGGTATAACGTTATTTATAAGCAGCATGCAAAAACATCTCTCTGACACTTATAAAAAAACGTTTTATATAGTACTGACAAGAACAAAGTTTAATAATAATAATCGAGTGCTCGTATCACGTTAAGAATAAATGAGAAAGCAATAGTAACGTTATACAAATAGTTTTATTAACTTTTACCTCGCGCCAAAACAATAACAACACAAAAGACACTAAATATGAATTAAAAAACAAGTAATAGTTTGATCATGACACCAAATACTGCTGATTTAATCTCATTTTGACGATCATAAACAAACAAGGCCAACATGAGAGCCAGGGAATCCCTTTCAGAGATGTAGCCCAGAGAGGGTGGTGGTCAGCGGGGCGAGTGAACACTGACGTCCGCTCATGCTTTGGTTCTCATTCGTACCGAATCTCACTAAGCAAACATTCAAACAGGCGCTATCTTTACTAATCGACTGCAGATTTAAATATAATACATATACATTCTCGACTGACCTAATCTTAAAACTACACTTTGTGACCAAGAAACGGTAATATAAAGTAATGGCTTTTCCGTCCATTGAGTTGTTATGAGCTTCAAAGCAGCCGAAAGTTTTACCTGTCATTCTGGCCGCCCTCAAATCCGTGGCGGAAGAAGTAGTTCTCAAACAAAGAGGCTTTTAAAATAACTCTGTTGTTGTTTTCTAGTTTTCGTTTTTCAAACGTGTGCCGTCGACCTGTTGTATAAAAGCAATATCGCTCTCGGAGTCGTGTGATATAGCTCTATATCATCACGGCTGTGATTAGGCCAGAGGCACGAGGCCGTAGTTTATAATGTTAATAACATTTTAAATATGGATATTTCTACAACAACACCGCACAGATTACCCACAGAAGGCCTTTGTTTATCATCCTGGAGCCGTGTGGATTTAATTTGTGAAGGATGGACCCCCTTTTTTTGGCGTGTAGGTAGTGGACTATTTCTGGAACCCCCAACAATACAATTAATTAACACAAAGAAATAAAAAATTTTATAAAATATCCGAAAATGTTTTTGTCTGAAAAACGATGGACATATGCAACTCGGACAGCTTGGGGGTGAGTAAATCATGGGTTTAATATCGTTTTTGGCCGAACTATCCCTTTAATAACAGATGCCTTTATTATACTTCTTTAAATATGAATTTTGTACCTAGTAAATTTGATGAAGACATGTATTGATGTTAATGCATATGGTGATTTGTGATTGTATGTACATACATGTGAGAAGCAATATGTCCATTTATCACTATGTAGTGTGTCTAGTTAGTACGTTGAGTAATATTTTGTATGTTTTACACGGGCGTGGTGCAATATTCTAGATGTAGATTTATATATGTGTATTTTTAATGGTATTGTATGTGTCTATGGATATGTACATTTGAATGTTGTACATTTTAAATGATGAATATTGTGCGTATTGAATGAATTGTGTTATATGTATGTGGTGTAATCACGTGACACATTGATTATAAAAGGCAACTGTGTGTATATCCGGTTAGTCTGAGGAAGGGTCGTAGAGACCCGAAACGTCACTCTAATAAATTATGTGAAAGGGAGCTTGTTTGGTGTGCGGATCTTTCTCTTTTGTTGCTTATATATTTATTTGATCCTGCACCCGTATTTAATTTGGATGTGCGTGATTCTATCGTTTTGCTTTTTTCTGTGATAACCTGCTGCCAATACATTATCCCTTACTTGCTCAACTTGCTTTACTTGATCTAATTGTAATGTTAATATGGGCATTTGTCATTTAAGATTAAGATATGAAATATACTAATATAATTTTTATCAGAAATTTGATTGTTTGTGTAGGGCTATGTACTCTTGTATTGTTCATGGGCAATAAATATGCTTTTTCAATTAAATCTATGCTTTGTTGTTTATCGACACCACAATGAAAGATATTAAACTAATTCAAACCACCAAAATTTCACAAAAATAAGAGAAGATACTTTTAAACATTTTGTACAACTTTAAAAACACATTAACCAAACATTGGGTTGTTTCAACCTAACAAAAAGTTAGTTTTACCCAACAGATGGGTTAAAAAATTGGTCCATATCTAACCCAATGTTTGGTTACAAAACAATCCAAGTTGGGTTCATTTTAACCCAACGTTTTTAGAGTGTGCGCAACGTTATGCAGAGTGCGTAAACATTATCAATCACTTATCAACATCTTATCACGCACCTGACCACACCACACGCTACAAATATATAACTAATAATAAAACTGCCAAATAATGAAAAATCCTACCAAAAGCTCTCGTTTATACAGGCTGTATATTCTTCTTTACTTTCGAAGCTATGGGTTAACTTTTGTCCAGCCGATCTAGGCGTTTTAAAACAAACACACACACACACACACACACACACACACACACACACACACACACACACACACACACACACACACACACACACACACAAAATAGCCTAAAAACAATCCTAATAATAAAAGGCTGTATAGTAGGAAGGCCTATAGATTTATTTTCGTTTTGTTACATTATTTAGGCTATTTTCAAACGCGTCAACTGTATAAATAAAACAAAAACATAAGTCCCGCAACGCGGAATAGGAGGACAAATGGCTCCTTAGTTTCGAAATGGTTTGGGTACAAGGTGATCGCATTGAAAATAAAGGCGTTTCTTTAGCGTAAGAAGCTCATTTGAAACAGTGCCACAGCTCATTTAAGAAAATGTGAGCTCCGAAGAGACGCCCCTTTAGTTTGAGGTAGTGCTAACAATAATGATCATCATCACCTTATCTGTTTCCACTGAAATGTAGATGTAATGTATTTCCAAATCTAAGCCCATCTTATGCGGAATGTTGTCTAATAGACTGCAACACGGTAAAACTAATGGAAAAACAGGCACCTTAAGAATGCGTAAAAGACGCACTGGCCAAGGCAGGTCTAACTCGCTGTGTGCAAGAAAGCCCTTGTATGTTCTAGAACGAATGCAGCAAAGATATTTAATGCTAATGTATGAGGCATATAGGCCTACGCTGAGGTTTATTCTTTCATGATTAGGTGCGTTCTAGTTAACAATGCAATGCAAGTGAACACGCTGTGCCGGCGCCTCCATGCGTGGTTATTATATTGTCTGCTATATTTGCTTTTTATTTATTAAATACATGCAAATGGTTGATGAAACATTTAATAAAATTAAGAAACAATTTATCCAAACCAAATTCACTTTAAAGAAATGCTTTCTATAAAGCAAAACTTAATTAAGTGGTAAAAATCATGTCTAAGGAGGATTTACAAAAACAAAACTTAATCTGCACTTCACTGCGTTAAACTGTGTTGCTGTTACAAAATACCCTAAATTAAACCATTTAAAGTTGTGGATAAAACATAGGCTAATTATATTTAGAATACAGTAATATATAACTGCTTATAAAAGGAATAAATATCAAAAAGTAAATCAATGAAAATTTCTTTACTGGTGAAAATAAATTAATTATGCAACTGGTCAACCAATAAGAATGTCAGTCGACAAAGACGGCAATGACCGATTAGTCGACTAAATGACTAAAGTTGACAGCCTTAACTTTTACACGTCCGCACACAAATTCAGGAAAGCTGAGGAAAAACAGCAGCGTGTATAGCTTGTATATGTATAATACATGCGTGATCAGTGAACTACGTTTTCTTTCTTGTTTAAGTTAGGGTGACCAGACGTCCCTGTTTTCCGGGGACAGTCCCGTTTTTTGGTGTTCTGTCTCCGACTGAAACTGTCCCCGGAAATGTCCCCGTTTTACAGCATGTCCAAAACAACCAGCAAATACACTGAAAAACCCAATCAACATATAGCGTTTGAAGTACCAGACCGGAGCAATCATGTAATGATTATTTTCACCAGCAGAAGGGGCCGCGAGCTGCACACGCCACTGATTTAGCGATGAAGATTTTACGACGAGACACATGAGAAAGCATCATTATCATCAATCAAGTTATCATAAGATATGAAAACAGTTAAAGTTATGGGGGCTTAAGGTACTACACTCTAAAAATGGCTGGGTTATTTTTTAACCCAAAATGCTGGGTTGAGTCTGTTGGGTTGTTTTGCTGGGTTATTTTTTAACATTTTAAACACTTTTTGGGTAGTTTCAGTTTTCTGGTTGTTGGGTTAAAACTGCTGGGTTATTATGCTGGGTTGTTTGAAGAGGCTCAGGTGCTTCGCACCCTTGATGTTGAATGTGCTGCAGCAACGGTCCACGTGAAAGAGTCACTGGAAGCAGTTGTTTCAAGGTAAGTTTATATGTTTTTCATGAATATAAACAAGATTATAACATTTTGCGAGACAGCAAAGTGTTAATTTATACAGACTAAGACGACGGGTGTAATTTAGAGGAATGACGACTGTTACCTCAGATCGCCATTTACACAAATTGACTTGAATAATCGTTCTAAGATGTTTAATATGGCATATTAATAAAATTATTAAAATCGATGCTACAAAATCCCCATCACACGGTTGATTTATTAACTCATGACAATTTCTGTAAGCCTTTAACAAAGCAAGTCAAAACCGGAACCGAGTCGACCTCCGCAACCCCACTTTGGCTTTTTGTGTCACACACGCACATAGTTTACCCAGCTTAGCCATAGCGACACCGACACTATTAACTTAAATTTAGTGACAAACGAGTTGTTTTCTCGTCATTCGATATGGAAAGACAGACCGCGAGCACAAGTAAACTTTACAGGCGGCGGAGAATCGCGGAGCCGGCGTCAACACTGTCAGTGAGAGGCAGGGACAAGCAGCACTCAATTCACCGTCGATACGTCAGGTAACTCGTCGATAAATGAAAACGAAACAGCGCGTTACCAAGAACCGGTGTCTTATATGTATATTGCTTTGTCCTCTCTTTTAAAATTAAATAATAATTTAAGTGTTTGGATATGAACTTGAAAACATAAACGTATTTGTCACCAAGACGGAGGCTGCGTGGAAGTGACTATCGGTTAACAAACATGTATATTTGTTATATGAATTTAGATGTGTTATTGAGTGTGTTATGTGTTATGAATGTTATTTCATAATATTTTTGGGTTTCTCCTGTGATTTCAAATTTATATTGACCAACCCTCTGATCTGTGGCTGATACTGTAACAGAGATGTTATGTTTTTAGCAGAGATCAGATGTGATGTTGTTTTCCAATTCTTTTTCTAGAGTGTGCAGAGTTTTTACGTCCATCCATTGATGAGGCTAGCAAGGCCTTCATACAACTTCATCCAGTAAGTATATCATTTAATAATTCCTATTTAAAATGTATTGGGAATGTCTTAATTATCTGCTAAATTTAGTACTGCAGCACTTTGTTCTTTATAGTCAGATCATCCTATTTGTCAGTCTGTGTGGTTTGCAGCCTTTGTTGTTGGCACAACAGTTAAAGGAGTGTAACACCAAAGTCTTATGCAAACCGACAACAGGTCATTGCATTTTTGAAAAAAAATCTCACACGTGGTGGTAATGCGACCAGGGATGCAAAAGGAAGCATTATAATTTTTATAAAATGGATAATTCACTTGGCCCACATGGTTTTCTGAATACGTAAATCTGATCATTCAGTTCAGACCACAATTTTTTTTTCTGTTTTGTAGATTGCAACAAATGTGGTGGAATTTCTTCCCTGGACAAAATCCTTGAAACCCTTTCCTTTCGTCCTGGCCATGGGAACCATGTAGCAGATCTCTCAATCTTTTTTCTCAACCAGTCTCTCTGATGGAGCCAATACGGAAGTGACTTAAACTCCAAGATGGCGACGGCACGCACCGCCTACTTTAAGCTTAAAAAATGCTCTTCACAAACCAGTGGGTGACGTCACAGACACTACTTTCATATTTTTTTACAGTCTATGGTTTAAAGGTATTTTACCTGCTTGAAAATAAAACCCCAGGCAATTTTCCAAATGGATGAATCCTCTGCTGTTCGATTCCTTTGTACATCTTTGTTCGCAAAGAGTAACTTTAATAAATTAAGTATTTTTAGTCAAATACATTCCATACTGTGAAACTTAAAACATTTGTTCTGTTAAAAACTTTACACATCTATGAATAATTTTACTTTTAATTTAACAATTACATTGTTTCTTTTCTTACACTGCTGTAGTTTTGTTTATGTACATTTCAGTATTTCATTTATATACTGTAAAATTACAAATTCTGTCTTAAATTCAAACAAATTGATTCAACCTGCTACATTGTTACTTCAATGTGCATGATTTCTGATATTTAATAAATATATTTATACTTGGGTCAGTAAGCAGTCCTTTAAATGATTTTGCAACTGCCAACTGTAAAAATGTAATATTAGAATTTGTAGTGATTTTGCAGTCAAATAAACCTTTATTTGTTGTTCACAATGGTTTTGATTTACAATAATGCACATGATAAAAAATAACCCAGCAAAAATAACCCAAACCCAGAATATTAATCCCATAAATGGTTAAAATGACTACACGTTGGGTTTTTTCAACAACCCAACCTGCTGGGTTAAAATGTATTACCCAACGGGCTGGGTTACTTTAACCCAGCATGTGTTCTGTCCAATATTTACCCAGCGCTGGGTTGCCAATTGGGTTGTTTTTAACCCAACCATTTTTAGAGTGTAACTACTCTTGTTAAATTAAAATAATAAACCAATGAAGTGAACTGATCACAGTATGTTACGGAGCATTTGTTTTGTGTAGGCTGTTTACATTTTGCATTACTCCTTCTGTTCTTCACGTTTACAATGTTATGAAATCAGCTGAAGTAGTACCTTAGAAGTCATTTTTGATGAGGTACGTCTTGTGTAAAAAACGGGAGAAAATTGATTTTTAGGCTACAGAAAATGTTCAATTAATTGAATTAGACTAAATGACTTTCTTATTAGTATTTTTCTCTTGTTTTCAGTACAAATAAAACATTTTTTTAAGTCAAGATGCATTTTCTTGCATTTCTACCTAAGAATATAAGTCTAATTTTTAGACCAAAAAAATCAAATTTGTGCTTAAAACAAGCAAAAAAATCTACCACTACTTAATTCAAGAAAAATATTTTTTGCATGTTTTAAGCACAAATTCACTTAATTTTTTTTGTCTTAAAGCTAGATTCTTCTCATGGGATTTTGCTTATCAAGAAAATGCATCTTGTTTTAAGATTTTTTAGATATTTGTACTGAAAATAAGACAAAAATACTATTAAGAAGAAAGTCATTTTTTGCAGTGAACCCACAACAATAAAAAAAGAAAACTTAAAAAAAACATGTCCCCATTTTTTAATTCATAGATAACAACAAATCAGATTTTTATGATATTTTCACCATTTAACTAGGAAATGTCCCCGGTTTTCATTTAAAAAATCTGGTCACCTTAGTTTAAGTGAACATAAACAGCTGGATGTTAATCAGTATTAAAACTTAAACTGACTTGGGTCTTAACGTAACAGTAGCCTCATACTTGCTGTGTCAGAAAAGGTTCATATCATAACAAATATGTTTACATTTAATACAGATGCCTGATAAGTAAATCAAGATTTTAGTATTTGTACTTGTCATTTTCTGAATAAAAAGTAGTTCAAAAGCAAAATTAACTCCCTGTTTTTTCAACTTTCATTCAGGAACAAAAATCATTCTTTAAATTTGACAGGAATAAAGATTTGTCATTCATCATGATAATTATCGATATCGATCGACTGATATGGAAAACATTTTCTTGATCATTTTCTTGGGCATATCGCCAAGCCCTACCATAACTTGGTAATTAAGTAAATTTTTACTGCACTGGACTTATCAATTGTTTTTATGATCTAAATTAAATATTTATAGCTGTACTCAAATGACATGTTTTTACTTTGAATTGGCATTCTCTTATTCACCAAACACGAAGCATTGCGTTCCACGCTCTAGATCAGGGATGGGCAACTTTGGTCCTGGAGGGTCGGTGTCCTGCCGAGTTTAGCTCCAACTTGCCTCAGCACACCTGCCTAAAAGTTTCTAGTATGCCTAGTAAGATTATAATTGGCTGCTTCAGGTGTGTTTATGGTTGAAGCTAAACAGCTAAAATTAGTTAGTTCAATCGACTCTGAGTAGGTTGACTCCGAGTTAAGCGCGTCCACAGCCACTATGTAAAGCCATCATCAGCTCCGAAATAACGATTCACCATGGCAACAGCACGTGACAAAGAGGTATTAATCCTTTTTACTACTAAAACTGAAAGTGTTACTGCAAGTGTACCGCAACTACGAGCATATTTAAAGAAAAAAGTTGTTGTTGTAAATTCCTACTCTAGTAAATGCGTACATTAAATTTTTCATCATGGTAAAATATCAGAAGTAAATATACTGAGAACTGTATGTTATTATATTAATTTTCATGCAGATGTAATCCCATGGATGGAGCAGTTCAGCTAAAAATGAAATTAGGCATAATACTTGGGCATAAAAGGCTACGAACTTTACAAATATTTGTCATGAATAAAACAGAAATACGACCAGGCAGTATTCGAACTCATGTCGCCGACAGTACGTCTGCCCAAACCACTGCGCACAGCACTACCCACTAGTCTAGACCAGCGGCTCTGACTAGTGCATTCATAAGAAACGTAAAGGCAACTGTTCAGATGTAAGAGCACGGCCACAAAGACTGATATTAGTCATATAAGGATATTTATATATCTAAAATGACTGCAACAAATAATAATAATTCTGCTCACATAAATGCAAGTGGATGACGACAAAAAAACATTCCGGGGCTTAAAATCCTCTCACGACATAAATGTAAATTTCTACAAATGAATGCAACAACATCATCTACAGCAGTGGTTCTCAAACTTTTTCAGTGTGCGGCCCCCCAAAGAAAATTTATGACAAAAAAAACTCTTTTAAAACGTAACATTTTAATTAAACAAAAAATTAAATAATACAAAGTAGTGCTGCTGGTTTGTAGCCTTATTTTTTTAGGCCCCGGTCCCCAGTTTGAGAACCACTGATCTACAGGATCCTACATAAAAGCATAACATTTTAGTCACTTAGACGGTCTATGCACCTAAGTATATCATATTAGATTTACAAGTCATTTCAATTTAATTTTTTAGTTGAAAGTTTAGTGTAATATATAAAAAATATAAAGTAGTAAGTTAAAATGGTTTGCACAAATTTATTTTACAGTCTATGTAATAAAAAATGTGAGCAATACTAAAGCAACTAACAATATTAAACGGACTCCTTTAAAAATGGGGAGGAGACCACAAAAACCTCTGAGTTTACAGGATAAAACCTGCTCCTCCCGACCAGGTTAGGTTCACAAAGTAGTTACTCAGGAAACAGACTCTGAGTATAAGTTACCTCTCCTTCTGAAACAGGCTTGACTTACCCCGCTGTCTTAGTTTAACCTACCTCTCATTTTGCAACGGAAAACTAAGAGTTTCCCTCAGTTCAAGTTTTCACTTAACCACCTTTCTGAAACTAACACTAACAACACCAACATTTAAGTTAATAACATTGCCATATTCCTCTTATGTTAACCCACTTAAACGCATATTTCCCACTGTTCACTGCTTTCCTAAGGCCATCGGCTGGCTATGGCCATGGATACGAGGACCCTTTCATCACTGCTTGCAGCTTTAATATTCACCTTTTAATGTTTAGACATTTCTAGACCCCACAGCAAACAAACAAATTTTGCCTTTATTGCCCCAACTGCATATATTTGGACTTTGGCTCATTTTACTGCATACTGACATGGTTTCAAATCTATAGTTATCTGATTCTTTGGTCTTCTGATGTCTTAACATACATATATGTAGGGCAGGAAAATCTTTTTTTTAAGGATGCATGCCCTACCAAAATAAATATATTGAACTCGTGTTTATGAAATTCTGTGTAACGTTACGGCCCTGATAACAGGAGGATCGGAGCATCCCTATTTTTAATGTTCAAATAAACATACAGTGTTTATTTTTTAGATTTACTTTGTTAAACGTTAACAGAATAGATTATATAATTGATAATAATTAAATACAAGAAAACCTCTACACATTGAATGATTTATTACCAATATCCCACCATTTCCTCAATGTTTGTGGGTTAGCTTATAAAACTATATTTAGTCTGTATATATACGTCTTCCACAAACGTGGAAATAGTTAAAATTACATTCACATTAAGACAGAGTGTAAAAAAAATACAAAATACAAAAAATAACACTTATGTGAAAATATTCTCGATGAAATCGCAAGTTAGCATATTAGCTTATACAGACGAACTATATAATAACGTCCGAGCGTTAAATTTAGTTAGTCTAAAACTGTTTATACGTAAAAAATTATGGAAACGACGACGTTCAATGTAAACTCTAATCCGGTGATTCGGCGAGTCTTATCTTTATTCCATAACAAGTACGTTCCTACAACTTGTCCTATTTTCATCAAATTATCATGAGTCTGTGTTTGAGTGGCGTGAATTTCGTCCAATGAACAGCCAATTTTCTGCATCTGTCCAATAGAAACACAGGAAGGGTGGTGTTTATTTCTACAGCTCTAGAAACGACGGCAGCGCAGAGGCCCAAAAAGTGTATCATGAGCGACTTACAATTGTTTTATTTTAGGCGTCACTGAACAACCGTAACATAGACAAAATACATGCCATAATACTAAACATCAAATCGCTTTTAATATTGTCAATAAAATGTATGTTTAAATGGCATTACCTTGGACGTTGTTCCTACTGTAGCACTCCGCGCTTTATGCGCTTGGTCACAAATGGCGCGCCGTAGTCTTCTAGCTGTGACGTCATATAATGCTGCAGCGTTTTCCCAAAGCCACTTAAAAGTCTTTTTAACTTTTCTTTAACTGAACTGAGGTTCTTCTATGTTTGCAACTTATTTATAAACAAAAATCATACTTTATAATTTTATTTAATGATCATAACATTTAGATAAACATAATATGTCTCCCCACAGACATATAATTTGGAATAAGAAGTATTAAATATAAGAACAAGTTAAACGTAAGAATAAATTCATATTTAATGACAAATGGGTTCAAATGATATTTTATTGATTATTGATCAAGTTTATTAGTTTATAAATTCAGAAATAAAATGTAATCTCCCAATATCCCTAGGAGAATATTGTATCTGTTCTAGGAGGCTTCCTACCTGTATCACAAAGTAAATCAGACTCTGGAAAAAGTCAACTTTTAAAAAATAAATCCTCTTAAATGGCATCCATATGAAATATATCACATACAATTATAGATTTTTAAGAAGTTTGATTCATCATTCTGTAGTACTAAGAAGCAAACAGTATTTGGGTAATGTTTTTGAGAAAATGTATATTAAATAAAAATAATAACAAAGTAAGGGAAATTTATTTTTAATACTTAATTTATTCAATTTACCAGTTACTGCAAAAAACACTCTAGTGTGAAACTAGTGTGCAAACTAGATAAATCATATTATTTTATGTGTTTATTTTGTGTACACACGACTTGATAAAAACAAACACACACACACACATAAAAGTCCCACTAGAGCACCTTCTGCTTCTTCTTTTGTTTGATACTTTACATCGAGTGTGTATATCGCCACCTACAGTGCTGTTCTGTAAACCTGGATTTATAAAGAAATCTTCTCTTTCTTGACAATTGAATAGTATACACATAATTTCCCTACTCTAGATCCCTGGGGGCTACACGGCGCTGGTCGTTCAGCTCCTCCAGACTCAATATATAATTAATCATCAAAATCCAGACCAGGGCAGAGCATCTGTAAAAAAATATAATTCCTAAATAATACATTAAATACTTTCACTCGGTCTGGTTTATATATAAAATAATCCAGTATCTCCAGAAATCTTTATTTTTAGCAAATAACATGCAGCATTTTTTCAATGATCCACACATAGTAAATCTTCTAATCTATACACCATTTCCACCTTTTTAATGGTTGTCTGTCTACATACTTAAAACACAGTATTTTGACCCCTCTTCCATTTAGTAACATCATCAGAGTATTTGCACATCCTATAAGTCAGTGAACAAAAAGATCTTTAATTATCATGTTTTAGACTAATAACACTTTCTTAAGGAGTAGCCTAACATTTCATTTCATGCATTAAAATGATCAGACTTACAGGACTCCACTTGAACTACAAACTTTGATCAGAGAAATTCTACAAATGAAAAACAATTATACAATCTACCATCTTCTATCCTTGTGGCTTTTATCAAAAGACATCCATATAGTCATGCTTTTTCTTAATCAATGTATACCACTGCAATTTCTTTCATATTAATGTCTTTGTTTAATGATGTATGTGTCAGGGACAATGCACAAAATACATCAGTCCAACAGTAAGAAAAAATGCATTGAACAAGATTAACCAGGCTACTTCTACCTGCAGTCACTGGGCAGGTGACATACATAAAATATACACATTTACACATATACACTATAAACCTAGAGAACACAGCTAAAATACAAACAGCACCCACTTAATGTTAATAACATTGGTTTTCTAAAAAAAACTAACTTTAACAGTATATTAAAACTTATACAAAATATGTGCATGTTTTAAGGTAATCAGGAGCTTTTTCATTCCTTAATTTCCTTGTTTGAGAAGGTGGATGCTTAGTTAATATCCCACAATGATAATACTGAAATGACCTTCACTTAAAGACTTACAGCTTTTGATTACAGAGTGCTTGTCTCATTTGCTTGGGACCAGCACGAAATACAAGAATTAATATAAGAAAATAAAATTGCTTTCAAATATATCCATCACACACTATATGTAAGTTTTCTAGTAATAAAATGTCTAATATGTTTAAAATTACTATATTATATTTCAAAGTATACTTTTTTTATGGTGTTCGTGGTGTCTAGTACATTTCTGATGTGTCATATACCTTTTCAGCCACTAGAGGGCTGTAAGGTTTAATAAATGAAAATAAGCAATGTATATTACTAATAACTGTGCTGTACGTGCAGGTCCGGATTGGCCATAGGGAGAAGCAGAAGAATTCCTGGTGGGCCGGTCTATTTTTTGTTTTTTGTTTGGCCACGAGGGCTGGTGTTGTCATGCCACCTGGTTGATGGTTGTTGTCCTAGGCTGCCAGCAATTATCCAATCCTACTCGCGTAATTTGCAGGGTTTAAAGATGTTAACCCTGGATGCATGGTTTTCTTCTTTTAAAGTGCTCGCCTGTGAACACGAGTTTTGTTTCAGATGCGTCTATATTTGTGTCTAGATGTGCGACTTGATACATAGGGCCTCTAAAAGGAAAAGGGTCTACAAATTGTATTTAAAAAAATCTAAGTCATAGATGTTACAAAGTATTGTCTATGAATAGCCATTTTCGTCGTCTATGTATCGTCTCTTCTAAAAATGTATACGTTTTTTAAAAATGTATATGAATTTGATGTTTTCTCAAGTAGGGTAGACTGGGTACAGTAGACCCATGTGTACAGTTGAGACACCTTGAATAAGTTGTGATTTTTGCTGTGTACATGCGTATTGGTGTCTTCTTTGATCGTGGGAAATTTGAACAACGGACGCATCTCCGATCCAAAGATATCGGCAAAAGTTTTTTTTAAAGCCTAACTAAACCCTAAACCAACTTATTTTAGTTAATGATCTGTAAGAATGGTGTTTTATTAGTGCTGTTCATTGATTTTAGTAAGTTTTTTGACATGTGGATATAAAGTGTTTCAATACTACAATATATGGTGTAAAAACGTCTGACTGCTGCACTCTTCAGGTTGAACGATGGCTACTGCAGTTGAATTTTGTGGGTCCAAAAAATGACTCGTGACGTAAGCAGGTTCAAGATCACCACGCCCTTGTTACGATCTCACCACTCACTTAGTTAGTTCGTCCCCTCTATCTCCTTGGGATCTACCCACTTTTCTTTCATTTTTCAAATATTGCCAGTGGGTGGAGTCAGGCTCTGACCAGGGGTTTAGTTACGCTTTAAGGTAAGACGTTCACTTCCCCATGCACTCTCCACACTCTTAAAACAAATGTGTTAAAAACAACACAACATGTGTTATTTTTTTACACATGTTCTGAGTGTGCGCAGGGACAACACATGTTGAGTTAAATTTAACACAGAATATGTGTTATAAAATGCAACACAAAAATGTGTTGCTTCAGTAAACACATTAATGTGTAACTTTTTATTAATCTAACACAACTGTGTGTTACCGAGTAATTGTTTAGTTTTAATATTAAAGAGAAAAAAAAACATATGATTTGTAAACTTTAAATTATGAAATCAAGCAGACAACTATTGAATATTGTTCACAAACTATTTATTTGTAAAATAACAAATATTTGACAATTAATGCTTGCATGAAAATATGCTAGTAGCCTACTTTATGTTGATCGATGTATGCTAATTTAAATAAATGTAAGTGCAAGTATAATTACTTCAAACATACATTACATTGATACGTTTTAACACACTATTTATAAAATAATTCATTGAATTTAAAAGCAACTGTGTTAAACATGTTGAATAGAACAATGTCTGAAATCGTTTCCAACATGCAAGTTATCAAAAATCTTTAACTTGTCCTGAAACATTAACATGTTATCTTACATTTAGAAAAATACTTAAAATGAACTTGACAAGTGTATTCAAAGAAATTTCTGTCACAAAACATTTAGGGGCGGTTTCCCGGACAGGGTATTAGCTTAATCCAGGACTAGGCCTTAGTTTTATTAGGAAATATAACTGGTTTCAACAAAAAAAAATTACTGGTGTGCATTTTGAGGCAAAACAAAGGGCACTGATATGTTTTAAGATATATTTCAGTGCAAGTTGTTTTCAGTACCGCACAGGTCAGATTGTCAACATCAGGTGGAAAGGCAAAATAATCGTTCATTGCAACAGTTACGTAGTGGCCTCCATGTCCTGAAGAACCGTTGGAAACCAACTGTGGCTGAGCTGATTTCAGACACCCTTTGATCATTTAGTAAGCACAGACGTCACACTGGTACCAGCCTACACAAATGAAACAATGAACATCATTAGAAAATGTTGTTGCATGAAAATTACTTATTTTATATATATATAAAGTTTAGAGTCACAAAGCCTACCGGCATCAAGTCCCACAGGAATGACACAGCAGAATTCACACAGCAGAAGATGAACGAGTATCCTTAACATTGTATAACACAGCTCTCATCTGGGTGTAGTAAACATGCAGGTCACATGCAAAATATAAATTGAGAAAAAATTCTTAAAAAAGGATTACTTTTATATCGTACTTTGAATGTTACATTTTAAACGTCATTTTCCAAATTAAACATTTGGAACAGAGATAGGAAATCATACCATTATGTTCACTGTCAGCTTTCTTCAATAAATGTCTGATGTCCATTTTCTTCTCTAAAGATGCTTTTTCCCTGAGTTTCTCAATAATTGTCACATTCCCATTTCTTCTTTCCCATCAGTAAGTCTGGAAAACTTGATGTCCCCCTTCAGTGAATTTAAAAAGAAATATGAATATTGGAATTATGAAACACTTTGTGTAAAGTTATCTCCAGTTAAAGGCGGAGTGCACAATGTTTGAAAAACGCTTTGGAAAAGGAGACGGGCCGACTACCAAAACACATTTATAGCCAATCAGCAGTAAGGAGTGTGTCTACTAACCGACATCCTTGCCGGGTTGCGTATGTGTGGGGCAGGTCTTTTAAAAGAAGGTCCAGATTCTATTGGGGTAGGGGCGTGTTTGTTTAGGTGATTTCAAATATCAACATTGGCTTTCAAACATTGTGCACCCCGCCTTTAAGTATATTACAAACACTGGCATGTCCAGAAATTGGGGATATTCCTTAAAGATTTCACCAATAATTGGTGATTTTGTCATTACCTGTATCCATCTTCTTTGATGACTGAAGGTTTGGTCAATGGCATTCTTTATTGATGATGTCCTCCCACTTCAACTCTGTTGAAGCTACCGTCTGATGTTCTGTAATCTCATTTTATAAATCCACTGTGTGATGGCCCATCAAAAAAAAAAAAAAAATGCTCCTATCATGATCAATGCAAAAATAGCACTTACTTAGAGTCAAGTACAGTTTTTATACACATTGTCAAGTAAGTAATTTCATACACATAAATGAAGTATGTACATAAAAGCATCCTTACGGTACATGTCCCTCTTTTTGACCAAATGAGACCATAAACCAACAACACAATCTCCTTTGAGAGTGCCAGCTTTTCTTTTTCAGATGGATAGCTGAAAAAGATTACAAACAAACATTGACACAAGAATTGTGATTTACATCTAGTTAAGTATTACTGGGCAGTATTTATAACTCAATAGTGCAAAAACACTTTACAGCTAGTAGCACAAAACTACACCCATCTTATTCACGTAGCACTTTAGCCTTACTGCAAGGCAGTGAAAGGTTCGTGAAGTTCGACTCTTACCATTAGACCACTAACAGTTACTCTCCCAGTAATTAATTGCGTCTTGTCTAACTTTATATTGAACGCGAGCGGCGCGACACGAAAATAAAAAACAGTATTATAAAATGTGGCTGTGCATCATCCAGAATGTACAGCATCACCGATTAATAATGAGTTTTACCGTCTTTTGTCTCGTCATGCCGCTCACAGGTGTACAGTACGTTAGGTACAGTGATGTGCATACTGTTCCACCATGTGCTTAACCAAACGCGTCGAGGCGTTGCGATAATCGAAAGGCATAATTTATAATGACCCGTCCTATAACGTAAAGACATAAACTGAAAAGAAACCCGGTACCGCGTGTCACGTCTATTTAGGACACGGTGTTAACGATTTACGTTACAGTGCTGCAAGCAAGTGTCACACATATTACTAACCCGTAGTCCAATGTGCCTTTCATTAAACAATGACTGTTAACATGAATCTCCAAACGTAACTTTGCAAAACGATCGAGTTTTGAACGTTACCATAATAAAGTTTAAATTAACAGTCTCCTGCACAATTAATACGAAAGTTTCTTACACTATATGAAAAATAGATATCATATTATAACTGTAATTTTTAATTTAATTTCTTACCTGATGCAGACAGGAACATTCTTGACCTCTTGACTGGAAAGGCGGTTGGAAAAGAACGTCACTGCGCAGGCGCAACACAATATGCGTTGTGTGTTTGTTTTTTCAATAAAACAAATTCAAAACAGACTGCCAGCCAAGGCTCAATAATAATGATAATGATTTTCATAATAATGAAATACAAATAATACACGCAAAAAATACAATTAAAAATACAATAATGCGTAGTTGTCTGTCCATGTGAAACGTCATCAGCAGATTCGTGTGAACTTATGACAGCCACCAATGGAAGTGAACGCCTGCATAATGTTTGAAATATTACTCTTATTTTGTCACAAAGTGTATGTTCAAAAGCTTTTTAGGCGAGAATGTATGTATAAAAAGTTCAAATTTGCGGTCGGTTTATAAAGAGAGCGTTTATTAAAAAATCTGCCCCGACTTTTTCGGAGTTCTGATCCAGACAACCAACGGGTACTTAGCGCTCATGTACCCCGCCCAACGCAGCTTGATCTCGGCAAGTCCTTCTGAAAATCACCGCTGGCCGCTGGGTGTTATGTGGTTAACAGTGTTATATATATTTTATTGGTACTGTCTTATGGACAATCTATATCTGGACTTTATATTTTTTATTTACTTTGTGGTGAAGTGCAGGCTTATTGTGCTTTTGACCGAACTTGCTTGTATATTTCCTGTTGCACAAACATCTTATACTTGATAAAGGAATGTGTTATATATGATATTTGGTTTTTATAACAAACAAAAGTACAGGATAATCAGTGTCAGTGCACGCTGCCTAAATCACTTTTTTTATGAAAACGACAGGATATAGTGTTTTATATCACATTTTTTTCATGTTACTTTGTTTAAATATAAATCGTCATTAAACTACAATAATTATGCATTTCGTTTTATTGTGTATTGGTTAACGTGTTTTACACATTCATTGTGTAAGCAGTTAAGCATAATATTTACACATTATGTGTCAGTTCCAACACAAAAATGTGTTAGAATCCTTTTACACATATTTTGTGTAAATTTTTAACACATCAATTTTAAGAGTGCACAAAGAATAGCTTATTATCCTTATGTGACTGTTAAACGTAATTGGTATCATCACAAACGTTATTCTGTGACCTAAAAACTGGCATTGTTGAAGCCATTTCTATGAAAGTAATAATATTTTAAGTTTATTTGGTAAAATCTGTGTTGCAAATGAAAAGTAGAAATTGTACACTCTTAAAATGAATGTGTTAAATTAACACATCTTGTGTCTAGCCAAGGACAACACATCCAGCGCGCTGTCCCCAATTTAACACATCTCTGTGTCACCTTTGTGTTGTTTTAACACATCCTGTGCTGTCCCTTTCATTTTTTATGAACTTAAATGACACTTAATGTGTTAAAAACAACACATAATGTGTTAAATAGTTTAACACAAAGCAATGTGTTAAAATTAACACATCCAGGGTGTGTTAATTTTAACACATTGCTTTGTGTTAAACTATTTAACACATTTTGTGTTAATTTTAACACATTATGTGTCATTTCGTGCTGATTTAGAGTTCATATAAATAAAAGGGACAACACAAGATGTGCCAAAACAACACAAAGTGTGTTGTTCAAAAAATAACACAGAGATGTGTTAAATTAAGGAAAACACACTAGGTGTGTTGTCCTTAACTAGACACAAGATGTGTTAATTTAACACATTCGTTTTAAGAGTGTAATGTAACAGTTAGCTAGTGACGTAGCATAATGTAATTTAATTGGCTGTTAGATTTAGTATGAAAGAAATAGACTGCGAAACAATCAGAAGCCACTGGACTTTGGAGCAACATTCTTTTGACCTATATAAAACTGCAGTTAATTTGTTAATTAAACAGTTAAACGAAGAACTTTGGATTAAAGACATATTGTGTTGACTACAAAAGAACTTTGAAGTCCTACGCCAGTGAGTCGTTGCACTCACATCCAAAATCAAAAGACTGCTCGACATAAACAATATATCTAGTAAATTCAGAAGATCACTCGAATCTGAAAGACAATCCGCTTGAGAAAATCGCTAAAGAAAAAGACACTCGTGATGATGGCGAGCTAATCGACTGGACAGATCTAAGGTAAACCTGTTAGCGGCTGCTTACATAGACAATAGACCAGGATGGAAACTACATCGCAGCAAAAGAATACAGAAAGAAAGTCAGAGTTAGCCTGGCGGCTGAATGAAACATTCCCAGGAACAGGTCTGATATTTTCTTCATGACTCTATTAGTCATCGTCTAAAAGTGACAGTAGGGGGTGGTTTCCTGGACAGGGATTAGACTAGTCCTAGACTAAAATAAATGTAAGAGCTGTCCAAACTAAAAACAACATTCACTGACATATCTTAAAATACATCACTGCCCTCTGTTTTGCCTCAAAATGCACACAAGTAATGTTTTTAGTAGGGCATGTTTTTTTAAAACTAGTTATATTTCCTAATTAAACTAAAGCCTAGTCCTGGTTGAAGCTAATCCCCGTCCAGGAAACTACCCCTAAGTGTTCACTGGATATTTAATCCTGAAAGGCATAGAGCTTAATAAATCCTGCACATCAGTAGCTACGTTTACATGGACACATTTTTCCTCCACCGGAATAAAATCCTTTCAATTGATAAATCCTATCATAGGGTTTACATGAACACCTAATAATGTGATCAGATTGGTGTGCGTGGTTATATGACACAAGCTTTAAATCAGATTTGATAATTTGACATGCGCACATTGCACAAATATAGTTTCGCAATGTTTCAAGGTATGCATACAAATCATCCTCCTAAAATTAAAAACCTCCTATTTCTGGTAATAATTAATAAACGATGAGCCCACAAAGCTTTGTGCCTCGTTGATTATCAAGCAGCAGCAAAAACAACCATTCACGTGTGCACAAAAAGCGTATTTTTACTTCACGCAGTGCTGCTGAGACCAGCCGTGAGAGGGAGTACAAACACACACATTTGTGGATCAGATATAAATAATGGACTGACAGGACAGGTCAGTATCACTTTACGGGAGATTGAAAGGAAGGAGAACAGGAACATTTAAATATTGACACAACAATTTATTTCATGTGACTTCCTTAAAAAAAACTTGAGTTATTTGCGTCACAGTCATTACGCCAATTCTATTTCATTGCACGTGTGCATATGCTCAACACTCCTGTCCTGTAGGTGGCGTAAATGCATCATTCAGTGGGTTTGCCGATCGCCATTAAAAAGGAAAAGAAGAAGAAGATTGCACATGCGCAGACGTCCCAGCTTCAGTTATCCATCCGATCAAGTGTTTACATGTCCTTTTGAGCAGATTACAAAAGGTATAAACCACCTCTATCAAGCGGATTACATTTTTAATCAGTTTGGCTCTTTTTAGTCCGACTGAGATGTTTACATGGAGCATTTTTATTCAGATTGAACATTTAAACCGATTACAAATGTCCATGTAAACACAGCTAGTGACTCTTTTAAACAAGTGTTTATAAGAAGATTAGAAGCTGTGGACAATATTAAGAATTGTGACAGTTTTGTGTGAAGATTTAAAGTGACATGATATGGCAGATGGAAGCGCAGCTGCGTGTGTTGACCAAAAGAGGGTGCCAAAGCCCACAGAAAAGGCTGTAGAGGAGAAAATACACAGGCTGAATAGAACAACGCAAGAGAAAGTTGTCACAAATAACCAAACAGAAGAATGATTTAGCCAAATTGAAGGAAAATGAACGCAATGTTAACTTTATTAAAGACAAAGAATTGATACAGAATTGTTACTTCAAAGATGCTTAAGACAGTATGAACGGATTAATGAAGAGCTGTGTGAGTTGATAGATGAAGATGATTAGAAAGCGGATCAAGATGCTTATGAGAACAGATTTTCGGAATTTCAGCGGTTTATAGAAGACACTTACAAATGGATTGCAGATGTCCTAAAAGATAAGGATGATGATATTAAGCCACTTCATAGTGTATCCAAAGCTAACTCTGTGGTAAGCCAGACTTCCAGTACTACTTCTGCAATGCTGGAATTAAAGCTGAATGTGAAGCACTGTGGCAAGAGCTGCCGCAATAACAAAGAGAGAAGCAAGAGCAATTGAAGATTGAAACTAAGCTTGCTGCTTCAGACGCCAAACTGAAGATGCCCTTGAATTTAAATGTGATTTTTCAGAGCTAACTTCAGGATCCAGATTTGAATCCCTGATGTGTAAACAAGAAAAACACAATGTAGTTGATTACAGGTATGTACGTATAAATACAGCAAAGTCTCTGTCTGTACTGCCTGAAGGACCATCCACTGAATGCATTTAACAAATTTGAGAACAGCCTCTGAAAGAAAGATTTCAGTTCTTGAAAACGAATGGCCTTTGTTTTGGGTGTCTGACAACAGGTCATAATCTAAGGACTGTAAAAAAGAGCCTCTTGTCCAGATTTTTCATTCAAGCCCCCAGCTATCTTGCATGTTGTGCAGACGACAGGTCACAAAGCACCAGTGAAGTCACAAGTGCTCTTGTGTCTGCAGGGTGCAAAAAATTTACCATACTGGGTCAGTGAGTGTATTCTTTCAATCGTACCTGTGCAGATAAAACACAAGAAAGACACAAAGATAATCAAGACCTGTGCTTTCCTGGATCAAGGAAACACAGTGACTTTCTGCACTGGAAAATTGGTGAAGAAGTTGAATATGCAGGGCAGAAAGACAGAGTTCCTGCTTCGTACTATAGCACAATAACAGAAAGTGAATAGCTATGAACTTACCAATCTGGAGGTGTACGGCTTAGAGGAGCAAGATTACATTCAGCTTCCCAATTTGTATACTCAGCCAGATATACCTGCGAAAAAGGCCAACATCAAACAGAAGAAAGATTTGAAGAAGTGGTCTTACCTGAATTGAGTCCATCTCTCAAAACTTGAAGCAGAAGTTGGTCTTCTCATTGGTGTCATTTGTACAAAGCTATGGAGCCGTGGGAGATTATTAATAGCCAGAATGACGGACCATACGCTGTGAAGACAGCTCTTGGCTGGATTGTCAATGGATCAGCAGATGCCAAGAAAAGGAATCAGATGATGACAAAAGACAAAGTTTCCTTTGTCAATCATATTTCTGTGATGAGCACCGAAGACATGCTGATGAAGCACTAAAATGCAGATTTTCCAGAAAGAATATGTGACGACAGACAAGAACAGTCGCAACAAGACAACAAGTTCATGCATACGGTGAAAACATCAGCTCAGCTGCCGCATCAAGTTGCCTTTGAAGGATGACAAGGTGAAGATACCATGCAACCATGTCATTGCTGAACAGAGGCTTAAATCTTTGAAGAAGTTCAGTAGGAATACAGATTTCTTTCAAGAGTACAAGGCTTTAATGGACAACATACTGGAAAAAAGCTATGCAGTAAGGATTCCAGAAGAACAGTTGATTTGAAGTGATGGAAGGGAATGGTTCATTTCACACCATGGTGTTTACCATCCAAAAAAGAGGAAACTCAGAGTCGTCTTTGACTGTGCGGCGACTTACCAAGGTGTGTCGATAAATGACCAGTTGTTGCTAGGGCCTGACTTAACAAACACCCTCACCCAGAGTTTTATTGAGATTCAGACAGGAACCTGTAGCCATGATGGCAGATATAGAGGCCATGTTTTACCAGGTGCAGATTCCAGACATGGTAAAGATATGCTATGTTTTCTCTGGTGGCCAGGTGATAATCTGAATGTGGAAGCAGAAGAGTACAGAATGTGTGTGCATTTGTTTGGTGCGACATCATCTCTTAATTCTGGGTCATATGCATTAAGAAAAACAGCGGAAGATGCAGAATCAAAGAGTACCCCAGAAGCCACACAGATAATCCTCAAGAACTTCTATGTGGATGACTGTTTGAAGTCAGTAGCACCAGAAGATAAAGTCGTTGCTCTTGTGAGGGAGCTGATGAAGTTGTGTGCCAGTGGTGGTTTCCATTTGACCAAGTGGGTCAGCAACAGCAGATGCTGGGTTCTATTCCTGACCATGAACGAGCGGCTGAAGTTACCAGTGGAATGGGCATGGGTTACATGCAGTGGTGCGCAAGTTCTGACAACTTCAGGTTCAAAATACATCTGCCAGACAAGCCATGCACAAATGGGGCATTTTATCTTTAGTCAGTTTGGTGTATGACCCAATGGTTTTTTTGGCACCACTCCTACTACCCATCAAGCTCATTTTAAAAGATCTCTGCCAAGAGAAGAATGGTTGGGACGAAGAGATCCATGAAAAGGAATGCCGGACATGGATGAAGTGGGTGACAAAATTAGACAAGCTTTCAGTACTCCATCTGAGCAAACCCCCTGCATTTGGGCCCACAAAAGCTGCTCAAATTTAAACTTTCTCAGATGCTAAGATGGATATGGCGTTGTGTCGTATCTCTTGCTGACAAATGACTGGGGTGGGAAACGTATCATTCTTGATGGGAAAGTCCAGAGTCGCTCCACTCAAACATATCACGATCTCGAGAATGGAGTTAACAGCAGCAATGGTTGCAGACAAGATTGATCGGATATATATAATTTTTTTTATATATTTATATACTGATAGCATACAAAAGATTTAGCTTCAAATTGAATGTACAATTAAAAGGTATATGTCAAGTATAAAAATTAATATGTACACAGAAACATTGTATTGTTCTTTTGTACATATTGAATTGTGTATATATATATATATATATATATATATATATATATATATATATATATATATATATATATATATATATATATATATATATATATATATATATATAATGAAGAGTTTGGTTCCAAAACGCAATAAATCCATTTTGACAAATTTCGGTAAAAGGGTGATTCTTAGACTACGGGCACTTTTATGTACTTGGGTCATATTTTTAAAAATACATATAATTTTTGACAAATTCCTCTTTCTTTGTCAAACGTACAATAAAACCACCTTTAAAAATATTCAGGTCCTTTCTATTATGATTTTTTCATACTTTTTAAATTCCTAATAGGTGTCAAATTCACTGTTTTCTCCTTGTCGCACACCCAGACTTTTTGATTTCAACAATGAAAATACAGTTTAAAAATATGACTTATCTGGTAACTATTAATGTACCTGAATTAAGCACTAGTAAAATAATTAAAATTCATTATAATATTTAATGTGAGATCACTATTAATTTAACTTTTTATACAAAATATAGCTGTCGCACGGTATAGGTGTCATTTCCACCACAACACTGTAATGTGCCTTTAAAAAGTTTGTGTGAAAGATTGTTTAGAGGGTTTCCATGGAAATGTTCAGTGACATTAGAGAACATGCTGGACATGGAGGAAATTAAAGTTTTCATCAACAACAAATAAAAAAAAGTCAGGGTAAATATTGCTTGATCAGTAAAAACATTTATTATACGTCATTTCCAAACATGCTGTAACTTTAAGGGTGTTTTTACAAAGCTAAAAATTTAAAATGAAATCAGATTATTTTGCATACATGAAATGCTAAGTATTATTTCAAAGCTAATCAGTGAAGCTATCTTAAATTTTTTCACAAAAAACGACAGAAATGTTATTACCACCACCGTCATTTCCACCACACTGCCCTTTGTGGTGGAAAAGACAGCATGTGGTGGAAATGATATTGAATGCGTTTACATGCACAAAATAAGCGGATAACTATCAAAACCGGCTTTTCATAGAAAACTGTTTTCATGCGTTTACATGCAAATCAATAAACTGGCTACGCAGAACATATTGCTGAACATAATTTTCTGGATGGGGTGTAGGAATGTAGGAAAGTATGTTGGTGCAGTAAAAGTTCTGTAAGTAAGCAGTAGTGACTAGTCACTCGGACTCAATATTAATGACATCGAAATATCACCCCAGAGCGATGCCGTTTCAGACCATTGCCTTGTGTCATACAAGATACTTCTAGATAGGACCGCTCAGTCTACAACATGCTACAGATTAGCCAGAACAATAATTTCCACCACTAAAGATAGCTTTATTAGCACTCTTCCAGACCTATCTCAAATGAAACATGTAGCAGATAACCGTGAAGATCTGGATATTATAATAGTAAACCTGAACAACGTTTATAGAAGCACAAAGTTAGAGGTATGGCGTGCAGCATGGAAAGAGAGTGTTAAACACTACAAACAGGCTATTAAAACCGCCAGATCTACCTATCTCAGTAAGCTTATTAAAGAAAATCATAACAACCCTCGTTTCCTCTTTAGCACAGTTGCAAAACTGACTAGAAAGAAAGAACAAACAGAAACCAATAGTAAACTCCAACACAATAGTAAAGACTTCATGAACATCTTTACTAACAAAATTATGTTTATTAGGGAAAACATAGAAACTACGCAAGCAGCCACCAATATACCCATCGTCCTGTATACTAGACCCCGTTCCCACAAAATTACTAAAAGAGGTATTTCATGTAGTGTCAGACACGGTCCTAAATATCTTTAACTCATCTCTAGAATTAGGATACGTTCCAACAGCTTTCAAACTAGCAGTTATTAGACTGCTCATTAAAAAAACAAACCTTGACCAGGGAGATCTTAATAACGTTAGACCAATCACAAATCTACCGTTTCTTTCTAAAATATTAGAAAAAGTAGTGGCAAGCCAGCTACACACGTTCATAGCGAATAATTATATATATGAAAAGTTCCAATCAGGATTCAGGCCCCACCATAGCACAGAGACAGCGCTGCTTAGAGTTACAAATGACCTCCTATTAACATCCGATCGCGGTGAAATCTCAATCCTTATATTACTAGACCTTAGTGCAGCCTTTGACACAATAGATCACAGAATCTGACTCAATAGACTAGAAAACTATGTTGGTATCAGTGGTCAGGCATTAGCCTGGTTTAGACTATCTAACCAATCGATATCACTTTGTTTATGTAAATGAGGAAGAGTCATATCACTCCCCCGTGAAATATGGCGTACCTCAGGGATCAGTTCTAGGCCCTATCCTATTCTCGTTATATATGTTACCTCTAGGAGACATTATCAGGAAACATAACATAAGTTTTCACTGCTATGCGGATGATACCCAGCTTTATATCTCGTCACATCCTAGCGAAACCCACCAGTTTGCTAAGCTATCAGACTGCATTAGTGATATTAGGGACTGGATGGCACATAACCTTCTTATGCTAAACTCCAATAAGACTGAGATACTTATTATTGAACCAAATCGCTCCAAACATAATATGTCAGATTACAAGTTGCCCATAGATGGCTGCACGGTGGTGCCATCTTCCACGGTTAAGAATTTAAGCGTAATGTTTGACAACAATCTATCTTTCGACAGTCATATCTCCAACGTCTGCCACACAGCATTCTTTCATCTTAGAAATATCTCAAAAATACGCCATATGCTGTCTGCATCAGATGCAGAAAAGCTTATCCATGCTTTTATGACCTCTAGAATAGACTATTGTAACTCGTTATTCGAGGGATGCCACTCAAATCAGGTAAACAAGCTACAGCTGGTTCAAAACGCCGCCGCAAGAGTGCTTACTCGATCTAAAAAGTATGACCACATTAGTCCAATTCTGGCATCTTTACATTGGCTACCAGTTAAATATCGCATGCAATTTAAAATATTACTAATCACTTACAAAGCCTTAAATGGCCTAGCGCTCTCATATATTAAAGAACTACTATCAGAATACAATCCACCACGTAAACTGTGCTCACAAAATTTGGGTCACTTTATTATCCCTAGAATATCAAAAGTGTCTAAACGTGGTAGATCCTTTTCCTACTTGGCCCCTAAGCTCTGGAATGATTTACCAAATAATGTTCGAGTATCAGACACAGTCGATCAATGTAAATCTAAACTTAAGACATTCTTCTTTAACAAAGCATTCACATAAAATGTCCAGTAAATGTACTTTTCCCGCAGTAGTTATTTTGTCTAGAACAAAGCACTCACATACCTCATATGGGTAATATACTATTGCCACAATAGTTAGCCTGTCTGGAACCGAGCTGACTTAAACCACTATAATGTATGACACTTGCATAACATACGAACAGCCCCTACGCTAATAGAACTTTGTTTTTGTCTCCCTGTCTCGTCTTCGACCCCGAGGACAATGAGACAAACAGACCCAGTTCCTGTTGCTGTGAAGGTCATTGCACCACTGATCTACCGGCTGTCCTTCAACGTGATGCCCAGCCGATGCGCGATCACCGGCTGAACCAGTTTAATCCGCTTACCCGCTTCCTATCCCTACTGTATCCATATATATATATATATATATATATAAATTTCTTCCAAGGAGTTTTCCCATTGGGTTTTCTCCTAGGGGGTTTTTGCGTCCCAGGGAGAGTCAGCCAACTTTGGCTTGACTTAAGAACTTCACTGTATACGTGACATTATTAATAGGCTTGCTTGTATGGTTTAACCTTAGCCGCTATATTCTACTTCTTATATTATCTATTGATTTTCTGTGTTCTCCTCTACATCTATTCATGTAAAGCTGGTTTGCAACAATTAACAGTTGTGAAAAGCACTATATAAATAAAATTGAATTGAATTGACTTGAAGAGCGGCGTTACATGAGCCCTTTTGGGCTTCTGGAAAATAAGCTGAGCTGCTGCATTCTGAATTAACTGGAGTGGTATGATTGACCGTCCAGGAAGGCCAGCAAAAAAAGCATTGCAGTAGTCCTGCCTAGAGATTACCAGGGTCTGGATCAGAAGTTGTGCTGCATGTGTCTTCCTAAAATTTGTATAACGCAAATCGGCACAACTGCGCTTGTCTTTGCAATGTAATCAGTGAAGGACAGTTTGTCATCAAAGACGACACTGAGGTTTCTGGCAGTTTTGGAAGGATTAATGGTTTTGTTGCCAAGATGAATGGATAGGTTGTGCTATATCTTAAGTTGTGCAGAAAATAGAAGCAGCTCAGTCTTAGCTAGGTTCAGCTGGAGGTGGTGTTTCTTTATCCAAGCCAATATGTGTTCTAAGCAGGCTGTAATGCGTGCTGCTATGATGGGATCATCTGGGTAAAATGAAAAGAAGATCTGGGTCTCATCATAGCAGTGGTAGGAGAAGCCATGTGCCTGTATGATAGGTCCTAAGGATGTTCTGTAGACGGAGAAAAGGAGTGGACCAAGCACTGATCCCTGAGGGACCTCAATGACCATTTGGTGAGCTGTGGACAGCATGTCCCTCCATGGGACCCTGAAGGATCTTTCAGAGAGACACGATTTGAAACATTGGAGAGGAGTACCTGTGATCCCTAGCGACAATAGGGTGGCTAGTAGTATCTGATGATTGAATGTGTCAAAAGCTGCCGACAGGTCTAGCAGAATCAGAACCAAGGATTTAGATTCTGCCTTAGCTAGCCGTAATGCTTCTGTGACCAATAGCAGTTCTGTTTCGTGGAGTGGTTGCATTTGAAGCCCGACTGCTTGTTATTTAGTAGGTTGTTCAGTGACTGAAAGGAAGGTACTTGGTTCTAAACAGCTCTTTCAAGTGTTTTCGCAATGAACAGAATGAGTGAGACAGGTCTATAACTGTCCGTGAGTGAGGGGTTCAGTGTGGCTTTTTTAAGCAATAAAATGACCAATGCCTGCTTAAACGTGGATGGAAATGTGCCGTGAGCAGTGAGGTGTTGATGATATGTGTGAGTCAAATGAACCAGGCTTTGAGGGTCAAACGCACATCAGGTGCAGCCTTAGTAACTTTAGTGTCAGTCAGTGGAGAAAAAGAGAAAAAATGGATGTGGTATGTGAGTGTAGTGTGTCCTGAGGTTTGTGGTGTAGAAAATTGGTTGCTGATGGATTATGTTTTGTTGATGAAAAAGTTAGCAAATGTCATCAGCTGACAATTAGGAAGTGGGTGAAGCGGGAGGGGGATAGAGGAGACTCAAACTCTAAACTAAAAAGCAGGTGTGGTAATGTTTAATGCCTTTACAATTGAGTTTAATGAGTGTGATGAGTTTAATAATTTTTCTAAGGAATTTCTATACTGTTTCTCTATGTTCACATTAATTCATTGTCATTTCCACAACACCTTGTCATTTCCACCACCACTCTGTCATTTCCATCACCACACACGTTTTTTTTTTTTAAATATTTCAAAAGTTCTCATCACAAATTAAATCTTTACCCACAATTTATGAGACCATGCTCTACTTAATATAACAATTCAAGTTATTTATTTTCTAATAAGTTCTTACCCAAACCAATATTAAGTTTAAGAGTGTGACAGGTGAACGGTTCAGCATTTGGTCCTCATGGCAGTTCATTTATCTCGTTGACAAATGTATAATTATTGTACATTGTGGAAAAATGGTAAAACTACTCACAAAAATAATCTTAGACAATTCTGGAGTGGCATAAGTAATTCTATTATTAAATAACAACAGTATATTGAGATGTGGTGGAAATGACATTTGTTTATAGCAGGTCTAAAAAAATGTAAAATATTAACAATTTCTTTGGAAATCTAAGTTTGCCCTCTTACAGACCTTAAAACTAGACAAATTGTTTAAACTTATCAGACTGTTACACGTGACTTTTGAGCAAGTTTTTTTTATTTTTAAATTCACAAGGCTAAAAGTGCCCCTAGTTGAAGAATCACCCAAAAACATGTTTTCTATACCAAGAAAGTGACAAGATGAAAACCACTATTTTCTGTTACAAACTTTCACATAGCATCTTTAGGTTATAAAAACAAAAAATTCAAATCCATAACTTGATTTTCAAAGATTTATTATAAAAACTCATTCTTTTTTCCACAAAATACAAAAAAAAAAGTTTTTTTTCAAAATGCTATAAATCTATTCAATCGATGTATAAATGTGCATTCATCTCTGCCATTTTATATTCATTTATTTGAACAGTTGTACACACTGATTAAAAAAATAAACATAAATGGCATTAATCAAAACACTTACTTTGTCATATCAGAACACTGTCATTGCTGCGGTTATACTTAACGTCGTCACTTAACATTTTCACAGCGATCAGCTGTAAAATGTTTTGGTCCTGCTCGATTTTCGTTGACTTTGAGTAAAATAATGTAAAGTTTTTCATAAGATCCCCTGGGGTCAATGTGTTAGCATGAGAGAAACTCGATGCTGTCGGGAGAACAAGCACCCGTCTCCCGAGTGCCTCTCGTGTAAATTATTAGAGGTTGATGGCTTACGTTTCTTCCCCGCCACAGGTTTATCAATGCCATTAAAGTAATATTTTGTTTTTGTTTGTTTGTTGATCACGAAGTACAAAGTAGATGAGGAAAACTAGGATTCCGTGTACTCAACGCGCCGCCATTGTTTGTTTACATTGCGTGGAATGGTGCCCTGTAATTTGTGGAGTGGATTTATTGCATTCTGTAGAAAAGGAGGAGTGGCGTTTATTGCGTTTTGGGAAAAAAGGGAGTAAAGATGACAGAATAACACGGCGAATATTGGATTTATATATAAATTTCATAAAACACTGCTAAAAACGAATAAACATTGCATTATGTGTTGTTCATCTCATGGTAAATACAAAAAACATAAGGCGCTTTTTTATTTATTGTTCTAAATTAGGTTTTTAAAGTGTATAACTCAGGTCCTGTGTGTACCAGCAGCCTGCAGAAAGTTCTGTTTGATTTTAGAAGGTGTCAGAAAATACTGCAAACAAGAATTTTTACTCTATCATGTTGCATTCAAGAGTTATTCTAATGCACCTCAAGGGACCCTTTTTTACATCCAAATCTCCAAGGTGCGCAAAAGTGCAAACACAAGCTATTATAAAGGCACATCACCACCAAAATAATAATTATATTTTAGGATAGACATAGTAACAGACCAGAAAAGACCCAATCATATGTTTTGTCATTTATTTATATAATAAAGTGCAAATTTTCAAAATATACAAAAAATATTATAATGTAAGAATACTATGTAACAAATAAGTATTAAAAAACAAGTAGTGCAAATGTAATTGCTTTTTCACACAAAATGTAGATAATGATAATAAAATGTAAACAAATAAGTAAAAGTAAAAAACAGTGCAAACATCACTTGTAAAACTGTAAAAACAAAATAAAAAAGAGTGCAACATTTGGCAACAGTCCCAATTAGTTATTTGAATGTCCCTCAAGGTGCCACTACGTGAAGCAATTGCGAGTGGACACCATGCAAAGTGGCACACTGCAATAAACATGAGTCTTTACTTTGATGTGTTTTTTGTTTGCACAATGCACAGACTCTTCTTGCGACATCATCTCCAAAGTATGCCGGCAGGCATTTCAAATCTTGGTTCGGTGTGGTTGACGAAGTGACAGATGTTGATGGCTGTTAAGGATCTGACGGCTCTGTGGCTACATTTACCAATTAAGATATAAGTTGCTCTCGGAATTGTTTCTGGGTGAGGGGGTTATGTTTACCACAGCAATGTCAATGAAATGAAAAAAGTGTTTTGTACCATTTTCTGGTCTTGTGCAAAACATTATAATATCCAATTAGCGCATCAAAAAGATCAACACCACCCATGTGCTTGTTATAGTCCTTTACTGATGCAGGAATAGGGACCTGCTCCCTTCTCCAAACACCCTCAGCATTCTTAACACGCCTGCTGACTGTGTCACCACTATAAGCTTTGTGTATGGTGGAACAAACAGTTACCTCTCTAGAGTCCATCCATTTTACAAAGAGCACTTTCCCTTTTCGCAACCAACGAATGCTTTTGGTTTTTGGAAAGCCCTGCCGGTTCGGGTGAGTGGTGTCACACACATGGGTTGAATTATCCAGCAAATCTGAAAAGAGGGTGAGGCTGGTATAAAAATTGTCCATGAAGACATGGTATCCAGTTCCAAGCAAAGAAAAATCCAAAAGTCTCATTACCGAATCATAACTAAGGCCTTTACCCACGTCCACGACACGTTTTCCTTCATAAACAAAGAAGTTAAAGGTGAGAGAGTCTGCAAGGACAAACAACTTATAACCCCATATAGTTGGTTTGTCTTTCATATATTCCTTCAATCCAATTCGTGCTTTTAAAGCCACCATTCTATCATCAATCGCTACCTCTCTATGTGGTTGGAAGTATGCCATGCATGCAGAAATGATCTCTGTGTAGAGTTTTTTTTTTCATTTTTTCTGTAATTATCTTCATCCCCTTTTAGGTCACAGAGATGAATGTTCCATAAAATGGCATAAAACCGAGACCTAGACATTACAGCTTGTGGGAATGGAAAATTGTAAATGTCCTTTCTTGCCCAGTTGTCAACAATTGTGTTTGCATTCACCAGTCCCATGTAAATTATGAGTGCAATGTAAGAAAAAAAATCCTTCACAGTGAGGGTACCCAGGTGAATTTCTTTCCAGCCTCATCCATTTTTGAAGCATAAGAATTTGTGTTACTTATAATTGTCTACATTACAGAACTTTGTAAAAAACAGCTGAAATAGCTGTAGTGGTGTATATGCAGTGTTTAGCAAGAGCTGAGGTCCTGGTGGTCTTTTTGGCACAAACCTCATCAAAACAGGTTCCTCATCTTCATCTCCCAAATCATGCCATCTATCATCTTCAATGAAAGATGGCTGAGTGTTTCTGCCTTGTGCTGGAGCCCTTGCTGTTCTTCCTTTTCTGCGAGGAGTGGGGGTGCTGGTTGAAGGTGAGAGGGTGGTCGGAGCCAGCTGCAAATAGGTGGGTTAGCTGCAAGTGGGTGGAGCTTTAGCCGCAAGTGGGCTGTACAAACTTCCAGAGGATTCACCACCGTCCCATTTGAAGCGTAACTCCTCCTACTTGCACATTTCTGAAATCCCTCCTACTTGCGGCATAAGCTCCTCCCACTTGTAGCATAAGGTCCTCCCACCTGCAGTCTCCGGGCTGCAGCGATATATACTTGAAAACTTTTCTCCGGTAGGCTGGGCCGGCCCTACCGTAACAATACGCGTCTGAGAGGAGGAGGGCGTAAAAAACAGGTTGAAGAAAAAATCCATTGAAGGATGATGCTGCCAAATGTGCCAAACTTACAGATTTATTTTCAAGAGGACAACAACAGGTAACTTAAAGAGAAATAAGCCTAGTAATGATTAGCATTAGCAACGTAATTATTCGGCTAATACCGTTGTCAAACTACTTACAAGCCAACCATTTTTTTTTGTTAAAATATTAGCCTTTTGTGTATACATGGCGATTCATAGACTTTGCAAATATTATGCAAGCAGCTTCTGAGCAGCAGATAAGCCAGATCCCTGCTGAAAATGAGGAGGCAATGAGAAAACAATATGAATTAAAGTTATTTAACCCTCAGGTTGTGTTCAGAACCATATAACACCTTTTGTGTTCCCAGTCAAAAATGACCAGCCGAAAAAAAAGCTTATAAATCACTTTTTATGCTATATATTTACCCAATATTGGATTCAATATTTTTGTCAAATTGTTTTCTTTTTTTAATTAGGACTGGGTTTTATATTTCTATTTGCATCTGATTAATCATAGCCATCATAGCATTAGCAATGCTAATACTTTATCAACCTTTTCTTGTGGAATAGACTCCAAAAAGGGCTGGATTATTTTTTACCCATAATGGGTAAATATTGGACAGAACACGCTGCTGGGTTAAAATTGACCCAATGCTGGGTTGTTTTAACCCAACTGTTGGGTTATTATAATCCATGGTTGCATAACAACAATCCAACATTGGGTTATTTTTAACCCAGCATGTGTTCTGTCCAATATTTACCCATTATGGGTCAAAAATAACACAGCCTTTTTTAGAGTGTAGAGGAATATTTTTGTTAACTTCTCATCTTAAGTGAAATATTATTTAACTTTTACCTTATTTGTTTAATCATGATATTAATAGAAACTATAGTAAGAGCTGAACTGTTGCTTTATTTATCCAATTTGAAAAAAGTGCTAATTTGGAATAACACTATGGAAAAAGTGGGCCGGTCTTGGGCCTGAAACTCCCAGGCTGAAAAGTGGCCCCACTCCGGCCCTGAATATGCATATTCAATTTTTACCCTGTATTCTACTAATGATTTAAAAAGAGACAACAAGTCGACATCTTGACCTGAGTTTTTACATTGATGTGTTTTTAGAATGGCTAATTTTGCTTGACCTACTAAAAAGTTGGCAAGCACACACTGTTCACGCCATGACTGTTTATACTTACACCCAAACATAAAAAGGGTTTTTGTAAAAGAGAACCCCAATTTTGAAAATATTTGTTCTAGAAGTACAAAAAGTGGAACCAACCTATAACATTCACAAAATGAAATATTGTTTCAGGAGCTTTACAAAAAGAACACTCATGTAAAACCATTTCATTAAATTTAGAAACAAACATATTTGTAGCCAGTGCACTATGAATATTCTCCACTGAAAATCACCACATTTCTAAGGAATAGGATGCTTATACAAAACTCGCCATGAGGGATTAACATCTTAAGGGGCAGAAAAATAACACCTCCATTTAGTATCTATACTTTCCTTTAACTGGCAAGCGTGCTCAGATTTAACACAAATATGATAAGCAGTTTTCTTCTCTATAGTTTGGAAGTCCAAAAACTCAAAAACCTTTAGCTGAAAACCCTTAGTGTTCTCTTCCACACCTAAATTTTTTGGGACAACTTATAATGCAGGAAATGTCTTCAAAATTAGACCATCAGTTAGGACAGAATCAATAAATAACAAATTCTGAGGGGAAACCAGCTTTGAAGAGAGAGAGAGAGAGAGAGAGAGAGAGAGAGAGAGAGAGAACTCTTTATTAACAAAAGTACAACAACTCTTACATCAATAACACACATTAATCATATCATAAAAAATTCAGCAAGTTAAAACACAGAGTTTAAAACTAATTCATCACCAACAACAGAACACAGAGCCCCCTTACCGGGGCACTTCAAATCAAAAGAAAGCGACAAGTATTATGGACTTTACAAGAGATGAAAAAAGAACAGTGACTTTATACCCAGGTTTTTGCTCAATAAAGTTCTTTCTATTTATGTAAATGGCTAATTTTGCTTGACCCAAAATAAAATTAAGCAACTGGCAGTCAATACTTCTTTTCTGGGAATATTTGATGCCCAAAATTAAAGTTTCCACAGAGAAGACTTTAGAAAAACCACTAAAAAGACTACATAAATAACAAATAAAGCTTCTAACCTAAAATATTAAAAAAAGCATAAAAAACAGTTTCTCGTTTAAAACAAAACAGACAATCAGAGCCAACCTCAGGATATAAAACAGAAATAAAAGAATTCACAGCAAATAGCTACATGCAAAATCCTCCATTGAATATCACCAACTCTTTTAGTTAAAAGGAATTCTTCAGCCAATTTAAATTTGAATATATTATTAAATTGGGTCACCTATGTAGTAGAAGTGTGAAGTTATTTTAGAAATTGGTGCCTTCTAGGCCGAGAAAAGCCAGAAACTGTGTTTTTTGCCTCATGTGGATGAAAAACACCAAATCCCAGAATGCATTGCTTCGCTGCTCTACGAGGCCACTCGGTATCAAACGCCTTTGTCTAGAGGTAAGACTCTTGCTAATACTCGTTTCTGATCACACAGTAGCCTTTACATAGTGATATTGTTGTTAGCAGTAAAGTTACCAAAATAACGTTAGTTAGACAATGACATATAAGTTGGCTGTTCTCAAAATAAAACAACTGTTAGCTACCGAGCTACTTCTAGAATTACGTTACCACGCAAGCCTGTTGCTGTAAAGTTATTCGATGATTGAGACAACTGCAGATACATTTGCGAGATGTACATTATTAATTAAATAATATTTATGCTTGCTACGCGTAAATACCATTGCATTTTATCTGTAAAACTGTCAAATATAGTAATATGCAATTCATCATTGCAAGAAACATTTACATTGGTTTGCAAGGTTCAAAGTTACTAATTGTATTATCTTTCATAGGTTTGTCATAAACCATATGTGGTTTTCCTGTGCAACCAGTAAGGGGGTGTAGAGGTAAAACATTTGATTCTAATTAGATTTTTCTAGACTTATTGATAATATTTTCATGCAGGTACTGAAATGGCGGTGGAAGTCCATTCTACACGTGTGTAATGAGCATGAATGGACAGATGATGACGTAGAACAGCATCGGTGTGACCATGCTCCTCTAACAGCACAGGAGCAAAAGATGCGCATTTGGATTGTGGGATTTTAATGTCATATGTTTTATTAATATTGTATTTAGAAGTGTTTTCAATAATCATTATAGTATGCTGAAGTAAAAGATTGTTTGTATTTGTCTGAGAGAGTGGAAAGTTACTGAGAGGAAGCAGCCTCTGTGTTTGCAAAAGTTACAAAGTCGTGGTTGGATTAGTGAGGAATGTGCAGCTGGCAATGGTCGAGATAAAGAGCGAGGCTTAAAGAAGAAAAGCAGACAAATAACCATGTTATTAACCAATGTTTTAATATTCACAGGATAAAATATGCAATGTATTTCCTACTTAATCAGTATTAATCATTGAATAATTGATGTAATAAATATAAAATGTTGTCTTTGATAAATGTGTATTAACCAATGAAATGAAGGTTGTATACAGAATAACCTAATGGAGACATGGCAGCTTAACCTTGAAGAACAGAACCTCCTGTGTTTGTTCTTTGTGTGTGTATCATTTCTTCCCTAACAGATTGGGTGGGGTAATGGAGTCAGATAAACAGAAAGACCAGTTGGAGAGGAGATTTTCTGAAGAAAGATCGACGTCATATATTTTATAAATATGCATGTTACCTTTTGAGCTGGCTGTTCATTGCTTGAGATGACCCAGCGCGCTGTAAAACTTTTTCATATCTGATCAATAAATAACTTAATTTTAATACCGTGTCTTTCCTCTAATTATGAACATGCAATGGACCCTTAAAGTCCAACAATTGGTGACCCCGACGTTCTTTGGAGGGAAGGAGAGAGTGAGAGGAAGGAGGGTTTCACATTGAAGAAACCAGAGTAAGCGAGGACTCCCTTTCAACACAAAAAGAGCGCTCTATTAAAATAAGGTAAGCAGAAGCCTGTTTTATCGAATTCTGCTATTTGGATATACCAAATTACTTGTGTTGATAAGGAGATCCGAACTGAATTACAAATTTACATTTTTGTAAATTGATCAGAGTGAAAAACTTTTTGAAATCTTTGAATTTTGTTATTAAATAAAAGGTTGAGGAGTCCTTTAACGCATTAGGCGTTATAAAATACCAACTTGGTTGTAGCCAAAAGGAGTGAAAGGCTCTTGGATGAAAGGTCCATAAATACTGTTAATGGCGGTGTAAGTTAACAGAATTAATTAAAAAGGTTGAGGATTCCTTTAATACATTAGGTATTATAAAATACCGACTCAGGTTGTAGCCTGTAGGGGGTGTACAGCAGCCCGTGGATGAAGGGTCCACGAATACTGGAAAGAAGAAGTGACGTCTTAATGTGATTTGCATTGTTGATATATTGTTGTTATTTTTTGTGACATTTCTGTGAAAGTTGTATTGTGTTTGTATTGCGGGTGAAACTCCTGAAAACTACTGGTGTATATAACCTTTTGCTAGAAAAGAGTGATGTGTTGTGCTTTTTGAAGTTCTGAACGCTTGTAAATTGTGTTAAAATGGCAGAGTTTCAAAAGGAATGTGATGAGTACGATTGTCCACCAGTGTACATACAATGGCAAAAAATGGTAAAACTGCTCATGGCTCAAACGGAGCCGAAAGATCTAAAAAAGAGACAAAAAGAGGTTGAACTGGGATGGAAAATGTTAAGAGAAGAAAATTGTTGGGATGCGGAGGAAAAAAAAGAGAGTTCCTCTTGCACCCATTGTTTTTGCTATGGAAAACCGACTAGTACATAAAATTGAGACGGTTCAGAATGAAGGCAAAAAATGGTTTGGGAAAGGAAAAAATGTGGTAAGTCTAGAGAAAGAGTTGCGTTTTTGGACTAGAATGGCTGTGGTGGCTGCCGCTGTGCAGGCCATCAAAGCAAAGAAAAGAGGTGATGTTGACAGTGGTGCAGCTGCAAAGCAAAAGGAAGTTGAACACGGAAACAGTCAGCCAGATTCAAGTGTGACGCATACGGCTCCTCCTTCAGCCCCACCCCTAGTGAAATCGATCTACCCCTCTTTGCACACACCTCCTCTGTATGAGGCAGCCAAGGCCCCGATGCAACAGCCTGTGTTTCAAATTAATAGCGGTCAGGTAGATGTAGAGGACAGTGATGAACTAAAAGAAATAAAACATGAGCTGTACAAATTAAGACAAACTGTCATTAAACAGGGAGAGTTTATGTCTTCTCCCAGGAGGTCTAGGGTTGTTGAAAAACCCATTGATTTCTTGCAGCCATATACACCAAAGACACCAGTGATACACCCACCCAGCGGTAGTGGTGTACATGTTACACATGGAGCATGTGGGGGCTTTGAGGGTGATCCTATAGTTAGTCCCAACATAGACAATGAGGAAGAGGAAGGCGTTGATGACCGCTCTGAAGCCAGTGAACAGAAGGAACGCGGTGCACACTCCAAAGCACCAAGTGGTCGTAGTAATGGTTCAGAACCATCAGTACCCTTAAGAGATAGCAAAGAACAAAGAAGGGTGACAGGTATGCAGAGGGAATTGAAACAGTTAAGAAGTATGGTATTAGAGCAAGATCGTGAAAAGCATCACCTAATACATTCAAAGGAACCCTTAAAGGTTACCATGCAAGGTGAGATGTTTCTTGAAAGGTCAGGCACCAGGTCTGGTTTAAACTACCACCCAACCAGTGAACACCCACCACAGACTCAAGTGAATGCAGAGAGATCAGACATAGCCACGGAACAAGAACATCAATTTAATCAGTGGATAACATCCCACCAAATACCAAATAAGCCACCACAAGTACAGCCGAACGTAGTCCCCACACCCACCGCACAGCTTTTTGGAGATAGGGAACAGAAGGAGGTAGATGGTACACAATATCCTATAGTGGTACACAAAGGAACTAAAAAATATCAACCATGGACACATAGTGATCTCAATGCTATAATGAGTAAACTCCCACCGATAACCAGTGGAGGGGGGAGATGGTTAAATAAATTAACTACAATGTGTCATGGTGTAGCTCTAGCCGTGGGTGATATCAGATGTCTGTTAGGACAAATTTTAAGTAAAGCTCAAGTACAAGATTTTGAAGAAAATGCCAATTTGACATTGACAGATAACGACGCATTGTATAGTACGGTGAGTACAGACATCGGTAAGGCGCTTAGGGCCCAGTTTCCCACTCCACCAACAGTGTACCAAAACATTAAATTCAAAATTAAACCAGATGAGACAGGAGCAGCTTATTATTTCAGATGTAATGCTGAATGGGAACAATTAACAGAAGAAAATGGGTTAAATAACCCAGTCACCAGGGACATATTCAGGTCAGCTGTAATGGCAGATGCACCAGTGGGAGTCAAACAAACCATGGAAAATAATCCAGACATCCCATCAGCTTCTAATGAACTATGGGAGAGACATTTGGTATTCTACATAGAAAAGGCCTTAGATAAATCTAACAAAGACTTGGCTGAGGTTGATAAACTAAAAAATGAACTACTTAAATTACAATTGGAGCAAGCAAAACAGGCCACTAGCAAAAAGAAACAAATGCCACAACAAGCCCAACCACCCACCACTTCAGGTTGCCCCAAATGAGCATAGACCCAGCCAGTATCCAAACCAGTATGGCCCACCAGATCCATATACAGGCCCACCATATTCAGGGAATCACTGGGGAGGTTATCAACAGTATCGAGGGGCTCCCAGAGGGAGGGGTAGCGTAAACAGGGGAGGATACGGCGGCCCTGGAAGTAGTGCATGTTATGTGTGCGGACAAGAAGGTCATTGGGCCCGTAGATGCCCTCAAGCTGGGCCACAGCCCCAATATTCCGGTGTAAGGTATCCACTTAACGCACCAAATGCAAGGGGATGGGATCCCAATAGAGGAGGTGGCGGGCGTGGAAATGGTGGTTTTGGCAGGGGACCACCAGCGCCACACAACTCATCATCACCTGATTTAATGGCGCCTGTGTACCCATCATGGGGTCATGGTGATGATGCAGAGGAATGACGGGGCACACAGGGAACCACCATGAGGGGAATGGCTGAGCCCCTCATGGACATAGTGGTAAACGATAGACCACTAAAAGCTCTAGTGATACTGGAGCTACATACTCCACTGTAAAAAGAGGCACCATAAAGTCAAAAGATCTGAGTAATAAAACAGTGAGTGTGATGGGTTTCTCTGGTGAAATTGAAAAGTGCCCATAACTAAACATTTACCAACAACAATTGCTAATCAATCTGTCTCGCATTCATTTCTGTACTCTTCCAATGCACCAATTCCTTTACTGGGCAGAGACTTGCTAATTAAATTAGGGGCCAGAATAATATGCTCACCTGATGGTGTCATAGTTGGATTTCCAGATGGAAATAATATAAATTGTTCATTGGGGTCAACAGAGACAGGAAATCAATGGATGTTGGTGGGGGGAAAGTATAAAGAGTCAGTTGACATTTATTGGGCAGAACTAGAGACAGATTGGGAAGATGAGATGTCCAGTAATAGTGTAGTGACCCTTTACAACACATATAAGCCATGGATAAAAGACATAGCCCTATTTCTACCACCCATAGATCCATTACATTGTACTATGTTTTATGACAGGTTTGATAACAAACCTATGAGGAACTTTTTCAGACCATTGAGGGAACCAAGTGGAGGTTGGTGGGTGATGGCATATTTGTGGGCCAACAGGGTGTGGCTGCCCCAATAATCTTATCAGAAAAACAAAAAGAATGGTATAAAATGTCTGACACAGCTGCACCTCACATTTCACTGGCATTGCATCTTAATCATGAGGCTAGAGAGTTAAGCAGCATGGTTAAGAAACTTCTGACAATTACTGATTGGCAGAAAACACACATCACAGGGGTATGGCATTCACATAGCCATGATGTGTATTGGATCAAACAACAGACTGAGGATGTAGCCATCCTAAAACATGAGCAACTAGCCAGAAATCATGGTAGGGAAAATACAGACGGTGAGGGAACGGAAAAAATGATTGAAAGCATGCCACATGACCTATGGTCACAAGGCCCCACAGATGTGGGTTTTTGTAACATTACCCCAGTCTCATTCAAACTATCCACCTCGGAGCCAGTATGGGTTTCTCAATATAGACATAAGCCAGATGCAGAGACAGGGGTGAGGGCTACAGTGGAAGGTTTATTGAGTAAACAAGTTTTAACTCCGACCAATTCTGAATGGAATACACCCATTTTTCCAGTACCTAAACCTGGTTCAAACAAATACAGGTTAGTACATGATTTGAGAGCTATTAATAGCTTGGTGGAGACGGGAACACTGAATGTACCAAACCCATATGTAGCATTGTCCAACTTGTCGCCTGCACACCAATGGTTTACGTGCATTGATCTGGCGAATGCCTTTTTCTGCATACCCATTGCTGATGAATGTAAACCATGTCTTGCTTTCACCTACAGGGGGCGCCAATACACCTATAATCGTTTGCCCCAGGGGTTTGTTCTGTCCCCAGGAATTTTTAATCAGGTTTTACAACAAGAACTGACCAAATGTGAGCTACCTGAAGGATGTGTATTGATTATGTATGTTGATGACCTGCTATTAGCAGCCACGTCCATGGAAACGTGCATGGACGTTACCAAATTGGTTCTGCAACAACTACACATATCAGGTTTCAAGGTGAGCAGGGAAAAGCTGCAAGTTTGCAGACCATGTGTGACCTTTATGGGCAGAATGGTAACAGCGCAGGGTTCAACATTAACCCCACAACAGAGACAGAGCATCATTTCTCACCCAAGGCCAGAAACTGTTAAAGATATGTTATCATTTCTAGGCCTCACGGGTTTCAGCAGACAGTATATACCAATGTATGTGTCTGCTACTGCACCTTTAAGGGAGTTAGTGAGAGAGCAGGGCATGAAAAACCTGAAAGCAGAGTTACTGTGGACCCCAGAGGCAGAGCTGGCCTTCATTTCACTAAAAGCACAACTATCACAGGCAGCCCATTTGAATTGTGCAGACTATGCTAAGCCGTTCATCCTAGATGTCTCTGAAACACAAAACAGTGCACACGGGGTGTTATACCAGAAGTCGCCAGGTGGTAGGAAGGTTTTGATGTACAGACAGCCAGCATGTGCACGCTACGCAGCAGGACTTGCAAAATTGATAACAAAAACATCACACATTGTCATGGGCCATGCACTTACAGTACTAACCACACACTTTGTGATGTCATTTGTAAATTCAACTGATTTCACTTTCTCTCCCCTCAGGCAGCGGAAGTTAGCAAAGATTTTGGCAAGCCCCAACATTACGTATGCGCATGAGGGAGTTAACATGGCGGATCTAATCAATGAGGGTGAGCCATATGACTGCATACCATTGACTGAAAAAGCAAACAAATTGAGAGATGGTTTGTTCGCGGTACCACTGACAACTCCCCCACCGGTAATCACGTTATTTATAGATGGTTGTTGTTTCAGAGCTGCAGATGGCACATTGAAGGCAGGGTTTGCAGTTGTTGAACAGGTTGAAAATGATTTTGTGACAAGAGTAAGTGGCAAATTGGAGGGTAAACAATCAGCACAGAGAGCAGAAATGATAGCTTTGATTAAAGCCTTGCACTACGCTGGTGAACAAAGGGTGACAATTTTTAGTGATTCTGCATATGTGATTGGTGCTGTACACGTTGAGCTGCCAGTTTGGCTGAGATGTGGGTTTTTGACAACAACAGGCCGGCCTATAACTCACGCTAGCGAGGCCAGAGACCTATTGCAGGCTCTGTTGCTGCCAGAAGAAGTGGCTGTGGTAAAATGCCAAGGTCATGCAAAAGCAAATTCAGTTATTGCTCGTGGTAACGATGCTGCTGACTGCGCTGCCAAAAATGCTACCGGGTACACAGCCACACAATTTCTTGTGACATCGGACAGAACAAAATCAGACATTTTACCGCGTTTCACTCGCGAATACCTCATAAAAGAGCAAGCTGCTTCTGCACCTAATGAGAAAAATACGTGGAGGGACCATGGTGCTGTCAGATGTGCTGACGGCCTATGGCAGGCCCCAGACGGTAGACCTGCCATGCCAATGTCACTTTGTGAGTCATTACTGAAACAAGTACACACAACTAGCCATGTGTCTGACAAGCAGATGCTTCGTGATCTGCAACATTGGTGGCATCCTTTTTTAACATCCATGGTAACAAACTACACCAGATCATGTGAGGTTTGCTGTGAACATAACATTAAGCCAACCGTCAGGCCGCAGAGAGGGTCATTTCCAATAACTAACGGGCCTGGTGATGAAATTGTGATTGACTTTACTGACATGGGATCGAAGGTGAGAGGCAAACAATATGTCTTAGTCATTGTTGACTCTTTCACTTCCTGGCCGGAGGCTTATCCGGTGGGGAGAGAGGATAGCACAGCTGTGATTAAATGTCTCATCAATCATTACATTCCTAACCATGGTTTCCCCAGACGTGTCAGATCTGACAATGGCAGTCATTTCAAAAATGAACATCTCAGACAGGTGGAGCAGGCCCTAGGTTTAACACACAGCTTTGGTGCGGTTTACCACCCACAAAGTCAGGGCAAAGTGGAAAGAATGAACCTGACATTAAAACTGAAATTGGCCAAGGTTTGCGCGCAAACGAAACTAACCTGGTTGGATGTATTACCAATTGCATTAATGTCTATCCGCTCTTCTGTTAACAGGATCACTGGTTTCACCCCATTTGAATTACTTACAGGTCGTCAGTTTCTAGGTCCAAGGAATGCCCTGGTGCAGGATCCCATCCTGCCTCTAACACATGCCGCTTATTTTGACAAACTAACTGCTCTGATTAAACATTTTTCCTGCCAGGCTACCAATACACGTGACGGTGACAGTGACCAAACCCCCAGTACAGCTGATTGGGTGAGAGTAAAGGTGTTCAGGAGGAAGTGGAACGAGCCTAGATGGTCCAAACCGCTCAGAGTGACTGCCAGGACGTCGCATTGTGTGCAGCTCCAAGGAAAAGGAGACACCTGGTTCCATCTTTCTTCTTGTGTTCCATGTGATTATCCTTCCAGGTCACTGACAGACACAGGTGTGGACCTGAGGACTCAGGTCCAAGAGAGGGAAGGTGTTGGCAGAGAAAGTGAAAGTGAACCTGCTGGAGAGCAGACAGAACAGACAGGAAGTGAAACACCATTGGTAACACCCACACAACACCAACAACAAATTCAACTACAATCTGTAAAATTGTGCATAAAAAAGGTGACATTTTTTCCAGCCCAGCAACAGAACCTTTAGCACACTGTGTCAGTGCAGACTGTGCCTATGGAGCAGGTATAGCCGTACAATTCAAAGCGAAGTACGGTACACAAAAGGTTGTAAGACAGAACAAACACACAGGTGAATGTGCAGTTACCTATGAGGACGACGGCAGACTGATCTTTCATTTAATAACCAAACAAAACTGTACTGATTTACCAACATATGAGGATTTTACCAACAGCCTCAGATGCATGAGAGATTGGTGTGAGGAAAAAGGAATAACAAGTGTATCTACTCCCCGGCTGGGGTGTGGGTTAGATAAATTGGTTTTCCATAAGGTGGTGGAAATCCTGACAGAAGTGTTATGTAACTGTAATGTTTCCTTGGCTGATGGCAATTTGGGCAAGGGGATGAAATGAGCCGCCTTCGAGAACCGGTCCACTACGGTTAAAATCACCGTATTACCCTTGGAGGGTGGGAGGGCGGTAATAAAATCTAGCGAGATGTGGGACCAGGGTCTCGAAGGGACAGACAGCGGTAAGAGTAACCCATCTGGAGGTCGATTGGAAGTCTTACCAACAGCACAAACCGAGCAAGCCAAGACGAAGTCGTGGACATCACGAGCCATACCAGGCCACCAAAATCGTTGCTTGACTAGAAATCTAGTTCTACTAACCCCTGGGTGACAAGCAACACTGGAACAATGACCCCACTGGAGAACGTCTGACCGTAACCCCTCCGGCACAAATAAACGGTTCGGTGGGCAACGAGCCGGGGGCGTTACCCCTTCTAAGGCAGTCAACACCTTCGATTCGACCTCCCATCTGAGCGCGGAGATAATGATGGTCTCCGGTAAAATGGGCTCGGGAGTAGCAGTACGATCGGAACGCTCAAAAAGACGGGATAAAGCATCGGGTTTGATGTTTTTGGAACCCGGCCGGTAAGAAAGTGTAAAATCGAAACGACCGAAAAACAATGCCCACAGGGACCTGAACATCACAATTACTGTTTATTCATTATAACCTGGGTAGCTACATATCATATTGACCTTTGAATTTATTAAGTTTCTTATATAATCTTACATTTCAATTTTTTTTTGAATTTATGATTGTTTTTTGAGTATTTGCCAATAGGCATAAGTGTATTTGTTTTCCACAGAGATGAAGCTAAATGGAGATTGGAAGGTTCTGTGGGTCCTAGGGGTTATAACTGCTATTATAATCACCATAATATTTGGCATAAATAATGGAGGTAATCTGAGAATTGGGAAAAGATCCAATGCTACACCACAAGATTGGTGCCTGAGAAGATACGGGGGTATTGAACTTAACTACACAAGGGGCTCAACAACATCCTATACATTTGATCTGTGTAAGGTGATTAATTGTCAAGGGAAAGAGACTGCCTGGAGAACGTATGATGTTTATGTGGGATGGGACCCTGTAGTTCACGGGGGATGCAAAGGCAATAGCGCAGGCTCTAGTACGTGGGTAGGTCATTGGGATTGGGTGATAGCATATACTGGATTGTGGAAGCCATCATTAACGCAGAAAAATAAGAATATGTTCGGAGGAGTGATAATACAGAGAGATTATAGCCAAACAAAAAATCCAATAACAATATCAATACAGGACCAAAATAGTAGACTATGGCCACGAGAGGTTAAAGGGTTCAAGGGGGAAAAGGTGCTATACTTCGTAGTGGGTGTAGACGTGGGAGGAGCGGACCCAATGGGGCTCGTAAAAGTAAACATCCAGGAACCAAAGAAATCTGTAAAGGTAACGCCTCCCGTAAAACTCCCAGAAAGAAAACAGGCCAATGAAATAATAGAAATGGACTACACCAAACTGAAACCAGAAAACATAATAGAAATGGTAACAGGGTATGGAGATAATAATTTGTGGTTAGAATGGATTATCTCCACCGCAAGGGAACAGAAATTAGAGGGATGTGTGGGCTGTGCTAAAGCCAGACCACTGCTATACACTGAGCCCGCCCCTCTACACCCAGAGGACGCTTGGGGTTATGCATGCATGATAGCAATGACCAGGGAAGCGTCTCCAAAAAACTGTACCACCCTATCTTCAATTTTTCCACCAATTGGCAATAGTTCGAGAGCTGGACCTTTTAGGGCACACAGAGATAAGTATGAATGTTTTAACTTCACCAGAACCAACCCAAAAATTTATCTGGGAACCATTGACCCTGAGTGGTGCAATATCACCTATCAGGATAATGGGTCCATAATCGGGGAGTGGGCTAGAGCGGGAATATATTATTATTGCGGAGGACAAAGATTGGTAACCAGAGTAACACAAGCATCAATTGGCATGTGTGTAATGGTCAGGCTGGGGGCACCTATAATGCTGATAGGGGAAAGGGCAGTAAAAATGCCGACTAAAGGAACAACCATGTTTGCAGGTAGACGACGTAGACACGTTCTGGCTAAGAGGGCGAAGGGAAATAACATGGATTTGTCATTAAATAGTCCCACATACATAGATGCAATCGGTGTACCCGGAGGCGTGCCAAATGAATACAAATTAGCTGACCAAATTGCCGCTGGATTTGAAAATATCCCAATAATATCGGCCCTCTTTCCGGTGACCCCGAATAAAAATGTAGATAGAATTAATTATGTACATTACAATGTAATGAGATTGGCCAACATGACTAGGGATGCAGTTGATGGCCTTGCAGAGCAATTAGCTCCTACTTCCCTTATGGCAGTACAAAACAGAATGGCTCTAGACATGTTGTTAGCAGAAAGGGGTGGGGCATGTCACCTTTTTGGGGATTTATGTTGTACCTTTGTCCCGAATAACACCGCACCGGACGGGTCAGTGACCAGGGCATTAGAGGGATTAAAAACTCTGTCCATAGAAATGCAGGAAGCCTCAGGGGTTGACAATCCCATATCTGACTGGCTAGACAAAACCTTAGGTAAGTGGAAGGCAATAGTAATGTCTATAGTGGTGTCCATTGGAGTATTTGTGGCCATACTGGTCACTTGTGGATGTTGTTGTATCCCCTGTCTCAGATCCCTGTGTAACAGGCTGATAGTATCTGCAATAGAGAAAAAAGAGAACAATCCACCCCCATACAGCATGCCCCTATTAGGCCTACAGAACCTAGAGAATGATGAAGAAGAAAATGTGTGACCTCTTTCAGAGGTCAAGAGAGGGAATTGTGGGATTTTAATGTCATATGTTTTATTAATATTGTATTTAGAAGTGTTTTCAATAATCATTATAGTATGCTGAAGTAAAAGATTGTTTGTATTTGTCTGAGAGAGTGGAAAGTTACTGAGAGGAAGCAGTCTCTGTGTTTGCAAAAGTTACAAAGTCGTGGTTGGATTAGTGAGGAATGTGCAGCTGGCAATGGTCGAGATAAAGAGCGAGGCTTAAAGAAGAAAAGCAGACAAATAACCATGTTATTAACCAATGTTTTAATATTCACAGGATAAAATATGCAATGTATTTCCTACTTAATCAGTATTAATCATTGAATAATTGATGTAATAAATATAAAATGTTGTCTTTGATAAATGTGTATTAACCAATGAAATGAAGGTTGTATACAGAATAACCTAATGGAGACATGGCAGCTTAACCTTGAAGAACAGAACCTCCTGTGTTTGTTCTTTGTGTGTGTATCATTTCTTCCCTAACAGATTGGGTGGGGTAATGGAGTCAGATAAACAGAAAGACCAGTTGGAGAGGAGATTTTCTGAAGAAAGATCGACGTCATATATTTTATAAATATGCATGTTACCTTTTGAGCTGGCTGTTCATTGCTTGAGATGACCCAGCGCGCTGTAAAACTTTTTCATATCTGATCAATAAATAACTTAATTTTAATACCGTGTCTTTCCTCTAATTATGAACATGCAATGGACACCTTAAAGTCCAACAGGATGAAGAAGGATTTTGTGACATTTCAAGACCTGTCATCGCTTCTGAGAGACATGGAAAAGATGGCCCTGTTCAAACATACTGGTGAGAAGTTGTGCTTGTACACTTGATTGTTTTTCGAAATCCTAATGATCATGTTTTAATTGTTATATCCCTTCTTTCTTCCTCTTGCACACAGGGCTGCTGGAAGTCTTTCACAGCGCACTTTTGAAATACCTCCCCAAACGCCAGGCATTCTTATTCCAGGGAATGGGGGAGAGATGTCACCTTGCAATCCTGGAGCTCAATGAGAACATTGTCAAGAGGCGGCAGTCCACAACCAAGACAGGTGTGTTACCATGTGTTGTCAGAGTAGTATAACATCCAAAATTAGAATACAGGACATTGAGAAGTGAGGTGTTGTTGTTTCGTATTGGCGGGAGGCGTTTCGTGCACTGCTTATGGGCACATAGTGTCTAGCAAAGTCGAATCTTAGTTCAGATTTTGTGTGTAATTATATTAAACATAATATTATATTACTACTCTTATAATGTTAGTTCCTGCACTACAATGGTACCACACTGCCCAGCTGGACATATCTTATCTATATGGTTTTTGCTGAATATGAATATTTATTGTGTTTTTCTTATAATATATTCTGTTTATACACTGCATAAGTCTATATTATTTATACTACTCAGTGTTTCCTCTAGAATTTTTTTCAGCTGTGGCGGCAGGGGGCGCCCATGATGATTATAAATGTACATTATTTTTTTACAGTAGAATATAGGCTACAGTAAACTAACATGTATTTTTTTATCATTTTCATGCTGTCATTTACTTTTCCTTATATTTATAGCATATTGCTTTTCTATGTTTGATCTAAAATGTATTTTCTTAAAAAACTTTACATAGCTACGTACGTAGTTCGGATATTTCATTGTAGTTTAGTGTGCATTGCAAGTTGTGCTCGTGTTTAGCGTTACAGAGCTGTTGCAAACTCACGCACAGTCCTGTTTGATAATCCGCACCGCTGTGATCGACCGAACATCCATCAGCAGCTATTTTATTTCACACCCGGACCATTTGACATAAAGACCCCGAGCCGGTAACACCGCAAATCGCGCAGTTGAATAGAAACCTTTAACGGTCTTCAGACAGATCTTAAACTCAAAGCACGGGGCCATTTAAAAACGAGTCGAATTTTGGTCTTGGATGTTAGACCCGCATTTTACTCTTGTCTATTGAGTCCCGACCTGCATCTACAACGCAAATGACGCGCGAAAAGCCTATTATTACACCCGTTTCATCAAATATTATGCGGTTCACCCGCGGGTACCTCGACCGTGCTGTTTGGTCTGAAAACAGATAAAACAGTCTCACCGTCTGCCTCAAGTTTCTATTACCAACGTTCTTCTCTTCCACGGGAATAATGTAAGTTTCCTTACTAACAGATTCGACTATTAATGTCTTGCAGTCGCATATAAGTAGTATTCAGTATTTAGCATTTTGTTTTTGGACAAATATCATATCATTTAATGTGAAACTTTGTGAGTGTCGATCTAAAGCACAGAAGATTGACTGACAGCTGAGCGGTCAGCAGCGCGCTGCGCTTATAGTCTATATTCTGAATAACTAATGACCAGATAAGTTGATAATATGAGTACAGTGATTCCAAATGAATGTCCAAAAAACTCGTAATATGTTAAATCGAAAGTTTAATAATGTCTTTTCTCGCAGCCCTGCGCTGCGTCCGTGTATGCGCCGGTGAACATCAAATGCGTGATGACCTTGCACCTTAAATTACCCTAAATTTATAGTCATAAAGATAAAAGTAAAACAATATTCGAAACTTCAAATTATGTATTATTATTTGTGTAAACTCACAATAAGGAGAAAACTTTGTGCTTATTTAAAATCATTAAAAACATGACGTGCTTTCTGCTGCTTTGGTCAGCGCGTCACAAAAAAAAACAGAAACTCAAATACTTTTTTATTCGTTTTGTCAATTTAATTATTATTTAAGTGTAACATATTTCGTATAGGCTTATTTATTTTATTATTATTTCTCAAAACAGAGACGTATCATCCTCTGTTGATTTAAATCTATTTGTTCATTAAACTAAACCCATGGAAGAAATTATGATACTTTAGGAGATTTATTTATAAATGAGTTAACAACGTGAATCCAGAAAGGAATTTATTTCTAAGAAAGCCAGTCTGACAGGGCGGACATTTCGGTAGCTTTTTTGCGAGCTGCCGCCGTCTAGAAGGGATACAGCAAATGCCGAAAAGTTAAGGATTAAATTTGGAGGTAGGATTATTAGGATGAAAACAGCGGCTCTGGCTAAATGAGATACAAATACATCCTACAATCGTGTGAAATTGTGTGTTTAGAGTTGGGTTTGGTTGAAGGATTAGGATAAAACAGTGGTCATCCAGCGAGATTTCGTTTGCTGTATCCCTTCTATCCACAACCGCAGGCGTGGCGGGGATGTTTTAGGCATGGCGGGCCGCCACGGTAGAATGTATATAGCGGAAACACTGCTACTATTAGGTTACTGCTACTACATCGTACATATCTTTACATGTTGTTCATACATGCTTCATATTACAAATCCATATATATTCTGCTCTTACAAGGTAACATTTAATAAACTGCACACATTTATATTTTGTTTATATTACCTTAAACCACCTTTTGTATACAAACAGCACTACTGTCTAAACTGCACTATATTTTTTGCAGTTCTGGTTGTACACAAATTACATTTAGTTTTTTTGTACTTTTGTACTTAATAAACCCTCTGCATAATGACAGTAAAGTTGAATCTAATCTAATTTCCTACCCTTTACAGGAGAAGCACGGTTCAATCAAATGTTCTGCAAGAGGTCCAAGCAGTGGGTCTTGAAGAAAATCTTCATACCACACACACACACACCACACAGTTTGTAGACGAAATCATCCATAAGGTCATTGAAAAAACACTCAATCCAAACATTGTGTTCAACGTGCCAACCTCCTCACTTGCCCTGCCACAGCCTGCACTGCCACCCAACATTGCTCCAGTGCCTTCTTTCAAAAGTCACTTCTGAGACTGACACTTTCTAATAATAATAATAATAATAATAATAATAATAATAATAATCACCTCTTCCCTGAGTCCTATTGCTGTGTCTAATTAGATTCTGCCACCACTCTGTCTTTATATTTATATTATTATATACTGTGTGTATATATATATACACACAATTTTTTAAATATGTTTTTATATTGTGCAGATTTTTAGATGTAGATTATGTCCTTGTTTATTTTAATGTGCTTTTCACTGGTGGCACAATATTTTTCCTTTGTGAATAATAAAAACTAAATTTCTTCATCTAACCCTGTCTTTTGTACACCAAAGTTATACATTATAGACTTGTGGAGGCGTAATGATTACTGTCACTGTGATTTAGCTGCCATTACAAAATCTACCTGGATTATTTCCCTTGTTGGAATTCATTTGGGTTAAAAATAAAGCCAAATATGATGTGTGTTACACAATTTAGACTTAAACTTTAAAAAGAAAATGCAAGAATGCTTTCCTCAAATTGCAGTCACTGTTTCTCTAGGCATATACTCTAATGTAGCAACAATAAGGACTTTAACACGAACCACAACCAATGTGAAAAAAATCCAGATCCAGAAAATGTTCAGCCTTAAAAAAAAAACAGAACAGTCATCTAGTTGGGAAAACATAAGTAACGGCGGAAAGGGGTCGCCAATATTGGGAATCATTTTCCCTGTGCAATAATCTGAAATAAAAGCCTTTCACTGGCTGTTAAAGCAAACTGCCATTTAACCAACAGTTGAGAAACTAGTCGAGTTGAGAGACCCTGAGATGTGAGGCTGTCTGATCAACATCAGAAAAAGTGGGTCTAGCCACATTAGACAAGCGTCCCAAGGTGGTGATATTAGAACTACACAAAATGGAATTTAAATCAGGAAACGTAAAACCAGCAACAGATAAGTCCAAACCAGCTCCATATACTAAAGGCTCTTTTAGCAGCCAATGAAGCGAGCCCATCTCTTATGCTCTTTGAAAACTAAAGAGGCTCCATACTGGATCTACAAAGATTCTGATAAAAAACTGGCAACCTTCGAGTTTCTAGCTTAAGGGGATCTACCAGGAAAAGGGATTTATCCATCCGTAGGCTTCTTAAACGCCATGAAATAGCACAAGCGACGGCTCTCCAGCAAAAATTAGTTGAACCCAAAAGAAGTCTCTGTATAAACTGCAGACGAAAAGCTGCAGTTGAAAGTTCATCAGTCCTTGTCCACCCTCCTCTTTAGGCTAAAAAAATATAAATTGAGGAATCCAGTGTAATTTGTCCCAAAAAATTTTTACCAAAACAGCTTGAATTTCTGAAAGCAACTTTGGAGGTGGATCTACACAGGCGAGTCTAACCGACCACTTATCTTTTCAACAACCCCATCCCAGTTCTTTTTTATGGTGTTCTCATCACCTAGAAAAAAAAAGTATTTAAAACATCCCTTACTCAAGGATAATCCAACAGGAAAAGTTAAATTCAAATTGTTCACATTCCCACACAAAAGCCTTGCACTTATTCCAATTTACTTTGGCAGGGGATAAGGACTTATAAACTTCAAGCAACTTTAATAAACACTATACACTGCATGAAAAGTGGGATTTTCGTCCCCGTAAGCGCCTGTAGGCTCCCGAAAATCTCCCTAATTTTCGGCAGCTTTCCTCAATTTACAGGCAGCGAGCGTCGCGTTCGTCTGTGTCACAAATTGTCGTAAACGAACCATGACGCAGGTGGAGAGCCCCGCGGGGGTACGATGTCTCTAATTAGCATATGAATAGCAGCGCAACCTCTGCCGGCCAGGTAGAGCGTCTCTAGTCTAATTAGCATGTGAATAGCAGCGAAACTAGAGTAACTGCCCACTTGAATGTACTCACTCAGTATTGGCTGAAGCCACTACTTTTAAACAAGTAAAATCTCCCGTGAATGGTTGGCAGATCACTTCAAACCAATCACAAGGGATTTTTCTTGTTTAAAAGAAGTGGCTTCAGCCAATACAGAGTGAGTAAATTCAAGTCGGGCCGTTACTCTAAAGAGGGGGGTTATTGGGCACCCTGGCTCATTATAAATGTAAACCCCAATAATAATAATAATAATAAATATATAATTTATGTGATATTAATTTTTTATATAATAATGTCAATGTGCTATGTACTTCATTATTCACACCATCAAGAAATATAAGAGAAAACAAAGAGGTTTATTTATAAACACACAGCTGTTTATTCAAAGAAAGAGCTTTAATTAGAAACACACAACTATGTACAAAGCAGCATAATGTCTCTTATGTTGTCCTCCAAACACGTCAAAAAGTGCCCAAGACATTCGGGAAAGATCCCTAAAAATCTTTTTCAAAGTTATCAAGTGTTGAAAAAAGAAAAAAAAAAAACTCAAAAACGTTGTAAAAAAGTCGCTTTTGCAGGCATATATGGTGAGTTCCTCTGTACTTTGGTATCGCCTCTAATCTGAATTGCAGCGTGGCACAGAGCTCGGAAAGTTCCAGGCTGCGAGAGGGCGGTGGCCGCACAATCCATCCAGACACCCCGCCAACAATGCCGTCTTCCTCATCAGATATGAGATCTATGGTGGCGCACTTCCAAATGTCCATCTCATCCTCAGCCAGCGCACTTCGTCTCGCTTCCAGCAACTGTAATACAATCAATAAAGACAATAAGTGACCTGAAAAATACTCACATTGACAAAATACTGATCTAATATATTACATCTTACCCTTTTTCTTCTGGATCGACTCCGAGCTAAACTTTTCGCATTTTCCGCCCGCGATGCGAGTTCAGGTTGTTTGTATCTGAAGCTCCGGCGAACCGACTCATAATACGTCTTGCAGGCAGCTGGAAAACAATTAAATGAGACTGGTATTAATAAACAGAGTCACGGTACAATTAAACAAGAAATGAGGAAAAACATTAGAAGTTATACTTACAAACAATGTCGTCATTCTCAGCAGTTAAATGTGGACTTGCTAAAATAGCCCCAACCAAATAGGAGGTCACGGCTTCGTTATGAGGCGACGTTAGTCTGTGAAAACAAAATGTGCGGGTTTAAGCTCGGATCTATTAACGCAGTGGTTCCCAAACTTTTTGCAGCATGCACCCCTTTCTAGTGTTTGACACCTGTCAAGCACCCCCCAACACCTTACTCTTGTTAAACTTCACAAATTTTAATAGCAGTAACTAAATACAAATATTCACTGTAGATTAGAAAACATAAAAAAATCTGTTATAAAAACAAAAGATTACCACCTTTTTTAGTGAGACGTCCTGCATGTTTGTACACAGATCATCAAAATTCAGGGTAATGGATGACAATTTTTTTAAACTTCACATTTTTAGTTGCAATAACTAAATACAAATACTCTGGTTAAACTTCACATTTCAGTTGCAATGTAACTGTCACTGTATTTGTGTTTCTTACTTGACATTTTCTCACTCTGGCATGTAGGCCTAATTCTCTTGACCAGTACATCTCTGTTAGGTTTTTCTGTTCCCGCCTCTTCACTCCGTTCATTATCATCCGAGTGTCTTTGATCGGGGTTTTCTATATATTCAGTAATGTGGTCGGATGAGGCTGATGTAGATGGCTCATTCCCGTCCCTTGATTTCTTTAAACTGCCCGTTTTTAACCAGGTGTCCATTTTGATGAATGTAGTAAGTGGAAAAAATAAATGGATTAATTATCAGTTAGCGCCTAATATGAAGAGGGCGGGGCTATTGTGACACAGATGTGCTTGTAAAATGAAATTAAATCAGGAGTAATTTATAGCTTGTAATGTGAAATTTTATTTCTTAATAAAACTTTCCCATGTGAAGTTTACCACAGTTAAATAAGTAAAAATAATAAAGAGCCAATCTTTCCCCCCGCCATTACAAACATTCGCTCGCGCACCCCTGGTGGTCAGTCTGCGCACCACTAGGGGTGCACGCTAGGGATGTCCCGATCAGGTTTTTTTGCCCTCGAGTCCGAGTCCGAGTCATTTGATTTTGAGTATCTGCCGATACCGAGTCCCGATCCGATACTTCTATAATACATAAAAAAGAATAAAGAAGAGCGAAAAACAGAACCAGGATGTTCCTTATGTCATGCCGCACGCGGTGCTGTTTCTGTGTGGAGTCAAAAGAGTCTAACTCTGTGCCAGCGCATAATTATAGATGTGTTCAAAAATAATTAGAATATTTATGGTATATATACAGGGGTTAAATTGGGATTTGTTTTGTGGGGATGCTCTGTTGGGAGGGAGGGTTCGAGGGGTAGCATGTTTAATCCTGATGACAGCAAAGCCACTGGTGTGTTTCAATGACATTTTGTACCTCTGATAGGATTTTATAAGTTTCAGTTTTAAAGCTGTGCCACATGTTGACCCAAATTTTAAAACCTGAACTTTAAATTATGCAAATCTATGAGTCTGACACCCTATATGCATTTGTTGCACATGTCATTATGCACAATTGATCAAACTTAGAAGGAAGTTATAAGACTCAACCTCCTTGACTACTTCTAGGCATAAGATAGGCTACCCAAAAAGACTCAATTACCAGGAAAAACAACATACTGATTCAGCAATATGTCTTATAACATAGCCATAGAGATTCCCTAAGCTGGTCAGCAGTTAGTTAAAAAATACCTATAGTTAGGTCGTAATTAATTTGTATAATCAAAATACATTATTTTATTAAACTATACAATCAGTTGAATCCAGTTATCTAGTTAACATATTGTAATGAGATGAGTGACATGGCTATACATACTTTAATACTTTGTTTCTAGACTTCTATTAAGTTTTTTCGACATGGGCACCATTCTTACCTCTCTCTCTATCTCTCATCTCTACAGTATCCTGCGTGAATGCGCGTTCTTGAGGTTCTGAGTGAGACGCGGAGTTGCGTCTGAGCACATGGTGACAAAACGATCAACGCGTCGTTTAAATGAGCGATAAAAACACGGTTTTGTCGTGGGTTCCTTGCACGCACGAGTGTGAAGCCTATGAATGAAAACACGTCAAGGCTTGTTCGACTTCATGCGGGGCCGCAACAATCGACAGCCGGGTGACGTCAAACTACCGCGCGAGTGATCCGCGAAATCATACGGAGGAGTTTGCTTTTAAATCGCTCTCGCGGAACTTTGACGTCATCCGGCTGCCCGTTCTTGTGACGCCGCATGAAGTCGAACAAGCCTATTTTCTTCTTGTCAGTTCACACGAACCAGCGCAGCGCGTACACTGGCGCGGAGCAGAGCGAGACCTTGATGGATTTTAAACCCTGCATATGTATCCGAGTCTTGATCGGAAGGTGACGTCCGATTCCGATCGAGTCCGAAATCACGTGATCGGGGCCGATTTCCGATCATGTGATCGGATCGGGACATCCCTAGTGCACGCACCCCAGTTTGGGAACCACTGTATTAACGTATCTATTTCCTTATACAAGAATAAAAGCATATTCTTTAAATCGTAACGTTACCTTTGCTCTGGTTCAAAGCGCCTGCAGTGTGCCTCAGAGACGCCGTACAGCCTCCTAAAAATTACAAGACAAAAACACCTCTAAGCAATAAAACATACAGCTTGGGCTACTTAAAAATATGCTTTTACATAAAATTATTCTTACCGCAATCTTGCAATTGTGCACCCGTCTTCTCTTCTTGGAGAGTTACAAACACCAAACCAAACATCTCTTAATGCTCCTCTTGTACTGCTGTGTGAGCCGTGGCCATGACCTCGCACGCGATTGGACGAAGGCGAGAAGCCTGTCGGGCTCCTCCAATCACACGCGAGGTTATTGATATAAGGAAAATCTTGTGAGACGTGCGCGCATGCGTATGATATAAACAACAAACGCGATGTGCGGGGAGCTCTGTGTGATATCAACACAGTGTGCTGTCAGTTGAAAGATGGAAGTCCCAAGACTGAAGAAACGACCTTGGCGCTTCTGTGAACATTGCAACACTGAACTGTGTCATACACAGTATTTTGACCACAGAAAGCGCTATTTCAAAAATGGAGTTTGGGAGAAAAAATCCAAAAGGACTACGTCAGGTCAGATAACGTACAGAGCCTGCTGCTTTCCAGTCATGAACCCGCTGTGAGTGATGTCCTGTCATGTGTAAAGACCCGGAGGATAACTTTACTGGAGTTAGAGAGATTGGTGAAAGTGAAATGCAATCCGAGGACCCAGAAAAAAAAGTAATTGAAGAATTTGAAGAAATGCACCCAGCGAATTGCAGTTCAGACAACGGTGAGCATAATTACATATTATTATATAAGCTTGGCTTGCTTTATGTATGTTAACATTTTAAACAATACTACAACATATCAACAAGTAAATTAAAATAAAATAAAATCAACAAGTTAAACAAAAACGTTTTGAGTATGCTATATCAAAAAGTAGCCATCCAGCATGTTTTATCCATTGTGGCAGCCCTTGCTCACAAAAAGGTTGGAGACCCCTGGTCTAGTTAAATGTGGTTGATTATCACTGTTGTTGTTATTTTAATAGTATAAATTAATTTATAATTAAATAGGAATATCGCGTTATAATGCATAACGGTATCTTCTGTTTGTTGTTTTTCAGACGAAACAGCAGATGACCAAAGCATTCATCTTTTCCTGGACATCTCCTGTTGTGTGGTAAGCATGAAATTACATTTGGATATACCAGTATAAAGTTCAGTACATGCTAATCCAGAGCTAAAATGGGAAAACCTAACATGTTTCACCCACATTATTGTTTTCCACTCTCAAATTTCTGTTAGTTAACTAATGAAAGCAACTAAAGTATAAACACACTTTATAAAGTATAAAAAAAACTAAAATGAAGTTGAAGTGGATGAAATTCCCACAAAGTACTTAACTGGTTCATTGCACTAAGATAAAGCTAGCTGTTTGAGATGCACATGATCTTTTCCAACTACAGTTTTCAAATCTTTTCATACTCAAATGGCCATATTGATGAGAAATGACCATATTAATTATGTTCTTTTTAAATCTCAAATGACCATATTAACGATGGGGTTTTCAATCTCAAATGGCCATATTCATGAGGGACTTTTCAATCTCTAATGGTCTAATGGTGGTGCTGAGTATGTGCATTGCATGTGTTTTAAATATGTCCTTTAAATTTCCATAGGATGACTATGTGGATGAAGAGGGGGAAATCCTTGCTGAGGAGCAGAGTGAAGGCTATCCTCACATACAAGATAGGGAGGAGCATGGAAGTGATCAGGCCAGAAGTGAAAAACCAGAACACTTGTTGATGATGAACCTTTTGGCCATGATGAAATTGACTGGTATCCTCCGTGACGACTTCTTACAGTATGTGGTTTGTCCAAAATGTATGACAGTGTACATGCTTACTGAAACCTATGAGCTCAGACGGGATGGTACAAAGGTTTGCAGGACTTGTGGTCACATCCCATTCTACAATCACCCACAGCAGAGGTCTGCATTAAGGAAGAAATGTGGCTCTGCCTTGCTATGCAAGGCTACATATTTGAGCAGTGAAGAGAATGTCCATCCAATACGTTCTTACTGATACAAGAGTGTTGTGCAGTCTCTGGGAGGACTTGTTAAAAGACTTGGATTTGAAGAGAAATTAGATGAATGGCGAAAGCGGGAACTGCCAAAGGGTGTGTTAGGAGATGTAAATGATGGACAAGTATGGCAGGATTACCAGTATGTGAATTCAATAAACTGTAGTCATGCCACTATGCACAGTATTTGAGCTGTGATGTAATTGCACAAGTTACCTTGCTTCATTCCCATCCGGACAGACATTTTGTTGTTTGACATGTTGTTTGATGGTGTTTGCATAGAATGCACAAATTGAGCCTGATTAAAACTCTGTTAAAACAATTAAAATTGTTGAAATAAATAGTTTGGTGTAACTTTTTTACCTAACATTGGTTATTGCTAATTACATACAGAGTAATTAATATACACTGTTAGCCTGGAGAAATTGAATCTACTTAAAGGGATAGTTTAAAAATTATTAGGAAAAAATATTTTGAAAGTATTGTGATAAATGGTGAAGAAAAGTTTGATAAATGATTGTCATTAAACTTAAAGTTGATTTTGAATTACTCTGTCCAACATCTCCACTTAGTTAACTGAGTTGAAAAAAATTATATTTTTAATTAATGTATAATTATAATTCTCTTATTGTTATAAATGGTATTATAACACAAAACTCATGACTTAGTAAGTCATTAAATAAACTTGATTCTCCACTGAAACACAATACAATTCAATGTGTTGTTTATGTCAATAAACACTGATCACCTGAACGGGGACTTTCATTTAGAAAAATGGTAATTTATCATTTTAAACTAAACAACATGAATAATATTAGAGCATAAACCTCTATGACATTTTAACAAATATTTAAGTAGTTAAAGTTCTTATTAGTTCTTAATTCTGTAAAAAAGCTTAAATAATCGTAATATTCTGAGACAAAGGATTATGGGTGTTCCTTACAACATGTACTGCTAAAGTTCATTCACTTGAATGTTTTAGTTTAATTAATTTTATACACTTAAAAGTTAAATGAACTAAGATTTTTTAAGTAAATGTCCATAACTCAAAATATTAAGTGATGTTTACATCATGAAGACAATGTGTTAACAGTGTAGCATACTTTAAAAATAAATAAATTCAAACTAAAATTTAAGAGTCTGTAATTTGGCTTTACTGATACCAAAGATTTTCTTAAAATCAAAGTTTAAAACCTCTCAGAATGTCACCTGAGTAAAACTCCCCCAGCTGCTACCCTGATTTGCATTTGTATAGCTCACAGCATGTTCATTTACATGTTAAAGCCTCCCCTAGAATTAGGGGAAGGGGGGACAACTTCCAAGCAAGACCCACGTCAACTTCTGACAACTTACGGCAGTTTTCGGTGTTGGCTGCAAATTGTCGTGCGCTGTCGTAAACTTGGAGTTTCACAGCAATCTACAGTGCCACATTCTGACGAAAATTCCACTTTTCATGCAGTGATACATCACTTTGATTGTTAATCCCTATACCCACATCATCAGCATACGTTGATAAATTAACCTTGTAGATAATACCAGGTATATGTAAACCACTTAACTTGGATCTTAGTTGTTGCAAAAAGGGTTCTATTGCAATTGAATAGAGCATACCTGATAAAGAACACTCTTGTCTAACACCCCTGCCGACTTAAAATGGAGTGCATAAACCACCTTTCACTTTCAGCATACTCTCAACGTCACTGTAAGGAACCTTGATCTTATCAATAAATTTCTGACAAAAGCCAGAGGCTGTCATAGTTTTCCAGAGATTATGGTATGTTCGACTCTGTCAAAGGCTTTCTCTTGGTCTAAAGAAAATAAAGCAAAGTCCAAATTAAACAATTTAGAGACTTCCAAAATATTTTGTATTAAAGAAACATTATCAAAGATCTTTCTGCCAGGTAAACAGTAACTTTGGTCCGGATGGATAATTTGCTGCATTACTTTTGCTAACCTATTTACTAAAACTTTAGAAAGCAGTTTGTAATCTGTGCAGAGCAGTGAGACGGGGCGCCAGTTCTTAATATCAGTTAAATCCCTCTTTTTAGGGAGGAGGGTAAGAACTGGCAGCCGTCCTACCAAGCTTTGAATTGGCATCCTTCGAAACCGGAGACTCTGCTACCCACCCACACTTATACAGCTCTTTGTAAAAAAAAACTGTTTTTTTTTCGAATTTCTGCTGGGTCAGACTACAACAGACCCAAATTGGATCGTAATGCATGAATGAATCTTTTCTGCCTATTCTTTTTTCCAAACTAAAAAATAATAATAATTTGGAGCATCCATCTGATCAACATTTTGAAAACGAGAACGAACCAAAGCATCTTGCACCTTTAACTCTAATAAATTCAGGGCAGTTAATTCCTGAAGTTTGACTAATAAAGTCTTCAAAATGTTCATAGACCTGGATAACTCTACAGTAACGTTTTGAGTATACTGTTGACAAAATTGCTTTATTTGCACTTAACCAAAGTCCCACCATTTGGTCTTAAAGAATTAAAAGAGTTTTTTCGTCCCTAAATGTTTCCCAGTTATACTTAAAGGCATCTTTAAAACTTAACAAAGAGGTATTAAAATGCCAATAAGCACTCCTAGGTTTAACATAACTTAACATAAAAGAACAACAAACCATACTGTGATCAGATAACACAACAGGAAAAATAAAACATTTACTAAAAAACAAGTTGATGTTTAAAATAATAAAACCTGTCCAACCTATCTAAAGATAATACATTGTCTCTGAGTACTATTAAAATGTCTACATATATCACTTAACTCAGTGTTCTTCAACTCTGGTCCTGGAGGACCCCCTTCCAGAAAGTTTTAGATGTCTCCTTATTTAAAAGCGTAACTAAACCCCTGGTCAGAGCCTGACTCCACCCACTGGCAATATTTGAAAAATGCAAGAAAAGTGGGCAGATCCCAGAGGGGGACAAACTAAGCTCGTACCAAGTGTGTGGTGAGATCGTAACAAGGGTGTGGTGAGCTTGAAACTGCTTACGTCACGAGTTATTTTTTGGACCCAACATCCAATAGGAAAATTCAACTGCAGTAGCCACCGTTCAACCTGAAGAGGGCAGTACTCAGACGTTTTTACACCATATATTCGAGTAATGAACACTTTATATCCAAATGTCAAAAAACTTACTAAAATCAATGAACAGCACTAATAAAGCATCATTCTTACAGATCATTAACTAAAAAAAGTTGGTTTAGGGTTAAGTTACTCTTTAAAACACCTGAACAAACTCATCAGCTTCCTTCCAGAATGTCTCCCTAACAAGCTGATAAGTTAAAACAGGTGTGTTCATTAAGGAGACATCTAAAACATTCTGGAAGGGGGTCCTCCAGGACCACACTGACTCATGACAATTAATAAGCTGAAAAGGTTTCCTACGGGTGGGCTCATGAGGCTCAATATGATTACTATCAAGATATTTTATAAATCAATTAAAATCACCACCCAAAAATAAAAATTCTTCACTAGGACAATTTTGCAAAGTTGAATTGAGGGTTTCTAAAAACACCACTCTTTCAACACCTGAGTTTGGAACATACAACACACAAATAAAAACAAAAACATAATTTTCAAAAGAAGCTCTGACTTTTCAAAGCCTTCCCTTCACAATTTTTTCAACATCATATGAAACTGGGCTAAAACTTTTAGAAAAACTTAGTAAAAAAGATAACAATAAACACAACCCATAAAGCTTCACTAAATTACTCTTCACCACCTTCATCATTACTCAGTTCAATGTTGAGTTTTCTCACCAGTTTCTTTAACCTGTAAATTTCTTTGTTGGTACATAGACCCTCAGACATCAAATATTCTCTACAAATTGTTTGAGATCAGGAAAATATTCCCATTTTATTTTTAGTTGCACTGAGAATTTTTTTTATATCATTCACCTCATACCTTCGACTGTTACATTCCAACTGAGAGAGAGAAACACTGGAATCAGACTCACTGTCGATCGTGTTCCCGTTCAACAGTAGCTAAGCATATACGATTTTGATATATAGTTTTATCTTCTTCTCTGAAGATTATGTAAGTGACAGTGCAGTCTTCTGGCAAACTTTGTTGTTAAATGTGTCATTGCTTTCTTTTAAATTTCTCAAAGTCATGATGTTTAAATACACTTGGCGTCACATGCATGATTTAAGGTAAAGAGACACTTTTTCGGGTCAATTCACAATCATTTAACCCTCTGGGGTCTAAGGGGTTTTTAGGGCCCTGGGGAAGTTTTGACCTGCACTGACATTTGTGCTTTTTTCAGTTGCTTAAAAACATATTAATGTCAAAAGTCTCATAACACTGTGTTTAGCACAAACTGGGCTTCAATATTATATAATCAACATACATGTTTGTATTTTTTAGAGAAAAATGTTTATGCGTGGGTTTTGAAAAAGCAAAAAAGTCACTGATATAAGTCTACAAAACTAATTCTAAACATGTTTTCCCAAGACTTTTCAAAACAGGATCTAGTACTCTACAGTTTTTTCTTCAAAATGATTTGAAAAATCATTCGGCCTACTCATTCACATAAAACAATATATTGATTTAAAATTTCTAAGACACTTTTTCTTGGGAAAGGCTGTATGCGTGGAGGCGGGAAAGCTCCTGAATAATCAGTGATTGACAGCTCATTAAACAAAAGAGTTGCGTAATGAGCCACATAATGAGCCTTGTAGGAATGTTCAACAGGAATGTAACTTTCTCTGTAGTAAAACCATGATAAGGTTTACTTGGGAAGTTATAACAAAAATTTTCAATATATTGTAAACACACACACACACACACACACACACACACACACACACACACACACACACACACACACACACACACACACTATTTATATATATGCAGTAAAAAGCTCAAAAGAACTGCATATCGTTGTCTGGACTCTTATTTGTGTTTTTGTAATAATTATAGTAGAAAACACAACAAAAGACAAGCGTGATAAACTTATCAATGTTTGTTTACAGCCGCCGCCATTACTCCCTCATGTGTTGACCATGAAAGCAGTATGTGTGCACATGCGAGTGATCCTGTGTTTAATAAACGTGCTGTGCAGAGATATAAGCTTAGACGCAAGTAAATAAGGATTGTACTGCTCGCAATCGCGTATTTTATAAGAACACCAAAAAGCGCGTCAAATTTCCTGACTCGGGTGTTTGTGTATGTGCGTTCCCGTCGCGTGAACTGTTTGACAGAAGAACAAGAAAACACTTGCGTCTGGAGATAGTGACACACATACGCAAGTAAATGTTTGGTGCACTCGGATGAAACAACAAGGAATTGAGAGACTGGATTGTAGATTGTGAATCTATTGACTGCAGCAGGCACGAGTTATGTATATGGATGTCTTCGCTCATTCACTTCAATGGCGCGGGGGTGTGGCGATCTCATCTCATTACAGATAAACAGGTAACAGGAGAGAGACGGTCCCTCAACTCCTTCTCATACAGTTTACACCGAATGACAATATATGTTTTCGATCTCACTTACATCATTTAAAAGCAGACATTCCAAGCATTATGTTGACATATATCTTTTGTTTCTATGAGAAGTATTCGTTAAGTTACAGTTAATTTTTCTGACGCGTTTCTGAAAGGACTTCACTGAGGGAGAGAGAACAAAACCCACATCATGTTTATTTTCTTAATTTTGCGAAAAGCACAACATTCTGCTTTTATTGGGAGTGGACAGAAAAAAACTAGACACTTTAAAATTTTAAATGATGTATAAATCATATCTGTATGTCCAAAATCAGCAGAGTAAGCTAATTCTATTTGCGGTGATTGATTGATTTAAAAATAAAGAGTTTGCGGCGCCTGCGACGCGAGCGAGGACGCGATACTCACGCGTGCGGATCCTACACATCTTTACAAACGAATACGTTTACAATGTATTACATTGATGAAAAAGGGAATTAAACTTGTCATGCCATATATCATTGAAAAAAGAAAGAGTGAAAGGGTTTAACGTTAGATGTCTGAATCATATCATTCCTACCTGTATTGTAAAACAAAAGCTCGCGTTGCTTCAAGCGTTCAGAATATTACATCCATTTGCAGTTTTGTGCACAAACGTATATGAGAAATATTAATATTCCATCGGATTTAGTATCAAATAATACTCAATATATACAGAGGTGGGTAGTAACAAATTACATTTACTTCGTTACATTTACTTGAGTAAATGTTTTGGGTAACTAGTACTTTTAGAGTGAATTTAAGGATTAGTACTTTTTACTCTTACTCTTAAGTAAATTTCTAGTAAAAAACTGTACCTTTCCTTCGCTAAATTTGGCGGCGTTACTGCGCTACTGTCAAATGGTAACAATTAATGAATATATTTAAAAAAAAAAAAGTTTATAGGGCGTGTTCGAAAGTTTCGCGAGACAGGCTGCGTCACCCTTTAGTGCGCAACTGCGCGTATATGATAGGAGAAGCAGACAACAGTGCGTTGTGCGAGATATCGGAGGCAGATCATACGTGGCTTCAAGTTCGGTCTATGGTTTCACTCCAAGAGGTCAAAAAGAATAGTTTCATAATACGATGGATGCTTTGTTCAATAAATGGGCTGACATCTCAGCGTATAGGCATTCAAGATCCAACCTGAAGTGTTAAGGGCGATTTATAGTCGTGCATAGGTCCTACGGCGTAGCGGTCCGCGTAGATCTGATGCGCTGTTAGAAATTATGTGAGGTGCGCGTCAGGCAGGGGAACTAGAATTTTTTTAATGGGGTGGCCAAAGGTACTTTAGGGGGTCCATAGTCCATAAAAGAAAATGACGTGTAATCATGTATCAAGAAAGCATAAATGAATCTTTTGATCGCATTATGTAAACATAATAAGGGTGAATTTTAAATCTTTCTACTGTATTTCTTACATTTGATTTACTGTCTGTTAAAGGGATTCACCCAAAAATTAAAATTCTGTCATCATTCACCCACCCTTATGTTGTTCTAAACCTGTATTTTATTTTAATAAACACAAAAGAAGATATTTTGATAAGTGATGGTAAGCACACAATCCATTGAATTCCATCATGTTGTTTTTATTCCTACTATGGAAGTCAATGGTTAACAGCTGTGTGCATACCATCAAAATATCTTCTTTTGTGTTTATCAGAAAAAAAGAAATTCGTACAGGTTTAGAACAACATAAGGATGTAAAAATGATGACAGAATTTTCATTTTGTGAAGTATCCCTTTAATGAAGCAAAAGATCAGGAAATCTAAACTCCATGATAAACCTTAAACTTACTTCAAATAGCAGAGCTCAACACAAAGGATGTTTGGATTAATCTTTATTTACGAAGATACAGAAGATGCAAAAGTTTTCTTTTTTCTTTTGATATTTAATTAACATTAATGACAGACTTCAACAGGTTAGGCTAAGACTGAATGCAATAAAATGTTTATTCGTTTAAGACGTACAGTAACCAAATGTTTAGTATGAAAATCACCAAAACAGCCATTTTGACATATGAGCATTTGTCCGTTTAAGCCAAAAAGACGCGAACATGAAGTCGTTTAAGCTCTGGCTGTGCACACGCACTATCGGATATGCGCGTCGCGTTTCAAGTTCAATGTGGCAATCCAGTCGAATTAACAATCATACAGTAGCCTATAAAGATCACGTCAAGAATGAAAACATAGTGCTGGGTTTTGTTGTAAAAGAATTGGCAATCTTAGACTTTATTCAGTCCACAAGAAAATTACCACACTTCCAGCATATACGGTGAAATCATGTAGTATTAGCAATGTACGACTTCACTTAAATCATTTTAAAGAGATTCCAAGCATTATGTAGACATGACATTTATCTTCTGATAGTATGAAAAGTATTCGTTACAGTAATTCTTCTGACGCGTTTTTGAAAAGACGTCACTGATGGAGAGATAACAGAATGTGCATTATGTATATTTTCTTAATTTTGTGAAAAGCACAACATTCAGTTTTTATAGACACACAAAAAATGACACTTTAACGTTTTAAATGATGTATAAATCATATCTGCATGTCCAAAATCAGCAGAGTAATCCAAGTCTCTTTGCGCAGTGATTGAAAAAATAAAGAGTTTGCGCCGCGACCGCAGGGAATGTTTGTTTTTAACAATGTGCTGCGCTGCCGCACGTCGAAAATAAACATAGCGATTAAGTGAAAGTAGCGCATTAAATTTGGGGTGGCACACGGGGTGGCCAGTGACATGTCAAGGGTGTCCAGTGCCACCCTGGACACCCCTCTGGCTCCGCCACTGGCGTCAGGCTACGCAGAGCTACGCACAGGCTACGGCGTAGGACCTACGCACGACTATAAATCGCCCTTTAGTGTCTCAGTAATGTCTATTTGAACACTATTAATGGTCATTTCACACACTGTCCGCGTTTTTTTGCCATATGCACTCTTGTGCAAGCGATGACAAAACCTAGTGAAAGTTAAACCATACCAACAGCACGTTCACATCTAGACATTTCCATATTATTTCCCCACAACTAAACAAACTGAACAGCATAATGTAACGATGTCTTGCATTTATACACAAATCCGGACACCTCACTAATGTGTAGAAAATACATTCAAATAAAAACGGGATTGTATTTTATTTAAATCCTAAAGAATGAATAAATAAAAATAAGGATTTGACAGAATAAAGTTTGATTTTAAAAGAAACATGTATTATATATTATAATAAATGTAGAGTTGATTTGCAGATAAGTTCCATATGAAATTCTAAAATTCAACTATTTTTATTAAGCTCCTGTTTATGTTCAGTAATTGCACTTTAATGGAAATGAAAATAACTATTCATATAAAAGCATGATAATGTCACAAGGTGACGATCTTTTTTTAAGGGCGGAACCAAAGTTAGGGAAGTTTTGGTTCCGCCCGGAAGGTTTCCCCACCGGGCCACATACGAGGACGGACCTTCTCACTTCCTGGTTTCCAGGACAACGGAATCAGGGCTCGACGAGCCGCAGGTGAGAGGAATTAAGCCAGCGAAATATGATTGGAGGCCGTATGAAATAAATAGCTCTGCTAAAACACAAAGAGGGGGCTCGGGCACGAGAAGGGAGCGAAGCAGGGAAAGCTCCTCTGCCTAGGACAGAAAAGCAGATACGCACCTTTTGAAGAGCCCGCAGGCTCTGTTGATCCGGGCTGCGCTTGGAGCGCGCGGAGAGAAGACAGGAGCTGCCTGGGGCGAAAGAAAGGCGATACGTGGATAGAGAAAAAGGAGCACCCCGAAGAGAGCAGTGTGTTGTCAAGTTTAGTGTGTGCTGAGGAACGGAGCTGTGCTCGTGATAGACATTGGTGGCTGTCTACATTTTCTCTCTCACTCGTTTGCAGTCTGCGGTGAAGACGCTGGAGTTAAAGGAAAATCCTACGGATAAAAGAAACATCGGCATATGTGACACATTTAGAGAAACCAAGGAAGAAGGAAACGCAACAGTTTTGCAAAACATTAACCAAGAGGACCGCTGTGAGTATTAACTTCTGGATTAAAACGAAGTACAACCACTAACCTGTGCATTTATCGAATACCTCCAGGAAGAGGAGGGCGGCCCTACCACTGATCGAGCGTGGTGGGAGAGCCGCGGGAATATTTGGGACTCAGCACAGCAGCAGAATTAAACACCTCGGCCGTATTATCATCGCCCCCATTCTGACCTCAGCGAAGTGGAGGACGTCGGGCGTCTTTGTGTACACCTGTGGAGTGGTGGGTAAGTCCATGTAATTTGAAAACCTTTCACGTTGAAGTGGTGCTGTGTATTTTGCTGTGGGTTGCTGTGCAAGTGCTGTGTGTCTTGTCAGACGTACCCCGCATCATCCATTTGTATTGAGGAAGAGACGGAGAGGCTGACGGTCGCAAGTATATCATCTATTATACGCTGTGTGCGGTTTTGAGTGAGAGGAGACGGTGTGGGCTTCTAGAAGCTGCCCCCGTCTGTATGTCGACAGGTTTTGGGGTGTGGCGGTGAAGACTTGGAGGCTGGCGGTGTGTGTGTGAGTACAACAACGGGCCTTTGCATTGCTATTTTACATGTGTGTTTTCCCTTGTGGCAGAGCGAGAGGCGAAGGAGTGCCGCCGCCCCGTGGTCTCTACAAAAAGGGCGCCCCGGTCTGGTATTTGATCGCCCTACGGGCATTTAGGACAGGGAAGCGCTCGGCCCGGTGAGACGGTGTGACATCCGCCCCCTGCTGACCACCGAACTCGCCGAGAGGGTCTTGCCCCCGGCGCCTCCTGGGAAAATCGTCGCCCGTTTGCCCTTCTGTGTAGGCCCGCCATCGTAAGCCCGCCCCCCGTGCAGTGACGATCAGAACACCGTATAGTGGAGAGGTGAGGAACATCCAAGTTGAATTAACCGTGTTGTTGTGTCCAAGCGGCCTGTGGAGAAAGAGAGAACGAAAGTGAACGTCAGGAGAACGAACTGTGGACAGTCATACGTACCCAGAGCTGTAAACAGCAGAGTTGGTGAGAGGTATTCAAAGTCCGAACTAACAGTGTCTTTGTGTCCAGCGGCTGCCTGTGGAGAAAAAGGAGAACAGTAATGAACGCTAAGAGAATGAACTATGTGAAGACCCAGTTGGTGGTGAAGGAGGAGAGCCTAAAGTGGCCGTTATTTTAAGTCCCCCTTTTTCCCTTCCCTATTTATTTCTTTTAAGTAAATTAAATAAAGTACATTTTAAATTATGCTTACCTTGTGTGTCTGGTCATTGGGGTGGCTTTGGGAATCTCCTCGAGCTGGAGAAAGGTGCGTGACCTTATTTACATCTGGGTCCACCCCTACCTGGGACAATAACACACAGACACACACATTCTTTTTTGTTTACTGTTTGCATGTTTAAAGGCAGATGCTGACAAGTTTGTGTTGTGAACATGAAAATAAATACAGAGTTAATCGTCAGAAAAACATCTGTGTGTGTTTGAGATTTTTTCTCAAATGACACATTATGTGATGTACCCATTGCAGGACTGAGATAGGCTGCTTTACTTGTATATAAGCAGAACAATGAGACTTTTAAGGAGAGGTTTGTGAAAACCCTCCAAGTAGTCTGAAATTCAGTGCTTTTGCGCTACTTCTCTATCAGATTGGAAGTAACGAGTAACTAACTACTTGAGTATTTTTTTCATCTAATACTTTTTTACTCTTACTCAAGTAAATAATTAGATTTGATACTTTTACTTGAGTACATTTTTGTATAAGTACTTGTACTCTTACTTGAGTACAGATTGGGTACTCTACCCACCTCTGAATATATATGGTTTTTCAATACCGTATTCACGCAGTCAGGTTAGTTTCTGTCTAGTCACGTGTGAAGGTACGCTTGGACGTAAAGGCTGCCATCTAGTGGTAAAAGCGAATTGCAATTTTTACATAGGGTTCAATTAGATATTTTAAAGTGAAAATAACATAATACAGACATGTTGCTGCAATGTTTTTTTTTATCTTGGGCATCTTCACATTGGAGTCCCGAGTTCATATAAAAAAAATTGGTTTAGATATGTGAAATAGTTCCTGAGATATGAACTACTTCCTGTTTGGCGACTACGCCACGGGTATCCTTTTGGCTGTGATGGGCAAACCCTTCCCAAAATCAAAAATCATTTTAGTAACTTTTGTGAGGCTTGGTCCAAGGATCGTGTACATCGAGTTTGGTGAAGTTCTGACAAAATTTGTGACCTGTGAATCTTTAAGGTTTTCTGTTCAATCCAATATGGCAGAAGAACGACATGGATTTGTGACATCAGGTTTTCAAGCAACTTAGACCACCACTGCCCGAACATTTTAAGGTTTGAACGGTGTCTCTGTGTCAAACGGCCTAGTCACAGGAGCTGGCCAAAATTAGGTTGGAATAATAATAATAAAAAACTTATGAAGAACAAGCACACTTAATGAATAATGTTAGACTCTGAGGTTAAACAAAATGACAAATAAATAAACAAGATCAAGATAACAGATCTTACCACTGCATTTTAGTTGCCTATTCGTTATTACAACAATCAAAAGCTTCTAACATTACCTCATATATAGATATGTCAAATCAATCGAAAATCACTCAGATATATATTCCTTCTCGTAAGTTACTAAATGAAGAAAGTGAAAAATGACATGCTAAAACAATCTTAGTCTCGGAAAACGAAACAACTGTTATTTTTTTAAATGACTTAAGTTTGCGCTTTTTGCTGAGCACAAGAGCAAGCGGGTAGCCTACTCGTGAAGAGCGGAGCCGAGGAGCGCGCATGTGAGATGTGAACACGAAAGGAATAATGGGCTTAATTATGCTTTCACTTCATTTCCTGACAGTTTCACTTGTAATGACTGACAAGACGACCCTGAATTACATACAATATAATTACCTAACTAAATCTGAGAGAATGCAAAACACCTTACAATATTTTCCCTCCGCCTGACGGGCAGGGCGCAGATACATTTTGGTAGCCCAACAGGAATTCGCAATAGCCCGGGACGTCGGGCTAGCGATTTTGCGAGCCCTGCATAGGTTTGTTTTGTAGAAAGACTTTCTTTAAAGTGAATTTCATTTTGTATAAATGTATATTATTTTTAATCAATGTTTAATCAAACAATTGCCTTTTTTATAAATAATAAGCAAACCAAGAACGTCGGGTGTGGTGTGGATTGAAGTGAACCCACTATATATTTCCGTGGCCTAGGTCTTTCTGCTTTTAATGCATTTCTTGAATTAATGTCTCAATTACACAGTAGGCTTATAGAAAGTTAAGATAGGCTATTTGATGCTTAAAAGCAATAGGCTATATTGTATAAAGTGTATCAGTAGCAATAAACGTGGCGTGGCTTATAGTGCTGAATTACAGAGCTGGTTTATCAAACAACATCACTTTGATCAGATGCTTTCTTTCTATTTTTTTTACCCCCCTGTCATATTTGTTGTGTGTTTATGTTATTGAGAGGAAAGCGTGCAGCACATATTTATAACGTGGTGTTATTCAAAATACGTTTTCCACTTGCTTGCAAGAAAAGTTCTCAAAGTTATCAGGGCTGAAAGCTGCTTGGGAATATTTTTCTCATTAGAACCATACTGTAACGCAACATTCAACTGCTTTATAATAGTTTTTAAATAGATTTTACTGTTTTTAACATAACATGCTATAGATAAAATGCACTACATAAAGTAGTACCATGTTTAACTATACAGAGTAGTATTTTTTAAATTTCTGATTGGGCGGGCCAGCTGTCAATAGCTCCGCACCTGTCTCACACATCATCCTTGTATCTGGCAGTACAGAACTCCCATAGCCATTTACAAAGTTAATGTCATTTTCAATCCCATCGCTACTAACATTTTCATTCCCAAAGTTAATGTCATTTCCAGAGTTAATGTCAGTTTCAACCTCATAAATGTTATTCCCGTTTACAAGGTTATTATTGTTTTCATCATTCAAGTGAGCTACATTTTCATTCTGAAGAGTAACGTTACCTGCCGAAACTCTTGTGTCCAAGTTCAAGGTTGCGAACGCTTCGGTACCGACCGCCACCGAGGTTTCTCGACCCCTTCAGCCTCGTTGTGGTTATCAGCGGGCCTTTCTGCAACAGAATGTTTCGTTTACATTAATTGTAGCCTCCTTTTTTGTCTGGACAATCGCGGACCAAATGCCCCGTTTTACCGCAGTCGAAGCACTTCATCTTACCAGTCGTAGCAAAAAAGTATAGTCAAAATACTCAATGCGAAATTTGAACGATAATCCAACTCCGCATCATCCTTTATGATCATGTAGACAAAACGCCGAAAAGAAACAACATGTTTCAATAAAGGGGATTCACATCCAATAAGTATCATTTTAATCATTGAGAAGAAAGGACTTGAGATAACATCTCATTTGATACAAAAGGAGGAACATTGGAAAGCGTCACTTTTTTAGATGGCCGTGATAAAGGAAGAACCGGTGTGAATAATCCATCAATAACGATCCCGAGCTCGACCAGCTCATTCGCCTTCTCCACAGTATTAAAAAAACGACAGTAGCATTGTTCATTTTAGAAGCAGAAACAATATTTTAGTGGCCTACGACTTCACCCACAGCCAGGCAACAGTCTTCCACACTCACCGCTGATGCTACATAAACCGCATTGCGGCGGGTGAGGGAACTCAAAGTCTGTGAGGTCGAGGCCGTCATGCTTACCTAAGCCCAGGTAGCACATGGCCCAGAAAAAAATACAAATAATAAACAAAACAATTAACACAACTCGATTTACTTAAAAAAATATGAAAAAATAAATTATATATATATATATATATATATATATATATATATATATATATATATATATGAAGAGTTTGGTTCCAAAACGCAATAAATCCATTTTGACAAATTTCGGTAAAAACGTGTTTTCTATACCAAGAAAGTGACAAGATGAAAACCACTATTTTCTGTTACAAACTTTCACATAGCATCTTTAGGTTATAAAAACATAAAAAATTCAAATCCATAACTTGATTTTCAAAGATTTATTATAAAAACGGATTATTTTTTTCCACAAAATGCAATAAATCCATGACAAGTTTTTATTAAAAATGCTATAAATCTATTGAATCAATCGCCTATATAAATGTGCATTCATCTTTGCCATGTTATATTCATTTAGTTGACTAGTTGTACACACTAATTAAAAATATAAACATTAATGTAATTAATCAAAACACTTACTTTGTGATATTAAGAAGTCATCGGTTAAACTTGACATCGTCGCTTAACGTTTTTCAAAGCAATCAGCTGTAAAATGTTTTGGTCCTGCTCGATTTTCGTTGACTTTGAGTAAAATTATGGAAAGTTTTTCATAAGATCCCCTGGGGTCAATGTGTTATCATGACAGTAACTTGATGCTGTCTGCCCGGCCAAACAAGCACCGGTCTCCCGAGTTCCTCTGCGTAAATTATTAGATGTTGATGGCTTACGTTTCTTTCCCGTCACAGAAAACTATCACAGGTTTATCAATGCTATCAAAGTAAGAAAAAGATAAGAAGATTTGATCTCTGTCCCCTCAACACTTAATTTGCAACTTTATGGCCTCCTGGCACATTTTCAAAATATCAGTCCAAATTATTGTATAAAGAGTATGAAGTGTTCTATCTTCATGCAACATATATCATTCTAGGGGGCGGTATCGCAGACAGGGATTAAATAAAGTCAGAACTAGCTTAATTTTTCTTAAATTAATTCAGAATTAAAAAAAGGCTTTTTGAGACACTACTTAAGTTAAGATTAATTAGTTGTAGACTAGAGAGTCACAGACTAAGCTAAATTAGGACTAATAAGCTACTCTTTGTGAAGCCTGATTATATTAATGACGATTGCATAGTGATGTCCTGAGGACTCTTCAAAAACCAGGGATGGAATCTTAACACACATTACCACTGTGTGGAACTGGAGTAAATCATCCACACAAACAATGGACAAAGGTGAAAGGAAACGTTCAAAGAAATTCTGTGAATTTGAAAAACATTTCTTGAAGCAAATTGTGTCAAACCACCCAATTATTGAGAAGAAACAGCATGATTCATCAACAGAAAACAAGAAAAAGAATGCCTGGAGTCAAATTTGCACTGAATTTAACTCAAACGAAAAAGTAAGCCAAAGGACAGTCCAGCAACTTCAGGTAAGAGTGTATTTATTAGGTTTGCCCACTTTTACAAATCAGTTCCTTAAGTTTGTGTAGCACACACAGTGGGACGTAAACATATCTGTAATTCCGAAATTAAAGAAACCATATAATAATTACTAACATAATTTCTAAATTATCATGTTTCTAAAATCCTCTGGAAAAACATAAAAATTCAATTAAAGAAGACAAATGCTGCTGCTCGTAGGGAGCGTTTCAAGACTGGTGGTGGACCCTCGGAAAGACCACAGACAGATGACATGGGAGACTTGTTGAGTTCCCTCATTGATAGCCAGCAACCCCTGGAAGGTATCCCCGATGATGACCATTTGGACAGTTCAGATGGGGCACCTGTCCAGTCCTCATTTGTTAGGCAACATGTGCCATCCTTAGGCTTCAGTGATTATGTAATGCTGTCTGTCATCTCTTATATTTCCAAAACAAAAATAAGCAAGGAACTCAACTGAAGTATTGTTCTTTGGTGCATCATCAATCCAATGTTTTTCAGATGACCACATAAGCTTGGAGGGCCCAAGAGAGGGTACATGTCAGCCCACTACATCTGAGGCATCCAGGGGGGAAGATGGTGTTACTAATGTGTGCCGAAAGATTAAGAGACAGACCATACATGAGAAACTGGCCATGGACTTTCATGAGCACAAATTAAAGTATTTAAAAGAAGAACATGAAATAAAGATGAAAATCCTTAATATTGAGTTGGCTATGAAGGAGGAGGAAAGAAAAATGAAGCAGCAACAAATGCTGTCCAGTTCTAGGTCCTGAAATTTCCTTTATTTAAATAAAAAATCTTGAAACCAATACCGGGCAATTGTTGCCTTCATTCATTGTCTTTGTGAAAAATGCTGCACAGCAAAAACATCTCTGCAGGCTAGTCCATATCTGTCATTGTTGGCTTCAACATTGGGAATATTTAGGTCACTGTCATCTTCTATTTCAGGATCTGGCCAGCCATGTTGTTTTAGGTAATTGTGAAGCACTGCTGCAGCAATTATCACCATACAGCATCTTCTTGGTTCAAAGCGCAGTGTGCTTCTGAGACACTGGAAACGACTCTTCCACACACCAAACATGCGCTCCACTATACCTCTAGTGCGAATGTGAGCTTGGTTGTACCTCTGTTGCTCTGGTGTGACTGCATGAAGATAGGGGGTGAACAAGAAGTTGTTCTGTGCATATCCACTGTCACCAAGTATGATTCCACTATGTTGTCCTCCTTCCATCTGAGCATACAAAGAGGAGTTTTGGGAAATCCTTGAGTCATGAGTTGCACCTTTCCAACGTGCAATAATGTTGGAGAACTGCATAGTGGGAGTGCACACACCTTGCACATTTACTGAGAACCAGTTTTTACGATTCCTGTACTCTTCAGCATCTGGTGTAGAGGGACGCTTTATGGGAATATGACACCCATCAATGCAGCCAATGACTCCAGGGAAATTGCCATATTCATAGAACTGCACCTTGTAGGTGGCTTGGGTAGCAGCATCAGGGAACTTGATGTAGTCATCTTTTAGTTTACATATAGCATTGCAGACTTTGTGGACTATTTTGCACACTGTTGGTTCACTCACACCACACAAATCTCCTGTTTCACGATGGAATGTTCCACATGCCAAAAACCTCAAGGTAATCAGTATTTGTAGGGAAGGAGGGATAGGCCTTCCCCTTAAAGAGTGAGATGAAAGCCTTGGTTCCAGCAAAATAATTATGTCAGCTACATTTTGTTTGTACATACGAAAACGGTCACGAAAGTTAATTTCATCAAACTTGTTTAATGGGTTGCTCCTGTCTATAATTGCCCGCCTATCTGGTCTTGGTGGAACCCTTTCATCATCATTAAAATAGTCCAAGTAATCCATTTTCTTCCTTTGCTGATGTCAACCTGGAGGCCAACATCAGTTAATCTGAAGTTAAACCTGCCTCTGGCCAGGTTTAAGTTATGCCTTCATATAAACCTAGACTATCTCTGATCATCCTTTAGGAAATCTGACTTTATAATTTACGACTAAGGAAAGTCTGAGACTATTTTAAACCATGTTTGAGAAATGCTTTTTCAGTTAATCCAGTTTAAATGTGCATTTAATTCTAAGATTAGTGTTAATCCCTGTCCGCGAAACTGCCCCTAGAAGTTAGAAGACAAACAGTTTGGTAGCAAATATGACAGGATGAGGTTAGTATTACCTGAGGTAATTTCTCCAGACCTTTTTAAAGAAGATAAAAGTCACCGTAATCTTAACTGACATTGTCCATAATGATTACTGAGAGAGAGCATTCAGACGGGACTAAAATCACTGAGACACCTCTTACATTTATTTTAGTCTAGGACTAGTCTAATCCCTGTCCGGAAACAGCCCCACAAAGTATCACAAAACAAACCCGCACAGGACAGCAAACACAAGGGCAATAAACAAATAAGGGAACAAATCAAGAGGGCAACAGGTGATGATCATGAAACAGTAATGCGATAATCAACGAGGAGAACGAGGGGGCGGGGTCAGGAGACGAGATGTGACAGAAGCTGTTTCTCAATGTTAAGGATACTTTCTTGGCAGGACTGGTCCTTACAAATCACTTCCTTTAGAGGCTTGGCAAGGCTGCTCTTTAGCATTCGGAGAACACGTAAATGGAACAGGCTAGCAAGTGCAGGTCATTGCGTCAATGAAAGGTGTGCTGCACGCATAGGATTGTGGGTGATTTCAGCACACACATTCGCATCCTTTCCTGTTTATGGGATATTTCTCGAACGAAGGACTCAGTCCTTGGTTGAAATTCCGAGAATCCTCGACATTAGAACGGTCCTTCGACAGATGTCGATGACGTAACATCCTCGAAATTCTGGCTTCCGAGGATCCTTCCTTGACATTAACAAACACCTAGGGAAAGCACATGGCCTGGTTAAAAACAAACCAAGGCCACATGCTTTCACACCTGGCCCTGTCATGACTGTGACATGAAGACAGAATCATGACAACTTTATACTGTTTTTAGGTAAACAAATCAACAAAATACAGTGAAAATCAAATAAAGCCTCAAATAAATTCCATTACTTATATAGTTATATACTAAATAAGTTTTTATTTAATCTTAAATGTGTAATGTGTAAGATTTAGGAGGCTCTATTAACAGAAAATGAATATAATATACATATCTATGTTTTCAGTGGTGTATAAAGACCTTACATAAAAATCAGATAAGTTTATATTACCTTAGAATGAACTGTTTTTAATTACATACACCGCGGGAAGTCACCCTTACATGGAAGTCACCATTATGTTTCTACAGAAGCTGTGAACAGACAAAATGCTCTTTTAAGCCCGTTTCGTCACTATGTTGTTGTTGTTGTTCTTCATTTGTGTTTTTGGAGGCAGCCAGACAGCTCCTATTGTCGCGTTAAAAACACTTACTAGCTGTAGTGGTGGTTGTTGTATGGTTTATTAGAAGCAAGAAGTAACTTATTAGAAGAAGAGAAGCGAAATCGGATGAAATGGAGTACCCCGCATATTGTGTTATGCAAGACAGATCGCCCCTCTTTGTCAGAAGAGAAAAGATGATTATGTTCAGACAACGCCATAAATCCAGAATAAATATTGTGTCGCTTTTCCTAGATGGATGACCGTAATGCCGGAGAAATGTTTTAAAAGCGACACTGATGTTGCCTGCTTTCTCCTGGACAGATAAGTTAGCAAGTTAGGAACTCTATCAATGTACGTGAAAACCGTTGGGATATAGCTATAAGATGAGCATAATCACCAACAAGAGTAAAGTTTTCTCCATGTCATTGGTAATTATATTTAAGTGGATTTTAATTTCACGTAACATAACAGTGTACATATCAAGTGACCAATAATGATTACTTTCAGAATACATAAGTGAAACTCAGGTTGATATTCCTTTAAGGTAAATGTATTTGTTGCATAGTTTTACCACAATCTTAAATGATGGCTATCAGTACTATAATGACAAGTACAATGCCAATTTGTCCGGGGAGGGTCCTCGAGGGGGCTTTGCCGCATTTGTGGAGTGGGTGCTGGAAACCTGCGGACGGTCTTACACCCTTGAGGATGTCACCAGCCCCACTCCATTGATTACCGAGGATTAAATGATTTCACGATCAAGTTTCGATACCCACTGCCTTTTGTCCTTGCTGCCGTAGAACAACTATGCAACACCAAGATCTACAGTAAGCTGAACCTCCACAGCGCCTATAATCTGATAGTATCCGGGAATGAGATGAGTGGAAGACGGCTTTCTCTACAGCAGTGGTTTTCAATCTTGTCCTAGGGGACCCACAGCTCTGCATATTTTGTATGCCTACCTTAACTGACATACCCAGTTCTGTTCATGGAGCTCTCCCTTAATGAGATGATGATCTGAATCAGGTGTGTTAGATTAGGGAGCCATGCAAAATGTGCAGAGCAGTGGGTCCCCTAGGACAAGATTGAAAACCACTGCTCTACAGCAAATGAACACTACGAATACTTGGTGATACCCTTCAGATTATCGAACAGTCCGTCCATCTTTCAATTGTTCATCAATGATGTTTTCTGAGACATGTTAAATCACTTCGTCATTGTCTACATTGATAACATTTTGATCTATTCAGACTCCTTAGCACACCACATCCAACATGTCCGAGCTGTGCTAAAACATCTCATCGGACATCAACTCTACGCAAAAGCTGAGAAGTGTGAATTTCACCAGACAGCCACCTCATTCTTGGGTTATGCTGTTAGTCCTGAAGGGGTTGCCATGGACGAAAACAAGGGTGCGCAGTGTTAAATTGGCCCAAGCCTCACTCTGTAAAAGAACTTCAATGTTCAATCAGCGAAACGTCTCAACACCCGTTAGGCTAGGTGGGCATTAGTGATGTGCAATTTATGGGGAATATCTAATTGCGACTTTTTTGACAGACATTGTGATTTGTGATTTTAATTTTGCAAAGTTAACATAATTATTTTTTTTCAGTTAAAATAACATAATAAACTATTAGCTTTAAAAAAAATATCATGTGTTTGGGGCATTATTCCAGTAGGATTTACTGGTGTTCTGTTGGTTCCCATCTGCCAGATTATATCCCACCAATATACATTACATATTAGAAGACGACCGTAGACACCATTACCTCCACTACCTTGAAGACAAGCAGATGCAGTATTCATTTCTTTCAAATGGATGGTTAGTTTTTTGCTGTTTAAATGCAGTCAGTGCTGCCACAGTGTGAATTCTTATTCAAGAAAAGAAAATATATTAACTGGTTTCAGCATTTAATACTGAATATGTAAACATCAAATAATTAAATAACATACTCCCTTTTCTTTAGTAAGAACAAATAAAGTTGTTACATTTTGTAAACATCCTCCTTTTGTAAACATATCAAAAACGCTTAGTGCACAAAAATTCACAATCAACTAACTGTTAAGACTGATAACCAGCATTTAAAATATTGCACAGCACACATTTAAGTACAAATATTAAGTGTACTTTGAACATAACATTTTCTTTATGGAAAAATGCCAGTAAGTTGCATTACAAAATAAAGTGCAGAACTGAACATATCTTGACTCCAACCGAAGTCTTACAAACACTGGTCAAGTAGTACTACAGTCTTTACAAATTTTTGGCCAAGTGACGCATCTTCCTGTCTTCAGGCATAACCTGAGACAAAGCTTTGCTCTGCTCCAAGACCCTCTCGATCATCATCTGTCTAGAGCCCCATCTTGTTAGACACTCTGTGACTAAATGCTCCGGCAGATTCAATTGTTTTTTGCACTTCACTCAGTGCATTTTTCTTTTTCCAGCTGTGTGAGAAATGGGCAACCAGCTGCTTACAAAGTCCTGTTTACCCTGGCATTATCATTCAAAGCATTTTCTGAAAAAAGAAAGATAATTATAAGATTATCTTACAAAACCTATTTAATAAAATATATATGCAGGTGTTAAAAGTAAACATAGGAAATGGTGTTTAAACTGTGTGAGTAAGTATTTGTTTGTGTGTGTGTGTGTGTGTGTGTGTGTGTGTGTGTGTGTGTGTGTGTGTGTGTACGTGCGCAAAGTACTAATAATAATTTTTAAATAATAATTAAAAACCTGTATATTTTTTATAATAAAACATCATATTGTGTTGCTTGTCAGTAAACTACAGCTCTGTGTAGTAAATGCCGCTCCATTTGAAAGCAGGTGATGGCGATTTACTAGAGAGGGAGACGCGCACATCCAAACACTAGCAGGTGCCGGAATCCAAAAATACAACTGAATAAGACAAAAAAGGAATCCGCACACTGAACTCACAAAAAAAAATTATTAAATCACCGAAGTAACGTTTCGGGCTACCGCCCTTCTTCAGACTTTAGAGTTTGTGGTGATGGCGATTTACTAATTACGAAACCGGCTTTACTGGCGAAATGCCCAAATATAATTCATAAATAATACGACATAAATGCTTAGTTACCAATGGCAAGATGCAGCCTGTGACCAAAACACTGAAGTTTGGTCCACTCGTTTAACTCCGTAGCTTTAATAACATTTGCTGCATTATCAGTGGTTATGCACGTTTGTCCCTCTTCGTTTAGATGCCAACTGGATAAATATAACTTTAATCCTTGGGCAATATTCTGTCTCGTGTGGTCTGCAGGAAAGTATGCCATTTGCAGACAGCGAGTCTTTAGCTCAGAGTCATCATTGATAAAGTGCACAGTGAGACTAAGATTCGGCTCGGTCGTCCAGCTTGACCACAAGTCTGTTGTGGCATAATATTCCATGTGCGTTAATTCCGCCTCAGTTTTGTTCCTACATTCAATCTACAGCTGATGGCAACTTGGTTTCTCTCCACTATAATGAAGATACACGTGAACAGTGCAGTATGTTGTGTTCTTCTGTGGAGAATTAAGTTGATTCATTGATTGACATAGAGTCAGTCCTGAATACCTTTCATCACACCTTGTTATATGAAGTTAAATGATGATTTACAGGGCTCCAGACTGCCACCAAAATTTCAGAGTGTGCCACTGAATTTTACATCCAGTCGCACATGTGAGACCAGTAAATTTGACCTTTTTTGTGATGTGACAATGAATTTGAAACAGCACATTGTACTTTTTGCATCTGTCATTAAAGTATTTATTAGTAATACAGTGGAAATTAGTAGAAATGTGAATATTTGGTTAGCATGTTGATTTACAGTGTGTGCCCCTAAATCTTCTGGTTGCACACCTAAAATTTTCAGTTGGGGGCCACTGTGCTCCAAGTGAAAAAAGCTAGTCTGGAGCCCTGATTTAAGTTCAGTCTCTATGAACACCAAAGCCCTTTTTACACAGACATTCCGTAAAATACACGTGAAATGCATCCTGGATTTTTCCGGAATAGTTAGAGTTTTTGTTCATTCACACTGCCAAGATTACACGGCATCTGATGGTCCCGGAAAGACACGTGACCTGTTGAAAGTCCCCACGTCTCTTCTACCAGCGTCTGAAGTTTGCAAAGTATTTATTATTCCTCTCTCCAGAAACATCTCGCGTGCATTTTTGTAAAAAATCGGATAATGTCCTGGCAGAAAATTACCGGTGGTACTTTTTCAGTTATGTTTACAGACATTTCCGTTTATTCAAAAACCGAACATTCTGTAGATTTATAGAACATTGTCCGTAGATTTACAGAACATTGTCCGTAGCCTTTAGGGACACTTCAATCTGCCTATGAAACGCAACAATGGTGACAATCAACAACAAAGCTTCATGCCGCAATGCATGCTGGGTACCAGGAGTGTAGAAAACTCTTTCTTAACATTTACTCTCACCATTGTTGAGATTTGTATCCAAAGTGTTGATGTCTCTGAAGCAAAAACCACAGCTGACACATTTGCAGCATTCTTATTCAATACAGTGTGTTTTTAGAAGTGTCAACCTTATATATCTCAGTTCTTTATTCGTATTTTATCACTTCATACTTAAATGTTAGGCAGCATAACATAAAAACAACCAAGCTTAGATGACAACATAGACAATTCTCCTTCCTCAAGCAACAAACGTGTTGCAATTGCTACAAGCAAAAACCCTGTTGCAATGCTAAAAGAGCAGAGTCCGTTCTGGAAGGTCAAGGGACAAAAGCCTAACTAAAGGGAACACTAATCACCATAGTGGTGACTTCAAAGGAATCTAAAAGAAACACAAACTGTAGATTTAATGTGATATTTGTTGTGGTAAATATCCATTTGACTTTCATGTCACGTCAGAAAGAAGATTTGTCTACTAAATCACATGTGTCGATGCTGGAATAGTTTAACACTTGTATCTTGTTCTGACAGCAAGTTAAACATCATCCATGTTAAGATAACTCTGCAAGCAAGTTGTAATTTTAGGTTTCAAACAGAGATGGTGATAGAGAGGCAAACGTGAAAGATTGCAGCAGGGGTTATTGCACCCATAATGCAACATGTTATTAAAAAAACAGGTAAAACTCCTGTAAAACATAAATACGGAAAATTCCTTCATATTTACACAGTACTTTGTCCGTTTTTTTACGGATTTTTTGTAGAGTGTAAGACTACAAAGGAGCGCGTGAACGCACAGTTCTATGCTGGTGAAAGATTTCAGCTTCAGAGTGGATATTTGACGACCTCCCTGATCTCTGCTTTAATACAGTTTTCAGACATTTCTCATCGTGATTGTTTATATGCATATAAAACCCGCATTTTGAAGAACTGAACGATATATCTTGTTTGGATGACGCGCGGGTATTTTCCTTTATTATAATGTAATATATGCTCAAATGAGCACGTGACGCGATATTCTTTTATGCTGCTGAATGATCTCCGTTTCAACACAGTAAATGACAAGCTAACTTACCTGATTCTGCTTCAGTCCAGTTTGATGACATTTCTCGCCGTGAATGTTGTTAATTCCTTATTTTAAAGAGTTGAACCAACTTCATGTTGCCATGACACGCGTGTCCTCACTACGGCACGTGCGTCATTGTTTATGCGTCTCATTTATCATTTCCTGATAACTGCTTCAATCTAGTTTAATCCGGCAACGATCCTAGAAGATTAATGGGATGAGTTTGTGTTTAATCTCTGGATTAAAGTCAAAACTGAGTTGGAAAAAGTTGTTCTGAAGAAGTTTTCAAATATAGGTAATGAAAACACACTTTTCAAAAGTCACAACACTATTTTATTGCTTTAAGTAGCCTAATATTTTAAAAGTACACATAAACGCAGCAGAATGTACATCGCGTGACCCCAGTAACCTTACAACAATAGATCGTTCATGCCAACGTCCACAGACCAGAGGTGGGATGACACTATCAAGTTGCTAGGGACACTATCAAACAAAGGTTTTACTTTCTACTTAAAAGTATTTTTCAAGTATTTATATTTTATTTTTCTTTGGAAAACATACATTCCAAATCATATTATTATGATTTTTACTCTATTACATTTCATAAATACAAGTTTTTGTTTTACATTTAATTTAATATTTAAGTACTTTTACTCAAGTAAAAGTATAAAATTTATCTGCTATCTGATATCAAGTCCAACTAAATTTAATTTAAAGGCATTCCATGCAGTTTGACGTTTTTGTCAAAGAGCGACCCCTAGAGTCACTGGGGAAAACTTGCAACTGTCGTAATTTCGCACGCCCACTCTGTACGTACCTGTTAGGATAGTGTTGGGCGTGAATATGCAGAGATGGACTCCGAAGATAATGACCAGGTAATGTTTCACAATTTCATACAAATATTAGGCTACTGCATGTCTACTAAACTACAGATGATGGTAATAGGATAATAAGAAGTTTATGCCAGGTGTAGAGTAGGCATATAATAAAAAGTAGCCTACCGCGTTTTCTGGCTTATTACGTTTTTACAAGATTGCAGCTTAATCACAAGTAAACAGTCTATAGTCTAACGTTATGTCTTTACTGTATAATTTAATTTGTTTTTTAATTGTAATGTAAACATTACAAAATGCATTGACAAAGTTAATTGTATACGTTGCATTATTTCATAACATTGGCCATTATTCGTTGGCCATAAGAAATCGAAATTAGACAAATGACTACGTACACATCACAACACAACACTTGAGTTTAGATGGCAAAAAAAAACATGTAAGAGAAACAAGTGTTTGTTAGCAAGTCTGCTAAATGCTCTTATGATCGTAAGCTAGCTAGACCCATGTTGAAGTTATTTTACTGGTCTAATTATCAACACTGGATGAATGAACAGCTTAGTAAAAAAATACACACTACAAGCAAGCGCAACCACATACAACATAGACCGCAAACAAATTTACAAATAAGAGATTTACTTACTTGTCCATCAACAAGATCGCCAGATTAGCATCCCTTTTGCATCCAGTGCTGTCTATTAGCTCACGCCAACGAGGTAAAAACCTGACCGAGTGGGACTCTTGTCCGGTTCCTAACTCGGTCAGATTCTCTTTTTCGCTTTCTACTCTCTTCCGAACGGGTTTTCTTAGCTGTTTCCCTCATCGAGCATCACGTCTCAAATGCGTGCGTGCAGTTGTTGTTACAGGCTTGTTTGACTTCATGCAGCGCTGCAGGAACCGACAGCCGGATGACGTCAAAGTGCCGTCTCGGATCATTTTCGCGGTACTTTTACGTCATCTGACTGCCGGTTCTTGCAGCGCTGCATGAAGTCGAACAAGCCTAACTTGTTTGACGTCGTTGCCGTTAAGCAAGTCTTGATTCTCGTGAGATTTGTCAGGGGCGGTTCTCTCAAGCTTGCATTGGTGGTTTTGCTAGCGGCGTCCTCCCCGAGCTTCAACAGGAGGATGATTTGTCATACTATGACTTCGTTTACCATCGAAATGACTTTGAAGCGGGTAAAATAACTGCATAGTGTGTCTTTAAACTGATAGAAGTCAGTTTTACTGGCATTTTCGCCGCAGCCGATATGAAAGCCAGCCGTTTTGTTGAATGTTTGCCACTCATCAGGGCGAGTTCCGGCGTGGTCACATGGAAAAGTCATGTCAGGAAAAACGGAATGCATATTGGGAGACGACGGTAAATACCGCCAACCTCAAGCAGCACCTGAAGGCTCATGACGCTGATATTTTTTAAAGTTAACTAACGCTGTTAACATATCATATACATTCAATTTTACTCGACAATCGCCGTGTGACACATTTCATGGTAAGCTTAAGGTTTTACATGTATCTACTTGTCAAACCTAAGCCCATTTCCAATACTTTTTAACCTAAATTAATTTGTTAAAGACTAAATTTTTTTTACTAAAATGAACTTAAACTTGACTAAAACCTTTTTGCGTTTTCATCAACTAAGACTTGACTAAAACTATCAAGTTTATAAGTGACTAAAATGTGACTAAAATTAAAAAGCATTTTCGTCCAAAAGACTAAGACTAAAACTAAAAGGGCTGCCAAAAACAACACTGTTGGTGAGTTGGCGGGTGTTAGGTTCAAACCCTATTCTAAATGATACATGGACTGTTTATACAGGTATAAAGTGAAACCATAATGGGGATATTTTCCTTTACAAGCCCCACTAATACTACTACTACTACTACTACTAATACTATTAATAATTATAATAATAATAATATGAAATAGGGATGCCTTTTGCAAGCAACACTAATCATTAGTGTCAGCCAATAAATCATTCTGTTTCTTAAATTTGTTGTTTGGAATGAAAATACACTCTGATGTAAAGCCACTCTGATGTAAAGCCAAAGTCTGACAGATAGTAAAGCAACCAATCATTATTTACCTTTGTGAAGTTGCGTTGTGTTACACACAACAACACTTTGGGTTGGAGCAAAATCATATTTAAACACCGTGAGGTGTCATATCCACAGTACATATTCTTGTAGATATTTTTCAAGTCTTTAAAAAGGGCTTTGCGAACACCACTAATAACTGAACAATAGTGATATTTTGCTTCATAAGCACCATTATAAATAAAACTAACAGAAACAATACAGAGTTTTCACCTCTTTGGGGCTTGACCCCTAAGTATATATAATACACATTATTATAAAATATTGGTAAATAGTTTTATAGGAACACAAGCTATTGCGCTTTTATCTATCCAAAATCTATAAATGTGATTGTGTTGACAAAATAATGTTTTGACGTGATTGTGTTTAAGGAGCTAAATTTCTTAAATGGAACCAAACTTTTAAGCTTAAATATTTCAAAAACATCTTCACAGATGTTTTGTACATTTAGCTAAACAGTGATGACTGTGAAAAGAAGCTGACATCAGATGAGGATCCTGTTGTGGAAGATTATGGTGTGGAACACATTGGGTTTGGCTGACATTTAGTGCACATCAGAATCGTCAGCAAGAGCTTAATTCTAGTTATTATTCTGCTTCAACTGGTACATGATGGGAACAGGATGGACGGAGTGTGGCAAAAGAAACACAAACTGCACATTATGCCACTGCTGCCTGGACAGATGTCTCACCCTCTTTAACACAGAAAAAATCATCTTAAATTTAACTAAACTCAATCATTTGTGCACCATTTGCTGATTTATGTAAAAAGTCAATTATCTCTAATCATTTATTTTTTATTGAGGCATATTTATTCTACTTTCTATGACAGCAAACAAATGTGGCACAGGGCAATTGTAAACAGCTAAATTTAGTGAATCACTAAAATGCTAAAATCACTACATTCTTTTGTAATTCAAAAACATTACCTGGAAAATCTTTGAGAGGCAGTCCATAGAGGTGGTTAATACAGGTACAGTTTAGGGCAGGGGTCTCAAACTCAAACTGGCTTGGGGCTATTTCTGAGATTGACATTTCATCGGAGGGCTGCAGCGCTATTTTAACACTCAAAAAAGTACAATATTTCTGTAAAATGTACTGTTTAAATTCTATTATTTAATGTATAATAATACTTAAAAATATATAAGCAGTGGTTTTAACATAAATTATTTTATAAAAGTAAATACTTTCTTAATCTTCTTATCTTAAATGAATAAGGCCTATTAAAACCTTGCACTAAACTAACAAATTACATTTCTCAATACATTTATGAACAATTATACTTTTTTACCACCAGTAAGTGTTTCTGTTTTGATTTATTTTGGATTGTTTTCAGTTACAGTATTGACTTTATTATGTTCAATCTTTGTTATTCCACACTTTTAATGAATTTACTATTAAATGTAGAAAAACATTAATAATAAGTGAAAGTGATAAAAACTTTTGATTGGGTAATGTCAGGGGCAGACTTGGACTAAAAAGTGGTTCTGGACTTACACCCTGCTCGCAGCACACCACCGCACACTGGCCCAACATACTTATATACTTTTAAGGAAATAAAATGTATTATAAAATAATGCATTTTAACTATCTGCCAATGACATCTTACTAACCATGACAAAACACAGGCTACACCTGAGGCTTTGACTGTGTTTTTGTGTCAGACCTGAGAGTGATGATCTCTTAAAGGAATTCTTCAGACAATTTAAATTTGAATATATTATTAAATTGGGTCACCTATGTAGTAGGTGTGTGAAGTTATTTAAGAAATTGGTGCCTTCTAGGCAGAGAAAAGCCAGAAAATGTGGTTTATGGCTCATGTGGATGAAAAACACCAAATCCCAGAATGCATTGCTTCGCTGCTCTACCAGGCCACTCCCTAGTCGCTGCTCTACCAGGCCACTCCCTAGTCACGCCTACCGGTTCGAGACGGCAGGAGGGAGGGAGATTCAACTCGACTAAATACAACTTTTACAGACATCAGTAAACGTCTCTGCGAAGATTCAGTTGATATATTATTATAAATACTACCTTTTCCACATCGAAATGGTGATAAGTTGCATTGTACCGGGATGTTCAACCGGGAAAGGACAAGATCATCAAGTTTTCATCATTTGCCACGGTGTAAACAATGGCTGCGGGCTATCAACCACGCGAAGTTCAGAGAAGACAACGATGCGGTAAAATAGAAAAAAACTGAGGGTTTGCAATCTCCATTTCAAGCATGAAGACATCGAACCCAATGTATTTGGAATGAAGCGAAACACGCGAAAGGACACTGCGATTCCGTTCATGTTTACCTAGATAGACAATGACATAAAATTATTTTATAAAACGGTTAGTTCCAATCCTTGATTCTGATTGGTCAATAGGTGTGCTTTATTCGCAATAAAACACTGCTATGACCGCTTCACCCAACGGTTCTATTTAATATCACTGCGCCCTTAGCAACACCCTTAGCAACACATAAACATATAATGAGACAAAGTCTGAGAACAGTTTGTTGTTTTTATTTGAACTTTCCTGTTGTTTTTCGCAGTCAGGGACTATTTTTTCTAGCGGAAGGAATGCTTTTATTAATTTAACTTCATGAAAGTTGCACTAATATTTTTTTTTACTTTAATATTGTGTGGTAACCGTTTTATAAAAGCAGTGGGGTACTCGAGGCAAGTGCTGTATCGTGAATAAGTAACGGCTGAAGGGGTTGCAGGCACTCCGCTTCGCGTCGTGCCTAACAACGCCCTTCAGCCGTTACTTATTCACGATACAGCACAGCCTCTCGTACCTTATTGCTTACATATACTGTGTGTATATATACACATAATGTTTTTGTATATATTTTTTGCTTTGGTTTTATTTTGTGCAGGACATTTTTAGATGTAAATTATGTCATTGTTTATTTTAATGTGTGCTTTTCACTGGTGGCACAATATTTGTCCTTTGTGAATAATAAAAAATACATTTCTTTAACAAAAGTTGAGCCTGTACACCCTCATGTTGAGTTTGTTTGTTATGCAGTAGACCTCACTTAAAGTTGAAAAACGCGCGCCTTGCCTCTTTAAGAACACGACAGGTCACATCAGTTTAAACCATTTAACCACTTGATAACCTGCGCGAGGACGTGGATGTACTGAAGAGCTATTTATTTATATAATTTAAATTACTGTTAGTTTAAATGTACTTACATTAAACAACTATACATCATTAAAAAGTGTTTTGACTTAAGATTTAGTTTTTGACCTTTATTTTAATCTGAAAATCCTAGTGACAGTTATTTCTTCATTTTTGTCAGGAGTTATCAAAATGAAAAACGGTACATACCTTTAATTTGAAATATAACCCTCAGCCGCACTCATTGATAAAAACACTCCTCCGTGATCGTCATGAAAGCACTCGATAAAACAACATCCATCTGGGCTTTTAATTCAAAGTATGCATATTTGGAGAAATATTACTTCAATTTTATATGTTTACTTCAAATTTCTGCAGGGGGGGTAATATTTCACCCATTTTTATTTCAAACATGGCGATATGAGGAAGTTTGAGTGTGCAGTCATTCACACTCATTCATACGTGAAGCCGGAGGGCGCTAAAGTCAGAAAGTATCAATATGAAACTTTCTGAGAAAGAATTGACGTCAAAGCTCAGCAGCAGCAGCTGTCAGTCAGACGTGAACTTGAACAGTGACCTACAACGAGCGATCGCTGTTTTTATAATAACATGCAAATAAAGATGTTTTGATGTTTTAAAACCATGGAGACAATAAACACGATTAAGATTATATATGGTTTGTCTGTATTTTTAACGCTATGTCTGGTATTTTCATAACAGTAATGCTATGCTAAAGCTAACAGCATAAATAGCATAAAATTGTTTATTTTCGGTCTAATTTTATGATTCAAAGCCACATCAGATCACGCATGATTGTTTAAGCACTCGACTTTTGGTGTTATAATGTGAGTTTTATTATAAATGCTTTTATTTGTAGTGTTTTGATGGTATGCTAACCTAACGTACTAACTTAGCTGTTCTGTAAACATCTGCTGTCTGGAGATATGAGATATATGTTTCTAGGAATAATTTCGACTTGTAAAGCTTCTTTAAGGTAAGTTTCTTTTTGTAAGAAAGGACTTTAATAAAAAGAAAGTGAATTGAGACAAAAGGAGGAAATAAAACACTAAATAAAATGTATGAGTAATTATTAATAATAATAATAAAATAAACATTTAGACAGCCATATCCCGGATTAAAAGTTGTTAATGACTCATCCGGATGCTTATTTAATGAGTCTGTTTAAAACACGGAGCAATAGGACAATAAACTGAAAGGATGTTGTGAGATATAAATAAACAAACATTAGCTTAGCATTTTTGCTGTTTTCTCTAAATAAATTTACATGACATGGGTCTAAAAAACATTTCATAAAATACAGAGTTTTAGAGGTATCATCTTCAGATTTAAAACAGAACATGGTCAGACCTGTGGCTTTATCTGCAGAGCATTTCTAGATTGCTCCAAGGCCAGTTTCATTTAGATTTTCATAACAATATTTCATACATGTTTGGTGGAGTTTATAAAAAATTATAATTTAAGCTCTCTATAACAACTTTTTTCATTATGACAGTAACTAATGTTCACCTCTTAATAAACTTCCAAGTGTCTGCTTTCAAATGAGACCAAACTTATGCTTTTAGTGCAAAGACTTCATAAACTGTATCTATTTTAGTTTGGCTATGACAGTTTTTGTGGGGGGGTTCAGAAAATGGAAAGAGGGTTAACAGGTTAAGAACACGACAGGTCACATCAGTTTAAACCATTTAAACGGATTGTGCTTTGTTTGCGACGCAGGCACCCAGAGCATGCGCATGGGTAGGCTACAGCGGATGTCTGGACACTGGTTTGAAGATGTAATGTGACTGCTAGCTTTTAAATCACAGCACGTAATTAGCCTTTCGCCGAGCCCCGCCCCCCTTAGTGACTGTTGCTACTTCCGACAAGCAAATGACCAGCGCGACAGATTGCCATGATGGAAAGCGATATACCCGTGCGTGTCAGTGACATTTTTTGGAGCAATACCTCCGCGATTTCCTCCAGATCGAGGCAAAAGGGGTTACAGTATGCAGTGGAGTGATATATTCAAAATATAAAAATATTCAATGAAGGAGACACGACTACTATCGAGGCTAATGCTTACCGGTCTCACGCAAAAAATGAGAAACCACATGACCTGTAACTCAAATGCAATCAGCACAGCCTTGTGGACCAGTCATGCTCTTGCACTGCCGAGTAAGTTATCTTTCATATGGTATCTATTAATGTCTATAGCGAGTAGCTATTTTGTTAAAATACAAGGCTATGTTGGCTAGCTAAACCTACGTGTGTTTCAAAGCCATTCAAAGCTAACTAACATTTCTCTGTCTGTTGTTTTGAGGATAGCTGTTTTGAGAATCATAATGTTTTATTTATGGTGATACTCAGATTTCACAAATAGGAAATAGTTTTGTCTTAAAAGTTGTAGGACAGATAATATAAGAAATAAAATGTATAATATAATAAAATTGCACAGCATTTACGGGTTTGGGAAACTCAGGGGTGGGTTTTCCGTTCATAAAATGCTACATGAAAGATAAAAACAAATTATTTAAAGTTGATTGTTAAGGGGGCTATGTTCGACTTTGTCGTAAACTGACGAAAAATAAAGTTGGGGAGCTGAAAGTCCCAACACAACAGCAGCTAATGTAGCTAGCGTTAGCTAACATGTTAACTAATGTTGGCAAAATAACTCATTAAATTTAGCATAGAGGGTAGGTTAACATTCTGGCAATTATATTCATGGTAATCATAACTTTGGTCCAATTTGTGTTTTTGCCTCTAGTTAGTAGATCTAGACCACACTGTAACTAGTTAGCTGTAAGCCTTACCTTTGTGCAGACGTATTTATGCTTCGTAAATGTTCGACACATTTAACTGAATGGGACAGTCCACAATGTTTTATCCATTGTATTGGGCAGTCCACACTGTTTTATACATTGTATGCACCGCTCAAAAACGCTGCGGGCATAAATGTTTGTCGGAGGTGCTCGCATAGTAACGGTTGCTGTGATGTGTTATTGGACAATGGCCGTTTTGGGGGAGGAGCCGGCGAAAGGTCAATTCCAATTTAAAGTGCTGTTGAACGTTGGCAACGTATGTTTCGCCCGAAATGGTGGTGCCACCAGCTATAACCACAGAATACAAACACAATTCCTTCTTGTTTTAACATGGAACTCAATGGAAATAATGTCTAAATATTTATTCGAGTGGTGTTATGTTCGAATATAGTGGTGTTCGATTATCTTATGTGTTTCAACTATTTAATTCTAATCATCATATGCTGTTTTAATGAATTCCAACATGACTGGAGAATTGGAATGCATCTGAAATAACTTGTTTCTAATTTAATTCTATGTTCTGTTTAAAGCCTGGAATACACCACAGGATTTTTGCACTCCGACAAGATTGTAGCAGCAAACGCATTGTGCGGTGATCATGCTGAATTTCTGACACTGTCAGAAAACTATTGTAGGCTATCTTGGACGCAAGACCAGGAAAACGTCCGTCTTCGAACTTCTCCCACCGTACCACACTGTACCACCGACGAAGAGCCACGATCATAGAAATCGTGATGATTGTTTCACGATGGGAATCTTTCGTCTGGGAAAGCCAAAAATCATGCAGTTATGATTCTAAATGATAACTTTACAAGGAACTTTGTCTGGAATGCGTACAATCCACTTACTCTGCATCCTCAAGACAATAGCGAAACATGCATCAACTTTCCATATAACCACATTACACCGGCTGCTAGGATTTAAACCATTATAACAGCGCGGCTGCATACATGAGGCAAGCTATTTTAAAACTATATACATGTTTTTACACAGACAACGGACATGCAGTTCTATAAATGCTTTATTTTCAGTGCCTGCATTACCATCAGGGCTCTTTATCGACTTCCAGGAACTCTAATTGCAAACGGCTGCAAGGATTTGAACATGCATAATTGCTACATGTACGTGAAATAAGCTTTCGTTAGTATTGGGCGTGCGCACTTGCCGCGTGCATGCAGATTGTCACGTCCGCTGTCGTGTATGGTGCGGACTTCGATCGTTTCTGGAATGCCAGTGTGGCGGAGGATCTTCAATAAACAAATAATTCAGAATTTCTTAAGTGCATATCATGTAAGACTGTTAGCACAAAACTGTCACGTTTAATCATGCTATTATGGTTTGTCAAAGTTTAAGCTGTAAACTTTCATCTAGAAGGCTGTTACTTTCGGAGTACGTCCATCTATCAACTGCACAACCCTCCTCAGTTTTTGGGGGGTCTTAATTTACATCCTAAACGGAGAATTTTATAATCATCTGTGTGTCATGGCGAAGCAGGCAAGACAAGGCAACAGATCCAAATGCAATGGTTTATTTCTTAAAAACCCTAAAGTGCACAAAGCAGAACCAGAATGAAGACCAGAATACAGGACTAAAAAGTGATGACAGCAAACTATACTCGACAAAGGACAACTGAAACACAAGGACTGTATATATTCATGTGGGTAAACAAGATATCAAGACACACCTGGGAAACAATCTAGAACAAGGACCAATGAACTACAAGAACTACAGACATGGATGACATTACAGAACTTCAAATAAAGAGTACAAGACTGGGGAAACACAAGACACTACAGTGACACAGTGCAATCTTTAGCATCAGTCAGATTTGTTTGTAACCATCTAATCTTCTCCCTACTTTTTTAATGACAATATAAAAGCAAGCATACATCAATTGTCTCTCTTCATCAGAAGCCGCGCTCCTAATTTTACCGTGTGCAGGAAAACACTATGACATTCAATTCAATAATGGCAAGCAATAATAAAGGTATGTTTTAAGCAAATTACTGGCGGTGGTGGCGTATATTCAACCATGCTATATCATGGCCTTTGCACCATTTATATCATTTCTCACTCTGGCATAACGTTGCCTTCTGCGGCCTATGCGGCCTCTCTGCTATCAAGCCTAACAAGGCTTTATTTTCCGGCCTACACTGCCTCTCTGCTGTCAAGCCTAACAAGGCTTTATTTTCCGGCCTACGCGGCATCTCTGCTCTCAAGCCTAACGTGCCAGCCTTCTACGGATATCCTCTACTGCTGATGTTACGGTCAACATTTACGGACAAGTTAATGGTATGTATCTTTTGTCAATACTGGTGGTGGTGAATCTTATTGCAAGCTAACCTGTTGGCTTTTCCTACTGTGCATATCGTTGCCTTCTACAGCCTACGCAGCCTATCTAACCCTGGCATATATTTGCCCTTCATGGCCTACACAGCCTCTCTCAACACGGCATATCGTTGTCTTCTATGGCCTATGCGGCCTTTCCTACTCGGCATATTGTTGCCTTCTATGGCCTATGTGGCCTATCTCTATCTGGCATATCATTGCCTTCTATGGCCTACGCGGCCTATCTCTATCTGGCATATCGTTGCCTTGTATGGCCTACACGGCATATCTCCATCTGGCATATCGTTGCCTTGTATGGCCTACGCGGCCTATTTCTCTGGCATATCGTTGCCTTCCAAAGGCCTACACGGCCTTTTCCCACTAGGCATATCATTGCCTTCTGTGGCCTACGCGGCCTATCTCTATTTGGCATATCGTTGCCTTCTAAAACCTACGCGGCCCTTTCCCACTAGGCATATCGTTGCCTTCTACGGTCTACACGGCCTAACTTTCAGCCTATCTCTCCAGCCTATCTCTCTCTGGCATATTGCTGCCTTCTACGGCCTAAGCGGCAATCCCATGGGCTCTTATGGCATCCATCAATGTCAGTAGATGATAATTTCTCTTATCTCTGTTTCAGGAACCTCTAAGAAACACTGGTGGGTACCGACCATCGTTACCAATTTTTGGGGATTAGATTCTGGCCTGTCTTCATCTTCAGACAGGAACCGCAAGAATCCGTGACCCCCAGATTTGAACTATGGTCGGGGCCTACGCCAAAGAACTATACTGTGTTACATTCCAGCCTTGGTTGCTAACTACTGTTAAATAAACTCATATCAATTCTTAACCTATCTTCGAGTCTTTCTGGTAGAACTACAACAAATGGCTGAGAAGGATTATAACTTGCATTTACTGGGTGTTATGATTTCATGATGCCCCTAATTTTAATAATCTCCTTTTTCCAGGGCATGCACACATGGGAGTAAGGACTGACCAAGCTGCTTTAGAAAAGACAACGAAGAGCAGTTGCTTTAACAGTGTGATATCATCACATTGAAGAGACACTGTTTATTTCACCATGCTTTTAACTCTGTTAAAAGTCTTAAAACTTCCAAAAAATTAATTATAGACATTTTTTACTGTGCTATCTGCTTAAAAAAGGAACTTAAATGTAATACACAGTAAAACCACCAGATGGAAATATAGGCCTGTTTTTAGCAGGGTTAAAGTGATAGTTTACCCAAAATTGAAAATTCTATCATCATTTACTCACCCTTATGTTGTTCTAAACCTCTATGAGTGTATTTATTCTCTTCAACCCAAAAGAAGATATTCAGAAAAATGTTTGGCAAGCACACAATTAAAGGTATCCACTGATTTCCATAATATTTGTCATGTACAAATTCTACATTTCCAATGTCACATTTTTGGAGGGTATGTCACAAGGGACACAGAAAGTGGAAACGTCCAGGAACATGCACGAAAGTGACTGTTGGTGATCAGATGGGGCGTGTCCAGCGACACGACAATTTAAGAAAAGTTTAACTTTATGCAAATTATGGGCAAATTTCCGGAGCAACTACCAATGAGAACGAAGCAGTGGAGTTCACTTCATCCGTCTCTCTTCAGTTACTGGAGTGGATGGTACTCATTTGTTTATGACAATCAGATTTAGAAACACCCCCCAATGACCTCATTAAAAGAGACAGGCGTCACAAAGCGAGAAGGTTGCTGGTGGTCTGAAAGAGGGGTGAGGCAATAGGAGCGATAATGTTAGTTACATCTGCCGCAGGTGCTTGTGCCTGCTGCTACAGCAGACTGCCTCTTAGAACCGCAGGTGCTGGTTGGCTTACGGACAGTGTTTACTTCCTTTTTGTTATCATCTGGTATTCCAGTTAAAAAAAAACTTCCAATAGCCGAATTTAATTAATTTACATGATTTGTCGCAATGATGGATAAATCAGATAATTCATTTAGTGCCCCCTCAATGCAGTGTAAAGTCATTACTATGTATCACCCATTCACTGATGCTTTGACACAGTACCGGCATAATCTTAGAAGTGTCAAAATCTGGAAAGCAAAAAAAAAAATGAAGGTACACTAACGAATAAAATAAAGAAGTTCCGGTACTATCAAGCCCTGAGATAGTGATGACATTTAATCTGCAGAGGCTCAGTTAGATTCCCTGCCTATGGAAAAAGCATGATCGTTTTACGTTTTTACAAAATACTGATTTTGAGATATAAAGTTAATTTTTTGATAATTTTAAGTATTTTTCTTCTGCAGTCTAAAACTTAAAAGACTGCAATTTTATGACTACATAATACACATATCCCAATAAAAGCACATTGTTTTATCTTTGTTGACATACTTTTCTGGTAGAAAATGAACATATTTGCAACATTTAAATTACATTAAATTTTTAAAACTAAATTTAAATGGCTGCTTTTAAGTCTTTTTAAAATACAATGAATATGAAATCCAAATAATCCCATTGAATTATTCTGTTTATATATCTTCTTGTACTATTTCATTTTAATATTAATATTCACTTTAATATTCAGTCTATCATTGATTTTAAATATACATATTTTTAAATGAAATTTTAGTTTTAACTAAATTAATAAATTAATCTGTTTGGCACAGGTATATTTTTGTCTACGAGAGTAATTTCAAGCATTTAACCATACACCATAGATTAAACATTGTTAAAAAATGTTAAGATCATTGTTATCATTTTAATCAAGTGTTTCAAAACGTTTGACTGGTAGTGTATATAATAGTCACCACGAGAATAGTTGATTAGTCCTCTACAAAAATAGGCATAGACTTTTGCTTTTTTGTATAAATAATTTGAACTATAGGCTATACAAAAAATCGTATACACTACAGAAGTTAAGTTATTTCTTTGAAGACAGCTTTTACTTAATATACCGTGGGTTAATTAAAATGTTATGAAATTTGTTACAATTGCCCCAAACACTGTTACAATTGCCTCATCAATGTGACACTCTGAATTCTTGCATCTGATTTAATATTATAATCTTCTCTTTATTAAATATCAATTGTATTAACTCAATCCCCGCCAGCTTTTTTTGAAAAGTTGCCTGCCGGCATTATTTTTGTGATTTTCACAAAAGTTTCACAAAATGCCTTCCAGGAAAATTTTCTTCTAAACATGTATAAACATACAAATATATAAAATAAAAAAGAACAGAGCCTCTGTTTTCAAACAAACAATAAACAAACAAACAAAACAGGAAAAAACTTTTAGTTTCATCGTATCTATATTTTTTTCTCTGCTTATAAACTGTTGGCTGCCTCTGGAGGTCACATATGCATTCTTCATACGTAACAAGCCTGGTTTATTTAAGTTAACTGAGCATTACATCCGCAAGTCATAAGCATATTACAACAATTTACAAATTACTAAGAATAATAAAGTTTAGACTTGTTAATATCTTGAAATAAGATAGTCTTGATGACGTATGCAGCCTACAAATTCCACATTTGGAGGCTGCAGCCTTCGGATAAAAATAAACGGCCACAAACTGAACAAACTCATTTGAAATCGACCAATACAAGTCCTGTCAAGGACAACAAAACACATAAGTTACCTCATGCCTATACACGATGTAACGAGTCTTCAGTTCCGCCAACAACGCAATAACAACAATACATTCCGGGTAGCAATAAAACAAACGTGATCTGTATCATATAAGTGTACTCACCTTAAAATAATTGCAGAGGGTCACAGGAGTAAAATCTCATAAGAACTCAATCTTTCCTTTTATGTTGATTTTTGGGCGTGAGTTTTTCTCAAGCATGAGCTGTTGATGGCACAATACCCAGCTGCCCCTTACGAAAAAAATTAACCATGGTAAATTTGAAAACGCCAAAGGAATAACGAGACCTTCAATACTGTATGCTTGTAACCATCTCATATCATTTATATCTACTATGTACCATACTACAACCAAACTCTTAATTTAATAAACAGAACGTCTGAAACAAAATATAAACGTATTAAAGGTATGCTCTTGGAGACTTGGCATTGGCTGTTGAATTTGAATAAATAATTAGGTGAGTCTAAGAAAAAAGTACAGGGCTATTTTGGTGATGTTTTATTCTAAATATTATTTTGTTTCATATAATTATGTTTAATATTATTACGTTTAATGTAACAATGCATTAAATTATCTGATTTAAATTTTAAAGATCGTTTTTTAAGTTACCGTTTGTAAAAATCAGTAGTACGTTTTCTGTGGTTAAATACTACTGAAGAGGGCACCTATTCACCAAGAGAGAGAGCGGGAGTGTTCATATATAATGAAAGTTAGCAAGTTCATGTAAGTTTTTTACATTCAATAATAAGTTTTTCCATAAGATTAAGGGGGCACGTTGTCTCATCTGGGGGGGGGGGCATAGCCCCCTAATGCCCCCCCTTGACGACGGGCCTGGATTTATTTGGTTGATGTCAAATTTACATTATTGTGCCAACATTGTTTTGCTCACGAAATGATGCACTTCTTAAAATAACCTCTAGTCTGGCATCTCCCCACCCAATTCCATCCGAATAAAACACAGATACAAATACTGACTATGTTGCACACTCCAAACTGCTCAGTGCCCTCTGGTGTTAACTGTAAAGGCTCTCTAGTAGTATGGAGCACAGTGAAGCCAGACTAGTCAAAACGTCTACATGCCCTACGAATATGGGAATATGTCGGGTTTCTGTATCAAGGCCCGAAGTTAGGTGTGGTCTGTTGCTACATGACATGAACAACAAACGCATCTCTTTCAGGTTCAGGTTTGGTTATGGAAGGCCTTTGTGAAGCAGCCATCACCAGTCATGTCACATAAACTTGCTGGAGATATTAGCAGTGTTCAGAGCATTGAAGCACTTTCTACCAGCCCTGTAGGGCTCCCATGTACAGTGGTCTCTTACATAAATCATCAGGGTCAGATCCCGCCCTCTATGCAACCTAGCAAAGGTGAAGCAAATTTGGCTAAGGTTTGGCTAACCGAAAGCCGACCTATTTGCAACTCAGGAGAACTCACATTGTCCTCTTTGGTTTTCTCTCACTCATCTGGCGCCGATCGGGCTAGATGCCATGGTGTAGGATTGGCCTGAGGGCCTCCTGTATGCTTTTCCCTCAATCGCTCTGCTCCCGGGGGTTCTGCAGCGGTTGCTTGTAGACTCACATTGTCCTCTTTGGTTTTCTCTCACTCATCTGGCGCCGATCGGGCTGGATGCCATGGTGCAGGATTGGCCTGAGGGCCTCCTGTATGCTTTTCCCTCAATCGCTCTGCTCCCGGGGGTTCTGCAGCGGTTGCTTGTAGACTCACATTGTCCTCTTTGGTTTTCTCTCACTCATCTGGCGCCGATCGGGCTGGATGCCATGGTGCAGGATTGGCCTGAGGGCCTCCTGTATGCTTTTCCCTCAATCGCTCTGCTCCCGGGGGTTCTGCAGCGGTTGCTTGTAGCCCCTTGTTGGCTGGCCCAAGTATGGTTTTCAAACCTAGTCTCCCTTCTAGACGGTTCCCCATTTTTGTTTCCAGTCAGCAGGGATCTGCAGTGTCAAGCGAGAGGGAATGGTGTTTCACCCCTGCCCAGAGCAAATGAGTTTGTGAGTCTGGCCTCTGAGGGGCAGGGGGTCTCTCAACCGAGGTTGTGCAGACTATTTTACATTCCATTGCTTTCTCCACCAGGAAGTTATACGCATTGAAATGGAAACATTTAGTTAAATGGTGTTGAAGGCACTTATATGACCCAGTTAACTGCCTGCTAGGTTCAGTTCTGGAGTTTTTAAAGGAACGGTTCGCAGCATGGCTGTCTCCTTCTACCATTAAGGTTTATGTGCTATATCTGCTCTCCACACCTTAGTAGATTGTCAAAGACCAACTTGTTATGCGTTTTCTGCATGGCTGAGGCCTGCGAGTCATTCCAGGATCCCTGTGTGGGATCTGTCCGTGGTGCTGGAGGGCTATTCAAGGGCACAATTTGAGCCATTGGATACAGTGTCGGAAAAGTTTCTCACACTGAAACTATATTTTGTCATGATTTCCAAGGAAACGGGACCCAAGTGCAAGGTGAGATGAACACTAAAGGGTTTATTAACAAAAACGCCCACATGGGGGCAATATACATAACATTAACTGACAACTGCAAAAGACTAGATTGAGACAAGCACACACTATGACAAAACTAGACTCAACTTGACTCTTGAGTAACAGATAGCAAGCACAATGGTTCAAGACATACAAACAATACAAAACGATTCAGCACAGGACAGAGAACACTGGGGCCTTAAATAGGAAAACTAAACAAGATAACGAGGGAAGGTCAGTTGAGGGGAGTTAACCAATGATGAATAATTAACAAGGAGACAAGGGGGTGGGGACATAAATGAGACAGCAGCACACAGACCAAACATAGGCCATGTGCTACAACACAAAACATGGATACCGCCACAATCCTGCCACATGACTATGAACAAGTATGAGTAACTATGACAAACTGTCAGGATCATGACAGTACCCCCCCCCCCCCCTTAAAGGGACACCTCCGGGCATTTCTCAACAGGGTACACAAGACAATGGACAAGACAAGACTATGACACAGACTAAGACAAAAAAAAAACAATGAAACAAAGCAGAAAAACAAAGTCCAACGGTGACATACTTAACAACTAAACACAGCAAATTAAAATTCATAAAGGTGGTGTCCAAGGAGGCTTGGGCAATGGTCACTGGGGTAGTGACTGTAGTGGCTGCGGCTGCGCAGGCGGCTGCGGTTGCTCAGACTGCAGGAACTGTGGCAGCACGGATAGCTGTGGTTGCTCAGACTGCAGGAGCTGTGGCTGTGACAGCACGGATGGATGCGGTGGTTGTTGTTTGCAAGGAAGAGGTGCGCTGTTGTGTTGGGAAGGAACGCTGCGAGCGAAGGGCTGCAATACGATTGTGGGAAAACGCAGACTGAAACCGTTGGGGATTCGCTATGCGAATGAACGGAGAGGAGAACAAAGATCCTAAACAGGGGTGAGAGAAAGCAACATTGGATAAAGTTGATACTTACCAAGTGTGTGCTTCATTGAAGGTCTGGGCAAAGCAAACATTGCTGCTGGGCATCCTGTGGGTCACCTAAGGAGAGAGGAACGGAAGGTAAGAACGGTTAATGACACGGAGATCGTGAGTACAAAGTACAAGACATCTTTGTGACGGATATAAGTAACAGTATTGGAGAGTAATCTGCTGTTTAGCGGCCCCACCGTGTGTGTTGGGACGGGTGGGCGAGCCAAATTCTTGGAGGCCGAGCTGGTGTTGTGTGCGGAGTTACCACGACTGGGTAGGACATCGCTCGGTGCAGTGAACTCAAGTCTCCCTCAGGGTGGATCCCGGCCAGGTGAAGAGTACGGACCTTATTAACCCTCTGGGGTCTAAGGGGTTTTTAGGGCCCTGGGGAAGTTTTGACATGCACTGACATTTGTGCTTTTTTCAGTTGCTTAAAAACATATTAATGGCAAAAGTCTCATAACACTGCATTCATCACAAACTGGGCTACAATATCATATAATCAACATGTATGTACATGTTTGTATTTTTGAGAGAAAAATGTTTATGTGTCACTGATATAAGTCCACAAAACTAATTCTAAACATGTTTTCCAAGACTTTTCAAAACCGGATCTAGTAGTCTAGAGTTTTTTCTTCAAAATGAAAATCATTCGGCCTACTCATTCACATAATTTGTAAAATTCACAATTTCTAAGACACTTTTGCTTGGGAAAGGCTGTATGCGTGGAGGCGGGAAAGCTCCTGAATAATCAGTGATTGACAGCTGAGAGACAAAAGAGTTGAATAATGAGCCACATAATGAGCCTTGTGGGGATGTTCAACAGGAATGTAACTTTCTCTGTAGTAAAACCATGATAAGGTTTACTTTTCAATATAATGTAAATACACACACATTATATATATATATATATATATATATATTAGGGCCGGGACTCGATTAAAAAAATTAATCTAATTAATTAGAGGCTTTGTAATTAATTAATCTAAATTAATCGCATTTTAATCTCATATAAATATTTGACCTGAGAACTTTAAGAAGTATTTTTACATGGATTTTTATGAATAATGACTGAATACATAAGCTTAACAAAATATTGTTTATTTTTGTTCAACCAAGTCGTTGTACCCGGAGTCGGGCTAATGTCCACGCTAGCTGCTGTATGTTTTGAGATTATACTTGAGGCTCGATGTGCTGCGGTGATATGTGAATTCCTTGTTGCATATCTTACACACAACCATGCTCTTATCGACGCTTACCAGTGATGCGCGGGTCAATGTATAAACAACCCACCCGCAACTCGGACCGCACAGAAAAAATATATAAATATTATACCCGACCCGCATTTCTTAAAGTAGTTTGTTTAATATTGCAGGGTTCGGGACTTCTCAGGTTTTGACTGTCTGTGTTCTGGTACCTATGTGCGCGGATGCCCCACCTCGCGTATAAAAACAACAAAACATAATATACTATATAGCCTATATTAAAATTAAAATATATAAAAATGTTTAAGTTGCGTTTATAGGTTTCTTAAGTGGGATTCGGATGTGAAAAGCGCTGCATAATGTACGCGCCTTTAGTGTTACCATTGAAACTTAACTAAATTAAAAAAAAATTAGAGGTGATATATAGCTTTAGCCTACATAAATGCTTATTGCTTTAATGTTGCGAGTTCCTCTTCAGCTTTTCTTGCTGTTATGTTTATAATAGTTCATTGTTCAGAGTTCATATTGATGATCTTATAGTCAATTTAAAAATGTTCTTACAAACTGACTCTATTCGTTTAACTTTTTTCCTTTACCTGCCGTCGCTGTTCTCTATGCGTGTCCTCCGTCAAAGTAGCCTATTAAAATTAATATGAAGTTGATTTTTAAAGGCTTAAGCACACCGCGAATCAAACGTGCTGCTACAGTATGCTCTAAATGCGCGTGTAAATTTAACTTCTGGGCACTGCCAGGCTGATTTTTTGAAAAGTAAGTGATATAGGCTACTCACTGCATGTTTTGGCATTCGGTAGCATATGCATCAATGAGATGCACGGTGTTGCTTTTAATGTTCTTTTTAATTTATATTCACAAAACCTAACAACAAAACATTGTTTATAATTACGAGACAAATTATTTGAAACGAAATTCGTTTTAAAGTAGCAAACAAAACTTAAATTAAACTCGTAATAAACTAATTAAATTAAAACAAAACAACATTACAACAATATTTAAACCCAACAATACTCAAACATTAACATATAACAGACATTAGGATACATGTTAAAATAATCTGTAGTTTGTTGGTAGATGTTTATTGGGCAAAACCTCCGTTGCAAACCTCCATTTACCAGAATAAATCATTTTTACTTTGAAATTGATGCGTTGTCACGTTAAAATCAGCTGTTCGTTTAGGTTCCGTCTACTTTTACACTGCATCACAACCCCGGAGTTCTCGAACTAAAACAGGGTCTGCAGCATTTACGAATGACTCTATTAATAAGTGCGATTAAAATGCGTTAAAATGTTTAACGCGTTATTTTTTGTGTAATTAATTAATCTTAATTAACGCGTTAAAGTCCCGGCCCTAATATATATATATATATATATATATATATATATATATATATATATATATATATATATATATAATTGATATTGATATTGATTTCACAAGTATTCACAAGTTACCTTTTAAAAACCATAGTAGCCTAGTCATGGTAAAGGTACTGTTTGGCCATCGTAAAGTAAAAACAGGGTTTGTGTTTGGTTGGCCAGCGAGAGGTTTACTTTTGTGCAGTAAAAAGCTCAAAAGAACAACTGCCTATCGTTGTTTGGACTCTTATTTGTGTTTTTGTAATCATTATAGTAAAAACACAACAAGGGCGTGATAAACTTATCAATGTTTGTTTACAGCCGCCGCCATTACCTCACGTGTTTATCATGAAAGCAGTAAATGTGTGCACATGCGAGTGATCCTGTGTTTAATAAACGTGCTGTGCGGAGATATACGCTTTAGACGCAACTAAATAAGAATTGTACTGTTTGCAGTCGCGTATTTTATAAGAATACGAAAAACCGCGTCGATTTCCTGACTCGTGTGTTTGTGTATGTGCGTTTCCCATCGCGTGAACTGTTTGACAGAAGACAAAGAAAACACTTGCGTCTGGAGATAGTGACACACATACGCAAGTAAATAAGGATTGTACTGTTTGCAATCGCGTATTTTATAAGAATACCAAAAAGCGCGTCGAGTTTCCTGAATCGTGGGTTTGTGTATGTGCGTTTCCCCTCGCGTGAAATGTGTGACGGAAGAACAAAGAAACACTCGCGTCTGGAGATACTGACACACATACGCAAGTAAATAAGGATTTAGATGTCATGTTTTGGTGCAATCGGATGAAACAACAAGGAATGAAGAGACTGGGTTGTGGATTGCGTATCCATTGACTGCAGGAGGCACGAGTTATGCATATGGATGTTTCTGCTCGTTCACTTCAATGGCGCGGGGGTGTGGCGATCTCTTCTCATTACAGATAATCAGGTAACATTAGAGAGACGGTCCCTCTCCTACTTCTCATACAGTTTACACCGAATGACAATATTATGTTTTCGATCTCACTTACATCATTTAATAGCTGACATTCCAAGCATTATGTAGACATTTATATTTTGTTTCTATGTCATGTTTTCGTGAAGTTACAGTTAATTTTCTGACGCGTTTCTGAAATGACTTCACTGAGGGAGAGAGAACAAAATGCGCATCATGCATAAGTCGAGCTAAAGCCATACCCACCCTGTGAAACTCGTAAGCCCAGAGAAAGAGCCTGTGAATGTATTGATACCTACCTTACGTCGAGCTAAAGCTATACCCACCCTGTGAAACTCGTAAGCCCAGAGAAGGACCCTGCGAATGTGTGATACTTACCTTACATTGAGCTAAAGCTATACCCACCCTGTGAAACTCGTAAGCCCAGAGAAGGACCCTGTGAATGTGTGATACTTACCTTACATTGAGCTAAAGCTATGCCCAACCTGTGGAACTCGTAAGCCCAGAAAAGGACCCTGTGAATGTGTGATACTTACCTTACATCGAGCTAAAGCTATACCCATCCTGTGAAACTCGTAAGCCCAGAGAAAGAGCCTGTGAATGTGTTGATACGTACCTGCCCATCAAGTCTAGGTTAAACCTACCTTGTGTGCCTTGTAAACCCAGGGCGAAGAGTCTGTAAGGTCAGTCACGATCCACCTACCAAGCTGAGTCCCAGTTAACTCACTTCTGCCCCTTACTTGCACTCACAGGAACTGTGGGAGTGAAGGAGCCGGGCCCGAGAAGAACCGTTGTCGTCAGGTCCAGGTAGTTGGTCTCTGCCTTCCCTCATACTCATTGTGTGTTTTAATCTGCCTTCAGGAGAAGAGAAGGGCGCCACGGGAACAACAGCAACGCAGGAGGTGGACCTAGAGGCGAAGGAGCTCCGTCCTGTCCTTTCCCTCTAGACCCTTGCCTATGTCGGCTGGAAACCCCCTCTCCATTCCCTGGACCCCCATATTCTCCTGGTAGAGAGAGAGAAATATTTTAGATTCCCTTTCCCCATTCCCAAACTCATTTTAAAAAATTTAATAAAGATTGTCTTAAATTTTACTTATCACTCTTGTGTGTCTGGTCATTGGGGTCCTCTTGGGACCTCCTCAAGGTGGAACCTAGGAAGGGGCGTGAGTCACAAAGTCTGTGGTCCGCTCCGACCTGTGACAGATTTTGGCGTAGTCAGCAGGGTTTTCCACCTCGAGTGGAGCGACCAAGGTTCCCCAATGGCCAACCATGGTTTTAGCTAAAACCTTACGTCGAGCTAAAGCTATACCCACCCTGTGAAACTCGTAAGCGCAGAGAAGGACCCTGCGAATGTGTGATACTTACCTTACATTGAGCTAAAGCTATACCCACCCTGTGAAACTCGTAAGCCCAGGGAAAGACCCTGTGAATGTGTGATACTTACCTTACATTGAGCTCCTCGAGGTGGAACCTAGGAAGGGGCGTGACTCACAAAGTCTGTGGTCCGCTCCGACCTGTGACATACACATTAAAATAAATATATAAATGATTATGCAAATATAACAAATCATTACTCAAATGAGATATGGATGTTAAAAAAAACAATAATTGTAAATAGACATCAAATAAATTAAGTGGTTAAAAACATGGCATATGCCACATGATATCTAGTCTGTGTATTTATATGCCTGTTTTTTGTCTCTTCACTGCCGGATCATTGTTATAGGGTTGCTGTTCCATGTCTCTGTTACCTGCCATAGTGTTAGTGTTCCTGTTTATGCCTGCCTGTTATGTTAAAGGAACAGTATGTATGAAATTTATATCAATTAATCATGTCAATTAATCAATTAATCATAAAATGGCCCTGATATGTCATTCATTTCAAATACTTATATCACTGACAACAGTGGTCCGGCCAGGATATTGTCATTAAAAAAGTGTAGAGTTGCAGCCCTCAACTGATGTTTATGTTGTCATTTTGGGTATTGGCCACCAGTTATGTGATTGCAGTACCAGTTTTAACCACAAATTTTGTGATTGCAATACCAGTTTTGCCACAATCCTACATACTGTTTCTTTAAGTGCTGTTTTTGGTCTTATGTGTTATATGCAAAATAAACATCTTTATAACTTGCGCCTGCATCTGCTTACCTGTTTCCCGAGTCCTGACAGATTGATCTGGTCACTGATGGATGCAGCAAGTTATGCAACGTTGGTGACAGAGTCGGTTCCCGTGATGGTCGAATCTTCTGAGTCGGTTTCCATAATGGTCGAATCTTCTGAGTCGGTTCCTGTGATGGTTGAAACTTCTGAGTCGGTTCCTGTGATGGTTGAATCCTCTGAGTCGGTTTCCGTGGTGGTTGAGCCTTCTGAATTGATTCCTGAGGTGGACGAGTTATCTGAGTCTGTTCTTGATGACCGAGTTGTCTAAATCTGTTCCAGAGATGGTCGATCTCAAACTCTCTGAACTCTTTGCCTGACCCAATTTGCTAAATTGTGAACGCTCTGCCTGGTCCAAAATGGCCGGTCTTGCTCTGTCGGATCCGCCCTGTCCGTCCGTTCTTCCAGCTCTGCCTTGGCTTCTAAGCCCTCCATCCCTCCCCCAGATCCACCCAGCTAGACTTTTGTTTATTCATGAGGTGGAGTGTCTGGTAGCCACTCCTTAGGGGGGAGGTTATGTCATGTTTTGCTACCGTGATTGGTCTTTGTGTGTGTACGTCTACATTGATTGTTGTCACCTGGACATTCCGTTAATCACTAATCATCATCATCACCTGTGTATCATTAAATCTGTTATTTGTCTCTTCACAGAAAATGAATACAGTCACGTTGTGACTAAGTTGCACTAAGTTAATCATCTACCTTTAACCTTTAGAAAAACAATTAAAACTATAAGTTGTATGATTGTACTGCATGTGTTTAAGGGAATACAGACGCATTGTGCTTTCAGTCATTCTTTCTATCTTCCTCTCTAAATCTCACGGCAGTGTCGTGGTTGGATAGTGAAGATGAACGGGCGGTATCAGTATAATATGATCCCCATACTACGTCATGGGGGGAGCGAAATCTGAATTACCTATTTTTTCACATGCTTGCAGAGAGAGGCTTACCAAAAAAAGTTACAGGGTTTCTGTTTTTCATGTTTTCTGAGTTGGTAGAAGCACTAGGGACCCAATTATAGCACTTAAACATGGAAAAAGTCAGATTTTCATGGAATGTCCCCTTTAAAGTGATCAACTGTGTCTGATTTTAGAACATTTTTAGGTAAATCATTCCAGAGCTTATGAAACTTAACCATGCTTTTATTGTGGTAAAACTATGTTTTCTTGGTGCATTGATTACTATCAGCAAAACCATGGTTCCCTTTCTGTCGTTTACTCAACATTGTGTTGATGACGACAGTATAGGGTGTGCTCTTGAAAACCAATCTGGTCTGACTTGTGTGTAAAACGCCAATGAAATTGCGCCAATTTCATACCAGTATTTGCATACCAGTGTCCGCCCACACTTGCATGTATAAAAGGAGACGCCATGCACCTTTCAGATGCTCTTGTTCTTCGGAGCTCGCTGGTGTGATTTCTCTTCCAGTAAATACGAAGAAGTTTACTGTTGGCGTGACAGCAGATTCGTCTTGCAAACATCCCCATGACCCTTCAACAGATTGTGTCAAATACTTGCATGGCTACGGGTAAGCTGCCTATGCCCTGCATGCCAAGGTCATCCTGCATTAGACCAAGGCATTTAAAAGATCTGCACGAGGGTAGGTCAGACTCTGAGTCGAAAGATATCCACTTTAGTGGTCCAAGAGAGACATCTCTGGCTTTACTCTGCAGATAGAAGATGCAGAGAAGGTTTACGTTCTTGTCAAACCCATCTCGCGAATAAAGCTGTTTGGTATACTGCGCATGACTCTGCTCTTGTTCTACGTAGTAAAGAAGCGGGTGGAGGCTGTTAAACATTGTTTCACCTTGGCTTGACCCGACAGTTTTCACTGTCGCAGTCCTGTCTGTAGTCTGCTCCCAGGCAGCCTCTGCTTTCTGCAGTGCTGGCCTCACCTTCAATCATCAAAAATGGCTGGCCCCAGAGAAGATCTACCCACAGGAAGACATGTCGTTAGGTGACTGTGAGGGACTCTTTTGGTTCCTGAGCAGCCCTGATGGTCCCGTCCCAGGGAAGAAATCTTGACCAATGGGCCAGGCCCTATGAGCCATTTTTATTGTTCTCAGGCCTTTTGTGACAGATCCCTTCCCGTCTGATTTTTAGTTGGGTCCCCACGGGGGCCCAATGCCCACATGGTCGATTAAACCGTAATTTCCATTTTCCTCCCTGGGCTATGTTTTCATCTCTTTCAGGCATGACTCTCGTCTGATGGTCAGCGGTTATGCCTCTCTCTTCCTGATGTCCTCTCAGGTAAGTCGAGTGTGGGGGCAATGCTTGCCTTCACTTCCTCACTCCGACCACGACCCCCATGGCACTATGAAGCAGATTGTGCCTCTCACACAGGGTCTGGTGGCATAGATTTGCTGCTCAACCTGTTGCTTTGATATTATCTACGATCCATTTCAGTGTTGCGATATATTTGCCAGATACCCTCCCCGAGCTCACACGGTTTTCATTCTCTATAGGAGAGAATGTGTGGAGCCACCCTCTGATACACGTGTAGCCTGTCCCCTGAGCCAAGATGTGCTCGGGCTTTTGTAGCTCATACTTCATAGTGCCAAAGTAGGGAGGTGGGTTATATTTTACATTGGCGTGGTCATTTACCTAGGGCATGTACATTCTCCTTGACTTAAACCCCTTCTCGGGTTTGATTCGAGGGAGATGTGTAGGTCTGTCCTTTCGGTCTGTCCCACTTTATTCCTCGACGACTGGCTTATTTTAGCACACTCATCGGTTTTGGATGCATCCATAGGGATTTAACCTTTAGACGTTTTTTTTAATCTATGGGGAAAGAACAAGCTCTCCCTAACGTAAAGCTTCTTTTTTTCATGATAAGATTGGACTTTGGGTCGCTTGACATGTCTCTCTGAGAAACATGCTCAGTCAATGTTGGTGGGTGGTCTGAAACCTCTCAGATGTAGCTCAACAGGGGACAGGCCCTCACCTGCATTTGCATATCAATGCCTAGAGCTGTGGACTGTCTTGCTAGAATATATGTTTTTCCATTTGCAGATCTAATGTTGGTCTGCTCGGACAGCATGTATAATGCTGCTGTGAAGTCAGTGGAGACTCAGGTCTCTGCGGGCCACTCATATGCTGGGCAGCTTCAATCGTGCAGCCGACATGCTCTCACGACAGGTCTTGCCCCACCGGAGAGTGATATGACTTTTCCTCATTTACATATACAAAGTGATAGCGGTTTGTTAGATACAAATTAAACCAGGCTAACGCCTTAACACTGATGCCAACATAGTTTTCTACTCTATTGAGTAAGATTGTGTGATCTATTGTGTCAAATGCTGCACTAAGGTCTAGTAATATAAAAATTGAGATTTCACCACGAACGGATGTTAAAAGGAGGTCATTTGAAACTCCAATCAGTGCTATCTCTGTGCTATGGTAGGGCCTGAATACTGATTGGAACTTTTCATACGCACTATTATTCACTAAGAGTGTGCATAGTTGGGTTGCTACTAATTTCTCATATCAAGCGCTCATCCTCACTGTGTAAAATACATTCACTCTCACAATAAGCAACATTTAACACATGTTGCATCTCATTTATTAGTTTATCAACCTGTACAATATACATGTATAGTCAGTGCTTTAAGTGGGCCGGAACGACTTCTAAATATAGCTCTTGAGCATACCACCACCTCTCCCTGAGCCCAGAACGTGCTTTTAGCGTACCGGAACCCTCATTTGCACATCTGTTTAAATCAGAGGTTTAAATCCTTTGGCTGCGCTGCCGCTTTTCAGAGCGCTCTTCACAATGTACACTTCCTAATTCATCCCACCGAGAGCAGAGACTACATTACCCATACACCCTTGAGTTTACAAGTTAAAAGCGCATACATCGCCTTTGCTGTCAGTCAGCCTCAACGTGGTGTGGAGAGGTGTGTGTTTGTGTGTGAAACGCGCAACCATAGCTGCTCGGTTAAAATGAAAATACAATGAACACTTAATATGCCCTCCTTGTTTTAGACTCTGAGAAGTAAAAGAACAAGGTCAGAATCAGAGGACTCGCTGGCTGACATCCCACCAAGCCAGAATGATAGATGCAGGTCAGACGCAAGCTTTTTTCAATACCCTTTTGTAGGTAATGTACGTGATAATCTCCACTCTCGCGGCTGTCAGTTTGGTTCCCCTCGACGCAACTTTCGGATTTCCTCAGGCGATGTGCAAAGTAAAAACATTCTTGAAATTGTAATAGACATTTAGTTTAATTGCTAAACTACAAGTTAACGAAATTTCAATGAATTTGAACGACGCGCACAGTAGTCTTACTACCCGCAAAATGGAAAACAATGGGACAAAATAAATGATTTTCGAGTTTCAAATGGCCAGTATTTTGTTATTCTTGAACCCATAGACATGGTCTTGGTGTCATTTTAAAGTTTTTGTTTTTAAGCTCTTTCTATCTGAACAACTAGTTTTAGCATTTGACCATGCTGAAAATTTTGCACATTTTATGTATATTCAATAGCTCTTTCTAGCTCAAGCAAATCCACAAACTTATATAAGGATTTATTATTTTTTACAAGGTCGTCTGTTGACTGCTGAATATAAAACCCCTTCAATATAGAAGTCCAGTCAGCAAAAAAATAAAATAAAATAAAATAGAGTACCGGCACTTCTTTTGGGCCACTTAAAGCACTGTGTATAGTCCCATAAATATATAATTTAAAACAGTATAGGCTTACCTATTATAAAGTGAATGAAGCTTGCAGTATAAAGCTTCCATAAAAGAAATAAAGTGCCATAAGAACACACAAAATTTCAATTTTTAAAATGTTATTAACAGTAAATGATGACTATTTGTTTTTTTTAAATGAACTGACTAAAATTTAAAGGAACAGTATGTAAGAAATGTATATCAATTAATCATAAAATGGCCCTGATATGTCACTAGACATTATTCAATTCAATTCAATTTTATTTATATAGCGCTTTTCACAATACTTAATTGTTTCAAAGCAGCTTTACATTAATAGAAGCAGTAAAAGCACAGAAAAACGACAGATAGCACAACATAATACACAATAGCATAAGCAGTCAAATTTGCTGCGGCCATGACTCGACATTATAAGCAAGCGTATTACTAAAGTAACGTCTAGAAGAGGAAGCTAAGTTAAGCACAAGAAGGCTGCCTCCCCGGGGTAAAAAACCCTAGGAGAAAAAAAACCCTGGGCTGTTTAGCCGAGGAAATAAAAAAAGTCCTAGGAACGAAAAACCCTTGGGAGATATATATGTATATACACACATGTAAACGGATAAGGAGATTAAGCGGAGATTAAGCGGGTTCTGCCGTTGATCGTTGGTCAGGCATCAGCTGGGCATCACGTTGAAGGACGACCAGTAGATCAGAGGTGTGCCGACTTTCACATCTACCGGAACTGGGTCTGTTTGTCCCATTGTCCTTGGGGTCGAGGACGAGACAGGGAGAGAAAAACAAAATCATATTAGCGTAGGGGCCGTTCACATGTAATGCAAGTGTCACACAGTGATGTGGTTTAATCAGCTTAGTTTCAGACATACTAACTATTGCGGCATAATTATATTATCCACAGTTGAGGATTTTGCAAATTGGGGTCCCACTGCGACGGTATATATGGTAACTAAGGGTCACCTTCCGGTCTTTAAGAGAAAATGAAACCTGTCGACCCGTTTGACTAAGGCCTGTAACCCCACTGTCGTCGTTAATGCAGGTTCAGTGGCAAACGGGTCTATATTGCATACTATTCACAAGACACATGAAAGCGCCAAATCGCAACCCGACCATACGTGCCAACCCGTTTGACTAAGGCCGGAAGCCACACTGTCGTCATTAATGCAGGTTCAGTGGCAAACGGGTCTGTATGGCATACTATTCGCAAGACAAAGAAAGCGCCAAAATCACAACCCAACCATTCGTGCCAACCCGTTTGACTAAGGCTGGAGGCCCCACTGTCGTCGTTAATGCAGGTTCAGTGGCAAACAGGTTTGTATGGCATACTATTCACAAGACACACGAAACGCCAAAATCCCAACCTGGCCATACGTGCCAACCCGTTTGACTAAGGCCAGGAGCCCCACTGTCATTGTTAATGCCGGTTCAGTGGCAAACGGGTCTGTATGGAAAGTTATGTGCCATCAAGTAACTAACATCGCTAATGCAGTCTGTTAGCTTAGAAAACGTGTGTGTTTCGCTGGGATGTGAGGAGATGTAAAGCTGGGTATCATCCGCATAGCAGTGAAAACTTATGTTATGTTTCCTGATAATGTCTCCTAGGGGTAACATATATAACGAGAACAGGATAGGACCTAAAACCGATCCCTGCGGTACACCGTATTAAACCAGGGAGTGATATGACTCTTCCTCGTTTACATAAACAAAGTGATAGCGATTGGTTAGATACGACCTAAACCAGGCTAGCGCCTGACCACTGATACCAACATAGGTTTCTAGTCTATTGAGTAAGATTCTGTGATCTATTGTGTCAAAGGCTGCACTAAGGTCTAGTAATATAAGAATTGAGATTTCACCACGATTGGATGTTAATAGGAGGTCATTTGTAACTCTAAGCAACGCTGTCTCTGTGCTATGGTGGGGCCTGAATCCTGATTGGAACTTTTCATATGTACTATTATTTGTCAAGAATGTGCGTAACTGACTTGCCACTACCTTTTCTAATATTTTCGAAAGAAAAGGGAGATTTGAGATTGGTCTAAAGTTATTAAGCTCTCCCTGATCAAGCTGTGGTTTTATAATCAGCGGTTTAATAACTGCTAGTTTGAAAGCTGTTGGAACGTATCCTATTTCTAGCGATGAGTTAAAGATATTTAGAACCGGGGTTGACACTACAGGGAATACCTCTTTAAGTAGTTTTGTGGGAACGGGGTCTAATATACAGGACGATGATTTGGATGATGTAACTAGCCTAGAGAGCTCATCTATTGTAGTAGGTCTAGTGTTAAGTAAACTAATGGGTAGAGTGGTGGCTGCCTGGGTAGCTACGATGTTTTCCCTAATAGCCGTAATTTTGTTAGAAAAGAAGTTCATGAAGTCGTTACTATTGTGTTGAAGTTTACTATTGGTTTCTGTTTGTTCTTTGTTTCTAGTCAGTTTTGCAACTGTGCTAAAGAGGAAATGAGGGTTATTATGATTCTTATTTATAAGCTTGCTAAGATAGGTAGATCTAGCGGTTTTAATAGCCTGTCTGTAGTGTTTAACACTCTCTTTCCATTCTGCACGCCATACCTCTAACTTTGTGCTTCTATAATTTCTTTCCATTTTCCTAGTTGCCTTTTTGAGGGCTGCGGTGTGATGGTCATACCATGGAGCTGGCAGTTTTTCTTTGATTCTCTTTTTTCGAATGGGAGCAACGGCATCCAATGTGTTAGCACAGACATTGTTTAGGTTTTCTATTACAATATCTAGATCGTCACAGTTATCTGCTACATGTTTAATTTGGGACAGGTCTGGAAGAGTGCTAATAAAGCTATCTTTAGTGGTGGAAATTATTTTTCTGGCTAATCTGTAGCATGTTGTGGATTGAGTGATCCTATCTAGAAGTACAGTGTATGACACAAGGTTATGGTCAGAAACTGCATCACTCTGAGGCGATATTTTGATGTCATTAATATTGAGTCCAAGTGACAGAATTAAGTCTATGTGTGCTTACGAGTATGCGTTGGCCCTGTCACGTTTTGTCTAATATTGAGAGAATTTAGAACATCCATAAACGCACGTCCTAATCCATCTTTTGGGTTATCCACATGAATATTAAAATCACCAACGATAAGAGCTTTATCTACAGTGACTACAAGCTCAGACAGGAAATCTGCTATTTCTTTAAGGAAATCTGCATGGTGGCCCAGAGGTCTATAGATTGTAGCTAAGGCAAAAGAGAGCTGTTTGTGGTTACGATCAGTTATTTACATATTTAACAACATTAGTTCAAATGATTTAATTTTTATTTCAGATTTTTGGTTTTACTTTACCTGGATAGTCAGACTGTATTAGAAGTAAGACTATTGGTCAGATTTATAGAGAGAATCGCCCTTCCTTCCTGAGACGGATGGAGGCCATCTCTCTTTAGCAGGTCAGGTCTCCCCCGGAAATGCTTCCAATCGTCTATAAACCCTACGTTATGCAGAGGGCACCATTTTGACATCCAGTCGTGAAGAGACAATAATCTACTGTAAGTTTCATCCCCCCGGTAGGCGCGGAGGGGTCCAGCGCATATTACATTGTCTGACATTGTTTTAGCAATTTCACATATCTCTTTGGTGATCTCCGACTGACGGAGTCTGGTGTCATTCGTGCTGGCGTGAATAACAATTTTAGAAAACTTACGCTTAGCATTAGCCAGCACTTTAAGTTTTGATCTAATGTCTGAAGACCTGGCTCCCGGTATACAATCGACTATGGTGGCTGGTGCCTCAATGTTCGCGTTCCTAAGTATCGAATCTCCAATGACCAAGGCATTTTTAACAGACGTCTCAGTCGGTGTATTGCTTAGAATATCGAATCTGTTAGAAATTACCAGGGGGGTCTTGGGTGGGCACCGGATACGACTGTGCCGCCTGACAGTCACCCAGTTAGTTGGCCGCCTTGACTCAGATGCCGGAACCGAGCTATGTGTATTACGTTTAACACTAGGCGCACCCGAAACGGTGTTTGTAACATTAGCGGTATTAGCGTTTGTAGCATTAGCGGTATTAGCGTTTGTAGCATTAACGGTATTAGCGTTTGTAGCATTAGCGGTATTACTGTCATCAACTAGCGTTTGGATGCGCGCTTCTAGTTCTGCAATCTTCTCTGTCAGCCTTACTACTACAATACACTTAGCACATGTAAACCCATCTATGCTGATGAAAGAAGCTAAACTGTACATGTGGCAAGTAATGCAGGTTACAATAACAAGCGGAGTCTTACCGCTTCCATGTTGGGTGATGGCGTCTTCGGTCACCTGGACGCGGTCCGTGAAGCTACATCGCGAGGGAAGCTCGCTCGCAGCACGCCCCGATCGCCTGCGGACGTCTGTAGCCAGGGTGATGTGAGGCATGTTGAATCTGCGAATGCCGGGCAGCAGCTCCTCCACGGCTTCCCGATCGCTTTCATTCTGGGCGATGGCGTCTCCGTTCCCTCGAGCGCGGTCCGTGAAGCTGCACCGCGTAGGGTGTTCGCTTTTTGCATGCCTCGGTCGCTTGTGGACATCTGGAGCCTGGGTGAACTGGGCGCTGTACGTCGCGTAGGATCTGCGATAACCGGGTATCAACTGCTCCACAGCTTCCCGCTCAGGTGAGGACAGGTCTGAATAGCATACATCGGATGAGCCATTAGATCGGCAAATGGTAGCTAAAGCCGGCACCGTTTGTTGATGCTAGCGGGCTATATGTTAACACTGGGTGTTTATTAGTGATAAATCGTTTCACTTGGTAGTACTGCTCAATAGTCGTCACGGTTAAGTATTCTTGAGATAAACTAATATGTTATATTATATAAATAGGAACAAGATAGTCAGAAAATAGGATTTGGATGATGAACTCGACGGAGCTCTGATGCACGATGCTCAAGGTGTGTTCGACTCCAACCGGATGTCATCATCTTCATTTTCATTTCAAGTACTTATATCACTCACAACAGTGGTCTGGCCAGGATATTGTCATTTAAAAAGTGGAGTTGCAGCCCTCAACTGATATTTATGTTGTCATGTTGTGCATTGGCCACCAGTTGGGTGATTGCAGTACCAGTTTTAGCCACAAGTTTTGTGATTGCAATACCAGTTTTGGCCACAATCCTACATACTGTTCCTTTAAACAGAAGGGGGGGGGGTTAAAGAACAATTTGTCAAGAAAAGTGACAGTTGAAGAACTATATTTTCCAGAGTGTAGTTAAAAGACTTATAGCCAATCAGCAGTAAGGAACGTGTCTACTAACCGACATCCTTGCCGGGTTGCGAATGTGTGGGGCGGGTCTATCAACAGAAGGTCCAGATTTTATTGGGGTAGAGGCGTGTTTGTTTAGGTGATTTCAAATATCAACATTGGCTTTCAAACATCATGGACTCCGCCTTTAAATCTAAATGAAATGAAACCCACATTTTTTAACTTATGGCTTCAGGACTTCAGTCTCCACAAAAAGATCAAGATTCTTCTTAAGAACCGGTGCCCATTGAATCGATTCCTTTGAACCGTTAGCATGCCTGCTTAACGATTCCACTTATCGGTTCCGCTCGTTGAAAATGTGTCATGACATCACACACACGCTGTATTGTTTTGGTTTAGAACGCAGGAAACATTGCTTTGAGCCAGAGCGATCCAAAGTTTGGTTATAATTAGTGGTGGGCAGAGCGAGGCTTCGTGAAACACTGAAACAGTTGAATCAATAACTTATATTTCATGCGAACATACGACAATACGGTCGCGTTGCAGGAGGTTGCAGGACTGTCACGTGTTTGATATACTATAACACAACACCAGCGAGTCAAACACCAGCGGAGCTAACGGGCCGCCATCTGTTATTAATGCAGAAGGTAATGTGTTAATGTTAATGTGAGCACCATTTCATTATGTATACTTTTACTATACAGATCTCTGTTGTCATTGTCCATCAAATTGATGACGGCCAGAGTCTGACTGGCTCTCACACTGGCTCAGAGGCTGCAGAAAGTATCTCTTGTGCACCCCTAGCTACTCCGTTTACAGAGGCAGGGAGGAAAAAAATGACTGAGGCGTGGATAAACAAATTTCACTGAACAGTAGAGGCGGACAATACTAAGTATTTCTACTTAAAAGTATATTTTCAGGTATTTATATTTTATCAGTGTTTTTATGTTTTTGAAAACATACATTCCAAAGCATATTATCATCATTTTAACTCCACTAGATTTCATAATTTCAAGTTTTTGGTTTATATTTAATATTAAATACATTAAAAATCTAGTAATGTTTTTTTACTTTTACTTAAGTAAAAAGTACTTTTGTACTTTTACTCAAGAAAAGTAAAAGTACACAATTTTAATGTAATTAGGTATTAAATCAATTTTAATATGAAGAGTTTCGTTGCAAAACAGAAATCTCGTTTTTTGGTTGTGCATTCCAATTAATTTCAATTCAACTGCAGTTGGTTTGTTTTGATTTAAACCTTCATAACTTAAAAAATACAGCTAAGTAGCACCATAAAAAAAATAATAACATGATAAAATAATAATAAACATGTTTTGACAAAAATGTAGTTTTGCAACGAAACTCTTCATATGTAATATAAAAGGAATACACAGTATGATTCTATGCTTTAGAATGTAGTGAACATTTTTTAGTAGAGTAATTTTTTTCCCAAGACAACACTCTGATAAAGCACAGATGCTTGAAAAATGAAACTAAAATGCTCAAGTAGTGTCCACCTCTGCCGAGCAGTGACTAAGTTTGTGGTAAAGGGTTTACATCTGTTTGCCACAGTAGATGGCTCTGCATTTCGGTAGGTTAATTTGCTGTATTTTGTCCAGCATCATGTCTTTTCAAAAGAAAATAAATGCATGCATGACCAAAAGTTGCATGTTTTATGTCAGTCTAGTTCTGTTTTATTAATTCCTAGTCCTATCACATATTTACTGGTTGAGAAATACTGCCCTAGGCTATAGGTCCCTGGACTTTACTTTAAGAAGTAGCTCACCTACTTTTAAGTTTGTTCTGAGGTTGCTACACCTAATTTGTGTATACTCTGTTCTGTGTCTTCTGAACATATATTAAAGCGAGTTAATACAAACATACAAATTTGTACTTATTCCCTCACTAAATGAGAATCGATAAGGAATCGGATCGATAAGCAACATCGATAATGGAATCGGAATCGTTAAATTCTTATCAATTCCCATCCCTAGATGCGACTCCACATTCTTACTTAAAATGTGTTCTATAGATGAAGTAAGTTTTTGAACCCCATTAACACAAAGGTCTACTGTGCAGAAAGGGTTAATGTATTTGCCATATTTTCACAATATCGATGTAGATTTATTAAAATAAATAAAATGTTTTATATAAAATGCGACAGAATGGTTAGTGTTCAGTGTATAGTGATTTAATAATGATTTAAATACATTTTTCATTTTCTTTTAGGACAGTGGGGAATAAACAAATTAGTAACAATTGCCACAATTGATACAATTCAGTTCATAGGAATTCAGTTGGGCCAGCTGAAAGATGTAGATGTTAGAAGAGACTGAAATGTTGCGCTAGGGGGGTCTGAATTGTTTTACAGTGAAAATTATAGTTATGAAATCATTCAGAAAACACAGCTGGAAGTGGACTTAAGACACATACATTTATTCATCTTATAGGAAACAACAGGGAAATTCTTCAAAATTCTTTTATCAATAATGTTTATTAACACAGCTTTCAGTGGTGTGATATAAGACAATTTGAAACATGTACAGTAAAGTAAATGTCATTTTATTAGACTGCTCTTTCAACACACATTAAATCAACTGAGACATTGAAGTAGGTGTTAGACAGGCAGAGGGAAAAGGAGGACACGAATAATACAGAAAGAGTGTGATTAAACTCTAAAGCAGCAATTAGCACCCATCAGAAAACTAAAGGCAGTTGACACTCTACAATAAAGCAAATAATTTCCAGTTGAAAAAACAGAAAATGTTAATATGAGGCTTGGAGATAGAGGTGAAGATCTCTGCAAGAGGAAGTGGCTAATAAGGTTTAATGATCCATGTCAGGAAGCCACAGTATGCGGGAAAACACAGCTGCTTTCATTTTGTAAACTACATGATATACACCTTCATCCAGAGTGAAGAAATCTGTGGCTCGGGCCCACTGTGATGGACTAGGATTTGAACAAGCCAGATAACTAGAAAATGCATGAATATAATATCTGTAATTTTTCTGTTTATATGTTTTCATGACTCTAGAATAAAGGAACCATATGAAAATTAAAGATCAAATTAACCAGCTCACCCACAAGTTAAATGTCTTATTCCTTATTAAAGGGAGCCGTCTGAGATACATCTGAGTTTGAAGCCCAAAAAGTGCATCCACCCTTCACAGACCACAGGGGGTTAATAAAGGGTCTGAGGGTAATCAATGCGAAAATAATTTGTAAGAAAAATATCTCTATATGTACTATATAAACTTTAATAACTAGCTTCCGGTAAAATCCAACATGCATTCAACTGATAGTAAGGTAAAATATGTTGCGCAAGATCCGATGAGAAAAGAAACATGAGAACTGTGCGTTGTTTAAGCTACAGATAAAGATAACTCAATATCCTCTTGTCTTATATTGAAATCCTTCACAATTTTCTTTAAAATCCTTGTTTTAACTTGTGACTGGCGTGGTTGTTTTCCTCCTACTGTACCACCGCCCACAAATTCTTATATACGGTAAGACAGTGGTTTTCAATCTTGTCCTAGGGGACCCCCTGCTCTACACATTTTGCATGTCTCCCTTATCTAACACACCTGATTCAGATAATCAGCTCATTAGGGAGAGATCCATGAACTGGGTGTGTCAGTTAAGGGAGACATACAAAATATGCAGAGCCTTGGGTCCCCTAGGACAAGATTGAAAACCACTGCAGTAAGGGACAATTCTGTAGAAATAAAATTTGAAAATAGTTTAGAGTAGTAAATTTACTACTTGTATAGCAATATAGATTTACTGTCCTTTAAAAGTAATTTAACATACAGACGTTATTGTCAAAATACCTGGCAACAAAAGTGAATACACCCTAAGTGATGATATATTTATATTGTTTAACCAGTAAAAGCCACATGTCCTATGCATCGTGTTCAAATCGCCTCGTTGCATTGTGTGCGGCGTATGGTCTGAGGACTGACAATCTGACCTTCCCCTTTTGCAACCTCTAAAGCAATGTTGGCAGCACTCATGCATGTGTTTTTTAAAGCCAGCTTCTGTACCTGACACACAGCACAGAGACCTAACAGCTGTGCAATAGCTCATGAGAAGGTGTGCGCTAATGTTTTTTTCCCTTTTTGAGATGGCATCACAAGCCGTCGCTCGGTGACAGAGCACAGGGATGGAGAGGGTACATAAGGCTGAATAAGCAAGTGAAGGTAAGGGGGTGCTAACCCAGTGGTGGTTTTAAAGGCCAGAAGCAGAGCTTTAAATTTGATGCGAGCTGCTATAGACCCCTTCACAGTTCACGTCACAGGCGGGTCCCACTGGGCATATCGGGGTCAGAAAAGTCATTACAGCAGGTTTTGAGGTTTGAGTTGCGCATTATTCGGTATCATCAAAAATGCCTACTTTTCACGTCGTGGGCTGTGAAAATCGCATCAGGTCTGCCGTTAAGTTTTTCTGGATTCCTGCAGAATCTCAAAAACAAAATCATAATTTTTCATCCCTGTTAGATTAAACTATAAAGCCTGGATGGTATGAACAGTTTGACCCCATGCTGCGCGCGCACCCGATAGTCATTCAATGTTTACAAACCTTGAAGGGGTCTATAGGAAGCCAGTGTAACTTGACAAAGAGAGGAGTGACGTGCACCCTCTTTGGCTCATTGAAAACCAATCTTGCTGCTGCGTTCTGAATCATCTGTAGGGGTTTGGTTGTGTAGGCTGGAAGTCCAGCCAGTAGCGCATTGCAGTAGTCCAGCCTGGACTGGACAAGAGCTTGGACTAGGACCTGCCGGCGACCTAGCTGAATGGAAAGGTTGTGCTGAATCTTTGGTTCAGATGATATGACAAGCAGTTCTGTCTTCGGCAAGGTTAAGCTGGAGATGGTGATCCTTCATCCAGAGTGAGATGTCCCTCAGGCATGCTGAGATGCGGTCAGAGACAGTGGAATCATCAGGGTGTATTGACAAGTGGAGGTGAGTGTCGTCCGCATAGCAGTGGTGGGAAAAGCCATGTTTTCGAGTGACAGATCCCAGGGATGTCATGTATATCTAAAAGAACGGTGGTCCAAGCACAGAGCCTTGTGGCACCACGGAATCGAGACGTTGGGGTTCAGATATGTCACCTCTCCAGGATACCTGAAATTAACTACCTGAGAGGTGTGACTTGAACCATAAAAGCGCTGTGTCAGAGACACCCGTAGCCATGAGGGTCCACAGGAGGATGTGGCGATTGACTGTGTCAAATGCGGCAGATAGATCCAGTTAGATCAGCACAGAAAATTTGGAGGCTGCTCTTGTCTGCCTTAGAGCTTCAATGACAGAGAGCAGCGCAGTGGAGTGACCGCTTTTGAAACCAGACTGATTGCTATCCAGGAGGTTATTTTGTGTGAAGAAAGAGGAGAGCTGGTTGAACACAATGCGTTCAAGAGTCTTGGCAATAAAGGAAAGAAGAGAAAGGGGTCTGTAATTCTCTAGCATAGCAGGATTGAGTGTGGATTTATTCAGCAGCTGGGTTATCCGGGCCTCTTTAACCCTCTGGGTTCCGACCATTTTGGGACACTGTTAAAGGTTCTAACATGCTCTTACATTTGGTCTTTTTTCAGTTGCTTTAAAACAGAATAATGGCAAGTGTCTCATAACACTGCATTCAGCACAAACAGGACTACAATATTATATGAGCTACATGTATGTACATGTTTGTATTTTTGAGAGAAAAATGTTTATGCATGGTTTAAGAAAAAGATAAATTTTTACTGAAGTCCACAAAACCCATACTAAACATGTTTTCACAAGACTTTTCTAAACAGAATCTAGTAGCAATCTAGTAGCAAGCTCGCGTCTACGCGTAAACAATGCAGCGCTCATAAAAAACGGTGTCGTGTGTAAAGCGCATTGCATGGAATTGCGTTGCATGTAAACAATGTATGGAATCATATTACAGCACACACTTAAAAGATCCTGCATTGCAGCCTTACTGAAAGTTGCCATGAAGGATACGGAAGTGAATAACTGTGTTTAACACTGTAGGGCATGTAACAGTTATCCGCCATTACGAGACTTCATGCATCCTCGTTTGTAAACAATGCGAAAGTTTTTCCATACAAAGCGTGCAGTCTGCTGAGGTCGCTAATGTAGGCTGAACTGCACAAGCTATAAGCATATTACATGATAGCAAATATAAACAGTGTTGGGAACGTTACTTTAAAAAAGTAATTAGTTATAGTTACTAATTACTTCTCACAAATAGTAACTGAGTTAGTAACTGCGTTACATCATTAAAAAAGTAACCAATTATCAGGGAAAGTAATTATTGTGTTACTTTAAAAAAATCTGAGAACGACGCGTGTTTTCATGTCAGTCTACAAAAGTCGTTTTTTACACTGCTCGGAGTCGGACTGTTTGTGTGTGTGTGTGTGTGTGTGTGTGAACTTTGCCTCTGGTTGGCTAGCGATGGACATTAAGCCAATCATTATCACCTATGTGGTTGTCCCAACCCCTTTAACTCACACACACACACACACCAATCATCATCAGTTATGTTCCTCCCAACACACACACACACAAGAAAAAAAGAGTGTCTGGCTGAGAGAGCGAGCATACACGGGTGGAAATCACTTCAGTGCGATCAATTTTAGTAACGCGCAGCATTTTAGGGTCAGTAACGATAACGGCGTTATAACGGGGAAACAGTAATTTATTTGACTACTCGTTACTGAAAAAAAATAACGCCGTTAGTAACGCCAATTACTTATAATGCCGTTATTCCCATCACTGAATATAAATTAGGATAAATGACTTACAATTACTTCAGGAATATCCTCCTCTATTGCATCTTCCATTGTTCTTCTTCTTAGGTAAAGATAAACGCTATGTCCAGACATAAATGAAGATCTTCCTCACGTGTGTGTATAAAGTTTATCATCCAAACATGCGGTAAAGTCTTTAAATCTGATAGAACTCTACGCTTTGTTTGTCAATTTTTGAACTGTTTGTCTGTCATTACCAAGTGAACAGCGGGTACCCCCTGTGGGCGTGACCGTATTAGAGATAATGAAATTATATATTTATTAATAATTATATATAAATTATATAAACAGGCAATATTTGTTTTAGATTATAGTTCGCTTGTTTAAAAGTAGACATTTCAGGCTTTCTTTAGATATGTGTATCATGTTTGTGTGACGCGTATTTACGGAGTTTCAATTGATTTTTTGTTTTGAGAGACAGCTGGCAGAGACAGAAATGTCTGAATGCGCACCCTGTTTATTTTCTTTATTTGACAAAAACACAACGATCTGTTGTTGGGTGATTCTCACGAAAACTAGGTTTTAAAAATGTCAAGCATGAAAATGTAAAAATTGCTTAAATTTACTTTTTTCCCACCAGACATTGAAAAACAAAGTCTGGAGTAAATGGGAACATTAATTTAAAAACGTTCACTTATCATTTAACACTTTTTGTAACAATTTAAAAAACAAGTCCTAAAAAATCTCATTACCGCAACAGTCAGAAAACATCAACACTGACATATTTTCAAAATGACATGACAAACCTGAAAGAACATAATTTGGAGATTCTGCACATGCATTTAAAATCAAAGTATTATGCTTCTATTAATTAAATTAACATTTCATAAGCATCTGTTGTGGTAATGATAATCAAAATGTCGTGTAAGCATTCTGACAAGACAATATTTCAAATTAACTGTAAAAAAATGATCTTACCTGGTAGCCATCTTGAAGTAACTGGTCCATGTGCTTGGTCACTCAAAATCAAACTTTATTAAAATTCTGTATGTGTGCTTAAACTGTTCTCAAAAAGTGTTGCGGAGGATGAGAACATCAGGCATGGACACATAATTTTCCTAATTTTTCTTCATTATTATTATACATGAATATTCAGTAAATATTTTTTCTGTCATCTAAAGTAGTCTAGCAAAACATCCATTTATTTTTTTTCTTAATATTTTTGTGTTAATTTGATTAAATTACAACATAACGCATGTTCAAACACAGCCGGACATATTGCGGTAATGAGAATTTCAGCAGAAAATGAGATAAAATTTCCAATTATAAATTATTATGTTGAAATCACACATTGTGCAAGGTAGAACACAGTATTGTGTTAATTCTGATGCTTTTTAATGTTACTATATTACACATTTTAAAGCTAAAATCATTCGTGCCATGGTATTTCAATGGTTTTGTGAGAATCACCCTGTTATTGTAAATGTACACAAATTAAAGATGGAATGATGGAGTATTTTAAGTTGATTCTGCCATGACCCCAGGGGGTTAAATGCTGCGGGGAAGGTACCAGTGGAAAGAGATGAATTGATAATGTGGGTGAGAGCAGGGATAACCAACAAAGAGATGAGTTGAAGGAGATGGGTGGGTATGGGATCTACCGGGCAGGTAGTCAGATGGTTAGAATCAAAGACCTTGGAAACCTCCACTTCAGATAGGAGTGAGAAGGTGGGAAGCAAGCATTCCTCAGAGGTTTGAGCATGGGCAAGACTGCTGACAGTATTTGTTTTCTTCACAAAGAAGGAAGCATAATCATCAGCCGTTAAGTCAGATGAAAATGGAGGGGGGGGGCAGGTGGACAAAGAAAAGAAGGTTTTGAAGATGTGTGAGAGTCAGGTTAGCTGTTGATTTTAGAGTGATAGTATTGGGTCTTAGCAGAAGAGACATCCATGTAGAAGGAGGCAAGAAGAGACTGATAGAGACAGAGCTCAGCAGGATCTTTCGATTTGAGCCACTTCCTCTCTGTAGCCCTAAGTCTGGAGCAATGCTCACAGAGAACCTCAGATAGCCAAGGGGTAGATGGTGTGTGAGGGCGTCTTTTTCAGTGTGAACAGGCACAGGACAAGGCTGAGAGACGAACCACACTGTCAAAATCCTTATCCTCCCATTTGTCTCCTATCTTTAGATGACCCTTCTCTGCCCAATGCAGCTTCTGAAGGTCTCCAGCCCCAGTTGCCCATCCTGTCTCAACCCCGCTGCTGGCTGCAGCGCCCCCTTGTCCTGGGTCCGCTGCTTTCTTCAAGTGCCCATATTATGAAAAACTCACTTTTTCAGGGTTTTGGGGTGTTTTGTGTCTCTTGTGCTTCCACATACAAACTTGGAAAAAAATCCATCCATGCTGTTTTTAGTGAGATACAGGTTTCTGAATGTCCTCTGCCTTGAGTCTCAGATTGCATGGTTTCAAAATCAGCTTCGTTGTGATGTCACTAGCCTTTTCGTCACATTCCATTTTAATATTTCCGCCCACTACCCAGGTCTCCACCCACCAGGTAGCTACAGCAGTCACTTTGCTGATATCCTATATGTTATCATGTCTCATGGAAACTGTTATGTTGTTGGCTGTAAAGTGTTGTCCCCATCACTCCATTGTGTCCCAGCCGCAGAGGACAGAAGAGCGGCATGGGAAGAATGATGGCATGATGGCAACGTCCCTGCTAAAAAAATTTTTGCAGTGTGCTAGCCACTTTGAGCCTGACTGTTTCTCCAACCTCAGTCAGTACAATGCAGGATTAAAAGAAATTACACCTAAAAGAGGACGCAATTCCAACCTTGCATGCAATACCTGCAGACGAGGGACATGTAAGTAGTTATATAAAATTTATTTTGTATATTAGGGTGAACTTGTGAGTGTGTTTTAGCAGTCATTTGCCATTGAGAACGAGGTGGCTAACCGCTACGCTAGTTAGTTTGCAGTGTGGTTTCTCCAGCAAAGCCAGTGACCAGCTACCGTACTTTTCGAAAGTTATAAGACATTTTTATTTGCTTTATTTCACAATTCTACATGAACTACATGAATTCTACATGAACTAACTACATGTAGCTTTACTACACTAACCATGGTTTAACTATGGTTTTTGAAAACCATGGTTGTCAAAACCATGCTTATTTTGTGGTTACTGTGGTTTAACAGTAACCATGTTTTTTTGTTTTAACTGTAGTAAAACCATGGTTAATTTTCATAAGGGCCAACTGCTACATCACATCACAATTTACACTTGAAGCCAATCATTATGTGTAATGAATTTCTTCTTCTGGAGTATACTTATTAGTGATACTTTTTTGCTTGATGTGTTTGTTGGCATAATAATACATGTAAAATTAAGTTGATGGCATTTCTCTTTTTTATATAGACCAGTACATCATTACCAACTAACGTTACAAGAGAAATGTTGAATGATTTTTACATGTGAGTTATGCACTTTTGAAGGTGGTCAGCAGCTAGTAAATACAATCACTACAGTAAGGTTGTAATTGATGTATTGCTGGTAACACATTATTTTATTAAACTATATTTAGTTTAAATGAGCATATAATGAGATGAGTGCCATGTCATACTTTTGACACGTTTATTGTCTTCTAACTTCCCTGACCTGGGTACCTGATGTCAGACCTTTATTCTTCTCTCTCTCTCTCTCTCTCTCTCTCTCTCTCTCCTACGTCTAATGACCTGTGCATTCTCTAGGACGTTCTGAAGTTGTGTTTGACTTGACGCAAAGCTGGTAGATTATCGGAAGATAATGCGCATGGTGTTAAAAACGCGCCGTGCAAATGAGCGGTAAAAACTCGGTCAGCAATTTCGTACTCAAGAGAGCGTGAATCCTACCTTTCATAGGAATGAAACACTTGCTTCGCGTCAGTGGAAAGTGGTCGCTTAAATATGACCAGGGGTTTCTTTCATGAGATTTGAACTGAGGCGGTCTGCATTAGTGGGCGCCTGTCTCGCCCGTCTCCATGGTTCTTTTTGCCCGTTCCCCTGCCCATCAATCATCCGTTGCGCGTCTTTATCACCTGCTTTTTAAAATATTTTTTTACTCAGTAACGGATATGATTTAAAAAGTAGCGAAGTAAAATACTTTAAACAAAACATACTTAAGTAAAAGTAAAAGTACAGATTTTAAAACTACTCAAAAAAGTAAAAATACACAAAAAACCTACTCAATTACAGTAACGTGAGTAAATGTAATTCGTTACTTTCCACCTCTGGCTAAGACTAGGATATGTTTGATTGTAAAGGAATAGACCATTATGAAGAAATTTTATTTTTATACTATGGCTCCCATGGCTCATTTTTCACAACCCAACCATTTCCTGGTCATCTGGTAAGATACTCTGATAGGCCTCTGAGTGCTTTGATAGATGTTTTCCTCCTCCAAGTCTTACAGCTCCAACTTTTATACCAATACTTCCAGTCAACTCTACCTCCACTGAGAGCCCCAATGAGAACCAATCAGTCGACATGCTATCCATCTATTACGCATACAGTGTCTTCTGCCCGAAACGACCCTCCTCACTACCACCTCACAGACCATGGGACTGTGGCATTGACCTCTCTACAAATGAACCAGTGCCCAAACGTAAAATGTATAATTTTTTCCCGGAACAGAAGGCAATGGATGAGTATATCAAGGAGGCTCTTAAGCAAGGCTTCATTCATCCATCTACTGTCATGTTTTACAAGGAACTGGACCAAAATGCAAGGTAACTGTGAAAAAAGGACTAGACTACACTAGACTAAGACCCTCATTGTGACTATTACTATTGCAACAATCAAACACGCAAACCAACCAAAATGATCCAGCATAGGACAGAATACACTGGGGCCTTAAATAGGGAAAACTAAACAAGATAACGATGGAAGGTCAGGTGAGGAAAGTTAACCAATAATGAATAATTAACAAGGAGACAAAGGGGTGGGGGCATATATGAGACACAGCAACACACAGCCCAAACAAAAGGTACCACACAAAACATGGGTACTGCCACAATCTTGCCGCATGACCATGAATAACTATGACAGACTGGCAGGATCATGACATCTAACTCCATTGCTGCTTGAGTTTTTTCCTTATGGCCAAAAACGCTTCTGGTGCCCTAACATGGCTGAAGAGGTTAAAAGGTATATGAGGGAATGTCAGGAATGCACCATGGCAAAAACACCATGCCACCTGCCTTCAGGATCTTCCAATGTTCCAACACTCCAATGTTCCATCCACCACTAAAGGGCTAAAGGGCTTACCCACTGCAATAGAGACAGCAGAGATATTGTTCCATGTATTGTGTAATGAACCTATGAACCTACAGCCCAGGTTCATTGGCCCCTTTCCCATCATCCGCCAGGTCAACCCTGCCACGTTTGAACTCTGGCGACCACCACAATACAGAATTCACCCATTCTTTCATGTGTAACTCCTAAAACCATATCACTCACTTGTCCTTCACAGAGCCTGTTCTGGTAGCTGAACCCCCATACCACATGTGCTAGATGATGGAACTTTATACACAAATAAGACAAACTACTCGAATACATCACTGACTTGGAGAACTAGGCTCCTGAGGAATGATCCTGGGTACCTCAAAATGATATCCTAGACCCTAATCTACTCACTCAGTTCCATGGCTCCCACCCATAGTGCACATAGAATTGGCCATGTCTATCTTTCTCTCAAGGGTTTTTCTCTAAAGGACTTTTCCTCCCTTATAAAATTATTAGTAAGCATCCTTGCATGGCTGTCGTGGATTCAAGAAATTATAGACTTTATATACGTTAATCCCCAATGTCCACCCAACCATGAGTTGAAAGTAATGAACCAAACAAAACATGGTTCAATTATTGAGGATACACCCTACGATTCAAGCCTCTGCAGTAAATTGGCTGACTTGGGACTGAACGATCTCGATGTCGAGTCTTGTGAAGTGTCGCAACACTGGAAGGTGCAGCTTATAAAGCTAGTATGCAAATACAAGGATGTGTTCTCAAGTAATAAACTAGACTGTGGCAAAGCAAAGGATTTCGTCCACAAGATACATCTTGCAGATATTCCCCCTTCAGATGCTTACCCACCAATGCACAAGCTCAGACAGGTCCTTTCAGAAATGGAAGAGCGTGAGATCATCGGCACATCCTCTAGTGAGTGGGCCTCACCGTTGGTGCTCGTCTGGAAGAAAAACGGGGATCTACGCATATGTGTCAACTTTTGTGGCTAAATGCCTGCACCAGTAAGACTGTTTGGCCATGCTTGGAGGCAATGGCATATTTAGTACAATGGATCTCACCTCAGGATTCTATAACATAGCAATGGCCGAGGAAGATAAGAAACTTAGTGCATTTATAATGCACATGGGGCTATATCAGTTTAACAGTCTCCCTCAAGGATTGTGTAACAGTCCCACAAGTATTATGTGTCTCATGATGAGTATATTTGGGGACCAGAACTTTAAAGTCAAAGTACCTTTATTGCCCCACAAGGGGAAATTGGATTTGCAGCAATGCTCCACATAAAATACATAAACATACAAACAACATTCACCAACAGAGACCAACCAGCAGAGATAGAATTCATATTAATGCCCCAAATTACATAATGTGCAAATAACAGATAAAATACAAAACACAATCAAGTGCAAAATGCAACTTGTGCAAGTTATTACAAAGTGCTAAGTGCCATTTAGGAGCCTTACAGCTAATGGAATAAAAGATATTTGTATTCCTCTTTGTTCTGCATCTAGGAACTTGATAGCTCAGAGGGCAAAAGCTCAAACACTGTTCTAAGGGGGATGATCCTGTGATTGAACTCTAGCTTTTCTTTGGCTCTTTTTAATGTATAGTTGAGCCTGACCTCTCCTGGAAATCTTGCTTGCCACTTTAACCAGACTACCAAGTCTATTTTTGTTTGTCAGGGAGAGGCTTCCAAACCAAGCAGCAAAACAAAAAAATAAAACCGATTAAATAAAAGCACAATAAAACAGAATCATCAATTCTGAAGAGACAATAAAAGAGTTCATTTTCATAATGAAGTACAGTCTTTGTTGGATTTTCTTTGAGACTGCATCAACCAAGGGTTCAAAACACAGTTTGCTATCTAAAATGACTCCAAGATATTTGTATGTCTTCACAAGCTCAATGTCAATGCCTTTAATAACGTTAACTGTAGGGGAAGGAGGTGACCTGCAAAAGTAAATGATCATGTCCTTAGTTTTGGATACATTCAGCTGTAAAAAGAAGCTATCACACCAATTTACAAAGTCACTGAGGACTGGCCCATGGTCCCGCTCATCTCCTTTCAGCAGACTGACAATGACAGAATCATCAGCGAACATAAGTATTTATCTTTTCTGGTAAACACTGGCACACTGGTTTGTGTACAGAATGTACAGGAGAGGAGAAAGACAGCAGCCTTTGGGGGAACCACTAGATGTAAAAATGACTTCCGACAGGGTGTTATTGGCCCTCACACTCTGGGATCTATCGGTTAAAAAAACAATAACCAGGCCACCAAATTTAAATCATGGTTAAAATCAGTAATCAATCTTTCAGCGAGCAGGACGGGCTGAATGGTGTTAAAAGCAGAAGTGATGCCTGAAGAAGATCGAAACGTTGCAATAAATTATTCTATTTTTGCAAGTGGATAGTGTGCGGGATCTCTCTATTTTTCTATTTGTCTATATTTGGACTTTCGAGTCCTTTTTTCCTACGCACCTATCGCACACAGGTGTGCGACATTTATGTGATTGGTTAAAAGCAGAAGTAAAATCAACAAATAGTTGAAAGCCTGCTCCCTTGGAGTCCGTAGTGCTTGCGCACCCAAATTTCACCCGCTCATTTGTTCTGTCGACTGATGCTTTCGCAAGTAAGGCCCTCTCACAATCTCAAAGAAACTACCCTTAGAATTTCTGGCATTGAAGTGGTCCGTCTGTGACAAGTTCAGCCATTGGATGAAGGGGCATCCATTTACTGTCTGGACAGATAACAAACCCCTGACTTATATCTTAAAGCCAAAGCTTGATGATTGTGAGCAGAGGTGGGTCGCCAAGCTTGCACCATACAACTTTAATATCCAATACATCCCTGAGAACAAGAACATAGTAGCAGACGCAGTGAGCAGACAGCCCTTTGTCCAGGGACATGCAAGTCAGAGGTTAGTGACTGAACAAGACTCTGCTGAAAGAGGCCATCTATTTACAAGAAGACGCAGTACAGCATGCTAAGACTAAGTTCTAAGTGTCAGAATGTTTAGTCACCATCCCTTGGGCAAGAGCAGAGTGGGTTTTCCCTTTCATCAGACAATGTATCAGCTATTTTGATGAATCAGTGGAATGCAGGGCAAAAGGAGGAAGTGTGTTGGCCTGCTCAGGATGTGCATAACCTGGTCACGGCTGGTCAAAGTGCACTGCCAATATTTACACTGGGAGAGCTTCAGGATAAACAGTCAGAAGACCCTGTCTTGGCTCGAGTTCTTTCGTATGTTGCTCGTGGCTGAAGCAATCAAGACGAGAGAGGACAAAAGAGTCACCGAAGACCTTGAAGACTCTTAAACAGTGGGAAAAGTTAAAAATGCTAGATGGGATTCTGTATTGTGCATCTAAAGATCAGCTAACAGAAAATAAATGTTGGCAGTATGTTGTACCTGCATCGTACATGACGACGCCGGTCATCAGGGCTAAGCCATGACACTCCACTTGGCAAAGGAAAGAACGGCAGTGCAAGTCAGCAACATCAGGCAGAGTTCTACAACAGGAGAGTTAAAGGACGTGACATTGATGAAGGAGACAGAGTCCTGCTTGCTAACAAAGGCGAACGAGGCCGAAGGAAATTAGCGGATAGTTGGGAATCTGTGCCCTACGAGGTAATCTCTTAAGATCCTAGATGCCACACTTACCAAATCAAGAATACCATTACTGGCCAAGAAAACGTGGTACACCGTAACCTTATGTTGCAAGCTAATTTTCTGCCCCTCGAGGGAAAAGAAAGCAAGTCTCTTCATGATGGATCCTTAACTAGCCATGGACAGTCAGAGGGAACTGAGGACAATCTTCTTGAACCAGAATGCACTGCAGAGTGGGTAGCATCCTTACCTGACACTGATGATCTGTTGGAAGAGAGACCTAATACAGAAAGAGAGGAGAGCCATAAAGAACTCTGAGGAACCTAACAGTATTCTGAACAATACAAGCCTAGGGACAGATAGTGATAACCCTCAGGCTGAATCTAGTGTTGTTTCCTCTAGCCCAGCAGATACTCAATACAAAAGGCATGCAGATACTGTGTTCAGTGCTAGAGAGCGGTCAAGGTCAACTAGTATGTTGTCAATCTCCAGTATGTTCCTAGAGTGCCTGAACTAGTGACCCAGGTGTGAACTCGCATTGGCAGGCTAATCAAACCAGTGAATAGACTGATTCACAATATGACGCAGAAAACTGCCCATGAAACAGTCAGAGATATCACGATTACCCTTCCACTTTAGAAAGTTTAAAGTTTGAAGACATATGGTTCAATTATAGAATTTTGAGGTAATGGGTAAATAGTAGGGGTATAGCGATATTACAAACCGAACTGACCGATCACGATACACCACCGACGATACGAATCGCGAAACTCCCGTGTCGTGCCGCGGTACTCTCACGCCTCCTGCTGCCCATTGTTGAGGTTAATGTCACTTATCTCTGACTAACTTATCTATTAATTAAAAAAATATATATTTGCATACATTTGATTAAATTGTATTAGTAACGACTAATAAGAGTTTTTTAAATGCTTTTCTAAATAGGATATTCCCAAGTTACTGTTTTCCAAGTGCATGTCATGACATTTGACTTGGGAGTGAACGCAGGTCGCAGGGTGGCTGCTCCGCCTGAGATTGTAGATCCTCCGGACACATTTAAGTCTCTTGTTTTGGTTTTCCAGTGGAGTACAGGAATGGAATTTGTGTCGTAGACAAATCACACACAATCCGTCGTTACTGTGTGTGTGTGTGTGTGAGTGTGTGTGTGTGTGTGCTTGCATTCGCGTGCTTGCCTTGTGTAAAATAGTAAAGGTAAAATAGTATGAGTATTTAGGGGTTGACTCTCTCCACCTGCGTACCTGTGTTGCACTCTGCAGAGGCTTCACTGCTCGGGCTCATACAATTCTTTATGTTCAGCTCACTCTTCTTCCTTCCTCTTTCCACAGGCGGCAGCTGGGACGCAAAGAGACAGTTATCTGGACAGTTATTCTCACCTCTCCGCTGCTCACAGCTCTCGGTAAGTATAATTTTCTCACGGCTCGTTTTCCCGATGCTCACTCTCGTTCTCTTTTTCTCCACAGACAGCAGCTGGGACACAAATCCACGGTTAATTTGGACTTAGATGGTTCTCACCTCTCCGCTGCTTACAGCTCTTGGTAAGTGTACTTTCCACAGTTCGTTCTCCTGACGTTCACTCTTGTTCTCTTTTTCTCCACAGGCAGCAGCTGGGACACAAAGACACGGTTAATTTGGACTTAGATGGTTGTCACCTCTCCGCTGCTTACAGCTCTTGGTAAGTGTAATTTTCCACAGTTCGTTCTCCTGACGTGCACTCTTGTTCTCTTCTCTCCACAGGCAGCGGCTGGGAGACACAGACACGGTTATTTCTGACTTGGTTATTTCTCACCTCTCCGCTGTTTACAGCTCCTGGTAAGTGCAGCTTTTCCACAGCTCACTATACTGCGTTCTAATGACAGGGATGGATCGACAATGTAACGGGGGCGGACTTACGATGGCTGGCATACACAGGAAGTCAAACGGGCGATGATTTCCCAGAAGACGCCGGGGGCAAGACCCTCTCGGCGAGTTTGCTGGTCGGCAGAGTGGCGGAATGTCACACCGTCTCACCGGGTCGAGCGCTGCCCTATCCTCGCTACCCGTAGGGCGATCGAACACCGGACAGGGGCGCCCTTTTGTAGAGACCACGGGGCGGCGGAGCTCCTTCGCCTCTTACTCTGCAACAAGGGAATATACACAGGTAAGGTATCAATGCAAATGGCCCGTATTTGTACTCACACACACTGCCAGCTTCCGAATCTTCACCGCCGTTCTCCAAAATCTGCCGATATACAGACGGGGGCGACTTCCAAAGGCCCACGCCGTCACTTTACACTCAAAACCGCACACAGCGTATGATAGATGGTTCCTCCTAGGACCGTTAGCCCCTCCGTCTCTTCCTCGACGAAATGGATGATGCGGGGTTACGTCTGACAAGACACACAGCACTTGCACAGCAACCCACAGCAAATACACAGCACCACTTCAACGTGAAAGGTTTTCAAAATACATGGACTCACCCACCACACTACAGGTGTACACAAAGAGACGCCCGTCGTCCTCCACTTCGCTTGGGTTGGATGGGGGCGATGATAATACGGCCTGGATATTTATTCTGCTGCTGTGGCTGCTTAAATGGAAAGTTCCTGCGGCTCACCTACCACGCTGGTCCAGGGGTAGGGCCGCCCTCCTCCTTTTGGAGGTATTCAGTAAGTTCACAGATTAGTCTTCCACTTCGTTTTAATACAGGAGTTGATACTCACAGCGGTCCGCCTTTGTTTACGTTGCAAAACACGATACGTTTCCTTCCTCCTTTGTTCCTCTAAATGTGTCACTTAGACCGATCTTTCTTCCACCCGTAGGGTTTCCTATCACTCCAGCATTTCCACTGCAGACTACGAAAGAGAGGGAGAGAAAGTATAAACAGCCACCAATGTGTACCGGACGAGCACAGCTCCGCACCTCAACTCACACTAAGCACACCAAACTGTGATTTAAACTGCTCTTAAATACTCCTCTGTGTGCTCCTGTCTTCCAATCACCCGGCGCTCCTCTTAACAACGCACAGCTGTGCTTGATTTGCTGATTACAGCCCTCGCGATGCTACCGCATGTCCGGTGTTTCCTCTTCCCGGTCTGGGCGGAAACATCCGGGCGGAACCAAACTTTCCCAACTTTTTGGTTCCGCCCAAAAAGATCGTCACCTTGTGACATGTGTGTGTGTGTGCTTGCGTGCTAGGGATGCTCATATCAGTTAATTTTCCCGACCGACAACCGTAGCTTCTAAACCTAACATTAACCGTTAACTTATAAGATTTAAATATGAAATTGTCATTGAGTAAAAATACAGTTGATGGTTGTCTGTGAACTAGTAAAAACAAAAGATTTAATTTGAACGTGCAAACAGCAGCGACAGATCAACAATAGAACCAGGATTCATACATTATCAGATATTCACGCAACATTACCTTATTAAAAAGCATGCGATTAGTCCAGAGGATTAATATCCAAAGACGGCAGATTGTCTCTGTTTCATCTACCACAGTGGTCATTTCTAAAGCGGGAGGCTTTTCAGAAAGTTTTGCTTTTGCGTTGTCTTTCTCCGTTTGTGCAAAAAGAGAGATGTTTATGGACAGGGTCAGAGGCCACCAGCGAACGTCTGTCCAGATGTGCGCGAGACGGACCGCATCATCTTGCGCAGACACGCGCGCGTCTCCGTTCAGCTTCCAAACACGCATACAAATGATTTCTTATACAAATTATTACTTTAATCGACCGTCAGGGCAGCAATAATTTGTGTCATTTACAGGACATTCACAAATTAAAGATAGAAAAGTGGCGAAATGTCTGTCGGCTCATGACGACACGCCCCATGTATTAACAAATATTTTTTATTTTAACTGATAATGTTATTCAGTCATAAATTCTTACCTTCGGTTAACGGTTAAACGGTCAATGTGAGCATCCCAATAGACCCCTTCAAAGTTTGTAAACATTGAATGACTATCGGGTGCGCGCGCAGCATGGGGTCAAACTGTTCATACCATCCAGGCTTTAAAATGTAATCTAACAGGGCTGAAAAATTATGACTTACCTCAAATGAAGTGAACACAACAAACACAAGCCTCTTTGATATTTGCATTGTTCCAGTCTGCACGTTAATTGCTTGCAGCTGCAGATGAATCGCGAAAACTTAACAAAAGACCTGGTGCGATTTTCACAACCCACGACGTAAGTAGGCATTTTTGACGATACCGAATAATACGCAACTCTATCTGCTGTAATGGCTTTTCTGACCCTGACATGCGCAGTGGAAACTGCCTGTGACGTGAACCGTGAAGGGGTCTATTGCATGCGTGTGTGTGATGATTACCTTGATTAGTTCATTAGTGATGTGCGATACCACTTAATTCCTATTCAATCCGATACCAAGTAATACCCAGGCTGGTATTGCCAATACCGATACCGATACCAATACTTTTTACGCATTTTATTTGTATGATGTGACAACTAGTTTAAAGTAAAGTAAAAAAGTAGACTGTAGGCCTACCAATTCCAAATTGTAGCTGCATAATGACAAGACAATAAACTACTCTCATATTATTTAATTTTAAAGAACATTTCAGAGACTTGTACAGTAAAACAGGTTGAAAATTACACAAAAAATACAACCAATTTAACTCTTTGCCTTGTCACAAAATATTCCATAACCAATTTTTGCTGTTTTTTTTACAACACATGTAAATCATGCACCCTTGAAAACCGTTAACTCAAATTGTTTTCACAAACATTCATGTTTAAAAAAATAAAATAAAAATATAGGCTCCCCTGAACATGTTAAACCCGAGCCTGTTTTTATTCACAGGTTTTTGTTTAGGAATAAAAGCATGTTTACAGTTTTCCCCTTGAGTCTGTTCCGTTTTTTGCTCACTACCTCCCCTGCCTTTGAAAACATGCGCTCTGAAGGTACAGAAGTAGCAACAATTCCCAAGTACTTTACAGCAAGTTTGCTTAAGCCTGGGAAGATTTGATGATGCTCTTGCCACCAAACAAGTGGATAATTTTCTCTGGGAATCAGTTTTTCCTCTGAGTAACGACGCATTTCTATTATTATGTCTGTGGTAGCTGACCGGTGATCTTGGGAAGATGCAACTTGCATGTCAAAATCTGCCCATAACCCTACTTTTGTTGTAGCTGAGTCTGGGGCAAGTGCTGGACTTTGGGAGCTAGGCACTGAAGTAGAGCTAGAATTAGGTGCCAATGCAGAGCTTGCAGTTGGAGTGGACTCTACTGTCTGGTAGACTTCCTTCAACTCAGAGGAAAGTCGTTTTTTCATTCCCTCAGCATTGTTTTTGTCTTGAAATCCAAGGTGTTTAAACCTAGCATCCAGAAATGTACTCACAGCTAGAGAGTAATTGGTCTCAATGCCTGCAAATCTGCGCTGGCATTGCTGTGCCAGCTGTGTGGCAACGGAGCTGCCCTGATGCTTGCAGGCTCTTTGAAGAAGAGACACGAAAGGAATCACTTTGGAGACTGAAACATATTTTTCTGATGATACCTCCCTTGTCACTTCCTCAAAGGGCCTCAGTGCATCAACAGTTTGAGTAATGAGTGATAATTCTCCCACATTAATGCACAATTCACTCCTGCCTAGAAGACAGAGGACTGTGGTCACAGCTTCATGTTGTTCTTGCAGCCTGTCCAGCATGTAGAATACTGAATTCCAGCGGGTTTCTACAGACTGGATCAACTTGTGTTCTGCTATTTTCATCTGCTTTTGAACAGCCCTAAGCTTCTCTGTGGCCTTAGTGCTATGGTGAAAAAATGACACAATTGTGCTGCATTTTCCCAGGATCTGCACCACTTCAGGGACAGCTTTTAGACTGTCCTTTACAACTAAATTCAGAGTGTGGGCAAAACAAGGATAATGCCTCCAGCCAGCCTTGGGTACTGCAGCCACCATATTTGCCCCGTTGTCTGTCACAACTGCCATCACCTTATCAGTTATGCCCCATTCATCTGTTATTCGTTTAAGTTCTGAGCTGATATTATCAGAAGTATGCTGTCCATGGAAAATTGCTGTTTCCAAAACAAAATCTTTAGTTTGCCAATTCTCAATTACATGACATGTGACAGTCAGGTACGTCTCTGTGGACGCTGAAGTCCACATATCAGTGGTAAGTACAACATTTGGAGCATTTTGCAAAGTTGCTCTTACTTTGTTTTTGCACTCATCAAACATATTAACAAGATATGTTTCAGTCATTTTCTTTCTGCTAGGGAGTTTGTATCTTGGGTCACGAGTTTTTACAAATGCCTGGAATCCCTCATCTTCTACTACAGAAATAGGCTGGAGGTCCCTCACAATCATCTCTCCCAGGCTCCTTGTGAGTTCTTCTGCTCTTGGAGAATTATCTACAAACAACACAGATACACAGGGCAAACTGACTGATGGAGCCACACTGCACTGTATGCGATAGATAGATAGATAGATAGATAGATAGATAGATAGATAGATAGATAGATAGATAGATAGATAGATAGATAGATAGATAGATAGATATAAACTGCTGATATCAGGCCAAAAGTTTGGACACACTCACTCGTTCTTTATTTATAATTTTTTCCATATAACATAATAATAATAAACTCATCCAAACTATGGCATAACACTAATGCTACTTTGGAAATAATGTTGGTTACTAAAAGCATCCAAAATAAACCAAAACTTATATTTTATTATTTGAAGTGCAGTCACCCTTTCTATTTCAAAAATAATATTTTAAAATAAAATGTACATTTTCTAATAAAAAAAATCTGTTTGGCACAGGTATATTTTTGTCTAAAGTAATTTTAAGGATTTAACCCTTCAGCTTAAATGATTTTTAAGATCATAGTAAACATTAGTCCACTGTCCAAATTTTTGGCCTGTACTGTAGATATACAGTATACACTTAATTTGTCTAGAGGGAAATTCAGGTTTATTAACAAGTTAAGTTTATTTATTTTATTAGGACAGCTTGCTTCATGTTTTACTAGTATTTTCTATTTGAACAAACTGCTTTATGTTAGCTGCTTGTAAGAATGCTGGGATTCCGGGGAACTCTTGAACATAAAAAAACTGCCTGAACAGACGTGAATAACTTTCCCACAGTCAGTGATCTCCCTGTACCTGGATAACTTCTGCCGCTGGCAAATGACTCGCTGAGTAATGTCTGTCTTGCCCTAGCACCTTGCGTCTTCTCAACCTGGACCTCCTCCTCCAACCGCCGCTTCATTATATCATCATATTCACTCTTATGATTCAACCTCAGATGTTTAGCGAGGTTTGTAGTGTTACCGCTGTATTTCACCGTCTTTCTACACACATCACACACAGCATCACTGCTGTCTTTACAGCTAAAATACAGCCATACATGACTTCTTTTGCGCTCAGGCATAGTCACTCTGCACTCTGCAGTCTGCAGTCTACGCAGCGAGAAATGAAAGAAGCAGCCGGGCTGCAGCGGTCGGCTCCATCACAGAGCCTCAGTGCACACACAACTGACTGGCAGAAGGAGAAGTAGTTCCTTCCCTTAACCGGATATAATAAGACTTTTCTGATGACAAAAAGTTACTTATGATCACATAAACACTCACTCCAAATTACTGAGTTTAAAATATCGATCTTTTATATGGGAATCGATACTAGAGCAGGAGACGTTGGGATCGGAAATATCGATACTTTAGTATCGATCCGCACATCACTATAGTTCATTACTGATAATAAACCCACATTATCAGGGACGTGCACAGACATTTTGAGGGGCAGGGGCTCAAGTGAAATAAAGGGCACTTCTCATAATTATGTATTTTTTTTCTTTTTTTTTAAGCAAAAAAGTATATATAATAACGCAATTCTGACTTCCTTAAAATTTATTTAAAAAGTTAATACATTTTATCTTCCTCAAACTCACGCAATTGATTCATTTTCAAAAGATGTCTACAAAATAATCAGTTCACACAGAAACCATGGTCTCCTTAGTATTCTAGGTTAATAGAGCAGCAAAGGAAAGCATTACACAATGTGCATGTTTTGAAAACATTAAATTACACATTAATTACAAATTTGTTAAAATGCTAAAAACAAAATTGTGACTGCTGAGTAGTGCTACATGCCAATAAATGCTATATGCTAGCATTTAGCTGAAGTTCTATTAGTTTGCAATTAGTTGTTAATCAAAATCTGTATTTTTGTCTGATAAGGGCTCAAAATATAAGGTCTGTTTACTAATGTGAGCTTCTGGCATGAGCCTCAGAGCAGAGCTCAACATTATTATTCATGACCCTTTCAAATAGGACAAACATAGACCATTTCATTCAAATGACAAATTCTAGCCTTGTAAATGGACATGTAAAAACGTTTCTGGATAATTTTTGCACTTAATAAAGTGCCTTCTTTGTCAAAGAACAATTTAACATATTATGGCAACACATCCTATGGCACCTTTAATCTTAGGTTCCATATTTATTAGGGTTACACATGTCAGAAACAACAAATATAGATTAGGCCTATTTTATATTTACTTTTTGGTGATATCAGTAAAAATTCAGACTGGGCAAGTAAAATACTGAACCATCAGATTTCTCCCCAATTTACTACATCACTCCAGTATAACACATTATAGGCTACTTATTTAAAAGCCATTACAAAAAAATGCAAACAAAAAGCGCTTACTACTGTAGTTAGCAATTATTTTATTGTTTGTGCTTTCTTGCAGTCTGTTTAAACTACATACATACACTATACTGTTGCAAGTTTGCAACTCTTCAGGTTTATATGGGATTGTCGTGGAAAACAATGTCCCTGAATCGTTATGTGTAACAACGTGTCCCATATTTTGTGCATAAAACTGTTAATATAGGAATGCTTTCTTCCTCACACACTTACCGGTAGCTGCCTGCATAATCATGCACATCGCGTCTCGTTCAGGCTGAGATTTGGCGCTTCTTACAAGCGCGAATGCAGCATACACGAGTAAAGAGCAGACCAATCATAAAGCGAAGTAGGTTAGAGAGGCGGCACTTAGGAGAGGCAAAGCCAATCATATTAGCGATGTGAGTTTTGGAGGCGGGACTCATCGTTAACTGTTTATGTCCCACAAATAGCGCTATTTTTCTTTTTATAAGAGTTTAAATCTCATTTAAATGATTCCTGAATAAATTCATGTTAAATTAAATAACTAACAAGTAAAAAACACAAGAAACAAACAGACATCAGTTGTTATATGAATAAAGATCATATTATTTAAAAAAAATAAAAAAGCACCCAAGAAAAAAAGGGCACTTTTTCTCCAGGAATAAAAAGGGCAGGTGCTCAAGCCCCCTTTGATGTCTATGTGTGCACGTGCCTGCACATTATACTCAGATTTACAGATTCATAGTACATTTATTTCATGCATTAGTTGACTTCAACAGTAACATTTTCAGCATTTTAGCTAAGTAATGATATTCATTGCCTGATAAACAGCTATTTACAGTCCTGCATTACTACAGTTAAAGTTTGATTTTAAGTTTGTTTGCCAAAGTTAATAAAGAAAAAGTCAAGTTATTTTTGTTGTTATTATTAAGTTAAGTTAATCTATTGTTCCTTAGCATTGCTGTTAAAATAACAGGAACCTTACTCCTGAATCGGGGCTCCAAAACCGTAAACCGATCTGAACCGTGCCATTGGTGTATCGTTACACCCCTAGTAAATAGGCATTTGAATCAAATTAAGAGGTGTATAAGGCACCCTTTATGGAAGAGAACATCCGAGAGCCTGATCAACTCTCCTTTGTTCTTTTTACCTTGATGTGTTGGTAACATGAATGTTGTGTGATCTATTGATGTGGTTATGACAAGTGACTTGCCTTAATTACTCCGTTAATTGTGCCAAAGGTGTATGAGCACATGTTTTGTGAAGTTAACCCTCTGGGGTCTGACCATTTTGGGACACTGGCAGAGGTTCTGACATGCTCTTACATTTGGTCTTTTTTCAGTTGCTTTAAAACAGGAGTTGGGAACCCCGGGTCCTGGAGGGCCACTGCCCTGCAGAGCCCAGCCCCAACCCCAATCAAACACACCTGAATTTCATTTCCAAGTAATCCTGAAGACTTTAATTTGTTTTTTTCAGGTGTGTTTCATTAGGATTGGAACTAAACTGTGCAGGACAGTGGGTCTCCAGGACCCAGGGTTCCCCACCCCTGCTTTAAAACATAATAATGGCAAAAGTCTCATAACACTGCGTTCAGCAAAAACTAGGCTAGAATATTATATGAGCTACATGTATGAACATGTTTGTATTTTTGAGAGAAAACTGTTTATGCATGGTTTTTGAAAAAGCAAAATTTTTAAGTCACTGATATAAGTCCACAAAACCCATACTAAACATGTTTTAACAAGACTTTTCTAAACAGGATTTCGTAGTCTAGAGTTTTTTCTTTAAAATGATGTGAAAATCATTCTGCCTACTCATTCACATAAAACAATATATTGATTTAGAAGACACTTTTTTGTTTAGAGGGGCCGTATGCAAGAAGGAGTAATAAGACAGTTATTATCGCTTTAATAACTGTTCACCATATTAAAGCAGCTTCACATGACATAGAAACAAAGAAAACAAAAAAGAGCAAAGAACAACTAAGCATGGCAGTTTTTAAATATAGTTTAGGATAGAGTATTCATTTTTTTTAGTAGTAGATCAATGTAGCATCAAATACTTCAATTCCAAACTATATACCAGCATTAGCATATTTACTAAAGAAGTCCTTCGGTTAAGATACCATCCCAGAAAAATCAGAAAGTAAAAAACCCCCCGCTATGGTTAAGAATTAAACTATACTATTGAGAGCAGTGTTGGCATAATATATAAACAAAGGTTTTAAGTTTAATATCTTGGCAACATCTCATAACCATCTTATAAACCCAAACAGTGCTTAGCAACTAGATGAAACGGCTTAATAACCAGCTACAACACTGTAACACCACTCTAACCAGCTTACTTATCTATTATTCTATAGAGCTTAACATTTTTGACATTAAAGGTTATGTCCCCTAGTTGTAATGTAGAAATGCAAGTGTACAACGCAAAAACATTAGATCCTATTAAACTGTTCAAACCGGGTTCATTCTAATCGATTTCCTCATGACCAGTCTGTTCATTTTTGTCATCACCCTGCTATAAAATGTACTGACCGGTTAGTTTGCTTATGCTTTGTTTCTTGTCAATACGATATTATAAAAAAATCTATGATACTTATGATTTTCTTCAATAAGTTTGCTATGTAGATTTGTGTTTTTTAAAGCCTGTCTGTAATTTAAGTAATATATTAATATAATATATTAATTAATCATATATTAATGAAAATGATATTAAGTGTTATTAAAGAATAGAACATAACATTTCTTTAGATGATGTACTGTTGTGTCCTTTTCTATGGTTAAGAACCTGTGTGTGATGTTAGACAGCAATCTATAGTAACTAGTAATGTTTGTCTTTCTGTGTCATTCTACCATTTATTTCAAAATTATGGCTCCTGCTTTCTGTTTCAAATGCTGAGAAGCTTATTCACACATTTATGACCTCACACATAAATTACTGTAATTAATTGCTGGGTGGGTGTCCTGCAGTGCTTTTGAATAAGCTTGAGCTAGTTTAAAATGGAGCAGCTGGAGTGCTTACTAGATGCAAGTAAATTCAAGTCAAGTCAGCTTTCATGTCAGCATATGTACAGACATAATAAGGAACAAAATGTTTTGTCTCACTTACACATTTTACATATTTACTATTACATATACCTGGCTAGTTGTAAGAAGTAATCTGAATTTATTTTATATAAGAAAAACTTTACATATACCAAGAAAGCTAGGTCTTTGCATACTTTAACATAGTGGGTTTGTAAGCATGTGATACATGTAATAATTATTGTACAACAGAGACAGTGTGAACGGCAGGCTACACAATTTGTAATCTGTGAGAACAACACTGTAAACAGTTTTCACTGTGTTTGTTATCGCAGCAGTAAGATTAAAGTTATGGTGACCATACATGCCATTCTTCCTGGATGCGTCCTGGCCAGGATTTTGGGTGCATCTTCTGGAAGTCATATTTATTGACCACATATGTCATTGAGGTTTATTATTTCAGGTTCTATTTCAGAAAAGCAACCATTACATTTTAAGGTAAGAATGAAACTAAGATTGTGTGTCTTATAGTTATAAATATGAGAACCTTGATGACGTGTGCAGTCGACAAATACAACTTGCGGAAGACACCATCCCCAAACCCCAAATCCTGGCTAGTATGCGTCTGGATGATTGCACATAAATACGGTTCTGTATAGTAAAGTAAATGTGACTGCGCCATTACGCACACTCTTCAAATATGTTGGATGATTTTCCCTGCGATGCTGCCAGGGCTAGACTCACATCAACTGAATTTGCTTGATAAAGCTACAGGAGGCAGGTGGACTTTGATCTGTTCTGAGGTACTATGTCCTGAGGACTTTTCATTAACTTCAAACACGCTATTATTTCAACAATAACAGTTTTACTTGACATTTGTTTAAAATAAATATTATATTCAGTTTAATTATTTCTATAATACTGCTATTCTTAGTAAATCTTAATATTTATTACACTAGCTTATATCAGTTTCCCCACCCACTCCCTGCCGTTCTTCTCACAGCGTCCATGCCCATTTAAGTTGCATTTTTCAAAATTATAGTGATAAATGTGTGTTGGCAGTGTGTGAACACAACAACTCTACAATGAAACAAATCCAACCACTCCTTAAAGCTCGTCAGCTACACTATTGAGCGTGTCCGTGATGTCAATAGCACAAAGCGACCTCAGATGCTTCTGACTCAACAAAAGGTGATAGGGGACGAATTGTGACAAGCGACAGGAGTGTATTGGGTGGGGGATGGTTGTCTTGGTTGGGTGAGGGTGTGTGATGCGGCAGTCACCTGGCTCCGCAGATGGACAGATGGATCATAAAGATACATGGTTGAGTTCTCAGGTACTCTGTAGACCAGGGGCCTCATTTATCAAGCGTGCGTACGCACAGAAGTGTGCGTAAAGTGTGCGTAGGAACAGTTTTACGCAAAGTGTGGAATTTATCAAATTGCACTTATACTTAGAAATGTGTGTAAATATACGCACACCTCGGAGTATGCGTACGCAGAGCATCTAGTGGTAGAATAGCGATACTACACAGGACCCTGTTCCAGTGAGTATAAAGAAGTGTCTATTTATTATCCACAAGCAGGTGTTAAAAATGATTAATGTCAGTATAGTAACAGCAAATACGTATTATGATTTATTTGTGATATGTATCTGTATCTGTGAAAGCACATGTGATTTGTATTAATGAAGTCTCCGTCAAATGCTTGACACAGTGCAATGGCTTATGTTGCGTTATTGGAAGACTTGGCAAATAATCCATTCCGCCGGTAGCGCGTTTTCAAAGATCGCGCAAATGATGCTCTTTATATATGCTGCTGTCCAAGATGGAAAGTTGTCTGTCCTCCTCCAGTTGCACTCGTTTCACGTCGGTGTGCTGTGATGCGTTTTTTTTTTTGCTGATAATTTAATGTCAAACCACTTTTTATTTTTGGAAGTGTTCTCTCCTTATATTCAACGAAATTAAACTCACTGGTAACATATTCCCATGTAGATTTGTTTTCTTTTGTTAGTCATTCCTCCCGCACTAAGTAAACCAAATAGGATGTGTTATTAGGATTTAACCTCATCCACCAGTAACTCAATTTCTGTGTCTGTAAAATTCCTCTTTTACGTTCTCTTTGTCATTATTGCGATGAGGGAAAAAGCACAACCACGTGACATATAACGGGAGGTGTTGTCACCATATATGGTTCATTGGAGGCGTTTCGGAATGCAAATGACTATGAACGTGAACGAGCATGGTGCTTAAGAACAAGTGGGATTTATCATCAAGGATTACTTACTGATGTGCGTACGAACCACGTGCGCACGTTTGATAAATCCCGATTTTTTTGTACTTAGGCACATTCTAAATTTCATTCGTAGGTACAAATATAGAACATTTTCTACGCAATGTTGATAAATGAGGCCCCTGGAGAACTCAAGGGAAAACTGCTCTTTTGGTGAAAATTTGGGGATCGTTGGCTGAAAAGGTGGAACAGAAAGACAAAGAAAGCAAGGATTCTCCACCCGGCCCTCCTCTGGGGGAGGTAGTGGTACGGTCACCATCTCCTGAAAAGCAGTCTCTGCCATCTCTAGGGTGGGGCATCCTTCCTGCACCCAGCTTCACGATGCTGCTTGGGTGGAGACAATTGCTGTGGTTGCATGGGAACTGGGTGCAGCCACAGGGACAAGCTGAACAAGGGGCTACAGCCAGCAGACTGGTGGAGGCTGAATACCTCAGTCTGCTTCTGGCCAACCGAGAACTGCTGGGAGAAGCACTTGACCGCGTTGCCGAAGAGGCCGGCCTGTCACACAGGGAAAACTGTTTTTTTCTATATCCCGTATGTCAGCAAGGCACAGTCAGAGATGACATTCCTGGACCACAAGCATGGACATTGCACGACCCAAGCACTGTGCAGTAACTTTGGTCACTCAGAGCGCAAAGTCCATAAACTCTAAAAAATGTTGGGTTGTTTTTAACCCAGGGCTGGGTAACTATTGGACAGAACACATTTCTGGGTTAAAATGACCTAAATAATGGATTGTTTTTACCCAACTGCTTGTACATAAAGTTATATGGACTATAACAGCATACTGTGTGTGTGTGTGTGTGTGTGTACCTGGTAATAATCACGTTGTGGGGACCAATTGTCCCCACAAATATAGGAATACCAGTATTTTTGTGACCTTGTGGGGACATTTTGATGTCCCCATGAGGAAACAAGCTTATAAATCAAACAAAATTATGTTTCTTGAAAATTTGATGTAGCAGAACTATGAGGGTAAAATAACGTCAAAAAGATTTGCATGCGCAGGATCATATCTGCGAGAGTGTACGTGACATTGCAAGCACAAAACAAATGTGCGTGCGCAAAACCGATTTTGTGAAGGTGTAAATCAAGTTGCAAGCGCAAGAAAACAAGCCCCGCATCATTGTACTGTTAATCGTAAGTGTAATTAATGTCTTGTAAAACTGAAACTTCATATTTAAACCAAATAAGTATGAACTGTATCCGTGCTTACACTTTTGGCACGGTTTTTGCGCTGAAATAGTGCCAAAAGCTTTGCAAGTCTGCAAACAGTGGTGTGCAATGAAAAACACACGTCCATGAACGGTAAATATGAATTAAAAGCGCAGAATCGGTCTCTGTGTGTAAAATAAACCAGTTGTAAATGTTGCATACGGAGGAAAACTATTTCCTGAAATAACCCGACATCTGGTCCCTCTGCGTTTGCAGTTTTGTCATGATTCTCTCACTTGATTTGAGTTTGCAAGCGCGGGTGGGAAGGCGGGGCTATGGGGTGAGGCACCCGATGACTCATTGTTTTCTCTATTCTGATTGGTTCAATATAACGCCAGTTTTCTTCTCAACCCTTGCTTAGTCTTGCTTACTAGGCGACTGCTGCTAGTTTTTACTTAGAACTTTCGTTTATACATTACAGTAAAACTGCTCACATTAATATGGCTTCATTCATAACCGTAGCGATTTTGTTACTTCTGTAGGCCTATCTTACAGTAACTTGTTTAGGAAATACGTTAACTAGAATATAGTTTGAATTTGGAATTATATGCTACACTGTTCTACTAAAAATAATGAATACATCCACGTACTCCATCCTAGACCATAATAATATGGCAAGGAATGGAGTAGTCTACTATTTATAACATTAGTTAATAAGAAATGACTCAATGTAGCACCAAATACTCCATCCTAGTCATAATACATAAATGTGTTGATTCAGAAATAAGCAGGTGTTTTGTAATATATAATAATGTAATATATATAAATATAAGAATATATATAAATATATAAAAGTGAATTTTAGTTATTCGCCCGCCCGCACCCGCTGAATTTATGACCAGTCCCACCCGCTCCCGCAACCTGCGTGTTCCACTCCCGCCTGCGCCCGCAATATTTGTGTCCACTCCCGCCCGCTCCCGCAGATTTTCTCATAGCTTGTGAAAACTGTACACAAATGCATGCTCATACAAAACATTGGTTCAGATTAACATCCAGAATAACAGACTTTCAACACTATTGTGTTTAAAAATAGGGATGTGCACGAATGGTCGAATATTTGATCTGCAAAAATAATTCTAATGGAAAAGATGCTATTGGAATGTTAGTTTGTTTTTTAATGTGCCACCCTACTGACCGCAGGGTAAATGCTACTATTCATTTAATGTTTTCACTTCATGTATTGTCTTTTACAGTCTTTAATGTAAATATACATCAAATATAAATTAAAATGACATAATTTTTTAAGCAGTGTTTTGTAACATTAACCGTTAAAACAAAACCTCAGTGTTCAAATGTATACTGCATGATAAACACGCACCAAATGGTTAATTAAACAAACAAACAAACAGTTTAACTGTTAACAACCTGATTTGTCACTAGTGCTCACCAGTTCTTCCAGACGCGAAGCACATAGTGTATTGCTGCCATGCGTTGACCAAGGTTATTTTCGTAAACGAACACTGAAACTAAGACTAAAACTATCAGCTAAAACACATTTTCGTTAACTGAAATAAAATTAAAAATTCATAAGAAATGAAAAACTAAAACTAAACGAAACGAGCAAATGTTATTGAAAAACTAACTGAAATAAAATAATAATTATCAAAAATAAATATTCGTGTTCGTAATTAATAAGCTCTCATCCCGTGGCGGAAAATCTGAACAGGCTTTATAATAGACCCCTTAATCGCCGACGTCACTGTGACGTCACCGCTCTAGCTGGAGGCAAAACATAAGGAAGAACTCATAACAGGAGCGCTAAAAGTTGAGGTTTTGACTTTAAAATGTCGTCTTGTTGTGTTTTTGGCAACCAAAATAGAAGGACCAGCACTTTTGGTTCACAGCAAAAGTTTAACCGGGTCCCGGCAGACATTCCTTCACAGAAATAAAAAGGACAATTGTGGTTGAATGGACGGAGACCATCGCAAATAATGCTCGTGTTTGCAGTGCACACTTCATATCAGGTAAATTAATCTATGCATCTGTGTTGGTCTTATCTAGTATAAATTATTTAAAGAAAGTTTCTGTTTTATAGGTGATGATAAGTCAACCGTCAGTGCACTAGTTAGCTTAAATGTTAAAACAAACATACCATCCTTTGAATGATCTCTTAAAATAATCCCCATCGCTAATCATAGCTAGCCCAGCGATAGGTTACATTAGACAATAAGCCTTGACAAAATTCCCCAAACCAGCCGAAAATACTTCATATGTAGGAAATATCCAAAACCTGGTTAAAAGGTTTCCAATGAGAACAAGATACAAGAACTAATTGTTACAGAGTCTGTTACGCAGAGTCAGTAACTTTACATATTCGGACAGTTCCGAACCTTCTTCTGCATCTTTGTTTAATAAATCCCTCCTAAAACGTCCTAGCTTACGCTTGTAAGCATTTCGTCCGCGCCTCTTTTTGGCTCCAACTAATCCCGGCCCACCCAGAGATGTTGCAATGTTTACAAACTTTTAAGGAGTCTTTACTTGTAGATGGTGCTTTATGCATGTGAGATTAGCTGAGGCTGACAGCAACCTCAGTTAACTGATAAATATGTCAGACAGTCTAGCTGCTGTTAGCTGCTAAACTATAATTACTAAAACTATAACTGAAACTAAATAAAATAAAAACTAAATAGAAATGTGTTTGCAAAATAAAAACTAAACTAAAACTAACAAAACCATTCATGAAACTAACTAAAACTAAACTTAAATTTAAAGCAAAATTGAAAACGATACTAAAATAAAAACTAATTTAAAAAAGCAAAACTATAATAACCTTGGCGTTGACCCCATTTCTATTACATGCAAAATCTCACCGGGACCCGCGGGTCTCCCGCAAAAAAATTCTGACCGCCCACTCCCGCCCGCAGCAAAGGTGAACCCGCCCGCCTCCCACGAGATTTGCGTTGGGTCCCGCGGGAGTCCCGTCCCAATGCAGCCCTCTAGATTGCACCATTTGAAAATCAGCTCCGTAGTGACGTAACTAGCCTTTTCGTCACATTCCGTTTGTATTTCCCCGTCCACCACCCCACTCGCAGGTCTCCACCCACCAGGAAGCTAGAGAGCACAGAGCAGTCACTTCGCTGATATCCTCTATACTGTTATCATGTCTCACGAAAATAGCAGCGCTATTTGGATATTATGTATTATACTCCCGCCTACTTTTAAAAACAAAGTTTTAATGTGTGTTAATGTGTTTACAGGAACCTAAAGTATAATCATATTCAGTGTGTTACCACGCAAATAGTCCTCAGATTGTAGGCGATATTATACTATTACAAGACACTCATGCGAAATCTGATGTAAACAACAGACTATGTATCTATATTTCACGGATTATACGCATTTGTGGAAAAATGGTCATTGGATGTATTTTATTGGACTTTCATGGATTATTTACACATCTGAAACAGACTGGATTCGATTCACGATCGTTATATCAACATAAAGGTAGTGATGCACCGATGTGAACATTTTGGACGATACCGATAACCGATATGACTCTTGTCTGTTATGGCCGATACCGATATTTGCCGATATCTCTGTATAGAAAACACATTTTTATGATAATCAAATCAAATGGCCTGCATGAAGGCAAGAATGCGATGCAATTGCATCCTGGTAAATTTTGGAAGTTTACATGACTGAGCTGCAGCAGGTAGCAATAAGATTTATAAAATCACATTTGAGAATAAAGGCACAGCAACTCAAAAAGACTTACGTGTTTCACAATTACTTTAAGACCATGCCAATTTCGCGCTCGGTTTTTCAAAGCTCGCGGAGGCATGGAGCAGCATGAGGATACACAGTTAACTTATGTGCGATCTACCGGCATTGAGTCGATCGCAATCGACGTATTGGACACCCCAGACATACAGCATAGCGAGGATCTTCTTCAGACACTTTGAAGAACGACCAGGCAGACTACAGAACCTGCTTCAGCACACACGTGTAACTTGTGCGCTCGTGCAAAAACAAACATGCTCGCCCCCACACTCACATCTCCTACACACACGTCAAATATACAGGAATGATTATCGGCCTGTTCACATCAGCACTATTTTGACATTGGAACGATGCCGATGTGTAAAAAATGATCATATCGCGGGCGATATATCGTGCACCACTACATAAAGGTAGGAAGTTAAGTTTATATTTTGCATGTTGTCATCTGGACTTGTCACAAAATACAACATTTATATGGAGCTAGAAGAGTCTCAATAAAGATAAATGCACACACTACATTCACATATGCACACACAGGATTCATAAATACACACGCAGGATACACAAATGCACACAAAATTCACAAATGCACACACAAAATTTAAGAAGCACAGAAGATTCACAAATGCACACAAAATTCAGAAATGCACACAAAATTCATAAATACACAACCAATTCAGAAATGCAAACAACATTTACAAATGCACTCAAGATTGACAAATGCACAGGACAAGATTCAGAAATGTATTTCTGATGCACACACAAATATATCTTGATTTACAAACTGTTTTTGGTCTGTGAACTTTACTGCATTTGATCTCAACCAACCAACTGACAGGCAGAACTCCACCGCGCTAACGTTAGCTCGCGCCTGCACCACGTGCATATCACGCTGTGTAAACTACTTCTTCTACTTCAGTTTTATTGGCGGTTGGCAAACCAGCTTAAAGGTCATGTGATTGGCTTATAAGTAAACAATCCCCCATGTGGGGTGCGTTCTTGTGATTGGCTAAAACAAGGGAGATATCTGATTGGTTGCAGATCATTCCCTGTTTAAAAAAAGGCATTTGTGTGTCGAGCCAAGTCAGGGGAGTCTCAAAATTCACAAACAAATGCAGTAAAGTTCACAGACCAAAAACAGTTTGTAAATCAAGATATATTTGTGTGTGCATCAGAAATACATTTCTGAAACTTGTCCTGTGCATTTGTCAATCTTGAGTGCATTTGTAAATGTTGTTTGCATTTCTGAATTGGTTGTGTATTTATGAATTTTGTGTGCATTTCTGAATTTTGTGTGCATTTGTGAATCTTCTGTGCTTCTTAAATTTTGTGTGTGCATTTGTGAATTTTGTGTGCATTTGTGTATCCTGCGTGTGTATTTATAATTCCTGTGTGTGCATATGTGAATGTAGTGTGTGCATTTATCTTTATTGAGACTCTTCTAGCTCCATACATTTATGATGCTAGAGCATTTGTATCTCAAAACAGAGACCATACACTGATGCTAAACCCGTAAGTTATACCTTTTAAACAATGTATAGTAATGTTAATATTATTCATGTTTGTAGACAGTCGGCTATATAGATATTGTAAGCAGAAAAACACTGACATCATTCCGCCCACGAATTGGTGAACGTCAAATTTGCCATTGAGAATGACGAGGTGGTTAACCGCTATGCTAGTTAGTTTGCAGCTTGGTTTCTCCTGCAAAGCCAGTGACCAGCTACCGTACTTTTCGAAAGTTAAAAGAAATATTTAACTGCTTTGTTTTACAATTCTACACGAACTTACTAAGTAATAGTGTTTTGCCAAACTAACACCCCCAAGTCACACTTTCCCAAGATACGGTGCGGACCTCCTGCTAGCTTCTAGCAATTAGCATGCTGTCCACAAGCAGTATACATCCCCCGCTGGGTCTTCATTTCTGTAATTTGCGAAAATAATGCATTTGAAAATGTTTTATAACAGGAATATGTTAGCATTGTCCAGGGAAAACGAGTGTATTGTTGAGAGTTTCTTCTCCTGGAATGTACTTAGTGATACTTTTGTGCTTGAGTTGTCTGTTGACAATACATAAACCGTTAATAACAATATAATATATATAAAATAATAATACAGTCTGCACTGCTTGCGATAACATTGCGCATGCGCACATGACGTTAGTAGTGGGACGTGATCAAAGGAGCAGCAGCTCATAAATGGTAACACTTTAGATTACAGCCCGGAAAGTACTGCGTAAGTACAGCAAATTTACAGCGTATGTTTGGCAAACTGTGGGTCGTCATTCAATCATACACCACATATATTTTTGGAATAATATAGGTGAGCTATTAAAATATATTTAGGCATAGGCTAAGTATTTTTTTAACCACGGGGGGTACATATTTTATCATTTCATGATGCATGATGATGGAGATTACTAAACAACAAATCTTGAAATTCACAATTTCAATTGTGTTTATGCTATTTATTAATATGATACAATTTATTTAGAATTTTCAATAAAGGTTACCTACCTTAAGAAAGAAAAAGAGTACAGGAATTTGTTGGGTCATCAAGCAAAATAAAAATAGGCAAGGGCAACTATGGTGAAAACAAAGCAAGCAAAACTAGAACTATTTTTTGTAGTTACTGTGTAAATATACCATTGTTTTTGTGTTGTTACAGTCAAATTTTTTACCCCCTTGTCTCACGTAGTTACAGAGTAAGTATAGCATCTGCGGGCTGTAAATTAAAGTGGCACTTGTTACCCCCTTGTTTTACGTAGTTACAGAGTAAATACAACATCTGCGGGTTGTAAATTAAAGTGGCACTTGTTACCCCCTTGTTTCACGTAGTTAAAGAGTAAATACAACATCTGCTGGCTGTAAATTAAAGTGGCACTTGTTACCCCTTCGTTCCCAAAATATTATAAATTGTTTTCTTAAAATTACACGTATTTATACACTATAATTACAGAAATGTATGCTGTAAATTTGCTGTACTTACGCAGTACTTTACTGCATATATTATTTGTATTTTTCCTGACTGTTACCCCTTTATTCCCCAAATATTATAAATTGTTCCTTTATAAGTACACGTTCATACTTCATAAGTAAACTATAATTACAGAAACATACGTTGTAAATTCGCTGTACTTACGCAGTACTTTCCGGGCTGTAATCTAAAGCGTTACCCAATCTTTTCCTACAAGCTATTTCGAGCAAACATCTTTTGAAACATGTTTTATGGAACTCATACACGTATTTAACTTGTGGAAAAGCAGTCATAAGATGGGCACTTTAATAATAAAAACCTTCATTTAAAAACTGCATTGTGTTATCTTTGACTAATATTTAAATTTGTTTGGTGATCTGAAACATTAAAGTTTGACAAATCAAAAACTAAAGAAATCTGAAAGGTGGACTCACACCACTGTGCCTTCTATGTAGGTATCAGTGAGCAATGCAACATATTGTATAAATGCATTCTTTGGCCATTTTAAAAACTGCAATGCTTTGTTGTTCTTTGCTTTTGTTTGTTTCTACTTCCCAATGCAGCAATCAACATTCGTTCATTATCAGGGGAGCCAAAGTATAGGAGCGGTAAACTTGGTCTGCTACAGGGGAGGCTCTCACTGTTACTTTCCTGCTGGAAAAAACAGCATACCAGCAAGACCAGCATATGTTGTGTGTTGGTGCTGGTATGCTGGTGACCAATAGCTAAACCAGCACCAAACCAGCATGGGAATCAGGCTAGTCTATGCTGTTTTTTCAGCAGGGTTAAGGTCACTCAATTTACTGCCCAAAGCCATATGTGCCACGGGCAGAACAGTCTGAGGCAGTGGGATTGCTCTTCTCAGTGTACTGGAGTTGTGACTGCAAATCCACGATGGTCATCATCTCACACTGCGAACAGGACACATCTACAAAAGCCGCCTCAGCATGCGCATCTGAAGGACCTAAGAGTTTAAAGGTAGATGGTAACTGCACACACAGTAAAAGAGAGAAATGTCAATAAAAAAGAAAAAAAAAACTTTTTTTTAAAAGCACTTCTGGAAAGCAGGCAATAAGGAAAAGGTGATGATGCTGTGCACCTGCTGTCTATTTATAATCGGCCAGCGTAGCCTCACCAGAACATTCAAATACCACATGCCAATGTGATTGGCTCTTTCTAGATACACTCGAAGCAGATTGGTCTCTCTGAGTGAAGTGACATCGAAAAGGCAGACTAAAAGGGATCTTGTTTTTTAGTAATGACTTTGTAACCAATTACTGGGCCTTTTGACAACACTAGTGCACTAGTACAGTTACACACAGACCTAACCTCTCACCATGCAGGCTGAGCAGGGGTACAAATAATTAATGACATTCTCTTTGGGACAGAGTGTCCAGTATCATATCACCTGATCATCTGTTACCACATGCAATTTACTGCAGTATTACACAACACAAATAATGCATCTCATTGTCACACTTTACATATGTATTAGTCCTTAAATGAAACATCTTCATAATTTCTTAACAAATGGAAATATCTAACAAACTTAAGAAATAAATGTATTATAAAAGTGTTATTCAGTTTAACAGATAATTCTGTAAGTTGTAATTTGAAATACACATACAACAGCAATCTGTGCTGCTGTTAACATTCCCATGAGCACAGGCAGGGGGTTTGGGTTGAAATTGATTGTAAGTGTTCAATTATTTAGGTCAGTCCTCACCGTTTAAATGAGTTTCTTTGGTTACATTCAGAAATGCTTCTCTTGCAAAACTAAAGAAGATTATCACTCACATGCCCCTGTGGACAACTTCATATCTGTTAACTGTCACACAGAGAAAGAGACTAATATATGACAACATATAAACACAACAGAAAGATTTCAAGTAGAGTAAGTTACAGTGTGAGGCCAAGTGATCACTATATTATAAATGTTCTTACGGAACTTTACCCTAAAATGTACCCAGTGAGGGACATGACTGTTCTGATTTTCAGTTTAGTTTCTGTAATTTAAATATAGTATATTAAAATATGGTCTGATATTTACATTTACACGATTACAATTTTCAATTATTGGACACAATTATTGGTTAGTTTGGCAAAACACTATTACTTAGTAAGTTCGTGTAGAATTGTAAAACAAAGCAGTTAAATATTTCTTTTAACTTTCGAAAAGTACGGTAGCTGGTCACTGGCTTTGCAGGAGAAACCATGCTGGCTTTGCAGGAGAAACCACGCTGCAATCACATTTTAAAGTATTGGAAATTAAAATATGAAAGTATTTTCAATTAACCTTTTATCATCATTACTACAGCCTCTGTGTATATATATATATATTTAGCATGTGTAGAGGGTGGAGGCACTAGATTTGAGTGCATTGTTAGAGAAACCCAAACCCTGTCTTTCATGTCCAGAGTCCTGAGGCCCAGGCTATCACTGAATCACTTGTTGAAATTTTAATTCTCTGATTATATTAAGTGCTTTGCCAAGATTATCTGTTCAGATTTTGTCTTCTCAGTGTCAACGTTTTCAAATGAGCGAGATGTGCCATGTAAGAGCAATGTTCATGCAATGTCTTATATTAGTCCTGCAGGTTAGGATGATGAAAGACTAACAGATACTTTTACCATCTGCCTTTACAAATAAACCCAGTGAAAATCAAAGCTTTACTTACAATTGCTACACAAAGCAGATTACACTGGGGTTGTCTTGATGTTTAGGTAAATCATGTATGCTAACATTGTGAAGTCCTATACAAAACAAACGCTACTGGTGCTTACTTTTCTCACCTGCTCCTCAGATTTCTCTGACGTGACACACATGATGCGAATGGTCGGTTTAATTGTTTTAATCAGAAATGCTTGGCTTCTAGGTATGGGCGATAATTTGCACGTGATTGTCATTGCGCATCTCGTCAGTGAAGCCAGTTCTCTGATTAGAAGTAAATCGCCATCAGCTGCTTTCAGATGGAGCAACATTTACTACACAAAGCCGTAGTTCACTGATAATCGAGGCAATTTTGCACAATTGGTGCGTCCGCAATATGTTTGTGTAGTAAATGCCGCTCCATCTGAAAGCAGCTGATGGCGATTTGCTTCTTATCGCATGCAAATTATCGCCCATCCCTATTGGCATCTTTGCACCTCATTGCTCGTCTTAAACCTAAACACATTGGCCCTCGGTTATCATTCTTGCGTAAAAACGCAAGATTAAGCTTATGTAAGATTATGCTTACAGTCCTCTCACCGCCTGATTTATGAAGCTGTGCGTACCTTTGAAATTTAGGTGTTCGCAATACCTGCCCCTCATAAATGCCGAGGCTGAAAACGATCATCATTAGGACAACATGCCCATATAAAGTCTCCGCTTCCCCCACGCCCTCATTTTACGCAATGGACACACGGAAGACGGCAAAGAAGAGAAACCAGGGAAGTGGAAAGAAACAAAATTGTTTTATTTGGGAGTTTAAAGAGTGGGATTAATAATTGCATGACAATTTGTAATATTCTTCTTCTTCTTATTATTATTATTATTATTATTAATTACGTTTATTGTTATTTAGAAGAATAATTATTTATTGTTATTATTATTATCATTATTATTATTATTATTTACTGTTGCCTCTAAATTCTATGCCTGCTAAACAGTTCGGTTAAGTTTTTTAATTAATATTTTAAAATGGTACTACAGTTATAGTACTACTTTTGTGTACGCACCTTTGATAAATGAGGGCCATTATTTTTAAACCTCAGCCATGGATGAATTATTTAACTAGGCTCCTCAGAAAGGTTTGCAGAAGAGGGACCGCTGTCTTGACTCCACAGCTGGCTGCAGCACTTGTATTTTTATCATCATCATCAGTTTTGTCAGTGACCTCCATATGCAAACACACGCGCGGGCACACACACATATTATGGTTTCAATGTTTTGTGGGGCCATTCCATAGACGTAATTCATTTTATACTTTACAAACTGGATAATCTATTCCTTTCCCCTAACACAAACCCCAACCATCACAGAAAACTCTCCGATACTTCATATTTTCAATAAACATCATCCTGATTGATTTATAAGCTTGTTTCCTCATGGGGACCTCAATATGTCCCCACTGGTACTCCTATCTTTGTGGGGTCAATTGGTCCCCATAACATGATAATTACCAGGTACACACACAGACACATATGCTGCGTCTGAAACTCAACAGTAGGTGAAAAGCAGTACTTCGCCTATTATATACTGTAGTAGGGAAGTAGATATGTATGTATACATACAGTATTTGACAGAGCAGCTCATCTGCACATTTTGTTTCTTTTATCTAGTTCCAGTTTTCGTAGTGTTATTTTGTCATCTGTGCACTCTGCTGTGTCGCTTCTGTGCTGCTGGATGTGCTGTGTGTGATTTCTCTGCCCTCAGGATTATTTCACCACGGGTGCTCACTGCTTCGGACATTCTCTCCGCCTCTTCAGTACTGTTCGTGTCCAGCGGTGTATGCTGACCATCCGCGGCGTGTTACTGATACGCTAGTCTCAGCCTCAGACGTCACGCCCACAAACTGTTGGCTGAACGTCTGATGTTTTTCGTACACTTTTCTGGAAACCCTGTGAAAATGTTAAAGTCGTCTTTGATTGGTTGGAAAAAAACGGATTTCCAGGAGACGCGAGTGTCGCGATTAGTTTCGGTCCCTGGAAAACAAAGCTGTGACGTTCCATTGAGAAAGAGAATCAGTCGTGTTCACGTGGATAATAATGAGCAGTTATCATGATCAGCTAAACATTGGATTCTCAAAAATATGCAAAGTTCACGGCATCGACTCTCTAAAAGACGTCCAAGAGTTTTCTTTAAGGCAGTTAGTGGAGTTTAAAAGTTTGGTTCTCCTGAATTGCTTGTATGTGTTTAAAAGTGGAGAGATATGCTTCAAACAGACGTTTAACAGGATCGTCTCATTGGTGTGGCTGTTGATGAAGTGCACAACATTGTCCTATGGTGAGTAATGTTGTTTATTTAGATACTATTTGGTTGCGGCTGGTTATTTCAATAACTGACTTGTTGCCAGCCGGCTCGTTATTGTGGGGAGTCCGAAACGTGACGCTAGACGAAACAAACTGTGATTGGTTGTTTGACATGTCGGTCAAATAGCTCGTGGGCGGGCTTTGTCCAGAAAAAGCAGCGAAAAACACCAGACCTTCAGAATTGAAGGTCTGGCTACGCGAGACTACTGATACGCTACAGACTGCTTTGCTGTCGTCATCGCACCCTGTCTCCATACAGCGGTATCATCAACCTTTCATTGTACAGTGGAATCATCACGCTGTCTTCGTACAAGCGGAATCATCACCCTGTCTACATACAGTGGAACCTATATAAGTCTACAATCAGCAGAGGTCACATCTTGTCATCGCATCATGGAAATCGCATCACTCTGTCTTTGTGCAGCAGAAACTTCACCCTGTCTACGTACAGCGGACATCTTATCTAGACTCTAAGCAGCAGGTTTTGCCCAATAGGACTTTCACTCTGTCTCCAAGCAGCGGAACATACATCCTGCTATATAGCAGTGGAACTCTCACCCTGTCACCAAGCAGTGGATCTCTTTCTACATTCTCCTTTCTCTCTACTTATTGTGCATTAATAAAAGTCATATCTGCATTTGGATCTGTGTTTGTGTTTTTTACCATGACAATTATATTTGTTATACCCAATCTCTAGTGCTTTAAGTGGGCCGGTACGCGCTGGTACTCAGTATCGCCACTTCCAAATATAGCTCTTGAGCATACCACCACCTCTCCGTGTGCCCAGAACGTGCTTTTAGTGTACCGGAATGCTCATTTGCACATCTGTTTAAATCAAAGGTTTAATTTAATCCTTTGGCTGCACTGCCGCTTTTCAGAGCGCCCTTCACAATTCACGCTTCCTAATTCATCTCACAGAGAGCAAAGACCACATTACCCATACACCCTTGAGTTTTACAAGTTAAAAGCGCTTGCGTCGCTTTTGCTGCTGTCAGTGTCAACAACTTAATGTGGTCTGGAGAGGTGTGTGTTTGTGTGTGAAATGCATAACCTAGCTGCTCTGTAAAAATGAAAATACAATGAACACTTAATATGCCCTCCTGGCTTTAGACTCTGAGTAGTAAAAGAACAAGGTCAGAATCAGAGGACTCGCTGGCTGACATCCCACCAAGCCAGAATGATATCGCTGCAGGTCAGACACAACCTTTTTCAAATACCCTTTTGTAGGTACGTAACAATCTCCACTATTGCGGCTGTCAGTTTGGTTTCCCTCGACACAACTTTGGATTTCCTCAGGCGATGTGCGAAGTAAAAACATTCTTGAAATTGTAATATACATTTAGTTTAATTGCTAAACTACAAGTGAACTAAATTTCAATGAATTTAAACAACGTGCACAGTAGTTTAACCACCTGCAAAATAAAGTGATGACTTTCGAGTTTCAAATGGCCAGTATTTTGTTATTCTTGAACCCATAGACATGTTCATGGAGTCCTTTTAAAGTTTTTTCATGCTAGTTTTAGAATTTAAACATGTTGCAAATTTTACTTGCATACCTTTTGCACATTTTATTTATGTTCAATAGATCTTTCTACAGTAGCTTTTTCTAAGGGTATTTTTTCAAAATCCTTTTGCACATTTTATTTATGTTCAGCAGCTATTTCTAGCTCAAGCAAATACACAAACTAATTAAGGGATTTATTATTTTTTAAAAGGTCGTCTGTTGACTGTTATATATCAAACCCCTTCAATATAGTTGTAGGTACCTCAGGGGAGGAGTCGAGTCAGCAAAAAAAAATTATAATAATAGAGTTGGGGGCCACTTAAAGCACTGCCAATCTCTCTTTTTAGAGAAATTTAAATCTGAGATTCTGGAAACGAGATTTAAATTTAATTGGATTCGCCGGGCCATAAATATTTTTAGCAGATAGAGCAGACCTCTAGCGCAGCAGGCAAACGTAGCAAAAACACGAAATAGAGTTTTTAAATTTATATGGACTCTAAATGGGTTCTTCACATCCAACCCTGGAGAGCCGGTGCCCTGCGGAGGTTGGCTCCAACCTTAATCAAACACACCTGAGCAAGCTAATCAATGTCTTCATGATCACTAGAAAATCACAGGTAGGTGTGTTTGATTACGGTTGGAGCTAAACTCTGCAGGGAACCAGCTCTCCAGGGTTGGATGTGAAGAGCACTGCACTAGTGGAATGGATTTAACTGACGGCGCTCTGACAAGTGAACAGATATCGCTAAATTAAAGAAAAAGGGGGTCCAATATCATTGGTCTTGGTGGGTGGGTCTTGTTCCACCCACATATAGACGGTTTCATCGGACGCACATGCATTGTTCCGTTTACTTATGGGCGGAACTTGACTTCCGGCCTCTGTTTGTTTAATTGTCTGGCTAGTGGCTAAACTGAAAATCTATAATGGTTTCGACACCCATGCACACACGCACGCACGCACGCACGCACCTGGTCTTATGACAAGCATAAGGATATCTCTTTGATGTGTACAAGCATGTGTAACAGGGGAATGAAACAAATCTTTTTTAACAATCTATTATCCATCATAGCTATTCACAGGGGACATCTCAGGGTGCTCTTTACCCTGTGTCAATGTCTGTCCCAATCCATCAGTTTCATTGAGAATAATTCCCTGGATCGATGGGATCACAAGCATGTGTTGGGCTGATAGGAATGCATGCATGTGTGTTAAAATCTTACATGCTTATGGCAGCTGTTTTACATCTAATTACACATGCAACCTATTACCGCCTGTAATTATCAAATTATAGTACATTTACATTACACCAGCCTAAAAGGCAAGCACTCTTTTGAGGCAACCATTTAATTTACTTAGCAAAATATATTAAGTAGGCATTAAGTAATTATACCTATCTTCTCTCTTAAAATTGTTTCACATGAATATTTTAGCAGGGTGACCATTAGCTACAAACTAATGCCAGAGACACCCCAGCAAAACTGAATTATTCAATCTGTTAGTGAATATCATATTACTTGCTACTTATGAATACTTGATTTTATTTTGTACATTTGACCAGGCTTGTTTTGCTGTCAGTGTTTGATAGCAGACGTGACATCTGTCTGTCATCTGTCTGTCTGTATGCCTGTCTATCTGTCTGTCACCAAATTCTGAATGAACTCAATTCATTAGTGTTGGAATTTGTGCGTGGGTTCCATTCATGATGACATCAGGGGATTTACAGTTAATAACAAAACACCTCTACCACATTAAAGCAGGCCATATTTTTACATGACTTTTGACTGTAACAAGAGATATCATATATGATATTATGTCATTGCACATAGTAGTTTTACCTCAGTTTAAATTTTCTTTGACTAAAATTTAAACTGGTTAACCTTAGCCAGCCTCCCCTAATAAAAAGGGTACAGACAACCTATTCTTTGGAACCTGACACAAAGTCTCTCAAGACAATATTCAAAATGACTTTGAAAAAATAGAATAGGTGCAAAACACCATCTTCACATGAATTAATATAGGTTCCTTAAGGATTACATATAAAGTTTCATTAAAAAGTATATTTTGCTAAATGTTTATATTGTTAATCTATTGCTATGTTTTCATGCTAATTCTTTCTGACCCACTGGCATGAGCACTCTTTTGTTTGTCTCACTTAGGACTTAGCAATATCAACACAATGGCCCTCATTTATCAAAAGTGCGTACACCAAATTTCCAGCGTACACCCAAAACCACGGTGACTTTGAGATTTATCATATCGACGTTGGCGTACGGCACGCTCAAATCCTACGCCAGCTCAGGAGGTGGTGTACGCACATTTTGAGTTAGTGCGGAAATGCGCAAACAATTCCACACACAGGGATGGGCAGTATTTCAAATACATGTATTTAAAATACGTATTTGAAATACAAAATAGTATTTTGTATTTTAAAGCCTTTGAAAAAATGAAATGTAATTTGTATTTAAATACATTTAAGATAAGTATTTTTGTATTTTTAAAATACTCAAAATACTTTGAGCCAGTCAACCAGTCAGGGTGCTGTTTTCATGCATCAACTACACTCTAAAAACGGGCGGTGCTATATAGCACCAAAGGTGGTTCTTTGCTCGTGGTCATGGGGGAACCGTTTTTGGTGCCATATAGCACCGGTGAAGCACCAGTGTAGAACCATATAGTGCTATTTAGAACCAAATGTGGTGCTATAGTGGTGCTATATGGCACCTATATGGTTCTACACAGGTGCTTCACCGGTGCTATATGGCACTAAAAACGGTTCTTCTATGGTTACGATTAGGGATGCTCCGATCGATCGGCCGCAGATCGGTATCGGCCGATAACGGCGTTAAATGACTCGATCGGTCCTCGTTAAATTTGCCGATCTCGTAAACCGATCTTTCTGTTTACTTTTGTCTGTCATGATATGGCTCCTCAATGCGGCTGCACGTAGAGACCATTTTTACGCAGTGAGAGCATTTTTATAACCCGTGGCTGATGACGAGCGACGTGTAGATTTGCATTTCTCTCTTTGCCTTTACAGAGATATGTGTGTTTTCTATGAGGACGCGGTCCCGTAACATCGCGACCCTTCTTCACATCCCCATCAAACAGCGTATACAACACATATCTATCACGGACAATTGCATCCTCGTGTCAAAAGTTTATTATTTGCATGCGTTTTAAAGTTTTGAGCGTTTAAACTTTAATTTTCCTCACAGCTGCTCTCGTCTGCATACACCCGCCGCGCGCACACACAGCAGCCTGTCATCAGTGCACGTGAGCGATCTCTGTCAAGTCTTAAAGCTAAAGTAACCTAATTCATCTCTCAAAATCACTCTCTGCTCTTCACTAAAGAACTGTTGTACTTCATACGAATGCGTGTATATTTAATTCATACAGTAAAGACTGTTTACTTTTTTATTTTCATTAGTTTTTACAGACATAAGCCTTTTTAAAGGCATATTAAATTTCTCTTTGCAGAAGAAATTGTTGTTGTACTAATTTATTTGATTCTCTATTAAAACAATAATATACCTAATTACTGCAAGTAATATAACAAAGGCAACATCTGTGTTATTACTTTATCTAGAAAAAATGTTAAAAGTTACAGTCATCAAAGAGCTTGCATATCAGCTTGAAAAATCGGTATCGGCATTGGTATCAGCCGATCACGAAGACAACAAATCAGTGATCGGTATCGGCCTGCAAAAATCCTGATCAGAGCATCCCTAGTTACGATTCAAATCAACAGTTTTGGTGCTATATAGCACCGTTTGTTTTTTTAGAGTGTAGTTCAGACCAGACACCAGAGTTCAGGTAAGCAAATATATCTGTGCAGCTTTTAGTGGGCAATAATTAAAATGTTGGAGTGGGGAAAAAGCAAGAGCGATTGTATTATTGGGTGTGATGTGATTTGTGTTATTATAACTGTCGCGAAAGGAAATTCAGATTCACACAACATGCAGTTTAATGCACGACTGAGAGAGTTTGAAACGCTGACAAATAGGCCTACACTTTTGACTTAAAGGAAAACCACTATTTTCAATATTTTACTATGTTCTTACCTCAACTTAGACAAATGAATACATAACTATCTATTTTCAATGCATGGAGGAAGAGTACTTAGTTTGCAGGAGTGATGGGCTGAATCCCAAACCGCCTACTTCCACACCATACAGTACACAAAGTAGCGCTTTTTACATACTATATAGTATGGAAGTAGGCGGCCTGGGATTCAGCCATGATGTTACTGCCCCAGAGGTCGAAGTGCTGCAAACTAAGTGCTCTTCCGCCATACAATATAGTTCTAATTTTTTATCCACTTAAAAATCACTACGTTTTATTTTGTGCCACCATACTTACGTGTGTAACTACTCATGTAACAGTCTTTAAATAGGGAAAACATGGAAGTGTTTGGTGGCTTCTAAATTCTTCCCTGTTTAGATCCTAAGGAATAAATGGGACTAGGATAAATGCTAACACATTCATGACACGCTGTGCAAAAAAGATAGGTATGTATCCATTCATCCAAGTTGAGGTAAGAACATAGTAAAATATTGAAAAACAGTGGTGCTTTCCTTTAAAGGCCCTTTCACACGTGATGCGGCAAGTGGTGGAATCAGCACACAGTTGCTGATTTCTTTTTAGCTTTGTACAGTCAAAAACTTTTGCAATTCGCATGCTCTACTCTACGGCATGAACCTGCGGGCTCCTCAGTAAACCTACAAGGCTTTTATGCTTGACGTGCTCTCCGTTGTATAATTCTGTGAAATGACAGAGGGCGACTCTTAAGTAATTGTTTTCAAAACCATCAAAAAGCAGCGATGAGAGGAAGTAGTTTGCCGAATAATTTGTCAAACACTCATCTCGTGAGAAGTTTGTAAATACGTGGATTTCTTCACATATAAACTGATTAGGTTGTGGGTCATTTTGACGATACATGATTTTATATATTTTATATACATGTTTTTATAAAACATCACTTTACTTGAATGGGTGTTCATAAGGCTGACATGACACCTTCATAACCATGACATGACACGTGTCATGAATATGAAGGAGATTTTATTGACGTTTATGACTACTGTCATTAAGTTTCATTTGTTCAATTATGTCATTTTTATTGCAAAGATGACATTGTTTGAGATGTCTTTGTTATGACAACTTGACATTAACCAAGACAACATAACTGACCACTTTTTACCAAACTGAATTTGTAATTAAAATGTTATTAAGTGTTAATACTCTGTAAAATAGTTTTATAACAGCATCATGAATATTTTTTCTTGACCTCAACTACAGTGGCACAAATATTATTTGTCATTAAGTGTTAATACTCTGTTAAATAGTTTTATAACAGCATCATGAATATTCTTCAGTTCATAATGTTTATTTGACCGAGTATTAATAATTTATAATTAATTTGACATAGTATTAACACTTAATGAAATTAAAATCACAGTTTAATGTAATGTTAACCCACAAAGCTAGGTAGTTTCTTAATTGTTTATGATTTATAACAAGTTGTGTTGTATTGGTTTATGTCAAGTTGTCATAACAAAGACATCTCAAACAACGAGGTATGTAAAATAAAACGAAAGTTTCTAAGCAGCTGCACAGATCTAAATGCTTTTTGGCATTCAGAAATAGACCCAGATAGATTTCAGCATAATAGGGATACTTGCACTGAATCACCAATTTCACATGTATTTTGTGTATTTTTAAAATACAAAATACTGTATTTGTATTTAAATACATTTTTCCACACAGTATTTTGTATTTGTATTTAAATACATTTTTCAACACAGTATTTTGTATTTGTATTTGAAATACATTTCAATGTATTTATGCCCATCTCTGCTGCCAAGCTACTGAAAAATTTAGTTAAACTACTAGCTTCGCTACTTGTAGTGAAGCTACTGCCCGGCACTGCCGAGGACACTGAGACTAATAGACCCAGGTCCTGCTGCCATGAAGCTCATCACACCACTGATCTGATGACTGCTTCGTGCTTCCCTTTTAATTTCATTTTTTTTATTCTTATATAATTAGCATAGTATTTAATATAGCATTTTTGCTACTAGATTGCCTAAATCTGCCTAGTGACAACCAAATCGCTTTTTTAACTTTTCAATAAAAAAAAAAATCATAAAATTTTATAATATAATATTAAATATATAGTATATTTTCTATAGGACCAGTCTCTTTCACAAGGTTTTTTTCTACCTAGGACTTTTTTCCCAACAGGGTTTTTCTCCTAGGAGCTTTGTCAACCCCTAGTGAGTCAGCTGACATTAGCTTAACTTAGAACGTTCTTCTATACATTACATTAATTCTCTGCTGGCTAGTACGGTTTAATCTTAGCCGCTATACTTTGCTACTTTTGTTGTCCTCTATTTTTCTTTGCTTTCTCTTGTTTTTATTAATGTAAAGCCGCTTTGGAAAAATTAAACAATTGCAAAAAGCGCTTTTATATAAATAAAATTGAATTGAACTTTTGAAAAATTTGATCCTTGCAGGTTCAGGTTTACCTAAACCGGTCCACATACATGGATATGCACACAAATCCCCCAGGACGCAGTGCTAGATTGGTGAAACTGACTTTTAAAGCGTTGATTTCTCCTAATACCTCTGAACGAGAAATGGGCACTCAAGAGATATTTGATCTGAATACGAAAAACCGATGGAGCAACTGATTAATTGGAATTTAATCCATCAGTCACCAGAGAATTAGCCACATCATTTACATTCCAAACAATCAGCTGATAGACCAATAGGACATGTGGTATTAATATGCAACAGTCAATATGATACCATCGAGCTGCCACTGTCAACCTTATTGACAAGCACAATGAATCTTATAATCCTGGCCTGATCAAACTGCATATATTTGGGGATTTCTAAACAGACGTATTATGTCTTATGAATTGTTAATACATATAGAAGATGGTAGGGTAGGAGGTTGTTTTATTTTCTTTCATTTTGTTGAGTTGTGTATCTTAGGTTACTCATGACTGAGTGTATTTACAACCCCTTTTGATGAAGCAAAATCTGTTGTATTTATTAAAGAAGAAATAGATGGAAATGTATCTACAACATGTGCAACTATAATGCTTGATCTTTCACAGCCCAGTTCGATGACCACTGTCACCATTTAAAGTTAAATGATAATAAAACGTTTTAAAACATACACTGAAATCCTTCGAGCAAAAGTCCATCTGTTCTTTCTGTTTAGAGTCTTAAGCAAAATAATATTTGTTAGTAGATATTAGTGTCTTTTTAGAGTTTACTTTTTAGTTTCTGCACATCATTTGGGCGAATGGTCCTCCATTGCTGTAATGAAGTAGTTGTCCTGACAAATAAGATATGATCTAGGCAACAGCATGTAATATTGCCCTTTCCGGATCACATGTCTGTGACATTTAATAGGCTGCTTATCATGTAGCCCTAGGTTAATCATTTATCAGTACTCATCAGATCACTCTGATGGATTATTCTCAATAAAGTTGCCTTCCTGGGCTCAATCACAACAGCTTATTGCCCCAAATTACAACATAATGAAGTTGTCCTCTTTGCAGGACATGCCTATATCATGCTCAGCAATACATGTTGAGATGGTGCTGTAAGTGAGTCCGGTCAGGTACCCGAGCTAAAATGACTGTTACTCGTTTGGAAGTGGGATTAAGGTTGTTACTTGGGGCTGTTGGCAGCCAAACATGCCCTAAAGATAAACTTTTGCAGTCCTGTGTGGAAGACTTTAGTACTGCCATTTGTCACTCTCCAAAGCAATATGTCTGTGATTGTCAGGTTTTCCAGGCAAACACTTAAAATCCCCAAAGAGGTTTCCTGCCACACAGCCCCCTCCTGCAATGTGCTGAATATGGGCAAAGACCTTTTTTCTGTCTTTTTTGTCTGCTATTTATTTTTGCGTGTTTTGTGTAAGCTGACCTAAAATCCCTGATCGGTGGTTAACAAAGAATGAATATATCCTGGAGCTTTATATTTAAGGATAAACTGAAGCATGCACAAAAGTGATTGTGAACAATCCCATATTTTGAGCTGATCAGTGCAGATGTCTATCGCTGAAGACAGAATTGGCCTCAATCTATCTATCACAGTGATCAGCCCTTCTGCTCTGAGCAAGATCAGCAATGGTCTGCCAAAGAGTTGGCCATTGATTCCCTAGAGCTGCACTCAGATTACATTCTCCATGCCAATACAGAGACACATCAACACTAAAAACTCAACTCAGCAGTGGAGAGCTGCAGACAATAACACAAACAGACACCCAAACCCTAATCACACCAATCACATTCAATCATTATGAAATCAAACAAATAAGTGTGAAAACCACAACTCTTAAAAATCTATGTTCATAAATATATCAGAATATAATTTTTTTCCAACACTGACACAAAGTAGGCCAAAAATTCCACCAAAGCAATACATGTCATGTGTCTTAACAGGATCTTTATGGAATGTGTGTAAACTGGCAGTGTGACTGAACCAAAATCAAATGATACCTGGACAAATACTGGACACATTTTGGTGTATTTTCAGTAATCTGTGTGTGAAAAAGGCTTTAGTCAAGCAGTGCGTTAGTAATGCAAAGGTAATGGGTTTGATACCAGGGATCACACATACTGAAATATATATAGCTTTAATAAACTGTAAATAATTTTGTATTAAATCTAGTTTTAATCTGAATTAAATTTGGATCTTTTTCACATTTATCTGGGTTTAATTTTTGATCTTTTTTGTTGTTGTGGGATACTTCCTTCTGATAGTATTGTGGTTAAAACTGAATTATCTTTTGTCTTCATATTTACATAATAAAAGTTGCTAACTACACTTAAATATAATAATTTGGACCAACTTTAGAAAATTATTAGAATTGATAAATTTTTATAAAATGTATTATAGTGACGTGAGCCCACCTGTTTATGCAATCATTGCTGTGTTGTTAATCTGAAACAACACACACTTTCCTCGTCTGCATCCCAACCTGTGCTTGCTGCAAATAGCACCCCAACTTTTGTTGGACGCATTTGTGGTTACCACAGTATGCCTGGAAACCTGTTCTAATGACACCCTTACCCGCCGAAAAGACAGGTCGGATCTGAAGAAATTTTGTCACTCAGGTGTGATAATCACCTAATATGTGCCCTGGCACCATGCTCGCCTCGCGACTCTGTCATACAGCCACTGTTGTAGGGGTCGCATTTGCATTTGCTCAAATGGCACCACCGCCACCAAGTATGCTATTTGTCCCAGGAGCCTCTGAAACTGCTTCAGTGGGGCTGAGATCTTCTGTCTGAGCAACCTTAAGCGGCCTGACACTGACTGATCCCTTTCTTCGAAAAGGCCTGTCATAATGACAGAATCCAGTTTTATACTGCTAAAAGAGATGTAGGGAGAGCTTTCCCTTGTTCACTTAAAGTCTCAAACGGCTGATGTTATGAAGCACATGGTCCCTGTGTTTACACAACATACCATGTAAATGGGCCAAATGAGCCGATCGTCTGGATAGTTGAGTATGCAAATACCTTGCTCTCTTAACAAAGATATGGCAGCTTTGCAACTTGTGAAAACGCAATAGGACATGGCCAAAGACCTTGTTTTGGTATGTTCGCCCATCTAAAGCATACCAGGGGAACGGACTGTGTCAAGGGAGGATCGACACATGAAAATATGTGTCCTTCAAATTGATGGCTGAGCACCAATCCTGATGGTGAATTCATCGCCTCTGTATAAGCATCCTTGAATGTCAATCTGTGAAGAGCCAGATTAAAAAAGCACAGGTCTGGAATAGATCAGAGTCCACCTCCTGTTTTGAAAACAATCAAATAGGCACTGTAAAGTCCATTGTTCATTTTGGCTCTCAGAACAATTTCACAAGACACCGCTCGAAGAAGTCTTATCAAGCCAAAGTAAAGAGCACCCCATGGAACCTGGGCAGGTGCTGAACGAATTGGATCATGCGAGGGCGGTTTTCAGAAGACGGCTTAACAGGTACACAGGAAGTATGGTTATTTAGGTAACCCTAGAGGTTCTCTTTTGAGGGAACTCCCGTCGCATCACTGTAGTGACGCTTTGAGAATGCTATACCCAATCCGCCAGACTACGATGGCCTGTCTGTGTGTAAAAGCAGAACTGAGAACTTAGCCAACTCATAAAACTATACAAAAGTGAGCGGTGAGGACCAGCCTGCTGCATCACAAACATCCTCGACCATAACACCTGGCTAAACGGCTTTAGATGAATAGTTGAATGTGCTCTGACCGTTAAAGGAGAGGGCCATCCAGAGGCTTCATAAGCAAAAGAAATAGCCTCAACTATTTATTTACTCAAAGTCTTTCTGGTGGTCGGGAAACCTTTCCAGGCCAAACCAAAGAATAAAAAGAACTGCTCCATTTTTCTGAACTTAGCTGTTCTGAGCACATACATGTCCAGTGCTCAAAATGGACAGAGTGAATTAAACTTCCTTTGGCTCATATCCTTAAATGGTGGAGGGCACAATAACTAAAGATCTAAAGAGGTCAGCCTCTTTTTATGTCATTCTTACTTCATATTTGTTTTCAATTATAATTTGTTTGTTTAAAATAGGCATTTCAGGCTTTCTTTAGATATATGTATCATGTTTGTGTGACAAGTATTTGTGGAGTTTGTAACATGTTTTGAGAGACTCAGGGAGTCCAGTGGTTCCTGGTTCAGTTTTCCCTAGTCTAATGGTCCCTAGTCTGGTGGTCCAAAGTCTACTGGTCCCAAGACTGGTGGTCCCACATCTTGTGGACCCAAGTCCTGTGGTCCTATGTCTGGTGGTCCCTGAGCTATATCCCTTGTCTTTAACTGGCCACACACTCTTCCACGGCTCCAATGGTCACTGTAGTCTCTGAGTCTCCTGAGCTTCATGTCATGGCCAAGATGGCTGAACCTGAGTCCTCTGAGGTTTCTGTCATGGCCTAGATGGTTAAACTCGAGTCCTCTGAGCTTCCTGTCATGGCCAAGATGGCTAAACCTGAGTCCCCTCTGTTTCTTGCCCTAGCCAAAATGGCCATTCCCAAGATCTTGGTGCTCTTAGGCTCCAGAGCCTTCTGGACTCTCTTCCCTGGCCAAGATGGCAACTCCTGAACCTCCTGGACTATCTGGTCTGGGCAATATGGCCATTCCTAAAGGTGCCCTTCCTCTGTCGTTTTTATTGTTTTATACTGTTGTCTGAGGTCTACTCATGACGTTTGCATGGTTTTTACATCCAAAAACATCAAAAGCAATAAGTAATAGGCCATTTTGTACCCTGATTTTTAGGCTGGTTAGAGAAATTATCCGTTTTGATGGGCGGGCTGCATTGACGACTTGGAAGTAAACGCTCACTGCTATGATTGGATAACAGTTTTTCGTTCAAGCTAACTTTCAATTTAATCTCATGTGTAATCATTTTAATGTTAAGTGAGTGTCTTAAGACACAGTGGGGTGGTTTCCCGGACAGAGATTAGCTTAAGCCAGGACTAGACCTTATCTTAATTATGAAATATAACTAGTTTCAACAAACATGCCTTACTAAAAACATGACTTGTGTGCATTTCAAGGCAAACAAAGGGTACTGATGTATTTTAAGATATGTCAGTGCAAGTTGTTTTCAGTTTGGACACCTCTTACATTTATTTTAGTCTAGGACTAGTATAATCCCTGTCCGGGAAACCGCCCCAGTGTCTTTCTTACACACGCATATTTTATCATAAATCCTTTTGACACACACACACGCGTGTCTTCTATCGTAAACCCACGCACAAAAACACACACACGTGTCTTTTATCGTAAACCCTTTTGATGAGCGTGTAGCAGCGCACGCACGCACAAACACGCACAAACACACACACACGCAAACACACACACACACACACACACACAAACACACACAAACACACGTCTTTTACATAAACCCTTTCGACGCGCGTGTAACAAACGCACAAACACACACGTGTCTTTTATCACATTCGATGCATGTGCATCATGAATTCGCTTGAATCGCGTCCCTCTGAAGAGAAGTCCGGCCGCAACTGATAGTGACACATAGTACTAAAGGGTTTTACTCACACACACGCGTCTTTTATTATAAACCCTTTCAACGTGTGTGCAAAATGAATTCGCGTCCCTCGGAAGAGAAAACACCGGCCGCCACAGTGACACATAGTACTAAAGTGTTTTACTCACATAAGCTGCGCCATTCTGTACGGATCCAATATTGATGAAGGAGCATTGCCTTGTAATCGCAGAGTCTCTTCAAATCCAGCGTTCTTCTGAACATCCAAACATGTAGTAACTGTTATGATTCCCTCGTTTAATAGGAATGATGTCTCTCGACAAAAACAATGGCCCGAATACGGTACGGTTGACGTTTAGCCATCCTTGCTGTAACTTGTTATGAAAACTAACTCAACTACACGTATTATGTGGGTGCGGTCTCAAGTTGAAGAGCTCATGAATAGTAATGACCTCGATCAGTTCCACGTCACACTGATAAGCTTTTCTAACTGACCTGATTTCTCCGCTTATTTCTTTTCAGTGGCTAGAGCTAACAGAGGAGGTGGAAGTTAATTTTCACATTCACGACACAACACAAACACATATGGACATAACACATATAAAAAAATACAAGTAAAAACGGTTTTATGTGGAAGGGCCTCTTTAAGTCCCTTGCTCCTTTCTGATTCCTGTCGCCACTGGCCCACACTGGTCTCCAGTCTGGTGTCCAGTTCCTCTCTAGTTCCTTCTGCCACCGGCACCACCCTGGTCTCCAGCTACGCCCTGGTTCCAGATGGCACCACCCCATCCCGAGGCCTCATTTATAAAGCGTGCATACACAAAAAAGGGCCTGAAAGCATGCCCACACCACTTCCCACTCAAATGTTGTGATCTATGAAAAAATCTTAATGGGAGAATGTGTGCACCTGTAAGTAAACTCTGACCCATGCGAACGCAAATTCTAGAGAAAAAGGGAACTGTCGACACAGACGGTGAAATCTTGAACTTAAGTGAGATTGAAGAAAGTACATGTAAGATGAATGAAGTATAGATGCCACACACAGACATTTCATTTCAAGCCATATCATACAGTAGATCCACATTCATCCATCATGAAAATATAATTTCTGCAGCGTAATTTTCACTTGCCATTACATCTTGTAAAATCCAATATTAATTCAAAATTAATTTTAAATATTTAATCAGCGCTGTCTCGCTGTCACATTGTCCACTACAAGAGTGCAAATAGCTATCATTAGATAGCTGCAGAACACAGAACTGGAAACTGCTGCAAAAGGGAGAGCAAAGGTAGCACCAAAATGAAGTGAAGCTCTGCCCAGCAGACTTCACACAGTCTATTAGGGTGTACTCACACTATCCAAACCAAACCCGGGTGCGTTTGACCCCCAAAGCCTAGTTTGTTTGACTATCACTCTGTACCATGCCCAGGCGCACAGCAGAGTTATGTTTGGATAATCGCAACCTGGTCGGCCTGCAGAGGTGGGTTCCAGTGCAGATCACTTGAGCTGAGATGCAAAATGCTGAGTGTGACCGCAAATCACACCAGAGCGCGGCTCAAAAAGAAAGACATCAATTGCGCAACCACTCACCTTTATCTGCCTTTGTAAAACCTTCTGATGTGTGCAGCAGGGTTACATGAATGTCTGAGCTGCACATGCCACAGATCTACGAAGCAATATTATCGTGCACCAAACGACTTAAAATAAAAAACACAGACTTAACATTACGATGGGCTTCAGTGTTAAGAGTGTGCTTTACTTACTGTTTTCTTGACAAAAGCATGCCCCTGCAATGTGAGTGTGTGCTTCTGGGGGGTTGAGAGGGCAGTCGTGCTGGGACACATTGGTTGGGTTAGCCCTAATGCGATTGTGCCCTAAAACTGCTGGGCAAAAAGGAAGGTATAGAATTAAAAAATGTACTGAGAAGGAGGTATGAGAATTTTGTAATAGCTAAGTACACTCCACATCTAATTTAGCTATAACTATTAGTATGACAAGTTACCAAAACAGCCTTCTGTTATTCATTTTTCAGTATTTTCATCATTCACATCAGTGTTCGTTTTCTTCCTAAATTAATCAGACTTTTGAAAGAATTGGCTGAATGAACGATTTGAGTGTCTCATTTATTAAAACAGCAAATAATTCTGCCTTAAATTCAAAAAGATTTAAGTGTATTAAGGTGGAATGTAAAAATCTCAAAATAAATGTTCCTTTTCCTATTTGTATGTGTTGGATTGGTAATCAGTTAAAGCATGTGTTAATTTTGACTCATTTTAATAAAATGATCTATTGATCATAAATTGGGTGATAAGTCCAGCCCTGGCAATATTGCTTTATTAAAATCTATTCAGGTCAAAAATATGTCTATATATATATATATATCTACTGTAGAAACAACATTTACATAGCACACTCAAGAAGAGTTTTATGTATCAGTACACTGATGGAATTGTTGCATATAAAATCTAGGTATTATGTAATTTCATGTATTTGAAAATCATGTTGACAGATTTTTTTAGGAAGTGAACACTTCAGCAAAGTGTAATTAAGGGACCTTTATCAGCTCTGACTAACAGGAACAGATAGCTCACTTCACACAACATAAAAGTAATAGATTTTTCTGTCATATACAGCAAGGAATTAAACAATTGTGTGGAGTGAAACACTTTTGTCAAGTTGTTTCACCTGTGTAAAGAAATCTTTGGTCATAAAGATAAAAATAAATAAAAAATATTTTTTCATTATTCTGTTGTACTGAAATGTATTTTGTAATGCTGCTTTATGGCAATGGTAAACGTACGACAGACACTGTACTGAAACAAAGCTGTACTGTACTGAACTAAGCTGAGTTCTTTTATCACAACCTAATTTGGGTGTAGTATCTGAATGTTCATTATTAATTAGGTCTTGTCTAGAGTTTCACTGTGAGGGGAAATGATAAGGTGTAATGTAATGGCACACGCTCCCTTTCCCTGCTGAGGTGGCAAACTGTTACTGTTTTATCACAAACCTGATTTAAACTCACTCCGCTCTATCACAACATTTTGCAGCATTTGTAGATTTGTTTGAATCTCCTGTTAGTGTTATGAACATATTAAATACAAAACAATATTCAACTGTGCTTATTGCAATCCAAAATAAGTTTGAGAGTTGTCCACAGCAAACAACTGGGGCAAATAACAAAATTACATCTATCAATAAAAACTGATCGACTGTGATGTAAGTTTATTTTGACAGCTAGAATAATGTTCAAAGCACACAATTGAGTCTGAATGTAAAGAAACAAAATTCAGTGCTGACTTGCAAAGCTGATCTATACTGTATATCCAGGGTGAAATTGCATGATCAATGATGTGGTATACAGGGCGCTCATAATCAATTGTCTGAAACAGGAGGATGTGAGTGATAATAATCAGACAACCACAATGAGGCCCACAGCTTCACTGATATGCATAATGTCAGACTTCAAGACAGACATAAAGAGCATCATGTTACCAGTCACCTGCTTTTGTCCTGCGTTTGTCATGTTAAAGCTCAACACAGTAGTTGGTGGATTGATTCGTTACTACAAGTGTGTTGACCTTTCATGATACTTTTGATCTTTAAAGCTCACGTAACACACGCTGTTTCTGCATTTCTGAAATTAATCTGGAGTACCTATAGAGTAGTATGACATCCTTTATATCTCCGAAGAGTCTTTAGTTTAATCAGATTGATAAAAGAAAGATTAGTTTTACCGAATCTTTCAGATAACGTAGGAGGAGTTACTACCGCGGGTGGAGCGAGTACGAGTCATGCAACACTATACAACACTTATAACTTATGATTCATTACATGTTCGTGTCATTTATATAATATGCACGCGCATATTTCGAACATAAGACAGAAGTCTTACTTACCGCATGCAACTCGTGACCCAGTTGGGAAAATCCAGCGCATCAAACACACACGCAAAACTCCGCTGCTACCCCGGATAATAAACTATATCCATTGTTTCCATAAGGCTGGATGTCTTCTCCTTACATCCAAAAACACACTTCTTCTTTCGTGCCATTGTTGAGTTTTGAAATTAATCAAAGCTGTCGCGTGATGTGAATGTTAGTATGTTCTAGCGGTTTTCCGGGGGAAGCGCCCATATAAAGAAGTGATACGTATAGAAAACCCCTGAAACGTCAGTTGGAACTGTAATCAAAAAAAAAACTTTCCGAAACTTGTACGAACCCTGGCGAAGTGCATTTGTCACAGAAATACTCTGTAACACGTCCAACTGCTTTTTTGACACTTTGCCTACGTTTAGCATGAGGAAACAACTCTATAACTGTGTTAATAAGTCAGAATGCTTGAAATACCATTGAACCCCCCCTTTAAAGTGTATACATATATATGTAGCCCTCTTTGTCGCCTGTTAGATTGCTTACTGGGAGACTGATAAGATAAGCTTATCTAAGGGCAGTGGTCTGAAACTCCCGGGGATTTTGGGGTTACTCAGCTGTTACTCAAGAGAAGAGCTGCTGTGGGTTTCGTTAGTTTAAGACACAACATCTAGTGGAGAAAGTGGAAGGGAGGGAGAACGTGAGATGAACTATGGATGAGAAAAAGAGCCATCAGGTTTCCAGGTGAGGAAAAGAGGAAGGTACTGTCACGGCTGGTATTAACCGGATTGTGAAAAAGTAACAGATAAACCCAAACGCAAGATGTACAAAAATATAACTATTTATTAACAGAAACTGAAACACCCACGAGGGGGTAAAAACAGAAGGGAACAAAAACACTGTGCTGGAACACAAAACAAAACTGAACACGAGAAAACTCGGATATGAAAACTGGTGACATAAACACAGTTTCTATAAACAACGCACGCACACCACACAGAGAACACAAGGGCAATAAATAGACAGCACATCAATGGGGAACAGGTGAACATAATTAATCACTTAAGACATGATTACATAAGGGAGTAGGGTAAAAGTGACAAGACACTGGGAATACGTGTTACACATACATGATGTGAAAACACACGTATTCCCACATAAAACAATGCTGCCCTGGTCCTGCCCTCTGGATAATAACCAAGGTCAGGCAAGACCATGACAGCCACAAAACACTGGGAACACGTGTCACACAGATATGATGTGAACACACGTGTTCCCACGTACACACACTGCTGCCTTGACCTTGCCCACAGAACATAGACCTGAACCTATACTAAGGTCTGGCAAGATCACGACAGCAACAAGACACCGGGAACATGTGGAAGCCACACACAGAATGTGATCCCACATGTCCCCACACAGAACATGATCCTGCCACAGTCCTGTCAGATGCACTCAGACCTACATCTAGCACAGATGTCCGACAGGACCGTGACAGTACCCCCGTCTTAAAAGGCGGATCCAAGACGCCATGAACAAAAACAAATAAAACATTAAACACGAGGAACGAAAGACTGCACAACAGAAGACAACCACGACAACATTACTACAAACAACAAAGGTAAACAAACATATGTGACAAACGGGTTGGGATGGTGTAACAAACACAATACATGATGAAGGGGAGGTGGGGAAAAAACAGGGGAAACAAAATGTCCATGGGGCACATGAGTCCTAGGGTCCCGCGGCTGAAAAGCCGACTGATGACTTGTCCCCGGCTGCGCCGGCGGATGACGAGTCTCCGGCTGCGCCGGCGGGTGACGTGTCTCCGGCTGCGCCGACTGGTGACGAGTCTCCGGCTGCGCCGGCTGGTGACGGGTCTCCGGCTGCGCCGGCTGGTGACGTGTCTCCGGCTGCACCGGCGGATGACGTGTCTCCGGCTGCACCGGCGGATGACGTGTCTCCGGCTGCACCGGCGGATGACGTGTCTCCGGCTGCACCGGCGGATGACGTGTCTCCGGCTGCGCCGGCGTGTAGCGAGCCGGAGAATGACGTGTCTCCGGCTGCGCCGGCGTGTAGCGAGTCTCCGGCTGCGCCGGCGGATGACGTGTCTCCGGCTCCGCCGGCGGACGACGAGTCTCCAGCTGCGCCGATTCCGAGGCCCTCTTCGTCCTCCTCCTCCTCCCTCTAGACACAGGGAGTGCAGGACCGAGACTGGCCCCGGGAGTAGTCTCCAACACCGGGGAGACGGGAGTCGACCTCTCCAGCCGGGTAGCCCCGGTCCTAATGGCTCTCAAGCTGGCCTGCGTCTGGCGGGATCCAGCAGGACCGGTTGATCGCCGCCTGGCGTAAACTTCGGGTCCGCATACGAGTGGGTCATAGAATTCGTAACCCGACTCGTATGCGGGACGTGAACCCCTTCCCCGTATCGCCAGGCGGCTACCGGCAAACATCTCGCTGGGTTCTGTAGGGTGCGTGCGTTATGTCACGGCTGGTATTAACCGGATTGTGAAAAAGTAACAGATAAACCCAAACGCAAGATGTACAAAAATATAACTATTTATTAATTAACAGAAACTGAAACACCCACGAGGGGGTAAAAACAGAAGGGAACAAAAACACTGTGCTGGAACACAAAATAAAACTGAACACGAGAAAACTCGGATATGAAAACTGGTGACATAAACACAGTTTCTACAAACAACGCACGCACCCCACACAGAGAACACAAGGGCAATAAATAGACAGCACATCAATGGGGAACAGGTGAACATAATTAATCACTTAAGACATGATTACATAAGGGAGTAGGGTAAAAGTGACAAGACACTGGGAATACGTGTTACACATACATGATGTGAAAACACACGTATTCCCACATAAAACAATGCTGCCCTGGTCCTGTCCTCTGGATAATAACCAAGGTCAGGCAAGACCATGACAGCCACAAAACACTGGGAACACGTGTCACACAGATATAATGTGAACACACGTGTTCCCACGTACACACACTGCTGCCTTGACCTTGCCCACAGAACATAGACCTGAACCTATACTAAGGTCTGGCAAGATCACGACAGCAACAAGACACCGGGAACATGTGGAAGCCACACACAGAATGTGATCCCACATGTCCCCACACAGAACATGATACTGCCACGGTCCTGTCAGATGCACTCAGACCTACATCCAGCACCGATGTCCGACAGGACCGTGACAGGTACAAAGGATGAATGTATGTATGCTACTATGTAACTCATCTCTAATTTTGAAAAATGCTAACGGTAGCCGAATAGCAATGAAATCACAATCCCACCCTCCATTCAAATCACCATCCAAAGTCACGCCTCTTTCAAAACACATGAAGACGCACAGATCAGACGGTCACATCTCATGTCTCATTCACCAGTGAGAAAACTTGCAGTACAAAGTGAATAACATTAACCAACATAAACAACTGGTTTACATCAGAATTAGTTAAAGCACACTTTCGGTTGTGTAGACATAGTAACTATATCGTTACGCTAATCCGTAAACGAACACAAATTTCATAAGTAACACAATGTTTCATCAAAGTAGAATATCTGAATCCATCTCAATACAAACATATCGAGTACCTACCTTACCAAAATAAACAGTGCAACGACCCTTTCAGATCCTTTGCCTCCTGCAGCTGTTTGCATCTCGTGGACCGTGGTAAAGCAGTAAATTTAGCGATGTTAATTTGGGTTTTTGCTCTTTGCTGATCCAGGCAGTTTCTGCTGTTGTTGTTTTAAAAGATGTCTTTCGTTTTGTGGCTCCTGTGCAGGTTGTCAATTCAGGAAAGTTTGTCATTCTCCCTCTGTTTACAGACGGGAGGTGAGTGCACGTGAAGGCGCCGATGACGTACAGTGTCTGTGTGAACAGGCTGCGCGGTGGCATTCGAATTACGCTTACAGATGAGGGACAAAAAAGGCAATGTCCGTTTAGACAGAGATCTATGATTGGTTAAACTTTGTTCGTCCTACGTCTTTCACAGATGACATAAATTTCTACCAATACATTTAAACAACTTAACATAATAATTGATTGCTACACTGAAAAAAATGATTCATTGAATTTAATCAATTTTTTAAGGTAAGTGGTTGCAATCAATTTATTTAAGCTACATTTAAACAAAAAAAGATTAGTAAAGTAAAATAAAATATAAAACTTTTGTTTAAATGTAGCTTAAATAAATTGATTGCTACCACTTACCTTAAAAAAATTGATTAAATTCAATGAATCATTTTTTTCAGTGTATCAGGATGTGAGGAGACTTTTAACCAGCGTAACTAAAAATGTTTGTGGATCAAATCAGATACCCTGCCTTTTAAACAGTACTAGGCCTTAGTTTAATTAGGAAATATAAACTAAAAACATTAGGCTACTTGTGTGCATTTTGAGGAAAAACAAAGGGCAGTGATGTATTTTAAGATAATGTCAGTGCACATTGTTTTCAGTTTGGACAGCTCTTACATTTATTTTAGTCTAGGACTAGTCTAATCCCTGTCCGGGAAACCACACCATAGAGCAGTAATATTAACTTTTTTTGTCCAACTATCTTGTAACATTGACTACCCATTCAAACGTTTTAGGATCACTTTCACTTACTTTTAACATTTTTCCACATATTACTATAATAGCAAATTTATTAAAACCAGGGAATAACAGAGATGTAACAAAATAAAGTCAATGTGACTGAAAAAAAATCCAGAATAAATCAAAACTTACTGGTGGTAAAATAATGTATAATAGTTCATAAATGTATTCAGGAATTGAATTTGTGCAAGGCTTTAATAGGCCTAAGTTATTTAAGATAAGGTAAAGAAAATATTTACTGACTTTATAAAATAATGTATATTAAAAAGATAGAAATAACTGCTTATATATTTTTAAGTATTATCATTATTATATGTTAAATAATAAAGTTTCAACTACATTTACAGAAATATTGTGCTTTTTTTAAACGTTAAAATAGCTTTGCGGCCCTCCGACGAAATGACAATCTCAGAAATGGCCAGTTTGAGTTTGAGAACCCTGGCTTAGAGTTTTGTGAATTTTGTAAATATTACTTTTATCCCGGGTTTCACAGAAAAGGCTTAAGGCTAGTCCTAGACTAAGACACATATTTGAGGTGTATCAACTAAAAATAACTTGCACCTACAGATCTTAAAATAAGCCAGTGCCATTGATTTGTCTCAATATACACACCAGTAAAATATATAAACAGGGATTTTTATATTTTAAAAAAAAATGCTTAAACGTTTTAATTTAAATAAGGCCTAGTTCTGGCTTTAGCTAAGCCTTGTCTGTATGTATTGGTAAGACTTTACAATTTCATAGTATTATTGCAAATTCCTGATGTGTTAAACTCCTGATTTTATATAATTTTCTTTTCTTTTTAAGGGCCATTACAATTTAAGCTACAAAGGCAGGTCTGGATATGCTCCCTGTTATATATCATGTTAATTGACTAAATGTCCTATAGTCTCAGTTAAATGTATAAACTGTTTTATACATTTAGATTGCATTTAGTTATTGCTAATTAGTATGATTAATATAATTTTTTATGTACATTTTTTATATAAATAATATTTGCAATAATACCTGTATTACTGTATCCTATTTTATATATTAAAATAATTTATTGTTTTTTTTTTCATGTGAAGCTGTACAACAATGCAACTCTGTAAAAAGCACTATTTAAATACTTTTATTTTTCTTATCTTAATTAAAGATGTGACAGATCTTAAAAATTAATTTTATCCAGTCATTTTAAATTATGTTTAAAAAAATTCTCACAAAAACAGATTATCCTAAGCAGTATTTTTTTAAATTAAACATAACAAAATACAAGCACACACACCGACACACACACACATTTTTTTAAATTGGTAAATGGCTTTTTGTAACATATTTTGTGACACTAACACAAATTATACTACACTAGTCCTCAAATTATGTTCACTAATACTCAACTTTTTGTGTTCTGTGAAAAAGCAAATTTTTTACATTTCTTTTTTACATTATCTTTCGTAAGATAAAATTGCACCACTTGTAACATTAGGACATCTTTTATTGTACATTGTATGCTGTTGGTTTAATTCTGAAAAAAACATCTCAAAGTGGACACTGCAAAAATATACCCTAATGAAGATGTCAGATCTATTTAAAAATGAGTAAAAAAATATTACAGTTTATTAAAATTGCTTAGACACTAAAAGTGGTCCTTGAGGCCCTAAAGACCAAGTCTTCAAAACTGCGACAAAATCATGAATGTGCGCTGCTATCACACAGAATGGGGTCCTCAACTGGCATGCCAAATGAAGTCTTTACAGCACAGACCATCTGTGCACAACTACACAACATTGTCAGTATTGAAGACCAAAAGGATGCATAGCAGATGTATCTTTTCACCATCTACTGTGGTCCAAAACTGGTTTCATGAGTATCCACAATTTTTAGTCCACTATGGTGGAGAGTCTTCAGCATTGCAATGAAACCTTATGTCAGAAACCCCTCATTTAAGCAAAGAAGGAAGCATGTGACCTAATAGATGTAAGGTCTGTGCAAACATGAATGAAACACAAAACCTTTCAGTTTTTTATTTGATAATGTTACTTGTAGTTTTTCAGACTTGGTCTTAAGATTAGTTACACGAGTAAATGGTTTTACTCAGTGGGTCACAAGTACCACTTTTGTTGTCAAAGCAATTTTAGAATAAAATGCAGATAGCCTTCAGGATGGCTTTTTTGGTTTGGACAACAATAGATGCCAATTTTGGAGTGAGAGTTAAAGAAAGAGGAATTATATTTTCCCCATTTCATATTAAAATATATACTGAATATACAGTATTATAAAACAAGTAAAGGATCATACTAGTTACGATCATAAAACAGTTACATGATACATTACATTATGATAATACTAAAATGCTAAACCTTATACTTAAGAAGGTTGGATTTTTAGTCATTGTTATTGTATAACTGTGTATATAATTTAATTGTAAATAAAATATATGTGACTAATTGTTCTGTGGTCAAAACAGAACAATCATCTAAGAAAAAGAGAAAAAAAATATTACTCTAAAATTAATACAATTACTTAATTTATTTTTAATATTAAGAATATAGATTTTTATATTTTCAGTAATACTGAAGATCCAATTTTCTTTGACATGTATAATATATAGTAAGTTTGAATTAATCTCTACCAAAACCAAAAAGAACTAAAGAAGTCAAAACTGATTTAATTGTAAGATGCTCCAATGTAACAAAATAGCACAACAAAATAAAAAATAAATGTGGAAAGACAACAAAACTGGCATTTGGTTTTAAAGTACCTATCTAACACCCAGAACCCTTGAAAATAGGATTGGCTTCCTGTCGGGCAGATTTACTTCTGCATCATCACAGGCCAGCTCTCTCTGGATCAATGAGAATATTTACAGCTGCTGTTTCAGGCCTTCTCATAGCATCACACCAGTGTAGCACATCCTCAACCACACATGTAATTCAACAAAATGTAATTCAGTTATTGTTACATGTCAGAACACAGGAATGACCCTTCCCCGTTTTAATGCATGCTTATTAAATTATATTACATAAGAAGTAAATTTGTTTCTGTTATCTCTTATAATATATTTTACGGCATAATGGCTGTAAATTAATAAAGCAGTACACTCTAAGAAAGCACACAAGAACGCAGAGTGTTGTCACAAAACTAACAGTGATTGTGTTGGTTTTAACACATCCGTTCTTACAGTGTAAAACAAATTTTAAATGAATAGGCATATATGTGAATTTTTTCCACAATTCCTTTTAATTGTATCACTTTCTGTGCAAACACAGAAATGTCTTAAATGCATGTCCCAGAGTACAACAAAAGGTCTTTATTTTTGCCAACACTAAGGAAGGGTTCATTATTACAGGCTCAGTACAGGAATGACTAAAATGCAGTATTAGGAGGTATTCAACAACTCAGTGGTTTGTATAAAAGCATGGGGTTTTGCAGGCATAAAATTAATGGATTCCTAAAGAATTTCCTGAGTGAAAAATGGTTAAAGTACAGGGGCATGGGGGTGAGCTTGGACACAGAAATGTGAAAGTAAAAATAAACATTGATTTTCTATAAATACATTAACACACAACAATCTGACATTTATCTTAACTTCAGTATGAACCCAACAACTTTTTGGACATACATCCATTGTTGGTATAAACACAACAACATACCTGTACACAATTAGATGATTCTACTGTGTAAAATGTAAATGCTTGAATGAATGGAAATGGAATTAATGGCATTGTATTAAAGCAACACTGTGTACTTTTTTTTCCTTTAAATAATGTCTCTAAAATTATTTCAGTGATAGAACAACTTTTAACTTGACAAATTGTACTGTTGCTGCAACCTGAGCAGCCTCCTAGCTGCTACAAGCACACTCTGAAAGTGGCGGTGGAGGGTAGAGCACACAGCCCCGCCCCTCCACCTGCCTGCAGAAGAGTGTCTGATACCAGGCACTGTTGCGCTTTTCAACCACATGGGGGAGCTGTAGGTCATTTTTACATGGAAACTACATAGTGTTGCTTTAATGGCATGTATATAAAACGAAATGAATTAGAATAAGAAATGAAACATACTGCTTAAAAATACCTTAATTTTAAAGTATATTACCAAATAAATCGTTTATTTAATGTCTAATTAAAATGCAGTCTTCAGTGAAAACTATTTTTGTTACATCTGTGACTTGCCAGTTAAGGTTCTGTTTTTATGTGATTTTTATCAGAAATTTTCACACTCTGGATATTCTTGTTTAATGCATAACATTCATAAGACTGAATTTACTAATTGCTAAATATGAAATATGAATAAAGAAACAAGAAGCAACTGAATTTCTTATGTGGATAAGCATCCATTAAATGTAGAAACAGAGCCACCAATAAACAGATCAAATCTGTTCTCGTTTTATTTAGATATTGGTTGGACATAAAGTCTGGAGATTGTGGTGTAGGAACCAAAAGCTTTTACTTCTGTCCCACAGTCATAACCCACATTTACAAACCCCACAAGCAAACAAGGAAAAAGAGTTACACATACCTCAGTCCCTATGTTAATACAATCTCACAGACAAGACCATTCCTCTAAAAAGTGCATTCACAAACATGACAAATTTCAAATCAACATACCTTTTGTGATGTGTTACAAAATACGCATACCAGTTGTGTTTGTAGTCTGTATACAGTAATGTTTTTTTTTTTTTGTAGATCTGTTTAATTTTATTACAAACGTTAAAACCAGGCTTGTGAGTGTAGCAGCTTTAGATACCATAGCTGTCCCATTGTGTAGCACATCTGTTACACAAATGCATGCTAGATATCCCAAAAACGTCACAATATGTTTGCACTGGTAAGACGAAAAAACTTTATGTAAAGAGATATTTAGAATTAAAGTTTGTTTCAGTTTAAAAACAAAATAATAATAAAATGGATTTATTGGGGCCATTTAATGGCCCCAGGGCCATTAAATATATACCCGTTTTTATATCATAAATACTAAAGACACAGGACAATGTAATATAAGACAATGGCAGAAGAAATCTGTAAAAGATTAAACAATTTTTCCCATCAAGAGTTTAGGTCACAAATGAAAAAAAAAGCTCTCAAAGAGACTTTTAAAATTCATAAACATTTTAAATTTCCCTTCATGTGCGTCAAACAGGTGGTGTTTGTACACCTATAAATTGCTTTTTGACATTTCATTTTTTTTCCTATGTCAACCAACAATCACATATATTAGTCAGGGTGCCATTCTACAAGGAAACATACTGATAGAAACCAATAAGTACCATGCAAACCTTGCAAGACAAAAGATTTTTAAATGAGACACAAAGATTTATTTTTGTATGAATAAAATAAGGTACTAAATACTAGAGTTCCAAAACTAAACAGGATATCAGACTTCTGTACATAATATAGTACGTAGGAATTTTTATTCACTTATTAGTCTTTTTGCCTGTATTCTTTTCTAAACAAAATGTTTTTTAATTTATCCCAATTTCTTTGTTTTCCTCCATGAATTTGGAAAAGGGACGTCCAGTTGCCGTTTCTAGGTTCATTTTATCAAGTCCAGCCATTGGAGGGCTACTGCCAGTGCGAGACCTCTCTAGTCCTCCTGACATTCCACCAACAATGGGAATGCCCCCCCCTCCTAGGCTAATAGGAACTGAAGGAATGCCTCCATTCTGAATGACGGAAATCTCGTTGTTTTTCAGTGCCAGCCCATTGGTGATGGCTGCAGCATACTGATTCCAGAAGCCTGGGTCTACGTTGATAGCTCGTGCTGCCAGATCTTTCTGAAACATCTCATTGAACTTCATAGCATCTCCCCCCAGAAGAGCCATTGGGTTTTCTACTGAGAGCCGTCTTCCCCGGCGGGCTGGTGCATTGTTCCACATGTGGGTTCCCATGTGCACCTGATTAAGAATTATGCTTGCTCAGTTAATGTACTTCAAAAACAAACATAACTATTTTATAATATAATCATTGGAATTTCTTATAGTATATACTGGTTTAATGTTTTTCAGATTTCTATAGAATTTCTGTAGAAACAAGCAAATACATAAATGTGCAAATATACAAATGCATAGATAATAATATAGACATTTATAGATATAGATATACAGTACACCAATCGGCCATAACATTATGACCACCTGCCTAAAACTGTGTAGGTCCCACTTTTGCCACCAAACAACCCTGACCTGTCGATACATGGACTCCACTATACCATTCTATCAGAACCAGCATTCACTTTTTCAGCAGATTCAGCTACAGTAGTTTGTCTGTTGGATCGGACTACACAGGCCTGCCTTCATTTCCCACGTGTATCAATGAGCCTTGGCTTCCTGCTTCTAACACATTAACATTGAGGAGAGGTGTAGTAGGGGTGTTCCTGGTCTGCAGTGGTCAGTACCTATCAAAAGTGGCCCAAGGAAAGAAAAGCGGTGAACCGGCGGCCAAGACTCATTGATGCATGTGGTCCGATCCAACAGATGAGCTACTCTAGCTGATTCTGCTGTTTCTGAAATGTCTAAAGGAGTCCATGCCTCAATGGGTCTGGGCTGTTTTCGTGGCAAAAAATTAGGCAGGTGGTCATAATGTTATGTCTGATTGGATATATAAATAAACACAAAATGGATTTAGTTCATACCTTAAGGTTTCCCTTTGTGGTAAAAGCTCTACCACAGATAGAACAGCCAAAGGGTTTTTCTCCTGTGTGTGTACGCTCATGGATCTGAAGAGCACTGGCTGATGAAAAATTCTTCCCACAGGAGTGGCAGTTGTGTTGTTTTGGGGTCCGTCGAGGAGGCGGTGGTGCCAGCATAGGAGTGAGGTTGGGGCTAATTGTTGTCTGTGGAGCTGCAGCAGATGCCTGGAACCCCAGTGATAGGTGGGTGCCCTCATTCAAGGACAGTGGCTTACCATGCCCATTCATCTCAAGTTTGACAATGCTTGGTTCTGAACTCATCATGCTTGGGCTGTTTAAACCTTTAAAAACACGCATAACCATGCACCAAATGAATTAATAAACACATAAATGCTGACAAGTAGACAAAAACAGTTATATTGTATTTGAACAATATAGAATATATTTTTTAATATAGAAGTAAACATTGGCTATTTATGGGCTATTTATGTGATTACCTCTGTCTCTCCCCAGAAACAGTGAACTGAAGTGATTCTCATCCTTGACAAAAGGCCTGGTGGGCTGTGTGGCAGTAAGATCTAATGCAGTTAAGTTCTCTGATCCAGGAGAAGGGGTGTCTGATTTTTCAGACTTCACTGTCACATTCACTGCAGTGGGATTTTGAGCCTCATCCTTGCTGCAGCTGTTTGCATGACTTGGGGACTTAGAGAGGTGACTCTCTGACTGGCTATGGACAGGAGACAGAGCCTGCATGGAGCCTGATGATTCAGAATGTGCTGGACTCCCAACACTGTGATTCTCTAAGTCTCCCATAGTTGATAATGAGTCGTTCTTAAACACATCTCCATTTTCCCTATCAGCACCACTACCATTTTCTGGAGGCTTTAGACTGAAGGAATAGGTCATGCTAACTGTTGAGTCAGTGAGCTTCATTTCATTGTCTGAGGTAACAATGCTAGAGGTAAGAGAGGTTGGGGGTGAGCTGCTTGGAGACATTTCTGTGTATGTTTGGAGTTGTTTGAGTGGGTCCATATCCCCATCTTTAAAACCTATATCATCTTCCATTTCTTGCTCCATCTCATCAATTAGCTCTTCATCATAGTTACTTAAGTCATCTATGCTTTTCTCATCAAAAGACAGACTTTTATCCATTTCCTGAAATCCATCAGGCAGAGGTGTATTAGGAATTTGTCCCCCCATATGCATGCGGATATGTTGCTGAAGAACTACGGCATTGGTGAACTTTTTGTGGCATATAGGGCAAGAGTGCTGTACACGAAGAGGAGGCTTGGACCTGTGAACCCCAAAGTGTGTTTTCAAATTACCTTTTGTTGTGAAAGCACGGCCACATATCTTACATTTAAAAGGTCGTTCTCCTGTATGTATACGATAGTGCATTTTAAGAGCACTCTGACAACTAAGCACACGATGACAAATCACACACTGGTTGGGGTCTGTCATTTTCTTATCAATATTTTCCACCAGTTGCTGTAGCTTTGAGGTCTCTGATGTTTGCATAGAATCCAGGAGGCCACCAAAAGGAAATCTGGCTTTAAACTGATCAGAGACCATTTGTAGGGAGGAATGCGTAAGAGAAGTAAGAGTATTCACTGAGTCTGTTATCGGTGTTCTGGTGGTAGTTGTGGCTGTGACAGTGGATGGAGGAAGGACTTGGGGTATAGAAGTGGTGGATAAACTGGTGGTACAGTTGGATGGTAAATGTATAGCTTCAGATCTAAGTACTGAAGGGGTGTCACTCACTACACTAGATTGGGGTGAACTAGTAATGTGTGGAATGCTAGTCTCTGCAATGACGCGATTAGGAGACAAAGATGTACACTCACTTGATGGAGGTGATGGCCTTAGAGGTGATCTGGATGAAGGAGTAAGATTAGCTGAATCACCATAGCTTCCTACAATGCTGGGTATAGTTGATGGTAGTTGCAATGCTACTGAGGTTGGAATTGTAGGCAAAACAGGCTTGCTATCCAGCCATGTGGTAACAGGCTTTTCTGGGGGTAATGACATGCCAAAAGGAATACCTGAGCTGGTTGGTACATTGTCCAAATACTCAGGCACTGGATAGGGGTTCATTTGGATGTGAGGATACTTTTCTTTGTGTCTCTGAAAATGGACCTTCAAATTTCCTTTTGTGGAAAAACGATTTCCACAAATGTTGCATTTGAAAGGCCTTTCACCAGTATGGGAACGAAGATGAATTTGGAGGGCGCTATCACTTCCAAAAACTTTTGCACAAAATCTGCACTTATGTTTGAAAAAGGTGTCTTCTGCACTGGGTTTGGTTTCAAACACAGAGACATTTGGAGGCTTTCCTTTGCGGTGTTTCATTAGGGCGGAAAGAGGATCGAGAGCATTTGCTGTAGCTGCAATACTGGCCAAAGGATTTGGGAAGATAACACTGTTGGTTGAGTTGTGCGGTAAAAGAGGGAGGTTGGAGGGGGATGATAGCAATCTACCATGATTCAGCATTAGAGGACTAGGTGTGGTTCTTGGCAGTGAAATACCACAACTTACTGCACTACCAGTTCCTGTGCTACTACTGATGCAGCCACTGCTGCTACTAATGTTGCTACTAGATGCCGAACATTGTGGTATTTGGGAGGAAACAACATTACAGCTGGTTGCAGGATATGAGGAATTTGTTGTGATATTGCTGCTCATCGCAGAACTGGTCATGGGACATGTCTGAGGAACACTGCAGCGAGCCTCCTCCAGAGCTGAAGAGGCAGACACCTGTCCATTTATATTGGAGGTTACCTTCATAGGAAGCTGATGCACAGGAGGTGTAATAAAGCCACCTAGCTGGAGCTGGCCAGATATTGTGGATATACAAGGAGAAGAAGTTACTTGTAAACCAGCATTTGTGCTGTGGTCGTTATGGTTAAGTGCTGACTGTGTAGGGGGCTGTCTGTTTATTTGTGCCACCTGGCTCCGAATTTGCTCTATCAATTGAAGCTGGTGAATTTGTTGTTGCTGCAAGGCCATGAGCTGGTCAAGAATCATAGGTATAGCCATAGGTGACATTCCCCTAGCAATTGCTTCTCGGGTGCTCTGAGAGAACTGGGCCACAGCCACTCGGGTTCCATGCAGTGTTTCCAGTGTGACATTGGTGCTGGGCATAGTGTATTCTGCCCCAGATGACTGTCTGTGGTCTTCCAGTTGAGGTAGGCAGATGTCTTGCTCTGCTAATGTATCTTGATTTTCAGAGTGTATGGGTTTCTCAGGAGACAGTTCCATTTCTATTGGCTCATCCTCCTTGTCCAGGACAGCACCCTGCTCCAGCATCATCTCCGTTTGTTCATCACCGTCAGTGGGAATGTGGCTTCCCTCACCTGCATCCTCACTGTCAGCAGGCTCACTGGTGCAGCTAGGCACAGGTGACGACTCATCAAAGTACTCCTGTGCTGGGTCTGAAGTCACTTCATTGTCACTGATAATTAGCACTAGTGGGTTCTTAGTACAGCTCTTTAGATGTTCACAGAAGTCAGACCACTTAAAGAACTCAGCACAACATTTTTCACAAACATGGGTCTCTTCACTCCCACTGCGGCTCTCATTTCCACTGTCGGAATCATCCACCGTTTCACCTGAGACTGAGGGGAGAGGAAATTGGAATGCAACAATTAACAAATGTTTTTTGGTTATTACTTTGGTTATTCAAGTTATTTACTGAAATAAAATAAACATAACATGTAAAAAGCTTATGTGTAATTTGTGTAATTTTATATATAAATTTTGACATATAAATGATTGAATATTGATAATATTTAAAATATGCCTGACATTTTTTCATAAAAATGTGTAAAAATCAAGCTTCAAGCTTGCATATATAACGACTTATCAATTTTCTTAGAATAATCCATCAAAATACGAGGGACTATCAATTGTGGATATTGCAATTTAAAGGAATTCTATTCAAGCCATTTATTTTCATACATTTCAACAATACATTAGTGAACAAATGGTTAAATAGTTAAATCGTATTTGTTTAGTATTTTGATATATTTTCTAATATAGCATATACAGAATTTGCTATTATGTGAGCATTTTTACATGCAAACACAAATGTTATAAAAGAGAAAGAACCCATGCCTATCACTGTGTTTCTGTTATAAGTGCAAAATAGAATTTCAAATTTCTAGTGTTACAAAAGTAAAATCTCTGATTCACAGATGCTTAAAAGGCAACTTAATAATTATAAACTATATTTTATAACTCATTGAATTTTATAACTCATATATATATATAATTTTTTTAAATGTGTTATGTGATATCTTTGTACTGAGACTTAGTTGTCATTTTTACTCTTTACGCTTTTTAAAAACTATTATTTAATTTAAAATGCATTTAAATGCTTTAAATAAAATTAAACTCGCTCTAAATGTGTGAAAATATTGCAGTGCTCTGTAATGAAAAGAGAAATGCCAGAAAACAATAGGCACAGTTTTACCTTAAACATGCAGAGAACTGAAGATACACTCAAACACACATACACAAAGTACGAGAAACAGAAAGAGACTTTGCCATTACAGTACAATAAGCACTCTATATCATTCAGAACAACTAAAGCTTTGTCACCCGCCACAACATTAACAATTTGTATTAGCATGCTCAGGGAAAGCATTCAGTCTGCAAGACTGTCAAACAATGCTGACTGGAGAAATGTATTTATGTCTGCTGTATGTATTATGTAACTGTATAGGTATTGTAAAAAGCTGTATTTATTTATTTATTAAAATTTAGCCCTAAGTGTGCTGACTAAAATTTAAAGATTAGGTCAATTATTTGGTGAAACATCTCTGGCATAATAAGTGCACCTGTATAATATTTTACTTTAAAAAAATGGAAGTTTTCTAAAATGATTAAATCAACCTGATCAAAGGGAATTAACGTTACATCAAATAACAACTTCAAGGGCAAATAAGGTATGAATTGCAGGTAGCAAATGCTCAGTTTTACTGTTTGGAATACTTAAAAAACTGCAGACAGTGCACTGAGGTGTCTCTTTTTCAAGCGAGTGACAGCAAAAAAATCTATTTAAATGACAATGATAATCAAATTTACCAAATTCTCAGATTGTTTCCCAATCTAACAAATGTGTTTTCTTAACCAGATTTTATCTAACTTAACCTAAAGCCAAAATTAACCTGAATATATTATTTTTAAAGCACTGTATATGCATAAAACACCTAATAAAATCTAATATGACTAACATATAGCAACTGTAATTTTTTGTTTACAGTGCAGTCTATTTATGTTTTTGTTTTGATTTAAGGGAAATCTGTAAAGCTAAGATTTACAAAAAATATATATATGTACTTTTTAAGTTTCGTTATACCAGCCAATGTAAAATACCCATGTCACAGGAAAACTGTTTTGTTATACTGTAGATTTAACCATCATTATAAACACATCAAAAGATTTATTAAACATATAATTAGCAGCAGCAAAATAACAAGTATTTTAAAAACAAGTGCCCCCTTAAAAGATTCCATTTAACAGGGTGGTGAACTCAGTGGATGCAACAGTAAGATGATAAAATAATACTTTACAGGACATATGCAAGCCACTTTGCCAAGATCAGGGGAACATCTGAATGTCTTAAATGCACCATGACATATCAGACAGCCCTGGTGAGGTCATACAGCCAAAGGTTAAGAGCAGTATCAGAATACTTTGAAGCAGCCCTCCTTAGGGGCAAGTGCAGCAGAGGACTGGGCAATAAAGTAAAGCAGAGGATTTAACATAAAAACTGCTTTCAGCAAAGAAGGGGACAAATCCACTAAAAACAATTATAACTTAAAATTACATTAAATATGAATTAATTACAATGGTGTTCTCTACTCTGGTCACCTTTAGACCATAAAGTTACATCCTTACAGCATTAGCAATCATTTTATTATTTTGTTTCTAAAAAAATAAAATAACAATCATATACCAAGTTTTTAAAGTATGGTCCTGTTGGAGATCTACATTACCATTGTGCTTTTACCAGAAACAGGTTTACCAGATTTAATACTGGAAATAATTAAGGTATAGACATTTTTTTTTATCTTTTTTTATGTAGGCCTATTTGTCAAAATATTGGCATAAACAACAACTAATGTCTAATTAACAAAGAAACAAAAGTGATTTAATGTCTATTTTAGTATATTAATATTGTAATTAATATGTCAAAGATGAATTCTAGTCAACATAATTGCCAAGAATGCAGCACGTCATACAGCTTTAAAGAATGGATGTTTAATCAACGATTTTCAAAAATACAAACTTTAACAGGATTTGCAATAAAATATAAGAATGTTGTTTAGACATGATAAAGTAAAGAATAATCTCGAAGAAACGTTACACTGAAAACGTGCTATCTGAACTACTGAAAACTGAACCAAAACGAAAGCGCTTCACATCCCAGGCTGTGTTTTACTTTAAGTTCAGCATAGGACTGTCTTTGAACTTGACATTAATACTATATTTATTATGAGGTGTCACACAATATTTACATATCCTATATCCGAATAAGTAACGTAAAAAACGATTGTCAGTAGGGGTTTTACATGTTACACACCCAGTGACAGTAAAGCAAAATTAAGAAGTATATTGAATAAAAAATAAAATAAAATAAAAAAACCCGCAAATTTAGCCGTATAGCCTACGAATACAAGTGACGCAAGCAATATGTTTAAAAACTTAGAGGGCCTCAAAGAAAACTATTTTTTTCCGAGGTTTTTGCAAACTTACACCAATACAGGCAATACATTAATTTTAGATGGTTTAATTTTACTGCTGCAGTGACAATGTATTCTAATGCTGTGTTTGTTGTATTAATACTATTTCACACAAACCACCAAATCCGTCGAGTAAGATAGATAAATATGTTTATATTAGAAACGATGTAGATTTAACAAACGGTCTAGAAATATGTAGGCTAATGCCATCTACATTGCAACGAAAGGACATATTATATTTTTCGTGGTTCTCTGATAAAACAATGTGATTAGTCAAATGTTTCGAAATAAAGTTACACCTTTGTTTCTCATAACTCGGACATCAAATAATCCCAACGTAGTAGGCTAATAGTTAATCACACTTTACAATCTAATTTGTGCTAAATTTAACGGTTTAAAAATATTACTTTAGATGAAAACACAGCAGCAAGGGGATGAAACAGCGGAGCACTCACCGTGATCGGGCAGCGGCTCCATAAGTGGGTCCTCGTCCGATCTGAGCTGCTGCGGCTTCGCTTGCTTCCGACGGGACATTCTTCTGCAAAAGATCTTCCTTCTTCACATACATCAGCAGAAACGCACTGAAAAAAATCTAGTCAAAAAGTCGAGCGGCAAAATAACGAAAATTATCTGCTGTTGTGTAGATGTGTCATTATGATAGTAAATGATGCATTGGATTGGCCGAGCTCCAGTGGACACACTGATATGGAAATGAGGGACGGACTCCGCAATTAACTACTTCACCATCAACCATCACCATCCACACAAAATCACCTCAAACGCCCCGAGGAGGAGGAGGATGTCAGCCGCTTTCTTTCTTTTGTAGGTCTCTTCGTCAGGAGTTTATTTTAGCATGCTTTCAGAAACTGGAAGTCCAATGCATATTCCATATAGTTACTATGAACAAAGTCAATGACAATTACTTCTTCAGTTTACTCCGTTTAACTTTCATCTATCTGCGTGAGTTTGATCATTTCTTCCAGCAGTCAAGTTTATCCTAGCCGTCTTTCTTTTTGTCAATATAAACAAAAATGCTGTCCTATGTTATGAACTCCCAATGTGAGCAAATTGTTTTACGAATTCGTGTCTAGGGTCATAACAGCACAACCCGTATTGAAAAGTTAGTTAAAGTGTTTCGATCATGAAAGTCCAACAGATTAATGCATGTTGCCTTGTACATTGAATGTTTTCATGAGTCTACCATATAGGTCGGTCTTCCTCTTGTCCGCGTCTCTCGACGAACAACTTGCTTAAGCATCATGAATCGTTAAAGTCCCGAAAACAAAATAATAATTTGACAGCCGTTTTGTCTGCCGCGTTTGGGTTTCATTCAGCATATAAGGTAGCGGCAGAAGTTTGACGGTTGTCGGTGATGGAGCTTGCAAAGAGGTGTGTGTCCGTGTGTGAGGCTGCGTATCGTCTATGAGGGAGTTGCTGAAGGTTTGATTTGAACCCATTGCGCGTAGCGACCGCTAGGATGTACCAGGACACATCAATTCACCTCAGCCTGTCATGATTTACATGAGTCTAAACTGAGAAGCCTTACTGCTTTAAGTTCATTTTAAATCCAGTGTTAGCCTATTCATTGGCAGAAAAAAAAGAACCAAAGTGAATGTTTTTGTGTAGGCTAATCGTTTGTGACAATAGTTTAATAGTAATAAGCAAACGTTAGTTTTCACATTCCAAATTACATTTTGATTTTATACATTATATTTTCCTTAGTCATTATGAGGTAAATGCACGTTTAAGTGTTATACTGGACACAACATGATAATTTCATTTAAAGGCATAATTGTTAAAGTGTGCCTGATCTACCCAGTCTCACGTAGATGCGTATAAATAGGGCTTTATCTTAAAGCCGCAGAATTATTACTTTTACATCAAAGTTACCAAGTATGTAAGCAAAACTTTTTCACTCCCATTACAGTTATGTGAAAAGCCTTATTATCTGCTATTTATAGATGCAGAAGACAAAACCGACCATTGATAATTGCAGGAGTACAGCGCAGCTTCTGTATCGATCGGCGTGTCCTGCTATAAAGAGATAAGGAGACTCACTCTTTACTGCAATATCATTTCTTTTGACCTATCTGTTTGCTACAGGCTTATGATGAATAGCCAGAGCAGCTAAAGTCTTTTATCACAAGAGTAACCCCTTGATATAATATTGATTCTTTATATCTAACTCTACACACAGAAATCAAAATGTCTATTTGGCTATCATCATCATCAATATTATCACAAAGGCTTGAAGGAGCTGCTGGTCTTCTAGAGATTGCGCGATCATCTCCTTTACCAGACAAAATAAAAAAGTAAGCGAAATAAAATTAATTAGGCTATTCATGAAAATAACAAAACATCAAAATGGGTTGTAGCTTCACAAAGAAAAAGTAAAGAAAATAAACCATAACTAATGTTTTCTAAGTATTCATATTTTAAAGAAAGGCGTGTGAGATTAGAAAAAAAGGAAAAATGTCCTCAAGCAGTAAGTGTGGAGTTCAGAGAGGCGAGGACAAGAGATGGGAGGGTCTCAGCTCAACGGTTTAGATGCGACGCAAATCAGCTCAAACGAATCAGCTTTAGGATTCGCGAACTGGTTGTAAAAGCAGACAAAAACATTGATAGTGAGAACGTTAATTAGGTTTGCTGGTTCTCAGCGCTGGATCATATGAGCTCACGAGTCAGTCTGAAGGAAGAACTGAACCGCGACATGAAACACAGCGATGCTGTCCAGGTACAATTTGTTTAGGCACATCACAGACATCTTATTCTAATGAAGAAATTGATTTACTTTTAATAGTAAGGTTTATTCTGCCACTGAGTTAATAAAAGTGAAATTATTACTTAATTAGATGTTTTATTTATTTATTTTATTTTATGTTTTGTTTCATTTTAATTGTATATATAGTGTGTTGATTATATATGCAGGGCCAGTGCCCATTGAGATTATCTGCACTTCGTACAGTATAGGTATTTTGAACACAGTAAACTTTTCAGCTCGTGTTTTATGGGATCCACATTATTTATGAGAAAACATTGGAGCTTTTACAGAACAATCACAAAATGTAAAGACAAATATTTTTTATTTGGTTTTGTCTATATGTTATCAAATTAAAAAGGGAGTTTGTAATGAAGACAAAATGATGGTTTGTCTGCATGTCTGTAAAAAATTACAGTAAGCTACATTTGTTCTGTATCTTCTTTATTGTTCTGTAAATTACAAATAAATTAGAGCCAGATCACCCTCCCCTTGAAATAACAGCAAACGTAAGCAAAATAATTTAATTGTATTACTTTTTAGAGACAGAGAATGCACACATTTGGTACACTGCATGATCAGCAGAGTTGCTAATGAGGACCTCCCACATACAACATACACCCACAAACTCCTTCTTGAACTATTATGTGTTGTTATGTCTGTAATGGAGATTTACATGTGCATGTTGCAAGACTTTGGATCACGTTTTAAGGACAATTAAAATGTAAAAAATAAAAAATTACAGTCTAACCTACAATTATTTGTTTTAATCAGATCAGTAACACAAGAATATTATTTTATTTAAATACTTGAAAGAAAATGGCCAAAAAGAGCATTTAGCATATAGATGAATGTAATGTAATTTGACTAGATGCCCCAAACCTAATTGAATTGACTAATTAAATGTGTGACTGTAATGAAATTAGCTGCTGAGGTTTAATTGGACTTTGTGCTGGAAATGCAGCTTGCTGCTATGAGTTCAAATATGAATGTGTATTGTATGCATTTAACTGTGTGTTTAAGAGAGTGTGTTTTTGATGGAATTCTGGTTAAATGTGGTACTGCATCCTCACACAAGTGGTCGTGTCTCAAATCTCAAACCTATCTGATGGGATCATCTGCTCAAATCCACCATAACTGGGATAAATCACTTTTACTGGATTATAAAATATTGAAAACAATAGTGAATCAGTGTGTGTGTGTACCTGGTAATTATCACGTTGTGGGGACCAATACCAGTATACCGATATAATACAATGGAATACCAGTATTTTTGTGACCTTGTGGGGACATTTTGAGGTCAAGCTTTTAAATCAAACAGAATGATGTTTATTGAAAATCTAATGTAGCAGAAAATTTTCTGTGATGTTTGGGGTTAGGGTTTGGGTTAGGTGAAGGAAATAGAATATACAGTTTGTACAGTATAAAATGCATTACGTCAATGGTAAACATGGAAACCACAAAACATGGAAACCAGAATGTGTGTGTGTGTGTGTGTGTGTGTCTGTGAACTTTGGACCCTTTAAAACTTTCTTCTAAGCTTGTTATATATAATACGTTTTAATGCAACGTCAGATGTGAAGTATGTATGATGATGTGTTGAATCATTCATTGATTGGTCTTCTGTACAGATTAAATATATAAAACTTTATTATATGTTTTGATACCTGAAGAAGAGATAGAATGATCAAAACATTGCAATAAAACATATTAGAGATAGTTTGCAGGACTTTTCTTTTTGCTGATATCAGGACCACATTGTCCTGCTTACCTACGCACAGGTGTGCGACGTTGTTGTGATTAAGCTTGTTATATACAAAATAAATTCAGTGCAAGTTTGGTTTACATTTTTAACATTTATAAAATGTCCTGTATCAAGTTTTGCTAGATTTGGACTTTTGGATACCCATTTTTGCCCTTTTAATTTACATACATATTCAATAAAATTTTACAAAATAAAATTTATTTGTTTTTTTAATTACGGGTCAGAGGTTAACATTTCATACAAATCAGAACTTGAACAATTGAAAAAGTAAGTAACCCAAACCCTTAAAATAATGGGATTCAATGCAAGTCACTTTGAATAAAAGCGTCTGCCAAATACATAAAATGTAAATGCAATGCATAGGCTGGGTCATGCATGTACTAATAAAAAAGTGAAACTTTCCAGAAATTCTCTGCCCATTTTATAGTATTTTGTTTAAATAATTATATTTCTACTGTTTTGTTTTACCAGTTGTGTACACTGGGATCTTTAATACTGTGTGCCATTTAGCATTACCATTTAGTGGTAATCTGTAAATGATAAGGCCAATCACACATCAAGTACATTAAGTTGATACATTGGTAGTTACTGTATTACATTAATATTATATGTGTGGTTTGCTGTCCTCTTTGACCACCACTGGACGGACTACTGATGATGGCAAACATACAAATGGGAGTAGAAGATAGGAAGGAGGTATGCTGTGTGAACTGACACTGGAAAGTTGTTTTCATATTTTGGTCATGATAAGAAGATTTGATGCATGTGCTCCTCTAAAACTTATATTTAGCAATTTCTAAAAATATACAGGCATATCAATTTCATTGCATTATCACTATATTGTTTGACAAGATGACAATTTTTACTGTAGATTTAACAAGACTTTTTTTAAATTGTTAAAGTCTGTGATTGCCTGCTTTTTTCTCTGATCATCCATGTTTTATATAGCATTTCATTTTCTCTTTAGTTTGAAATAATTCTGATTTGCAGGAGTGATACTGTTTTATTGATTAGGTAGAGGGGTAGCATTGAGGTATTGCCCGAGAGCGCCCATTGTGTTTGTGTGTGTGTGTGTGTGTGTGTGTGTGCCTGGTAATTATCACGTTGTGGGGACAAAAGATAGGAATAACAGTGTTTTTGTGACCTTGTGGGGACATTTTGATGTCCCCATGAGAAAACAAGCTTATAAATCAAACAGAATGATGTTTCTTGAAAATGTGAAGTAGCAGAAATGTTTTCAGTGATGGTTGGGGTTAGGGAATGGGGTAGGTTAGGGGAATAGAATATACAGTTTGTACAGTATAAAATGCATTACGTCTATGGAATGTCCCCACAAAACATGGAAACCAGAATGTGTGTGTGTGTGTGTGTGTGTGTGTGTGTGTGTGTGTGTGTGTGTGCATTACTTGTCCCATGTTTCCAAAAAATGAGAATCAGTAAATTAACTGTAAAACACTACTAAATTAAACTGAAAACAACATAATTTGCTTTAATATTAATTAAATATTAATTAAATTTAATATTCCTTGTTACTTTGGATGACACTCAAAGAAAAAAGAAATGTCTGAAAAGTGTCTAAAGTCTGAATGTAACAATGAGATTCATATTCATTGGCAGTTGTTTGAATCTACATGATGAAACACAAAGATACTCAGAAAATCTTACAAAAAATATCTGTTTAATTAATTTGTATAAATTGTAATAAATTTTAATGTATAATCATTTCTTATTATTATTTTTTTTAAATTAATGCAACAGTAAATTCAATTTAACAGCAAAATAGGGTATTTTCGAATAAGAATATACTTTATGAGTGCACTAATGTTCATGTGCATGCACATGTGTGTGTAAAAATTAAGAACATTTTTGCAGTATAGTTTGTGGAGCAGTGTAGTTTTTAATTACCTTGTGTTTCACTAGACACAACTTATTTGTTTCGTTTGTTTGCTTCCAAATCGATTGATTTGACAAGTGTGAGATGTTTATTTAAACTGTCATAGCATCTGTTCTTTTGAATGGGGAATGAGGAACCCCAGTGGCTATTTTCCTTTATGAAGAATAATAAAAAAATACAGTCTAACCTACAATTATCATAAAAAATGGAAATCAAAGTTATGATTTGATTTGATAGCTTAAATGTATGGACATATTTGTGTGAGAAAGATTTTCTGTAACGAATAGTATATGACTTTATTATTACATCAAAATGTTCTCCCACTGACTGGACACTTAAGTGTTTATCTAAACAATTTAAATTAAGCAAGGGTTTGAAAGTTCCAAGCATGCATTGTAGCATGTCAAATTATGTAGTTACATTAATAATATTAAATAGATTACTGTTGCTTTAATGATGCCGTTAATTATCTGTTGTATTTAGTTGTATTTTTATGTAATTTGTTAATTGTCACCATGATTTAGGTTTTTATGTTAGATGTCTCAATGTACATAAGACACGGTGGCAATGTACGTTTAACACAAACTGTTCTACTGTATGTTTCTGTACTAATAGTTTGGTCTTAAAGAAAATAATGCCCTCAGACACAAAAATATATATGTCATGTCATTTACCCATGTAAAATGTTCCAGTCATTTTCTCAGAGCTTTTTGGCCAGTGCTTCATTCTTGCAAGAGTGACCCAAACGTAATGCCAAAGCAAAATCTATTGTAATTTTTACATGTTGAATTTAAAGTGTATAAAATTAATAAAATCCGAGAAAGCACACTTGAACCTCTTTTGAAATGTTTGATTACAGACGTAAACATGCATATATACAGAGCTCTGAGAAAAATCAAGAAATAAGTATCTTTTCTACAGACATTATAAAGGGCACTTTATCTACATTTTTACATATATTGCACATATTTTATGTATGTTGCACAAAATAACTGTTGTATTCAGCCAGCTTTGGCAGTCCAGATGTAGTGTTAATTGTCATGCCAATAAAGCCACTGAACCTAGTAAGAAAGAGAAAGAGAGAGACATGAACAGAAAGACAGAAAATAACACGGCGTTGTGGATGACGGGCAGTTGGAAAGATAGGGTTGTTACTTTATGTAGGCAGCAGGCTGAGTCGACTGGAAAATTTTGATCAATTTAATTTAGTAAATCCAGCATGGTCTCTCTCCCTGTCCAGTGCTTTTATCAAGTGATGTGCGCCTGTATTGATTTTTTATTTTCTTCTCTGAATAGAAGACAGAGAGCCTGTGAATGAGAAACTTTCCTCAGATTGCTGCTATTCTCCACTTTATTGCATCCTGTCATTTGTAGTTTCAGTTGATGTCCAGTACAGCAGCACAGCTCGGGCCAATAAACCAGCCTAACAATAAACGGAAAGAGAGAGCCTAAGATCTCTCTTTCTTTTATTTTATCTCTGTAGTTTTTAAATAAGTAATACAGTTCTCAATTAAAGTGCATTCAAGCATTCAAATGTATTAAATATAAAAAAATCTTCAGGATTTTCAAGATATTTTTAGAGCACAATTTAAACAACAGAATGTTGACTGTTGTGCTTCACATGCATGCATGAAGTAAAATTACACACTCACAACAACAAACAATACATACTGTACAAATAACTTGTATATAAGCCTCTTTGTTCAGTCGAGTCAAATGGTAGTCAAATCCCCTTGGGGCCCTGGTAATCAGTACTGGTTTTACCCCGGTTGTAATAATGCATAATAAAAATAAATGTTCTAAGCAATGTAAAAATGTAATGTCTTGTTCATTCAGCAAAATAAAATATGACTGAATAAAGTCTTGCTTGGTTATCATACAGTTTGTTCATGCAGCGATTAGTAAACTAAAATGGAAAAATGTGGGGGCCCCATCAGGACTGCCTATGCATAGGGCCCGGGACCTTGTGCAAAACCAGTGAAGTTTTAGATTAGTTTGCACCAACTTGGTTTTAGGTACAAAATTTTTGAGTCAAATTAATCAAAATCAACTAAACTCTGGACACTTAAAGGTTATCTATTTCATTGCTAACAAACAATGATATTTTGTGTATTTGGTATAATACAATGTGTTCGCGTGGTTTTGGTTAAAAACAAATTATTTTCTGTACATTTTTGTAGCAGCAGATTTCCCTTTCTTCCTGAAACACACTGATTCATGTACAAAATGATTCGATTTGAAAAGTGCTGTGTTCCTGATTGGCCAGCTAATCTGTACGTTGTGATTGGAATACCTCTGACGACAGCCAGAAATGTGACACTCCTTACCATGTTTGAAAGATTAGCTCACAAAGCAATGCTAACAGGAGTTAACTTACAGGCTGAGTCCGAAGCGGGAGGAATTATGATAATGTCGGTCTTTACTGCATCACCAATCCCAGGAAGTAAACTGCTGCCTACAATCCGTGTTTTTTGTAGTATAAGAAAATATATTTAAGTTGGAGACGATAACTCACGTCATTGTTTACTTTGGGTTATGTACCTTTTGCATATCGTTAACATTTGAACATGCACACCTACATACATTAACATATACACCAAAGGAAATGGAAAACCATGAATCGGATAATTGGTGCTCTTTAAAAGTATGCAAGGTTTACATGATTGGTTGCTTTACCTGTCTGTCATACGGCCTCTTGAGCAGTCCCAAAGAGATTGGCTTTAACAAGATTGAGTACTACTATACTCAAAAAAGTAATTACTTACTAGTTATTAATTACATCTTCACTCATGTAATAAATTAATGTACATATATATCTCTACAAAAAGCATTTAATTAATTCCTATTTAGTAAATGATACAAGATAGGCTTGAAACGGCTCGAATAAATCATATAAAATACATTAATTAACAAGAATCCCACTCGGTCAGGTTTTTACTCGTTGGGGTGAGCTAAAAGACAGCACTGGAGGGATGCTGATCTGGCGATCTTGTTGATGGACTAGTAAGTAAATCTCTCATTTCTAAACTTGTTTGCGGTCTATGTTGTATGTTGTTGCGCTTGCTTGTAGTATGTCATGCGATTATCATGACCACAGTTGTCAATATCTCACATAATTATCAGGACATAAATAAGCCTAGAGGTTGTAAATAGTGTAAACATGCACAATTTGCAAACTATTATGATAAATAGCAATAATCATGTATAGTGAACAATGTTATGAGATAATGCAACGTACACAATTAACTTTGTCATGGCATTTTGTAATGTTTACTTGTGATTTAGCTGCAATCATGTAAAAACATTATAAGCTAGCAAACACGGTACTTTATTATTATATGCACTCTACACTTGGAATAAACTTCTTATTATCCATTACCATCATCTGTAGTTTAGTAGACTATGCAGTAGCCTAATATTTGTATGAAATTGTGAAACATTACCTGGTCATTATCTTTGGAGTACTAGAGTGGGAAATTACGACAGTTGCAAGTATTCTCCAGCGACTCTAGGGGTCGCTGTTTGACAAAAATGCTGAATTGCATAGAGCGGCTTTAAGACCCTGGGGAATCCATGGGAGAAGTGACATACAGTAAGATGGAACTTGCGCATTAATATCTTGAAATAAAACTACAAAAAACAAAAAAGTTACTATTTTTTGGGGAAACTGTCTTGACAAGATAGCTAGTTACTCCAACTATGCATCGTACTAGGCCTGGCAAACTCGACTCCTTTTAAGGATCCGGGTTATTGTGAGTCACTCACTAAAGTTATCCGGGTTGTGTGAGTCACTTGAATCACTTGAGTCAGTATTGCTAAATCGCCAAGGAAACTCAGTACAGACCCACTTGTAACCGGCTGATCCACGCGACTCGAGATTCTCAGAGCCGGAAACATTGCAGACTCGCAGACCATAGGACTCGCTCTACAGATCCACTAACCGGCTGATTCGCGTGGATCAGCTGGAGCCGGTTAGTGGATCTATAGAGCGACTGAAGTCTCCTTAAAAGCAAATCTGCAACAAAAGCCTTTCACTTCTGCGATAACATGCTTATAGGTTTTAGGTTTGGTGTGTATGGTCGACCATTTAAAAAAATAGGCCTAATAATAATAGCATAATAATATAGAAAAAACTGTGTCCTGCTTATGCAGCCCCCAGAGGCAGAGAGATCAGCCGGTTACGGATCAGCCGGTTACGAGTCAGAGCAGATTCGCAGATCTCTCGAGTTTGCAATGTTTCCGGCTCTGAGTGAGAATCTCGGGTCAGTTCGCAGCTCGCGCGGATCCGCGGGTCTCTCGAGTTTGCAATGTTTCCGGCTCTGAGTGAGAATCTCGGGTCAATTCCTCGAGTTTGCAATGTTTCCCGGCTCTGAGTGAGATTCTCGGGTCAGTTCTCGCACAGATCAGCCGTTTACGAGTGGATCTGTAGTGCGAGCGAAGTCTCATCAATAATGTTGAAAGAGGTTTGTGTGTGTGGTGGCGCTGTTTATGGTTTTACATTGAATTGTAGTAGGACTCAACTGATCCGGGTAAATGACACTAGAGACTCGCGACTCATGAGTTAATTTAAAGATTCGGGTTAAAGATCCGAGTGAGTCGCGACTCAAACAGGTCTACATCGTACTATGTTGGTTCAGCAGCAAGTTATGTCGTTGTTCCGAAAACGCACCCCTGGTCACACTTTTTTAGGTCCAGTTCCCTTCAGTCGGTCACTACGACGTCACGGCGTGACCGACGAATTGGGAACTCGCTTAGAGAGACCAATCTACTTCGAGTACTACTAAAACGCCAATGAACTTGGCATTGAGGTATTTGCATAATGCTGACGCCGCCCGCCAGGTGCGTATATAAGCAGCAGGTGCAAATATGGAAATTAGCTTTTTTCGCTTCGAAAGCCGGCAGATCTACTGCGATCGAGAAGCTCTCTTACCTGCTCTGGAAGACGCTGCTGGCTCGTAGTTGATTGAGGATTCCAGCCTTTGCAGTGGAAGCTCGCGGACCTTCAGCTCAGTTTGAACTTGAGTCTGAGTGTGTGCGTTGCCTCTACCTGCGCGTTTCATCAACTCAGCACAGCTAAGAGTGTTTTTCTGTTAAAAGAGCAGCACGGGTGGAATTTGTGTCTTTTTAAAGAAAGCCATTCTCTCGTGTCACGGCGGGGTGCGTCTTTCTAAAGACGTCATTTCGTCCGTGCAGTTCCGGATGCGACAAATGTTTGGGTTCAAAGATGGTCACAATCTCCGTCTCTCGTGTTGGGCATTCAGCACGCTGAGACGGCATTTGTGGAGGGTTCATGTTTTCACTGCGAGAGCATGCCCTCTCGTATATGCGGAGACGGGTTACGTTCCTCCGGGAACGCCCCGCCCCTTCGGTTGCAGAGCTCGGTTAAAGGTGCCATGGGAACATTTTTGGAATTTTTTTTCTGCATCACAGTACTGAATCGGTCAGCAGGTATGTCCTCTGGCTCTCAGTGCTGATCCGCAGCAGCGGTTCCAATGGAGAACGGTTGGCTCGTGTTCTACGAGACTGTCGGTATCTGTTGGTCCCCCCATACATGTCGCTGCATTGGAGGTGGACCGTCTGTCTCTGAGGCTGACTCGGATCCGCTTCCCCCATCGAGCCGGGTTGCACACCCCGAGTTTGATCCTGAGATGAGGCCATGCTCCCTCGGGCGGCGGTGACAGTAGCATGGAGTAGACCCAATCTACCCCACCTGATCTGTCGTGCCCTTTACGGATGGTACACGTAGCTGCTCGTGTGTCTTAACACTCACCTCCAGTACCTTCCTTCCCCGAGGCGCATGATGAGCCGGCTGAGTCATCGAGAATGGTTGGCTCATGTTCTACAAGACCGCCGGTATCTGTTGACCCCTTCAGCCCTCACCTCTCTTGATTCACGGGCTGCTAAAGGTATGGTGATGTCCCGACTCTGGAGGGGACAGCCTGTCCTTTCCTCACCGACCGGTAGCAGTCGTCCGCACGAACGGCGTCTGTAAATCAGGTTCGCGATGAGGCGGCCCCTACACTACACGGCGTTGCCGCAGGTATGTCAGGTTAAGGCTCTTACAGATCTACATGAGGGAGGTCACGACTCAGCCATCAGTGCGTCCAGGTCACCGCCAGGCTGTTGGTTGTGTGATGTCCAAATTACTGGTCCAGGAACACCATCTCAGGCTGTGTCTCACAGACATGAGTGAGGTCGATAAGAATCGTCTCCTGAATGTCCAGACTGGCCTTTTCGGCAATGTGGAAGAGTGCTTTACAGCAGTACTCGACTCCAGCAGACTGAGGCCATCATGCTGTGTCGGAAGCCAGGTGCCCCCTCCGGTCCATCTACGCCGCCACCTCAGCCTGCTCCTCGCAGAGGGTGCATGTCACGGCAATTATCGTCCTCTAGGCGCTGTGACAAGCCCGCCCTGCCTGCTCAGCCCGCCACCTAAGAAAGGTCCAAGCGGTCCTGAGACAGGCGAACTGGAATCGAATGGGATCACTCTTCGGGAGACGTTGAACACACCGCTCCTTCCCCCGGAGGAGGGCTGGGTGGAAAATCCTTGGTTTCATTCTGCTGTTCCGCCAACCTGTACCCACAGACCACACTAAGAGTGCATTCCTCTTCCCTCTCCAGGTCTCCTGAGGATTAAGAGAGCCGGGAGCGGGCACACAACAGCTCACCCTCCTCCTCCTCTATCGCCAGCGGGTGTTTTCCGGAGTCTGCGCTCTCCGCGCAGGAGACCAGACAACCATCACACTCACCAGAGTCTGCACTCTCCGCTCAGGAGACCAGACGACCATCATCCTCAGCGGGCTCAGGTCAGTGTCACACCACACACTGTAGTTGCGTGCGCTCCTACGGCGCACGCACCGGCAGTCTCACCTGTTCCGCTTGTCTGCCCCACAGCGAGCTCTCCGGTAGTGCTGTTAATTCCCCTCGCACAGTCTCTGGAAGCTTAGCTTCAGCTTACCAGCCCATCCCGTTGGCATTTGTTTCACTACAGTGAAAGCGTCCGATGCACATGTACTGCGTGCAGAACTCGATGCCTTTGCAGTCTGTGAGTCTGAAGTTTTTATCAATGAAAACTCTGACCCTGCTCGCTTTGGCCTCTGTTAAGAGGATAGGTGACCTTCATGCATTCTCCATCGACGATCCGTGCCTTCAGTTTGGTCCTGATGTCTTGAGCGTAACACTCAGACCCAGGCCAGGCTACGTGCCCAAAGTTCCCACCACTACCTTCAGAGATCAGGTGGTGAGCTTGCAAGCGCTGCCCCCGGAGGAGGCAGACCCAACCATGGCTTTATTATGTCCCGTACGCGCTCTGCGCCTCTACGTGGATCGCACACAAAGCCTCAGGACCTCAGATCAGCTCTTTGTTTGTTACGGTGGTCAGCAGAGAGGGAAAGCTGTCACTAAGCAGAGGATGTGTCATTGGATAGTTGATACTATCACCCTTGCTTATAATCTGCAGGGCATTCCTTGTCCATTTAATTTAAGAGCTCACTCTACTAGAAGTGTTGCCTCATCTTGGGCACTCGCTCGTGGTTCCTCGCTAACAGACATCTGCAGAGCTGCTGGTTGGGCGACACCTAATACGTTCATTAGATTTTACAGTGTTCGTGTCGAGCCTGTCTCCTCTCGTGTTCTTTCCTCACCAGAGAGAGCACAGAGAGCAGACTCGCAAGTCGGCTTGCAGCCTCCGACTGATGCTCCATAGCAGTGTCAGTATGGAAGGCCATCAGAACAAAAATGCGTAATGGTTTGAATTGTTCTTCCTACGCTGCCTTGGCAGCCTATGTTGCGGAGCATTGGCTGTCAGCCTTTCATTAGCTGTATCCTCGCGAACCTACGTGTTTGGCTCGGGCTCCACATTGCGTCCCACCGGGTTCCTTTGTGAGTATTTTTCCGTGGGGTTAATCCTACCAGCCCACGTTTCCCTTAGCAGAGCGCTGCTTTGCTTACACAGCCACGGCTGTCCTTTATCAACTAAGATATTTTCGTCCACCATTAGCCCTTAAGAGGGGCGGTGGCTTCCGCAGCGTTCCTATCCCGCTCAGGTAGGGCACTTCCCAGTCGCTGGCACTTCTGTGGGGTTAAAGGAACATCTAGTGCCCGGCCTTCTGCCTTATCCTATTCTCCATTCCTTAAGTGGATTTGGAGGTTTTTTTTGCAGACACTGGAAGAGGTCAGCCCCTAGTGGCGTTTTGGTAGGGATTCCCAATTCGTCGGTCATGACGTGACGTCGTAGTGACCGACTGAAAGGGAATGTCTCGGTTACGTATGTAACCCTCGTTCCCTGAAGGAGGGAACGGAGACGTCCCGTCCTGTCGCCACAGGTGCTGCTCCCTGCTGTCGGCCGGTCACATTCTCCCGGCTTTCTCAGCGAAAGAAGCTAATTTCCATATTTGCACCTGCTCCTTATATACGCACCTGGCGGGGCGGCTTCAGCATTATGCAAATATCTCAATGCCAAGTTCATTGGCGTTTTAGTAGTACTCGAAGCAGATTGGTCTCTCTAAGCGAGTTCCCAATTCGTTGGTCACAACGTGACGTCTCCGTTCCCTCCTTCAGGGAACGAGGGTTACATACAGACGTTTTTCACAATAACCATTTACGTGTAAACAGGGCTTAAGGCCCCAGTGTGTTCTGTCCTGTGCTAAATCGTTTTGCATGATTAGGTTGTTTTTTGCTTTGCTTGTGAAACTCTAGTCAAAGGTTTAAGTGAGTCTAGAAGTCACATGCAACATAATCTCTCAAAGTTCCGTGTAACGTGGGCTGCTTTACACAAAGCAAGGGAGAGTAGAACCCATATGCAAAAGAGGTTTTATTCTGAAATCCCCGAAGGGCAAGCAAACAAATCCAATCAGGGTAATCCAAAAACATAATCCACAAAACAGGCAATAGTAGAGGCAGGCAGCAAACAATCAGAATCCAAATAAACAGGCAACAGGTCAAAACATGAACAGATAAACGGAACAGGACACGGGATGAATGCTTGGTAATGCAGACAGGCTACAATACTTACACGACGAAGTGCCCTTTTTTAGAGGTGTTTAATTTTTTTTTGATAAATCAGTGCTATTGATAACTCTTTAGCCTATCTCTGTCTGTCTGTTTTACAAATATATTTATCAAATAAAAAGTATTAAAAACAAAATCTTTTTGGATCCGTTCAAACTGTCAGTAAAACCTCTTAACTCTGCCCCCAGTGGAGTGCAGCGAGCTGATCGGTTCCACAGCAGAGCAGCTAAGGGCTAGCAACGGTAAATAAATATTTTTTGTTTGAGTACAATGCTGTCTCATTGCGAAAGAAACACTAGTATGTCTATAACGGCGTATGTTTTATAAATTTGAGCATCCATAGACGGAAATGGGGGAGTGTGCAATCAGGGGGCACCAAGGGATCCAAACTGCAACCAAATGGAGTTTTTGACACAGCACGAACAGTTTTTTGACAAGTGTTCACACATGTGCAAGGGCACCCATGACAACAATACGAAATGCAGGGTCGGGTTTTTAGCGCTTATTTGCATGACGCGTCAAATCGTTTAACTACGCAGCCCAAGTCAACACATTTCACTCAGACCCACGAGAAGACGCGCCCACGTGGGTTTAAAATTCAACATTGCAAAGATGAGAGACAGAGAGAACTTCTAGCCTACAATAACACCAAAAACATTATAGATTAGAAAGGTCTTAGACATCAGATGCCCAGTTAATGAAACCTGGATAGAAGACGAGAAACATGTAAGGATAATGTATATTGCCCTGCCACTCATCTTATTACAAGCTATCTGGATATAACTTATTGTACATGTATGTATCTTATGCCTTGAATTAGTCAAGGGCGTTGTATGATTATTTGGTTAACTTTTTATTCTGAAATCAATTGCATATAGTTAAGTCTTTTGTATTTTTCAGTAAAGCAGTTATTTTGGGGAAAATGTGATTATTATTTATTTTATTAATCTTTATTAAGGACACAGAATCCTGGTCCATAGTAAAAAGAAAAAACTTACAAAACAAGAATAGGAAAGAAGAGGAAGAATAGGATTAATTGCAGGCTGATTTAAGGTGTGCTCAACATTTTCTGCTTGTGCTCCTAACATTTTCTGTCAGGTGCTACAGTGCTCCTAAAAACAAAAAAGTTAGCCCTGAATGACTAGACAAATTTTTATACATTTTCATTTATTTTATAGAAAGTGTAGTGATGAGAGAGAACCACCGCTGTGCTTAGTGCACCTTCAAAAGAACATGGTCCCTGGTCCTCCGCACAGTTTTTGCCAGGTATGCAGATACATGTTGGATATGCTAATGGTATGGTATAACCCCCTATTTTAATCTTTAATCTACTATTTCCACATCTTCTCAATGACATACATAAACATGTTACCCAAATAATAACATTTTTTTTTCATAAAACCAAATAGATTTTTTCTTTAAACACATTTTATTGAATTTTATGTATGCAAAGCAGAGGAAAAATGAAAATTAAAACAATTAAAAGAGCAGTTCACAATCACATGACTACAAATAGTTCTAATACAGACAACCACCCAGGAGGTAAATTGTTAAAGCTAACTTAGAAGACCAGATATCCTTTGCATTGTATAATGCCAAGCTATAATACAATGTCATTTTTCATTCATTATTAGTGAATCTTTCAATCACTTTGTTTATGTAAATGAGGAAGAGTCGTATCGCTTCCCGGTTAAATACGGCATACCACAGGGATCAGTTTTAGGCCCTATCCTATTCTCGTTATATATGTTACCTCTAGGAGGCATTATCAGGAAACATAACATAAGTTTTCACTGCTATGCGGATGATACCCAGCTTTACATCTCGTCACATCCTAGCGAAACCCACCAGTTTTCTAAGATAACAGACTGCAATAGTGATATCAGAAACTGGATGGCACATAACTTTCTTATGCTAAACTCCAATAAGACAGAGATACTTATTATTGAACCAAATTGCTCCAAACATAATATGTCAAATTACAAGTTGCCCATAGATGGCTGCACGGTGGTGCCATCTTCCACTGTTAAGAACTTAGGCATGATGTTCGACAGCAATCTATCTTTCGAACCATATCTCCAATGTCTGCCGCACAGGATTCTTCCATCTTAGAAATATCTCAAAAATACGTCATATGCTGTCTGCATCAGATGCAGAAAAGCTTATCCATGCTTTTATGACCTCTAGAATAGACTATTGTAATTCGTTACTCGGGGGATGTCACGCAAATCAGGTAAACAAGTTACAGCTGGTCTAAAACGCCGGCGCAAGAGTGCTTACTCGATCGAAAAAGTATGACCACATTAGTCCAATTCTGGCATCTTCACACTGGCTACCAGTTAAATATCGCATACAATTTAAAATATTACTAATCACCTAAAATGGCCTAGCACCCTCGTATATTAAAGAATTACTGTCAGAATACAATCCATCACGTACACTGCGATCACAAAATTCTTGTCACTTAATTATCCCTAGAATATCAAAAGTGTCTAAAGGTGGTAGATCCTTCTCCTACTTAGCCCCTAAGCTCTGGAATGATTTACCAAATAATGTTCGAGTATCAGACACTTAAAGCTAAACTTAAGACATTCTTTTTTAACAAAGCATTCACATAAAATGTCCAGTAAATGTACTTATCCCGCTATAGTTAGTTTGACTAGAACAAAGCACTCACATACCTCATACTGGGTAATATACTTATGCCGTAATAGGTAGCCTGTCTAGAACCGAGTTGACTTAAACCACTATACTGTGTGACACTTGCATTACAGTTTTCCCCTTGGACTAGCCAGGAGGGTTTTTCTCCTAGGGTTTTTTTCATCCCCTGGAGAGTCCGCCACCTTTGGCTTAATTTACTACTTTACTGTATACGTTACATTATTACTATGCTCGTTTTCTCTGTTTCATACATCTATGTAAAGCTGCTTTGAAACAATTAACTATTGTGAAAAGCGCTATATAAATAAAATTGAATTGAATTGAATTAATAGTGAATAAATATATAGCTTTTAAGACTGGTCTTCAAAATAAAAGACCAGAACAGAACAGGATATCAAAATAAAAGTACAAAACACAAATCAAAACCCTTAAATTCTGTGGTATAGTCACGGAATATTTTGCTAATTTTTCCACATTTTCCATACCACGGATTTCTTTTCCATGTCATTGTCATGGATTGGTTACTCAACTGCTTTTTCCTATTTTCAAACCATTGTCGCTTCGGTTTAGGGTTAAATTTGGTGTTTGCGTTAGGATGTCACTTTAAGTATTGGTTTATTCTATTTTTTCTTATTTATTCTTTTTTATTTTCTTCTAAACCATTGTCGCCTGGCGTTAGGGTTAGAGTTGGGTTTGGGTAAGGACGTAATTTTATGTAAATCTAACCCTAAACCAAAGCGACAATGTTGACACAGTTGAGTAACAAATCCGTGACAAAAGAAAGTCTGTGGTACGGCCACGGAAACCACAGATCCGTGACAATGCAACAGAAAAATTAGCAAAATATTCCCTGTCTATAATACGGAAATTTGTGAGATCAGGTTGGTCACGTCTTAGTGTAGTGATTGTATTGTCTTGTCATTCACAAACCATTTTTTGAGTTTATCTTACCTTGCACTTGGGTCCTGTTCTTGAGAAACCATTACATAATTACATTACTGGAAACATAAGAGTAATCCCTTACTTTACTTTTGCAAGGAAAAAGTAATTAAATTACAGTATCTAATTACTTAGTAACTAGTTACACCCAACATTGGTTATGATAAAGTTGATTTTTAGTTTTAATTGTTTAATTGTTTTAATTGGATGCTAGTCTTGTATGGCTAAAATAACTTCCTATAATTCGCTGTGAAAGTATGGCTATTGTATTCATGTGTGAAACTTATTTTTGAATGGTTATAATATTGTATCTGAAATTTATAAGAGTATACAAAACAAAAACTTAACTCTCAAACCGACAATCTGTCATGAAAGCAACAGTAAAGTCACAGGTTAGGTGTTTGGGAGCAGAACATACACTTGTGGCTCTTGAGAGGGCTGCGCGTAATGTAACCTCCCGCTGCTCGCTCTTTGAAGAGGAGGGCAGCCTCACGTCTTTTGGACTGTGCATCATTGTTTGATGAGTCAGACAATAATCGCACCTCTCATGGTTTGCGACCTGTGGTGTACTTTGACCGTGGAGACTATGGCCCCGGGAGGGTTTGGAAGCATGCACTGTGGTTACTTCCACCTCAATGGAGAGCCCTATGCAATGTTCTCCTCTATCTCTGAGGACATACATGTTGTTAGCACAGCCTTTCTGTTCCCAACCGGTTGCATGTGCATTGTTGTTTGACAAATAAGACAATGATTGTTTTATTTTTTTAAAACCTCATTCTCTGCCCATGTTTACACAAAAACATAGTCTAGCTTTTAAACATAATAGGTTATATTTAGAAAAAGGTTTTGCTGCTGTGATTGGCTTCATCCCTGAAGCCTCCAACGGTGCCTACAAAAAAGCCCTGACATGAATGTTGCAGGGCTATCGAGGGTATGCCCCCCTGGGACATGCGGGATTTCTCTGCCATTTATGGGTTCCCACACCTCTCAGTGCCCTTCTGTGTTAACTGTGAAGACTCCACCTTTCATAATATGGAGCACAGTTAATCGGGGACCAACCTCGACGTTCTTTTGAGGCAGGTGTTGAGCTCGGAGAATAGAAACCAACCAACTGCTATCCTGTTTTTGAATCAGGATAAGTCACATTGTCCTCTTTGGTTTTCTCTCACTTTCTCTCACAGCCCCACTTGGGCTGCCATGACACAGAAATGGCCTGAAGTCCTCCTGTATGTTTGTTCCCCAATCGCTCTGCTCCCAGGAGCTCTGAAGAAGGTCCGCCAGCAGAAGGTGCAGCTATTGCTTGTAGCCTCGTGTTGGACGACCAGGGTATGGTTTTCGATCCTGATCTCTCTTCTAGATGGGTGCCGATCAAGTGGGATCTGTAGTCTCAGGTAAGGGGCACTGTGTTTCACCCCTGCCTAGAGCGAATGAGTTTCTGGGTCTTGCCTCTGAGGAGGACAGACTAATAAAAACATGTCTGTCAACCGAGGTTGTGCAGACTATTTTTCATTCTAGATCTACATTCACCAGGAATTGATACGCATTTAAATGTAAGCTTTTGGCTGTGTGGTGCCAGAGGCACTCAAATGACCCAGCAAACTGCCCAGTAGGTTCAGTTCTGGATTTTTTACAGTAACGGTTTGCAACCGGGCTGTCTCCCTAGACCATTAAGGTTTATGTGGCAGCTATATATGCTTTCCACTATGCCTTTTAAGGATATGAGCCAAATGAAGTTTAATTTAATTTACATTTTTATGAGTTGGAACTCATTTCTACTCCTGGATCTTGGGTGCTTAGGTCTTAGTTGTACTTTTTATACACAAATAGGCACTCGTAGTATGGCGGATTGGGTATAACGTTCCCAAAGGGTCACTATAGCGATGCAAACGAATTCCCTCGAAAGGGAACATCTCTTTCGAGGGTTCCCTGAGTGGTGAGTGTTACAACAAACCCTCTGTTTGTTACAATGAACCCCACCTATGGGGTAAGTTGTAACGTTTGCACTCCTGTCACTTTTGATGTAATTGTATGACAACGGTAGGTTCCACAAGCAAACTTTAAGTGTTTATTTGTAGCAGAGATCTGTGTGTGATTGTGTAAAAAATATTCTAACTTAAATATTTTTGGAATGATAAAGCCAAAGCCAAAAACTGTTACTTTGTGCTGCGCTCTCCCCTACAACATACTGTACCTAGCCACTGCATGTGTCACGATAGGAACGAGGAAGTAGACTAAAGGTAAGTAGAAACGTACTTTATTGTAACACACACTGAAGCAGATGATAAACAGGTGAGTAAATGGTGATGGTGATGGGATCCTGACAGTAGGCAAAGTAGCAAAATGTCTTCGACTACAAAGAAAATACTGTACTGTCACAGTGGGCTGGAAAGGGACTCATTTTTAGCCCTAGAGTTTCATGCCTTAGACCAGCCCACTTTAGTTCATGACTGACTATTTAAATAATATGATTAAATCCTCAGTAGCCTACATAAGTCTGCAGTATTGCACTGTTCTCTGCAGCCTTGCAATTCATTGTAGTTTTCAAAAATATAATTTCCATTTCATTTATTCAAAAACTACTGAAAGGGAACAAATGTATTTGTGTTTTCCCCTATATTTTTATTAAAAAAAGATAGGTCTTGATTACCTGTTGGGTTAAAAAAGGTTTGCAAACCCTTGATATACCATACACAGGCAAGATTTATCAAGTATGTAACGCTCTGCAACTGCTATAGGTCACAGAGGGTACAAATATAATAAAGGGGAATATGCTCGCCTTTAAAACAGTCAAATAAGATGACAGAATATAATGACACAGACACCAATAACATTTAACTTGCCCAAGTTTATTACACAATAGAAACAAATATATACAATAACAAAATATATACCATATAAACAACGATGTCCAAGTAATACCATGAATGTGCGTGAAACTCTCAAGTTCAGTATATTTACAAGTGCGGATCAGTCGCACAGGTGATGAAAGCAACCAGCAGCATAATCCTAATAATGTGAGTGTGAAGATGTGTTCCAAGGTGAATAATCCAAAAACAATATATATTCCTCAAGGAAAGTTAAGCTTCACAATGACAGCAAATGTATACAGTGTTTACCAACAATCGCCTGCCAACCATAAATTACGCCGTCTCGAATGCCGGAACCAGCGCCATATATGTACTGTACGGAAGTATTCACCAGCAAGCTCACATGTGACATGAGATCGGCAGGCAAACTCTTGTGATAGCGAGGGACGGGACAAAACACTAAACGGAAGGGACAAAAAACTGTTCAGGTGGAGATAATAAAGACATTTAACAACACGCTAATATTCACAGCATATAAATAGTCCTCTCCATATGTGGCTACACTACAAGTATGCACAGGAAACAGGTAGGAAAATAAAAATCCTTATCTTTGTGTTTTAGTACTTAGATCATCTATATTGTCAAATAACATTAGGTAGGCCAACCTTGTGTTTAAAAGAACATAATGGACATAATGGACTTGAAAACACTTTTTTCCAATAAAGTGATGAGTTTTGCATCAGATTTTTGTTACTCTTGCAATAGACAATGAATTGTTACATCTATGACTTAGATTTAAAAAATACGATTTGTAGATCCCTTACTCTTAGAGGCCATTCGTATTAAGTCATGCAATTTTTTTTTAAATCCAGAAAAAAGTATGGCAAGCACACTCAAATATAGACGCGTCTGAAACAAAACTCATGTTCATAGGGAAGCGCTTTGAAAAGCAAAAGAAAAACGTTGTGTCCTGCGTTTTCCATGCGTTTTAGATGTTAATGGACCCTAATGCAAGAATTCTTCCGATAAGTGGTCGGGACTTGGAACACAATCAACTTGGACATAAATTACGCGAGTGGGGTGGGATAAGTGCTGATAGCTTAGTGATCGCAACCTTCGTGGCCTGACATCACCGGCCCTCGTGGCCAGAAAAAAAAGACCGGCCCACCGGAAATTCTCCTGGTCCTCCCTTTGGCCAATCCAGGCCTGGTCACAGAGTACAGTTTATTGTGATTCATATTCCAGAAAGTATTAAGTAAAAAGTATTGTCTGGTTATTGTTTGCATAGACCCCTTCAAGGTTTGTAAACATTGAATGACTATCGGGTGCGCACGCAGCATGGGGTCAAACTGTTTATACCATTTAGGCTTTCTAGTTTAATCTAACAGGGCTGAAAAGGATGACTTACCTGAAATGAAGTGAGCACTACTAACACAAGCCTCTTTGATCTTTGCATTGTCCCATTCTGCACGTTTAATTGCTTGCAGCCACAGATGTTGTATTTTTTGTTTTGAGATTCTGCAGGAATCCCGAAAAACTTAATGACAGACCTGCTGCGATTTTCAAAGCCCACAACGCAAGTAGGCATTTTTGACGATACCGAATAATACGCAACTCAATCTGCTGTAATGACTTTTCTGACCCCGACATGCGTAGTGGGAACCGCCTGTGACGTGAACGGTGAAAGCGTCTTTTGCATGTTTATGATTATTGTTTTTACATATATTTATGTGTATGTCCAGATGAAATGCGTTTCACAATAGAATTTTCTGTCCGGAGGGACATAAATGGCTCTAGACACAAAATATGTAGGGCAGTGGAAATGCTTTTTGCTGTTGAATTAAAGAATAGATCATTGGATTTAGCTGATCCTGCTAAACTTTGTAAATATTGTACAACATTTATTTTATTAAATGACTGATAGCAGGACAGAGAGATGTGCACTAGAGGAGAGAGGAGTTATGTCAGGCTGATTAAAGATGTCTCCAAAACACTAATTAAAATTGACTACCTGCACAAATGCAGCGTAACACGTTATCTGGAGCTAACTGATTTAGCTCCTCTACTCGGTGTGAGCGTTTTACCATTAATCGCTGGTGCTATAGTCCACAAAATGCTCTCTGTTTTGTTTTTATTTTCCATACTTTTTCTATCATTTTTTCTTCACTTATTCTCTTCAAAAGAGGATGCTAATTAAATAAAATCAGCCAATGTTTTTGTTTCCGAAGCATTCACCATGCAACATCTATAAGCTTTTTGAAACATGCAGTGTGCCTTATACAAAGCCATCATTTCTATTCACTTGTTCAAGACACTTTCTCTAAACGGGAAGGAAATAAAACATTGTGCTCAGGTAGCTTATATTTTTTGATGCCCATGTGCAACGTAGGGTGTTATTGAGACTTTTCTGATCACTTATTATATATTATACAACAGTTCTTTCTGGTTCTCGAATCTGATATTGTACTGATAACGGCACAGTAACCGCTTCACCTTTCGTATTATTCCGCCACCTAGTGAATGGAGGTCCTGAACAGGCTCATCTCTGAATGGAAAAACACAGACGCCCTGTTTTTAAACACTCTCCGTGTGTCTCATTAGTTCACTAGCTCATAAATCAGTCTGTGAATCCCCAATCGGAAGTTATTATTCCGTCATAGATCAGCGCTCTTGGATGTTATGTTAAACTTAATGGGATTAATGTCTTGTCACATCGTGTGGACGATTAACACTTGGAAAGAGGAATGTAACTTAAACACTCATTTTTTTCTGGAGCTATATCTCTTATCAGAACGCGAAAACACTGTGGAACTGCAGGTAAGCACAGCAGCTTACAAATGTGGACATTGATCATTTATTTAATCGCAACGTGACTATTAAAACATGTTATGAGATATCGCCACGGGTATATTTATAAGCAGCATGCAAAAACATCCTTCTGACACTTATAAAAAACAGTTTTATATAGTACTGACAAGAACGAAGTCTAATAATAACCGAGTGCTCGTATCGCGTTAAGATGAAATGGTAAACCAACAGTAACATTATAGAAGTATAGTTTTATTAACTTTTGTGTTGTTATTGTTTTGGCGCGAGGTAAAAGACACTAAATATGAATAAGAAAACAAGTAATAGTTTCATCATGACACCAAATACTGGTGATTTGATCTTATTTTTGATCATCAGGCAAACATGAGAGACAGGGAATCCCTGTCAAAGATGTAGCCCAGAGAGGGCGGTGGTCAGCGGGGCGAGTGAACACCGACGTCCGCTCATGCTTTGGTTCTCATACGTACCGAATCTCACTAAGCAAACGTTCAAACAGGCGCTATCTTTACTAATCGACTGTAGATTTAAATATAATACAAATATATTCTCGACTGAACTAATCTTAAAACTACACTTTGTGACCAAAAAATTGTAATATTTAAAAACGGCAAATCTGTCCATTGAGTTAATATGAGATTCAAAGCAGCCGAAAGTGTTACCTGTCATTCTGGCCGCCCTCAAATCCGTGGCGGAAGAAGTAGTTCTCAAACAAAGAGGCTTTTAAAATTACTCCGTTGTTGTTTTCTAGTTTTCGTTTTTCAAACGTGTGCCATCGAACTGTTGTATAAAAGCAATATCGCTCTCGGAGTCGTGTGATATAGCTCTATATCATCACAGCTGTGATTGCCTACGGCCTCGTGCCTCTGGCCTAATCACAGCCGTGATGATATAGAGCTATATCACACTCCTACTTCTTGAGCGATATTGCTTAAGCATACACCAAACATGCATATAGAACATGCAAACATATAAAACATTTAATATTTTGTCATCTTTTAATTTTTACTTATAGAGTGAACAATTCTCTTTGATTGGCACACTGGTGCAAAATAGGTAAAATGATATAGAGAGAACAGCAACACATACATAGTCCAAAAGACACATTCTTACTGTCTTAATTTTATTGGTGGTCTATGTACCATAGGGATGCACCTCTTTTCTCAGCATGTTCTGCTATAAACACGAGTAAGGAACCATGTTCACACACATACCAAAGGAGTTTCCACAAAGAAGTGTGATTACATTAGCACAACAATGAACTGGCTACTTGCCTCAAAGACATAAGCCATAAATATATAGATATATGTCTTAATATGATTTGATATGTCTGTTATTAAAGAATCCAATAAAAAAATAGAATTATGTAGTCTGTGTTACGGGTCTTGTTCTGTGTCATCCATGTCTGTAGTTCTTTGTAGTTTTTTGTTCATTGGTCCGTGTGCTGATTGTTTCCCAGGTGTGTACTGTTTCCTTGTTATCCCTTCAGTGTATATAAGCCCAGTGTTTCAGTTGTCTTGTATCAGTCAATATATACAATGTTGTTTTTCAGGTTTTTCTACCGTATCCTTGTTTTGTTTTTCTTTGTTGTGTTTGTATTAAAAGTAGTGATGGCGAAGTGAAGCTTTCTTGAAGCAGTGAAGCTTTCAACCCAATTGTATCGGAAAATGGTTCGTTACTCGAAGCTTTTCAAATCAGAGCTAGATGAGGACCTCTGCTGGTGAAAGTGCTGTATCACAGAATGTTCCACAACCAAACAACGTATTAATTATATAAGCAAGAATTAATTGATTGACAAATTAGGGATAGATTAATAAATAAATGTAACAATATATTAAATACATGACCAAAGCATGTTCCATTTCATGCGAATGGTAACTCCAAACAAAAATAACAAATTATGGATAGACCTAGTGTCAAAAGTATAACATGTGAACCAATTAAAAAAAATCATGGTATTAAGTCGTGCAGAAAAGGCTTTTTACTACTATCATATATATATATATATATATATATATATATATATATATATCTCATAAACTCACTATACAGTAATCGATTCTGTGTAATGCAATACTCCAATACAATCCAAGAGGGCGCGCCGCGCATCGCACAATTTTAAACCTTTCGAATCAGATAACAAAGCAGTCACGTGGGTGTGTGTGAAACGAAAGGCTTGTTCGACTTCATGCGGTGCCTCAAGAACCGACAGCCGGTTGACGTCAAAGTTCCACGAGAGCAATTTTAAAGCAGACTCCTCCGTATGATTTCGCGAAACGCTCTCGATGTACTTTGACGTCATCTGGCTGTCGGTTCTTGCGGCGCCACATGAGGTCGAACAAGCCTGAAGCTTCGGACGTCATTGGTCACGTGATTTTGCCAGAACGAATCAAGCTTTGATACAAAGCTTCAATGAAAATCGGTTCATTTTTTGACACACGCTTCAGAGCTTTGGCGTCACTGGTAACATCACTTATTAAAAGTCACTTGCGTTTGGATCCACTGCCTCGGCCTGCCTTTATACACAAATGTTACAGAATGACTGATCAACTAGGATCAAGCAGTGACTCTCATCAGTCCAGGCCACGCCACTATGGACCCAGCAGCATTTTGGTCTCCTGCTATGAGACTACTTATGCCAGGGCTCCCACTCTCTTGAGGATCACACCCGGGATTTCTTGGACCTTGTTCCACTCACTCACTAGTTTTCTATCTATGCAGTTTAAACAAACCGCTTAAATCACAACTCTCACAATATGATCCTCATGGGAGTTTTCAGAACTGTGTGGAGCTAGCCCTGGTGTTGAGCATGTCCCCCTTCACTGTGGGAGAGGTTGAGGCGGACTCCTTGCCTAAATAGTTTTTTTTGGGGGGGGGCAGTAGGCACCAGGCTCCACAGGCCGGAGAGCCAGGCCGGTCAAGGATGCCTGCGTGTGCTATGCTGTTCTCAGGATGGCCCCCACCATGACTGCGCCTGTTTTCAAGATGGCACGACCATACCTGCACCTGTTCTCAAGAGGGCCATCGTCATGCCTGCACCTGTTCTCAAGAGGGCCGTCGTCATGCCTGCACCTGTTCTCAAGATGGCTGCCCCCACACCTTAGCCTGTTTACAAGATGGCTGCCGCCACTCCCGAGCCTGTTCACAAGATGGCCACCACACCTGAGTCAGTTCACAAAATGGCCACCACACCTGAGTCAGTTCACAAGATGGCTGTCTCTACAGTCTTTCGGGTGAACTTCAGGACTAGATATCTGGTTTCAAATCTGGCAGATACTCCACTAGTGTCAGTGCAGGCAGCTGGTGTTCCTTGCCGGGTGGTCTCCAGTTCAGTGGTCTCCAGTTCCATGGAACCTATGGTGCCTGATGTATGTCCTTTGACTTCTGTGTTCCCTGTATTTACCATGGCTCTGTGGTGTGGTCTGCTTTCTGCATTTCTGAATTTTCTGTCCTGACCATAAGGCCTGTTTCAGAGTTCCCTGAGTTTCTTGTAAAGGCCGAAATGGTTACTCCTGTGTTTCTAGTGTCCTGTAGGTCAACCAATGTGGTCACTCCCAAGCTCCCTAGACTCTCTGCCCTAGTCAAAATTGCCATGCATGAGCTCCCTGAATTCTTTGCCTGGCCCAAGATGGCTGTCCCTGAGCTCCCTGAACTCTCTGCTCTATCTAACCTGGCCCAGAGGGCCTCCCTTTGCTCTCTCCCTTTGCCTAGGCTCCTGTTACCACTGGCACCACCTTGCGTCCCAACATTTCCCTGGTTTCGGGGTGTGATGGTCTTCGATTTTTTTTTCCCATTGACCTTTACATTTTTTGGTTTCTCTGATTAGAAGTCCAGGAACCCACTTACAGAGAGGGGAATTGAGTCCCATGTGTCATTGTTTGTTTATTAACTACTGTGGTTGATCGTGTTAAATGTTGAAATAAAAATCCAAGAACAACATTTGCACATAGGAGTCTTTGAAGTGGACATGAATTATTGTGGTGGTCTTGAAACACTTTGGAATGACTGTTTGACTCAGTAAGATATAAAAAATGTCAGTTAATACATCCTTAAGTTTTTAGCACAGTCTTTTAGAACCGGCCAGGTATGTTGTTTGGTCTGGCTGCCTTGAGTCTTTTTCATGCTGACTGGGGTCACAGCTTGCTCATATGGGAAAGGTGGGATCTGCTGTGCCTGTGTAGTGTTTTGGCTATCAAATTGGCCAAAGAAATCATTGAGGCTGTTAAGTACAGATATGTCACTGTCACAAGTGTGTGGTAAAATTACCAGATATTATATATTGCTGTATTGATGTTTTGCTTCCTTGATTTCACGGGACAAGTTGGCTCTTGCTGTTGCTAGGCCTGCAGTGTCGCCTGCTGCATGCCAAGCCTTCAAAAGCTTGCATACTTCTCCTGTCAGCCATGATTTCTGGTTGGCTCAAATAGTGATTTTTTTCCTGTATGTGACGTCATTGGTTCATTAGTGAGATGTAAGCAGTAAGAACCTCATTTAAAGATCGAGGAGAAAATGGTTTGGAATGTAATTTAATTCACACATCAAAAATTTTATAAAGAAAAATAATTAAGAAATCAAGAACACAGGGCTTAAAATTTGATGGCGCTTTAGGCAAATCATTAAGCAAATTACGACAAAATGACAAACACAGAAGAATTTTTGGGACTGCTGCTAGCAATTGCCTTTGTGGAAGCATCTGAAAAACATTAAGTTCAGTCCCTTGAGCCAACGACAGAGAAACCTTTGAGCTATATCAAACTGAGCTAGATCCTGCAGAGAGGGTTCCCAAGCTTTCCATCCAGCTTCCCTGCCTACTGGTAAAGGGGCATCCCAGTGTTTTGTGTCGACTGTCAGATTACAAAGGAGCTTTCCATGTATTGTAACAGGCGATACCAGCCCAAGAGGGTCAAAAACACTGTTGACAGTTGATAAAATATCTCCAGCATCAAAAGTAAAAGTGTCTGTTTAAAGATAACAACTAAGACCAAGGCTCCTTTGAATAGGTGGTGCATCTTTTTCTAGATCAAGATCCTTGATGAAGTCCACAGATTGCTACAGCAGAGAGGGACTATTCCCAAAAACATGAACCTTCATCCTATAATCTGTGACATCCATAGTCCATGTTCATTGTCCTCAAGCCACAAGAAGCGTAGACAATTGCTGTGATCCACTCTAACCACAAAGCTATGGAACATTTGCTTAATGCCGCTGCCTATTTCTGGAAATGCAGCAAAACGCCAAGCAAGGAGTTATTTAGGTCTTGTATCTGGGAAAAAACCCCTAGGAGAAAAAAACAAAAACCCTGGGTTGTTTAGCCGAGGAAATAAAAATAAAAGTCCTAGGAGGGAAAAACCCTTGGGAGATATACATGTATATACACAAGGTTAAGGAGCTTAAGCGGAGATTAAGCAGAGATTAAGCGGATATTAAGCGGGTCCTGCCGGTGGTCGTTGGTCAGGCATCAGCTGGGCATCACATTGAAGGACGACCAGTAGATCAGAGGTGTGCCGACTTTCACATCTACCGGAACTGGGTCTTTTTGTCCCATTGTCCTCAGGGTCAATGGGACCCAGGGACGAGACAGGGAGAGAAAAACAAAATCATATTAGCGTAGGGGCCGTTCACATGTAATGCAAGTGTCACACAGTGATGTGGTTTAATCAGCTTAGTTTCAGACAGACTAACTATTGAGGCATAATTGTTTTATCCACAGTTGAGGATTTTGCAAATTGGGGGCCCACTGCGACGGTATATATGGTAACTAAGGGTCACCTTCCGATTTTTAAGAGAAAATGAAACCTGTCGACCCGTTTGACTAAAGCCTGTAACCCCACTGTCGTCGTTAATGCAGGTTCAGTGGCAAACGGGTCTATATTGCATACTATTTACAAGATCACGAAAAAAACGCCAACATCGCAACCTGACCATACGTGTCAACCCGTTTGACTAAGGCTGGAGGCCCCACTGTCGTCGTTAATGCAGGTTCAGTGGCAAACGGGTCTGTATGGCATACTATTCACAAGACACAAGAAAGCGCCAAAATCGCAACCCGACCATACGTGCCAACCTGTTTGACTAAGGCCGGAAGCCCCACTGTCGTCGTTAATGCAGGTTCAGTGGCAAACGGGTCTGTATGGCATACTATTTGCAATACAAAGAAAGCGCCAAAATCACAACCCAACCATACGTGCCAACCCGTTTGACTAAGGCTGGAGGCCCCACTGTCGTCGTTAATGCAGGTTCAGTGGCAAACGGGTTTGTATGGCATACTATTCACATGAACACGAAAGTTCCAAAATCGCAATCCGACTATAGGTTAAGATAAGGTTTTTATTTATTTATTTGGTTGGTCTGTGTTATGACCGCGAGTGCTTTGTTCCGTACAGATAACCATTTCGAGTTAAGTACTTTTACTAGACAAATTATGCGAATGCTTTGTTGAAGAGAAAAGTTTTAAGTCTGGATTTAAAATTATCGACTGTGTCTGATTCTCGGACATCGGTTGGTAAATCATTCCAGAGCTTAGGGGCTAAGTAGGAAAATGACCTTCCACTTTTAGACACTTTTGATAGTCTAGGGATAATCAAGAGACCAGAATTTTGCGACCGTAGTGTGCGTGATGGATTGTATTCTGATAGTAATTCTCTAAGATATGAGGGTGCTAGGCCATTTAAAGCTTTGTAGGTGATTAGTGTTATTTTGAATTGTGTGCGATGTTTGACTGGTGGCCGGTGTGGGGATGCCGGAGTTGGGCTTGTGTGGTCGTGCTTTTTGGATCGAGTGGGTACCCTTGCGGAGGCGTTTTGATCTAGCTTGGGCTTGTTTGCTTGATTTGCGTGGCGTCCCCCGAGTGGCGAGTTACAATAGTCTATTCTAGAGGTCATAAAAGCATGGATAAGCTTCTCTGCGTCAGATGTAGACAGTATATGCCGTATTTTCTAGATATTTCTAAGATGGAAGAATGCTGTGCGGTAGATGTTGGCGATATGACTATCGAAGGATAAGTTGCTGTCGAACATCACACCTAAGTTCCTAACCGTGGAAGATGGCACCACAGTGCAGCCATCTATGTGCAACTTGTAATCTGACATATTATGTTTGTAGCGATTCGGTTCAATAATAAGTATCTCTGTCTTATTGGAGTTCAGCTTAAGAAAGTTATGTGCCATCCAGTCACTAACATCGCTAAGGCAGTCTGTTAGCTTAGAAAACGTGTGTGTTTCGCTGGGATGTGAGGAGATGTAAAGCTGGGTATCATCCGCATAGCAGTGAAAACTTATGTTATGTTTCCTGATAATGTCTCCTAGAGGTAACATGTATAACGAGAACAGGATAGGACCTAAAACCGAACCCTGCGGTACACCGTATTTAACCAGGGAGTGATATGACTCTTCCTCGTTTACATAAACAAAGTGATAGCGATTGGTTAGATACGACCTAAACCAGGCTAGCGCCTGACCACTGATACCAACATAGTTTTCTAGTCTATTGAGTAAGATTGTATGATCTATTGTGTCAAAGGCTGCACTAAGGTCTAATAATATAAGAATTGAGATTTCACCACGATCGGATGTTAATAGGAGGTCATTTGTAACTCTAAGCAACGCTGTCTCTGTGCTATGGTGGGGCCTGAATCCTGATTGGAACTTTTCATATGTACTATTATTTGTCAAGAATGTGCGTAACTGGCTTGCCACTACCTTTTCTAATATTTTCGAAAGAAAAGGGAGATTTGAGATTGGTCTAAAGTTATTAAGCTCTCCCTGATCAAGCTGCGTTTTTTTAATCAGCGGTTTAATAACTGCTATTTTGAAAGCTGTTGGAACGTATCCTATTTCTAGCGATGAGTTAAAGATATTTAGAACCGGGGTTGACACTACAGGGAATACCTCTTTAAGCAGTTTTGTGGGAACGGGGTCTAATATACAGGATGATGATTTGGATGATGTAACTAGTCTAGAGAGCTCATCTATTGTAGTAGGTTTAAATGAATCAAGATGTTCGTATGGTAGTCTAGTGTTAAGTGAACTAACGGGTAGAGTGGTGGCTGCCTGGGTAGCTACGATGTTTTCCCTTATAGCCGTAATTTTGTTAGAAAAGAAGTTCATGAAGTCGTTACTATTGTGTTGAAGTTTACTATTGGTTTCTGTTTGTTCTTTATTTCTAGTCAGTTTTGCAACGTAGGAGCTTGTATGTTTTATGTATGTAGGAGCTTGATTATGTAATGCTTTAAAAACAAACGTTAACACCTTGTATTGGATTCTGAATTTAACCGGTAGCCATTGAAGGTTTATCAATACAGGTGTTATGTGATCACGTTTTCTTGTATTTGTTAAAAATCTCGCTGCAGCATTTTGAACATACTGAAGACGAGTAACCAGTGATTCACTTCTGCCTAAATAAAGAGCATTACAATAATCTAACCGGGTTGATAAAAAGGCATGCAGAACATGCATAATGTGAGTAACGAACTCATTAAAATTTCAGTAATTGTTATTGCGTTACTTGATTTAAAAAAATACTTCGTTACATGCTCGTTACTGCTAAAAGTAGTGGAATTACAGTAACGCGTTACTCCCATCACTGGTCATACATATATACCCTGTTAGTTCATTTCCTGTTTGTCAGTCAATGTTGGATGTACTCTTGTGTTTTCTCCTGTGTTTACCTGCCATGTTTTTGTTACCACTTTTTGGATTTATTAAAATACTTACCTTAACTGCATTTGGGTCCTCATCCTGCATTTGCCACTTTCCAACCGTCACAGATTGACTTACCAAATATGGATCCAGCAGTTGCATTAGTCCGCCTACGCCAGGGTAATCAGTCCCTCGAGGACCATCTTCAATCATTTCTGGACATTTCTAAGACCACTCACCTTCCCGATTGTATGTTGATAGACTTTTTCTGTCATGGATTATCGCAACCACATAAAGACATTCTCACTTGTAATGGTCCTCGAGGGTCGTTTGAACAGTTTGTGGCGTACGCAGGCTCACTGAGCGGGTCTTCCTCCACTGTGGGCAAGTAGGCATCAGGCTCTGCAGGCTGGGCAGCCAGGTCGTTCGTGGATGCCTGTGTGTGCTGAGTCACCTGAGCCGAGTGAGCCGACTGAGTCATCTGAGTCACCTGAGCCGAGTGAGCCGACTGAGTCATCTGAGTCATTTGAGTCACCTGAGCCGAGTGAGCCGACTGAGTCATGTGAGCCGATCAAATCACCTGAGCCTTCTGAACCCACTGAATCACCTAAGCCTTCTGAACCCACTGAATCACCTGAGTCTTCTGAGCCCACTGAATCACTTGAGTCTTCTGAACCTACTACCATAGCTAACCTGGTCCAGAGAGCCTCTTTCTGCTTCCTCCCTCTACCCAGGTTCCTATTGCCACCAGCACCACCCTGGGTTCCAGTCCCGCCCTGGCTACCTGCTCTGCAGGCTCCGCCCTGGCTACCTGCTCTGCCGGCTCCGCCCGCGGCTCCGCCCTGGTCCCATCTTCCGCCCGCGGCTCCGCCCTGGTCCCATCCTCCGCCTGCGGCTCCGCCTCTGCTCCAGTGTTTGGAGTTTATGGACCTAGCCCACCGTCCCTCCCCCGGTTCCACCTCCATTCCACCACCCACCTGGACCTTTTGTATTCTTTAGGTGTGTTCGACATCGGCTGTGGCTGGATGTAACCGATCTGCAAGATTAGCCGCGTGCAGCCTTCCAATTGAGAAACGGCCTGTATCAGTAAGTGAGCTGACATAACTCAGCTCGAGGTCCAACTGCAATAAGTAGGCTACTATTTTCATTTTTACTGGGTTGTTTTTGTTTTCAGGAATTGACCCATCTTTAAACCCATCATCTTTTATTGATTACTTATTCACAACTGTTGCTTTCATAGGAGTACCAAGCATTTGCATTAATAATAATAAAAATACTAAGTCAATTGAAGGAGTGACTAAATTCTTAAAACCTGACTGATTGTAAGTGAGTTGTTTAAAGTTTACAAACTAAACTGAAACATTATTTTTTATAATTACAAGGTCTAGTTCTATTTTCATTTTTATGAAAAATGTAAACAATACACTACACGTTGTACATCATGGTAATTAGGGATGCACCGATACCACTATTGCAATACGAGTACGAGATGATTTAAATTTACAGGTAACAGCTTTAGTCATATAATTTAACAAAAAAACAAAAACAAAACAAGGGACTAGTTTGGAATTAAGAACATTTATTTAAAATGAAAAGCATGTTGTTTGCAACATATTACAGAATAAATAATTATAAAAAATTGTAAACAGTGAAATGTATTTTTTTCTGTTTGTTGTAAACTCTGTACTTTAGTAAATGTAGTTTCCTGGCCGAGCCCCAATACCAGTATCGGTATAAGTGCATCCTTAATTGTAATGTTCAATCTTGTTTAATAAATACTTAGGGCAGTTTTTCCAAGGCTTCATTTATTTTTTCCTTCTTGTAAATGGTTAAATAAATACTGTACCGTGGGCATCATACCGAAATACTACTGTACCGTGAATTTTTGATACTATTACATCCCTTTAAAGTACTTTTTTTAACTGATCCAACTTGTTAACAACAAATTAAGTCACAAACAGATTTAGCATATTCCCGTAAACATAAATGTTCAAGTAAGAAATTAACAATAACAATATATTTAAATTAAACATCCAGGCTGTTCCCCAATAAGTGTTGCACTTCAGAGAGTTCTACAATGTTCAATTTTAGAGAATGTGCATGTCATTGTTTGCTGTGGTAAACACATTTAATAAAAAAACATCCAAGCAGCTGTTTAGTGAAAAATTAAAGCTCCTAGTAAGTTCTCTGCAGAGATAAAATATATTTTAGCCATAAATCACAATTATTTTTGTCATACTTGCATTTAATTGTTATCCCTGCTGTGATGAAGAAGATGCTGTTCTTATCATGACAACATAAGCAAAGCACTTTTACATGTCCCTCTATTTGAGCTGTTTGCTTGTTTCTAACTGATATGTTAATACTACATGTAAGTGACAGCTTTTCTGGACTAAAGAGCACTGATTTATGCTGCCCACCAAGTAAAACAAAAGAAGCAAATGTATGTTACACAAACAGTGAGAGCAAAAGAAAAGAATGGGAGGGAAATAACACATTAAAGATAAATCAAGCAATGTAGAAAAAAATATATTAATCAACAGGGAAAAAATATAAAAACAAAACAAAAATCCATCAAAAAGAAAACAAATATCTAACATTTAGCAACACTGCTGCTGTCATTGTGGGAATGCAAAAACCTCAACCCTTAGCTACACAACCTGTCAAAAACTTATTCAAAACAACTTACAGTGCATTATAAGGTGTACATACGTCGTGTTTTTGACTGGCACATCTTATTGCACAATTGTTGTTTACGGTGTCTGACAAAAATTTGTTTTACCACATTTGATTGTCACTTACTTGAACAAGCACCTATTTGCTTGTGATTTCGGGAATTTGTCTGCGATTTCTTAAAACCTGTCAGCGAGTCAAAATCGGGGCTAAAATCGTGCAGTCTGTAGGCGGCATAACCTTTTACACTACAGTGAGAATAATGAAATATCTGCGAGAAAGTGATACCATTTACTCAGAGCTTTCTTTACCCCTCAGACAAATTTTAGCAAATTTTAGAGTAAAAGTTCACTTCTCAATTACACTGTTTTTTTACAAATAGTTTTAAAAACAAAATACACTATGACCATATGTATAATTAATGTATTTAAGCTCCTATAAAGATGTTCAATACATATTCATACATATGTAACACTTATATAAGAATATGTTGTTGGATGAAAAGATATAAACAGATGTTGCTTTTGAGTTGGTCCAGAACAGATTTACAGTCAGTAGGTTCAGAGCATTCAAATCGGCTGGTGAATTTGTGTGTTTCTGCTCACTGTTCGAGTCAGGCTGACAGCACTGGCTTGCACATCTGATGTATATATCACTGAGACAGACGATAAATGGTATGTGCAAGTGTGGGCATTCATGTTGTGAAGACACAGCCTAAGCAGTTTTTTCAGTGTTTTCCCTGTCTAGGAAGCATGATTCAAGTGTAAATCAAATAAAGGATGTAAAGAATAAAACATGATGTCTCAGGAGAGACAAGTGTTTCTGACATCTTTATGTTCCTGATCTGTCTCACAGACTGCAGAGCAGAACTACAGGAGTGTGTGCAAATGCATTTATAATACATACGTCTTTATTCAGGACCCTGAACATCTGGTGATGTATGGATGGATGGACCCAAGTGTAAGTATTTTAGACATTTCATTTCAATTTCCACCCAAATCAGCACAGAAAATCGGCCTTCACAATATCAGGGTCATTGGCCATGAAGCATGGATTAGCAAACAGTTGTTATTTAACACAGCACATATGGGCTTACTGTAAGTATGGTGTGGAGGCCCTTAGTTTTACTATAACTATGTACATACATTTTCTCATCAAGCTGGAAAGTTTTCAAAATATCCCAGGATTTTCTCCACATAGTGGAATTTAGTGGACCTCAACGGGCTCCACTAAATGCAGTTTAAAATTGCCGTTTCAGTGTAGTGTAAGGGTTTTGTCTTGTGTTCTGTTTTGTGTTTAGAGCTTTTATTTTGATATCCTGTTCTGTTCTGGCTTTTATTTTGAAAACTTGTCATGTCTCACTTCCCTTTGTACTTCCTGTCTGTTCTCCATAAAACCGGTTGAATCTGTACATTCCTCTGGGAAGTATTGTATGTGTCACACTGTCTTACTGAGCGTCTCTGTTCATTGCCTGTTCCTGTTCTGTTTCTTGTTCATGTTCTCGGTTTTGACCCATTGCCTGTTTTTTGGATTACTCTTTTGGATTGCCCTTTGGATTTGTTTGCCTGCCCTTTTGGGAATTTATTTAATAAAACCTCCTTGCACATGGATGACAAAAAATATATACTTTTGAACGACAACTTCATGTCTTGTACTAGCCATGTATAGTAAACTATGGACGGGTTGCAAGTTTACAAACATTACAGGGTGCGCGCGCAGCCAGGAGGCAGAAAGCCCGATTGGTGAGCTGATCCGCTACTGCAACAACCTTAATTATTGAAGCGTTCTTTATTGTTTGTATATAAATAAAACTTGATTTTAGTTGGATCTGTTTTTCTGTCTTTATTTTTGCAGTGTTACTGTGATACATGTATGAATTACAATGTTAGGCTAGTAACATAATAGTCAAATCTACTGGAATGTTAACATCAGGCACCCAGCACTTACTCTGTTGGTACTATTTTCCACGCAACAACTCCTTGGCATTTTGACTTACAGACACAGCTACTAGCATACAACACAATGCACGTCTCTTCTTTCTGCCTCGCGGTTGTGCGCGCAACCAGTTAATGACGTCGCCGTGCAACCCGTCTATACTCATAATAAAAAAAATATGTTTTTATTTCAATAAAGATAAACATATTTTTTATTGTCTTAACTTAAAACTTTGGTGTTTTTTTATTTATAAATCAGATTTCATATAAAAAAGTTTTGAAAAGTGTTGAATGCGAACGTGTGAGATACCTAGAAGGCAAAGAGGCTTGTTTGTCTGTACAGCCATATTATGAAATTTATTATTTTACACACACATTTCACAAAGTACATATTGTAAGTGTAAATATTTATAAACTCAACACTTCTAAGGTGGTTTTTGTCCTCAAAAGACGCAGTTTCTCTGTTTGCTATTTTATGAGATCTATATGTCTTAATAGTATTTGTACATTTTACATAAAATATATATTAATATATATAATATATTAATCATTTTTTACAGTTACGGCTGCAAGGATTAAAACATTAAAAAACATTAAAACTGACTGCCTATATGCGCAAGAACAGTATTATTAAAGGGATAGTTTTACCAAAAAATGAAAATAATGTCATTAATGACTCACCCTCATGTTGTTTCAAACTCACAACAGAGAAGACAATGCTGAATAAAGTAGTTATTTTTGTTATTTTTGGACCAAGATGACTCAACACATTCTAACTGACCCACTCATGTTACATGGACTACTTTGATGATGTTTTTATTACATTTTTGGACATGGACTGTATACAGTACGTAGATTTTCAATGAAGGGTCAACAAGCTCTAGGACTAAATATAAAACATCTTAAACTGTGTTCCGAAGATGAACGGAGGTCTTACGAGTTTAGAATGACATGAGGGTGAGTCATTAATGACATGATTTTCATTTTTGGGTGAACTATCCTTTTAAAGGTATTTATGTATAAATATGTAAAACTAAATAAAATAAATATCATATGCCGACTGTACAGTATGTAAGCATATGTTTTCTTGTTGGTTCCACGTGGGTTTAAACAATTATACTATTAAAATTATTAAATAATTTGTATACTTTATTGCCCAGAGGAAAAACTATTTGCTCATTGGTTGCTTATTCTAAGCTCAGGAGACATAGTTGTGATTCTCCTATGTTTCTTGATTAAGTGTCAGCTGTTTATCAGATGTTTCTACAAAAATTCCTTAGGAGAAACAAATATAGACACAAATGAGAGATGTCTAAGAGAGTCAAAACTGAGATTGTGGTGAGAGAAGCTTGAATTATCTCTTTATTGTCTAAATTAGTTGTCAGCTTTGTCTTCCCATGTTTCTCCTAAAATCCATTAGGAGAAATAAGAGTAGACACAACTGAGACATGAGAAATATCTGAGACTTAATTGAGATTTTTATTTAGCTCTTGTTCTAGTATCAACAGTGTCTCTCCTAAAACTCTCTTTATTGTCTTGCTGTAATCTCTTTCTAGACTCATTAGAGAAAGTGTTTTCACTCAGAGATTGCTCTTTCTAAGATCAGCATTTATGGTTGTGGTTCTCATCTGTGTCCACTTTAGGTTTCACATTTGACTTCACATTTTCCTCATAAAATTGCCCAGGGAACATACAAACAGAGGTGGGTAGTAACGAATTACATTTACTTCGTTACATTTACTTGAGTAATTTTTTTGGGTAACTAGTACTTTTAGAGTAAATTTAAGGATGGGTACTTTTTACTCTTACTCAAGTACATTTCTAATGAAAAAACTTTACTTTTACTTCGCTACATTCGGTGGCGTTACTACGCTACTTTCAAATGGTAATAATTAATGAATATATTTTATTTTTATTAAGTTTATATGGCTTGTTCGAAAGTCTCGCGAGACGTTAGAGAGGCAGCGTGCGTTGCGAGGGGTGGCTACGTTTCACCCTTTAGCGCGCGTAGATGAAAGAAGATGACTGAAGCGGAGGATGACCTATGCAAGCTATCGGAGGCAGATCACGCGTGGCCTCAAGTTTGGTCTATGTTTACACTACAAAAGGTCAAAAAGAATAGTTTCATAATGCGATGTATGCTTTGTGCACCAAAACGAACTGACATCTCAGCATACAGGAATTCAAGCTCCAACATGAAACAACACGGCGGTAGGTGTCACTTTCTGCAGTGCCTTATTATAATATTACTGTTTTTGTCATATGCGCTCTTGTGCAAGCAATGAAAATTACTCTAACCTTACAAACAACACACGTTCACATCTGCACATTTCCATATCATTTCCTCATAAAACTAAACAAATTGAACAGCATGTTAAGTCTTGCATTAATAATACGGGAGAACCGGGGCAAAAGTAACGCTGGACGAAAGTAACAAAGCGATTTTCTAAGAGGACTGATACCATTTGCATCCCAAACTATGACAGCATCATTGCAACATTTGACAGAGCTGACAAATATCGCGTTATTTACTCACCATTTTCCGGGTGTAGATCCAGAAAGGTGTTTTCAACCATAAGTAAATTCCAAAAGCGGTCATTGTTTTCTTATAAAGCGTTATGTTTCTCGTTTCATCAATCTACAGGTTATTTAGTGCTCTAACTAACACATCCTGAAGTTTGACTTCTCAAGAGTTTTTCAAAATAAAAGTAAATCGGGTTTAAATGTGAGGAGATCCTGTCGGGACGAAAGTAACACTTACTTTTGTACCATTTATATTATTCTAATTTTATTTAATTTAATTTTCATATTGTTCAAACTGTTGAATTTAAGTTTGTACTGTTGGTTGCTTTTGAAACATTTGATAAAACTGAAATTTAAAATGAAAATATAATTTCATTATTTTTTACAAAGATAAATTACAAAATATGTTTGCAGTTATATATTAAAGAGGTCATAGTCATGTATAGTTAATAAAAACAAGTGTAACACGAAAATCTACATTGTTTTGTTGTGTTAAAAAAAGTAACAATTCACCACTTATGTTCAAAGTGAAATTATACTAGTCATTTTACATATGTTCAAAATTCCACCTGGAGACCACACTTGTGAGTTACTGACCACAGCAAAAATATATCTCTGTCTGAAACATTATCTTTAAAAATTTAAAAAAATTAAAAAAAAAAATTCTGAAAAATGGTACTTTTCGCCTGTTCTCCCTTACACATAACCGGACACCTTACTTAAATGTAGAAAATACATACGAATAAAAACTGGATTGTATTTTATTTAATTCCTTCCTAAAGAATCTATATACTTATAAAAATAAAAGAATAAAGTATGTTTTTAAAGAAACATGTTTTATATATTATAATAAATGTAGAGTTGATTTGCAAAAACAGATAAGTTCCATTTGAAATTCTAAAATAAGCATTTTATCAAGCTCCTTATGTTCATTAATTGCACATTAATGGCAATGAAAATAACCTATTCATATAAAAACATGATAACAAACAGCACACACATTCTTTTTTTCTTACTGTAAGCTTGTTTAAAGGCAGATGCAGCCACATTTTGTTGTGAACTTGAAAATAAATACACAGTTAACTGTCAGAAAACAGTCAGTGTGTGTTTAAGATTTTTTTAATGACACGTTATGTGATGTTGGAGGACTGAGATAGACTGCTTTGCTTTAACCTAGGTTTATAAGTAGTATATAAGCAGAACAATGAGACTTTTAAAGAGAGGTTTGTGAAAGCCCTCCAAGTAGTCTGAAATTCAGGGATTTTACGCTTCTTTTCAATCAGATCGGAAGTAACGAGTAACTAACTACTTGGGTAGTTTTTTCATCTAATACTTTTTTACTCTTACTCAAGTAAATAATTAGATTGTTACTTTTACTTTTACTTGAGTACATTTTTGTATAAGTACTTGTACTTTTACTTGAGTACAGATTTTGGGTACTCTACCCACCTCTGCATACAAATAGACATAAATGAGACTAAAGTAAATTTGAAGAAAAGACATAACATCAGACTGTAATAAAATGAAGATGGGAGAGCTCTTATTGTCTTGCAGAAAGTTTTATTGCTCAGACGTTAGGCTACGTTAAGTTACTGTGCTCAGTATGAGGTTAACATTTTCTTTACTCATAGGTTTCAATTTACATGCTTAATACAATGGCAAGAAAATACAATATGGAAGTCTTTTACAAGGCACTTAAAAAAAAAAAAAATTAAATAGTGTTAGATACTGCATATGAGTTATGTTTATACATTGCAATCTCTGTAAAGACAAAGAGATTGTGTCTTTACATACTCCTCCTCAGGCTCTAACCCAAGCTGTTCATCCTGAATTGTAACTTCAGCTGAGGAGTGAGGTATAGATGGGTTATACAGAAGCCCCAAAAATGTTTCTTTAAACCTAGATGGTCTTGATTACAATACTTAGATGGTGTCATGGTCTGTGGATTAAAAGGGCATGGTAATTGCACAGATTGATGTTGGGTGTCAGGATCCTGTCAGATTGTTCTCTTGTTTTAGTGTCTAGTTTAAATTGACAGGGTTCTGATCTGTTCTGTGTGGGAACACGTGGCCATGGTGTGTTGATACCAGGCCACGTGTTATCCTTGTCTTATCTCTTTTACCCCGCTCCCTTGTCATTCTCATTGGTTTGATTGTTTGATCCCTAGCACCTGTTCCCCTCTTGATTTACTCCATTATTTAAAGCCCTTGTGTTTTGTGTCCTGTGGTCATTCGTTTTATTTCTGTTGTAGTCTAGTGTTCTATTCAGTGTCAAGTCTAGTTTTATGTTAAGTTGTTTGTTGTGTATTTAAATCCTGTTTTCTGTTGTTTGCCCCCTCGAGGGCTTTTGTTTTGTTATAATTAAAGTATTTTCTGTTCACCCCTCAACATCGTCTGCATTTGGTTTCATCAGTCTGTGTTCCTGACATTAGGTTGGTGTCAATCCTGGAGACGGAGGCTGGGTTAGTGCAGAGGAAAGACCATGTTCAGCTGGTGCTTTAGGTAGCTCCATCACACTGATCTCTGTTCTGTGGACAAGACCAAATTATAATAAACAAATTCTCAGTACCATAAACTATGCCTAATAAAAATATCTTTGTGGGCTACTTAACTTCTGTTTCTGCTTTTCCTTACACTTGGTGGTAAAATGCCAGTTTTTTCAATGGGCAATATAAATGTTGTGTTTATGGTTATTTGTATCTATGGTTTAAACCATATCCTACTTGTTTAAGTGCACCACGACATTCATAGCAATCATTGTTCACAGGTGAACTGCACACTTGATGTAATCAGTGCAACACCTATACTGCCAAGTGAGGCAGAATAATACTTTAGCTAACAATGTCAGATGTGTTTGGCTAATTTATAAAAGAAGTAGTGCAAATAAACTTGCCACAGTATTGTTTGTTTTAATTTTAAGCAGGTTATTTGGTTGAGTAGTACAGTATACTCTTAAGTCACAAGAGAAAGGATGGTGCAAATAACCATTAATCACGTTGGAGAAGGAAAATTAAGGACCAATTAAAAGTCAAAAGATATAGAAGAAAAATCATCAAAGTGAGAATTTATTGTTTGTTAGTTTGCACTTTCGTATGTGTTCTTTTCTTGTAGCAAAAAAAAAACACTGCAACCTTAGGAGACATGTCAATTAGTGATGCAAAGTCTGATTCATTTCCGCTTCTCCGGTTCCTGACGTCATCAAGAAATGACATCATTACGCATTTATTGTATCAATGAAACATTCAAATAAAGTAATTTGTGTCAACACATTAAAACATTTAGGCCTAAATAAAAAGTTGTTTTTGTGCATAGGTGATTTATTGCCTTTCATTCACAAGTTAGTAATGTTTGTGGTCACAGTTTCAATCGCGGGTCGTTAATGCCAGGTACAACTGACCAGTTTTGACTAGCCTACAACTTGGATAAGATTCCTAAAAGACACTGATGCACAATCGCGGATGTGTTCTACATATCCTAAGTATAAAGAATACTTCGCGAATCAGGCTCGTTCAAATACTCGGTGAGACACACGGAGTGTCAACAACTCATCCGTCAGAATTATCAGCAATCCTCACCTCGGCAATCATCGACAGACTTCGTTCGGTTCTTTTTGAGTCCGACGTGCTATTTCGGCTGTGCGTCCTGCGTCATCAACCCGGAACCTATGCCCAAAACTAAAGTTTGATTCAGTTAAATTTGTGAACTGGCTTGACCGGTTACTTCCTGAGAACCGGCTCAAAAGAACGATTCGTTCAAGAACCTAACATCACTAATGTCTGCACAGATTATTGCTGTGCAGAAGTGCTTGGAGTGGACAAAAACATTTCTCAGGCAGAGGGATCTTCTATGATGTACGGACCTGAACTTTGTAATGTTAATGAAGAGTTTTATACAAGAAAAGACTACACTCCTTACACTACTGATTGTGCTTGGAGGCATATAAGAACGAGCGACACCAGTCAAGGATGAGAGAGGACCAGGCCTGGATTTTAAGTTGTGTTTTGTTTATCTTTTATTATGTGTGCGTGTCGCAGTCGTCCGTGAGGGGTTTACCGCATTACTTTCAGTTTGTTTATTTATTTGGATTAAAGTCTTTAAATGTTCGCCGGTTCCTGCCTCTTTCATGTTTTATATTTTCGAACATTTAAAATAGCACACCTGCTTATACTAAAGCACTTAGGGAATCACAGTAAGAAGTGCCCAGCCATTACTTTTTAAACATAACATATCTTAGGTGTTTGTCCAATCGTTATTCTATATACAGGCTCTACTCTTCAGCACCACAGTAACTCCATGAATATACACGCAAATCATGCAAGGAACCAGAAATCTGCTTTGACTCATGAATAAGTCTATATATACGTATGTGTATAAATTAATTCACATTTATGTGGAAACCTCTATATACAATTACCCAATAAAAGATTAACTCTGAGACTTATTTTAGTCTTTGATTCTAAATATATTTATATGTTCAATACATACTATATTGTCAATGCATATATTGATATTAGGGCTGTGCCGATACATCGCATTCCCCATTAAAAATACCTGCTTGAAGCTTGTTTCATTCAATTCAATTCAATTCAATTTTATTTATATAGCGCTTTTCACAATACTCAATTGTTTCAAAGCAGCTTTACATTAATAGAAGCAGTAAAAGCACAGAAAAACGACAGATAGCACAACATAATACACAATAGCATAAGCAGTCAAATTTGCTGCGGCTATGACGCGACATTATGAGCGAGCGTATTACTAATGTAACGTCTAGGAGAACAAGCTAAGTTAAGCCCAAGAAGGCTGCCTCCCCGGGGTAAAAAAACCCCTAGGAGAAAAAAAAAAAACCCCGGGTTGTTTAGCCGAGGAAATAAAAATAAAAAGTCCTAGGAGGGAAAAACCCTTGGGAGATATACATGTATACACACACATATAAACTGATAAGGAGATTAAGCGGAGATTAAGCAGAGATTAAGCGGATATTAAGCGGGTCCTGCCGGTGGTCGTTGGTCAGGCATCAGCTGGGCATCACATTGAAGGACGACCAGTAGATCAGAGGTGTGCCGACTTTCACAGCTTGTGCGTGTACTACGGCTCTGTGATCAGTAGGAAGTCCTTATCAATCTAAAATCACTATGAGTTTGAGTCGTTTATAACGTGCATTTAAAAAAGCGACACTCGCCAAACACAATAATTCAAAATGTTTTTATTATCATGAAAATACCTGAAACAATCTGAAGAACAGCGATATAAATATTCCTTTAGACATTTCCCGGAATAGTGTTTGGTATGCTGCTACTTCTGTGGCACAAATGCCGTTTCTACACGAGAGCGCCCTCTGGCTTTTGGACGTGGTGGCATTTCACAGTAATTCATTCAAATTCATTCATTGAGAAAACGCACATTTGCACGATTAATCAGCACAGCCCTAATTGATATATAGTGAAAATATTAGCACCGGTTTTAATATTTGGAAATGTATTATGTAATATGTCACATTATATATTTTTCAATATATTCCCATGTATTATTGTTTCGTAAGGGCTGAGCACGGTGCAAGATGTTACCAAGATCTCTTATAAAGCTTCAGAGGAAATACATGTGAGAATGTGAGAGTCTCTGGTTAAGGAGAATAATCTGAGCACAGCGAGTGATGTAGCTGAGATCGCTTATGAAGCTTTAGAGGAGACACATGTGAGAATGTGAGAGTCTCTGGTTAAGGAGAATAATCTGAGCACAGTCAGTGATGTAGCTAATATCTCTTATGAAGCTTTAGAGGAGATAAATGTGAGTCTTTGGTTAAGGAGAATAATCTGAGCACAGTCAGTGATGTAGCTGAGATCTCTTATGAACCTTTAGAGGAAATAAATGTGAGAATGTGAGTGCCTCTGGTTAAGGAGAATAATCTGAGCACAGTGAGTGATGTAGCTGAGATCTCTTATGAAGCTTTAGAGGAGATAAATGTGAGAATGTGGGTGTCTCTGGTTAAGGAGAATAATCTGAGCTCAGTGAGTGATGTAGCTGAGATCTCTTATGAAGCTTTAGAGGAGATACATGTGAGAGTGTGAGTGTCTCTGGTTAAGGAGAATAATCTGAGCACAGTCAGTGACGTAGCTAAGATCTCTTATGAAGCTTTAGAGGAGATAAATGTGAGAATGTGAGTACCTCTATCTAAGGAGAATAATCTGAGCACCGTCAGTGATGTAGCGGAGATCTCTTAGAAAGCTTTAGAGGAGATACATGTGAGAATGTGAGAGTCTCTGGTTAAGGAGAATAATCTGAGCACAGTCAGTGATGTAGCTGAGATCTCTTATGAAGCTTTAGAGGAGATAAATGTGAGAGTGTGAGTGCCTATATCTAAGGAGAATAATCTAAACACAGTGAGTGATGTAGCTGAGATCTCTTATGAAGCTTTAGAGGAGATAAATGTGAAAATGTGAGTGTCTCTGGTTAAGGAGAATAATCTGAGCACAGTGAGTGATGTAGCTGAGATCTCTTATGAAGGTTTAGAGGAGATAAATGTGAGAGTGTAAGTGAGTGTGAGTGTCTCTGGTTAAGGAGAATAATCTGAGCACAGTCAGTGATGTGGCTGAGATCTCTTATGAAGCTTTAGAGGAGATAAATGTGAGAGTGTGAGTGCCTATATCTAAGGACAATAATCTGAACACAGTCAGTGATGTAGCTGAGATCTCTTATGAAGCTTTAGAGGAGATAAATGTGAGAATGTGAGTGTCTCTGGTTAAGGAGTATAATCTGAGCACAGTGAGTGATGTAGCTGGGATGTTTTATGAAGCTTTAGAGGAGATAAATGTGAGTGTCTCTGGTTAAGGAGAATAGTCTGAGCACAGTCAGTGATGTAGCTGAGATCTCTTATGAAGCTTTAGAGAAGATAAATGTGAGAGTGTAAGTGAGTGTGAGTGTCTCTGGTTAAGGAGAATAATCTGACCACAGTCAGTGATGTAGCTGAGATCTCTTATAAAGCTTTAGAGGAGATAAATGTGAGAGTGTGAGTGCCTATATCTAAGGAGAATAATCTGAACACAGTCAGTGATGTAGCTGAGATCTCTTATGAATCTTTAGAGGAGATAAATGTGAGAGTGTAAGTGAGTGTGAGTGTCTCTGGTTAAGGAGAATAATCTGAGCACAGTCAGTGATGTAGCTGAGATCTCTTATGAAGCTTTAGAGGAGATAAATGTGAGAGTGTGAGTGTCTCTGGTTAAGGAGAATAATCTGAGCACAGTCAGTGATGTAGCTGAGATCTCTTATGAAGCTTAAGAGGAGATAAATGTGAGAGTGTGAGTGCCTATATCTAAGGATAATAATCTGAGCACAGTCAGTGATGTAGCTGAGATCTCTTATGAAGCTTTAGAGGAGATAAATGTGAGAATGTGAGAGTCTCTGGTTAAGGAGAATAATCTGAGCACAGTCAGTGAAGTAGCTGAGATCTCTTATGAAGCTTTAGAGGAAATAAATGTGAGAATGTGCATGACTCTATCTAAGGAGAATAATCTGAGCACAGTGAGTGATGTAGCTGAGATCTCTTATGAAGCTTTAGAGGAGATAAATATGAGAATGTGAGAGTGTGAGTGTCTCTGGTTAAGGAGAATAATCTGAGCACAGTCAGTGATGTAGCTGAGATCTCTTATGAAGCTTTAGAGGAGATAAATGTGAGAGTGTGAGTGTCTCTGGTTAAGGAGAATAATCTGAGCACAGTCAGTGATGTAGCTGAGATCTCTTATGAAGCTTTAGAGGAGATAAATGTGAAAGTGTGAGTGCCTATATCTAAGGATAATAATCTGAGCACAGTCAGTGATGTAGCTGAGATCTCTTATGAATCTTTAGAGGAGATAAATGTGAGAATGTGAGTGTCTCTGGTTAAGGAGAATAATCTGAGCACAGTGAGTGAAGTAGCTGAGATCTCCTATGAAGCTTTACAGGAGATAAATGTGAGAATGTGAGTGCCTCTATCTAAGGAGAATAATCTGAGCACAGTGGGTGATGTAGCTGGGATGTATTATGAAGCTTTAGAGGAGATACATGTGAGAATGTGAGAGTCTCTGGTTAAGGAGAATAATCTGAGCACAGTCAGTGAAGTAGCTGAGATCTCTTATGAAGCTTTAGAGGAGATAAATGTGAGACTGTGCATGACTCTATCTAAGGAGAATAATCTGAGCACAGTGAGTGATGTAGCTGAGATCTCTTATGAAGCTTTAGAGGAGATAAATATGAGAATGTGAGAGTGTGAGTGTCTCTGGTTAAGGAGAATAATCTGAGCACAGTGAGTGATGTAGCTGAGATCTCTTATGAAGCTTTAGAGGAGATAAATATGAGAATGTGAGAGTGTGAGTGTCTCTGGTTAAGGAGAATAATCTGAGCACAGTCAGTGAAGTAGCTGAGATCTCTTATTAAGCTTTAGAGGAGATAAATATGAGAATGTGAGAGTGTGAGTGTCTCTGGTTAAGGAGAATAATCTGAGCACAGCGAGTGATGTAGCTGAGATCGCTTATGAAGCTTTAGAGGAGACACATGTGAGAATGTGAGAGTCTCTGGTTAAGGAGAATAATCTGAGCACAGTCAGTGATGTAGCTAATATCTCTTATGAAGCTTTAGAGGAGATAAATGTGAGTCTTTGATTAAGGAGAATAATCTGAGCACAGTCAGTGATGTAGCTGAGATCTCTTATGAACCTTTAGAGGAAATAAATGTGAGAATGTGAGTGCCTCTGGTTAAGGAGAATAATCTGAGCACAGTGAGTGATGTAGCTGAGATCTCTTATGAAGCTTTAGAGGAGATAAATGTGAGAATGTGAGAGTGTGAGTGTCTCTGGTTAAGGAGAATAATCTGAGCACAGTCAGTGATGTAGCTGAGATCTCTTATGAACCTTTAGAGGAAATAAATGTGAGAATGTGAGTGCCTCTGGTTAAGGAGAATAATCTGAGCACAGTGAGTGATGTAGCTGAGATCTCTTATGAAGCTTTAGAGGAGATAAATGTGAGAATGTGAGAGTGTGAGTGTCTCTGGTTAAGGAGAATAATCTGAGCACAGTCAGTGATGTAGCTGAGATCTCTTATGAACCTTTAGAGGAGATAAATGTGAGAATGTGAGTGTCTCTGGTTAAGGAGAATAATCTGAGCACAGTGAGTGATGTAGCTGAGATCTCTTATGAAGCTTTAGAGGAGATAAATATGAGAATGTGAGAGTGTGAGTGTCTCTGGTTAAGGAGAATAATCTGAGCACAGTCAGTGATGTAGCTGAGATCTCTTATGAAGCTTTAGAGGAGATAAATGTGAGAGTGTGAGTGTCTCTGGTTAAGGAGAATAATCTGAGCACAGTCAGTGATGTAGCTGAGATCTCTTATGAAGCTTTAGAGGAGATAAATGTGAGAGTGTGAGTGCCTATATCTAAGGAGAATAATCTGAACACAGACAGTGATGTAGCTGAGATCTCTTATGAATCTTTAGAGGAGATAAATGTGAGAATGTGAGTGTCTCTGGTTAAGGAGAATAATCTGAGCACAGTGAGTGAAGTAGCTGAGATCTCTTATGAAGCTTTAGAGGAGATAAATGTGAGAATGTGAGTGCCTCTATCTAAGGAGAATAATCTGAGCACGGTGGGTGATGTAGCTGGGATGTCTTATGAAGCTTTAGAGGAGATAAGCTTTAGAGGAGATACATGTGAGAATGTGAGAGTCTCTGGTTAAGGAGAATAATCTGAGCACAGTCAGTGAAGTAGCTGAGATCTCTTATGAATCTTTAGAGGAGATAAATGTGAGACTGTGCATGACTCTATCTAAGGAGAATAATCTGAGCACAGTGAGTGATGTAGCTGAGATCTCTTATGAAGCTTTAGAGGAGATAAATATGAGAATGTGAGAGTGTGAGTGTCTCTGGTTAAGGAGAATAATCTGAGCACAGTGAGTGATGTAGCTGAGATCTCTTATGAAGCTTTAGAGGAGATAAATATGAGAATGTGAGAGTGTGAGTGTCTCTGGTTAAGGAAAATAATCTGAGCACAGTCAGTGATGTAGCTGAGATCTCTCATGAAGCTTTAGAGGAGATAAATGTGAGAGTGTGAGTGTCTCTGGTTAAGGAGAATAGTCTGAGCACAGTCAGTGAAGTAGCTGAGATCTCTCATGAAGCTTTAGAGGAGATAAATGTGAGAATGTGCATGCCTCTATCTAAGGAGAATAATCTGAGCACAGTGAGTGATGTAGCTGAGATCTCTTATGAAGCTTTAGAGGAGATAAAAATGAGAATGTGAGTGTGTGAGAGTCTCTGGTTAAGGAGAATAATATTAGCACAGTCATTGATGTAGCTGAGATCTCTTATGAAGCTTTAGAGGAAATAAATGTGAGAGTGTGACTATGTCTCTGGTTAAGGAAAATAATCTGAGCACAGTCAGTGATGTAGCTGAGATCTCTTATGAAGCTTTAGAGGAGATAAATGTAAGAATGTGAGCATCCCTGGTTGTATAAATGTACATTGCATGTACAGTCATCTTAATAGTTGTATGCGCTGTTATGCGCTGGCAAGAACGTCACTTTTTTGTTTTAATAGCAATGTTAAATATTCTGCATACACTCATTATCTTCTAAAAACAACCGCAATGACAAAGTATATTAAAAAAATCCTAAACGTTGTCCAATACCTCTTCTTTTCTTAAGACAACTTTGATGAACTTTTTGGATTTACAAAGTACCATATACAGTACTGAAAATATTTGTGTCTATTACTATTTATAATTTATATTTTCTTGTAGATGTTTTCTCACAATCAAGACGTAATGTGAAGTAAAAAAATCAATTTTTTTTAAATGTAAAGTAATAATCTATAAAAAATATTATACAATCTTAAAAAACAGTGTTTTAAGAAAAATCTTGAAAGGCTTTTTTTATGCACCACCTGGTGAATATTCTGTGAAGCAAAACTCTTGAGGGATATTGTTAGTAGGCCCCCTGAAAGCACTTGCAGAATTCTGCGAGACGAATTGCCAAATGCCGCTGGAGAAAATGCGTTTTTAAATGCCACATCTGTATAATAATGATCTTTTTTGTTTGAAAAAAAATCATCTTTTAGTGATTATGTCACATCCATAAACAGAAAGAAGAGGACCCGGCTACATTATCACATGTATGTGCTTTGGATGGGGATTAGGGAGGAGTTTGTATCTTGTTTATTCAACAGTTGTTTAGAGTTTAAACTTGTCATCTAGATGGCTGTTTTTAATCTGTAATGTTTTAAATGACGATCATCTGGGAAAGGGAACATCATGTTCATACATTGAACATCGTGAACATACATTAACTACAATAACAGATTAAGAAACTGGATAAAAGCAACTATTCAACAGATATTATTTGGGTCTTTAACAGACATCTATAAGCAAAGTGATCACAGGAACTTACAGAACCTTGTATAGCTGTTTAATTTCTATCAAATATGTTACATATGACATTACCGGATGGTATATAAAAGAATAAAGAATATATATATAAATATATAATATATTCTTTATTCTTAAAGGTAGGGTAAGATTTGATCCTGAAACATTTTAAGTTATGCTGGTTAAAAGTCTCCTCACATCCTGATAGCAATCACTGTGTTAAGTTGTTTAAAGCTATGGTCTACGATTTCAAAGATTGTTCATTATTAATAACCTCGTTTAGATGCTGGTTATGGTTCTACAGTAACATCCTAAAAATATGAAGAGAAAAAAGAATTTAAAAAATCTATTCAGTCTATTGGGTGTATGGTAGCAGATAAGTTGACAAATGTAAACTGTCCGGCCGGACAGCCTACATTGGTTAACTGCTCTCATCCAATCCCTGCTACATTTGAAAATCCACCTCGTGCTCGCGTCTCCACCCCATCGCACACCACCCCGCCCCTCTCCTGCCTGCGACATGAAATTTGTGTCAGTGTATGGTAGCTAGCGAAGCAGCAACATCTCACTAATGGAAAAAAAACTAAATGACAGCAGCAAGCAGCCCCTGCTTGTCCCTACAGTAAAGGTTGGAAGAAAAAGGAAGTCTGTTGAAGAAAGAGCAGAAGTTAAACAAATTTGAAAAACGCCGGACTCTAAGTAGAATCAATATATGGTCCGCCATTAACCATTGGAGGAAGCTTCAGGGAGATTTGGGGCTGAAAACCGACCCCGACACGGCAGACTTTTGTTGAACAGGTACGCACTTATTTATACTTTTATTGTGTGAGGTGTTACATAAATATCTTTTTATGAGTCTGACAACATGCTGTCGGTCAGCATCGGAATGTTAGCCGTTTAGCATCGCGTATCACGGGTCAAAGTAATTATATTTACTAAGATTGTGTGAGGTGTTATATAGTATTATCAATCTGACTACATGCTGATGCTGCCGGTCGGCATCGGAATGTTAGCCGTTTAGCATCGCGTATCACGGGTCAAAATAATTATATTTACAAAGATTGTGTGAGGTGTTACATAAATGTGATATTATCAGTCTGACAACATGCCCATGCTGCCGGTCGGCATTGGAATGTTAGCCGTTTAGCATCGCGTATCACGGGTCAAAGTAATTATATTTACAAAGATTGTGTGAGGTGTTACATAAATATGATATTATCAATCTGACTACATGCTGATGCTGCCGGTCGGCATTGGAATGTTAGCCGTTTAGCATCGCGTATCACGGGTCAAAATAATTATATTTACAAAGATTGTGTGAGGTGTTACATAAATATAGTATTATAATCTGACTACATGCTGATGCTGCCGGTCGGCATTGGAATGTTAGCCGTTTAGCATCGCGTATCACGGGTCAAAGTAATTATATTTATAAAGTCATTTCTTGAAGCTCATGAGGGGAAACGTATGCCAAACGTTGTTGTGAAAGTAAATAACGTCAATTACAATCATAATTGTAATTGTTCATTCCTTCAAGCCTTTATGTGTTTACTGCTCGGTAAATCTCTGTTCTGATGTTTACTACCAGTGATCAATGAGTGACGTTGAATGAGTGACGTTGTTCAGGTGGTTTCCCGGTGGGAGGGATCAGGTAGCACAGAGGGGCGGGATGAGTTTTTTAAAACTTACTAACCGTCTCAGGCTTTCAAGACCGATTTTCAACATCGTAGACTACAGCTTTAAATGTATTTGTAGAAATTTATGCCATCTGTGAAAGGCGTAAGACCAAAAAATGTTGAACCAATCATAGATTTCGGTCCGAACGGACGTTTCCTTTTTTGTCCCTCATACGCAAGCGTAATTTGAATGCCCACCGCGCAGCGAGTCCACGCAGACACCATACGTCATCAGCGCGTTCACGTGTGCTCACCTCCTGTCTGTAAACAGTGAGAATGGCAAACTTTTCTGCTGAATTGACCAGCTACACAGGAGGCACAAAACGAAAGACATCTTTTATAACAACAACAGCAAAAACTGCCTGGATCAGCAAAGAGCAAAAACCCAAATTAACATCGGTAACTTTACTGCTTTACCACGAGATGCAAACAGCTGCATGCGGCAAAGGGTCTGAAAGGGTCATTGCACTGTTTATTTTGGTAAGGTAGGTACGCGATATGATTGTATTGAGATGGATTCAGATTCTACTTTGATGAAACATTGTGTTGCTTATGAAATTGTGTTCGTTTACGGATTAGCGTAACGATATAGTTACTACGTTTACACAACCGAAAGTGTGCCTAAACTAATTCTGATGTAAACACGTTGTTTATGTTGGTTATTTTGGAAGTGTTATTCACTTTGTACTGCAAAGTTTTCTCACTGGTGAATGAGACATGAGATGTGACCGTGTGATCTGTGCGTGTTCATGTGTTTTGAAAGAGGCGTGACTTTGAATGGCGATTTGACTGGAGGGTGGGGTCGTTATTTCATTGCTAGGCGGCTACCGTTAGTATTTTTCAAAATGTGTTACCCTACCTTTAAAAGCATTATTTTTCTTCCTTCTTTGACAACCAATCATGGTCTTCAAAAGGCAACGGTGGCAACGGCCGCCTCCTTACTAAGATAGAAGTTTTTGTATTTTTTTCTTGCTCAGCTTTGCTTTCAAATTGGTCCTGAATCGTTCTTAAGTGACCCTTATGGGTATCCTTAAAGGTGTGGTTCAATGGTATTGCATGCATTCTAAATTATTAACACAGTTATAGAGTTGTTTCCTCGTGCTAAACGTAGGCAAAGTTAAAAAAGCAGTTGGGCGTGTTACAGAGTATTTCGGAAAGTTTTTTTCAATTACAGGTCCAACTGATGTTTCAGGGGAAAGATGGCGCCGTTGTGTGTGGCCTGCCGTCTGTTCCTCCACTTACTATCTGTCAGTTTGTTCGTTTTAATATGTTTTATCTGTCAGCCGCTGTGTGTCTCATCACTGACTTACGATCGGACATTACTGACTTATGAACGGACATTTCTGTTAAATCTGCAAGCCCCTACAAATACGCTGCCATTGCGAAGCAGCTTTAACTATACTCCTCCACCACTATTATCGTCCATACCTGGATACCTACGCCGATGGCCGTGTTCCTTACCGGCAGGGAGGCGGAGGCGACGCCGGGGAAAACGGGGTGGTAAAGCTGTTAAGCTACGGCTAGCGCTGCTGAAACACGGATCGCATCTACGCTCGGATGGAGTCTCTGGAGGTCGTGTTGTTCGCTGTCGCTCCTTGGACCCATTAAGAGAGTGGATAATCCCATTGGTTCCGACCTCGACGGTCCCGCTCTCCGGTATATATTCTCCTGTCTTTTCCCCTCGTTTTTATCACGGTGGAGGAGTTTGTTTGGAACATCTTCGACCTGTACCCCGGGCACAGCAACGCAAGGTATCTACCTTAAATCCACTGCCTTTAAGGATGGCTTTGATTAACACCAGATCGGTGAGTAACAAGACCTTTATCTTAAATGACTTGTTCTCTACTCGGAGCTTGGATTTTTTATTTCTAACTGAAACCTGGCTCTGTCCAGGTGATCTGAGCCCTTTCTCTGAACTTTTGCCATCCAAATGTTTGTTTTTTAATTCCCCGCGCAACACTGGCCGGGGCGGCGGTCTTGTATCTATTTATAAAGATCTTTTTACCTGTCGCGCAGTGGTGAATAACGTTATTTATAACAGCTTCGAACTTCAACAGTTTGTCTTGGAACTTGATGATCCGCTTTTCATAGCGGTAATCTACCGACCACCAAAACCCAATACGAACTTTTTAACGGAGTTTGCTGAGTTCCTGGGCGATGTGACTTTGAAATATGCCAAGCTTCTTATACTTGGGGATTTTAATGTCCACATTTGTTGTATGAAAGATCACTTAGCTAAGGGGTTTAACAACTTACTGAATGCCTTTGACTTTTCTATTGGGGTTGACGTCCCCACTCATAAGGATGGCCATATACTTGACTTGGTGCTTTTGCATGGACTTAGCATTTCTGACTTAGAAGTCTGTGAAAATGGGTTTTCTGACCACAAGTCTGTTATGTTTACAGTACCATGTCCTACTGCTGCACCTATAGTCTCATCTCGTGGCCGGCTTTCGCGGCGTATTACTGACACCACTAAAGATGCTTTTTCACATATGTTTCATGAAATGATGCCATCTATTGCCGACTTTTCCTGTGATGCTAGCGTCAATGTACTTCTTTCCAGTTTTAACTCCACCTGTTCAAATGTTTTAAATGCTGTGGCTCCTCTAAGGACCTTTCAGCCTAAAACTTATTCTGAACCTTGGATTGATGACTCTATCCGTTCTCTCAGACGCTGCTGTAGAAGAGCAGAACGAAAGTGGAAAAAGGACAAGCTTCATGTTTCATATGAGATTTTAAAGGACTCACTTTTTAATTATCAGAAAGCAGCTAAAGAAGCAAAATGTCAACATCTGTCAGATATTATTAACAAGAACAGTTCTAAACCAAATACTCTTTTTAACATTATCAATGCCACTCTCAACCCGTCGCCCTGTCTCTTCTATGGGGAGTCAACTCCAACGTGTGATGAATTTTTAGTTTTTTTTTGATAGAAAAATTAGGTATCTTCGGTTGGGGATAACTCCCTCGCTTTTAAATCCGTCAGATCCTTCTTTTGCAAATACTACTTTTAACCAGTTTAAACCTGTCTCACTTCCCGATCTACTGGATATAGTTGAGCATCTTAAGCCCTCAGGCTCCTCTTTGGATATTCTTCCGCCTTTTTTATTAAAACAAGTCTTTATCGATGTCGCTCCATATCTTTTGCACATCATAAATTGCAGCTTAAAAACTGGCATTATGCCTGACTGCTTAAAGCATGCAGTGGTTCATCCACTGCTTAAAAAACAGAATTTGGACTCATCAGTTTTAACACATTTTAGGCCCATTTCTAATCTGCCTTTTATTTCAAAGATTTTAGAAAAAATTGTATTTTCACAGATTCAAAATTTTTTAGTTGACAATTCACTGTTTGAAACATTCCAATCAGGTTTTCGTAAATGCCATTCTACCGAGACCGCACTTTTGAAGGTGTTTAATGATATTTTAATATCATGTGACTCGGGTGATTTTGCAGTCCTTGTGCTATTAGATTTGACAGCGGCTTTTGATACAATTGATCATGCTATTCTCATTGAGCGTTTAGAACATTGTGTTGGTTTAAGAGGTGTTGCTTTAGACTGGTTTAAGTCATATTTTGCAAATAGGAGTTTTTCAGTCAAGATGGGTGAACATTGCTCGAGTAATGCTTTTTGCCCTGTGGTGTTCCTCAGGGCTCCATTTTGGCTCCTCTGCTTTTTTCTCTATATATGCTCACTCTTGGCTCAATTTTTAGAAAATATGGTTTGTCATTCCATTTTTATGCGGATGACACTCAGGTTTATCTGCCTGTCAAGCGAAATTCTATAGGTCTAGAGTCTCTTATGGCATGTCTGACTGATGTGAAGGCTTGGCTTTCCTTAAATTTCTTAATCTTTAACGAAAGAAAACTGAAATTATAGTCTTTGGTCCTTCTGATTCTTCAAATTCCCCAAAACTGGATTTTGGAGAGATGTCTATGTGTCTGAAACCCTGGGTAAAAAATCTTGGCTTCACTTTTGATGATGGCTTAAAGCTTGACAGACAAATAAATTCAGTTGTTAAGGCCTGTTTTTTTCAGTTGCGCTTACTATCCAAAGCTAAGCCTTTTCTTTCTTTTAAAGACTTTGAGAAAGTCATTCATGTTTTTATTTCATCTAGATTGGACTACTGCAACTCACTTTATATTGGGATTAGCCAGACAGCTTTATCCCGCTTGCAGCTTGTCCAAAATGCGGCGGCTAGACTCTTGTGTGGGGTCAAAAAAAGGGAGCATATTACCCCTGTTTTATGTTCACTCCATTGGTTACCTGTTTGTTTTAGAGTCGATTTTAAGGTTTTGCTCCTTGTCTACAAATCTTTGAATGGTTTGCCCCCCCCCCCCCCTATCTTGGGGAGCTACTGATTGAATATCAACCTACTAGGTCCCTTCGGTCTTCCAACCAGGAACTGTTGGTCACTCCTAAGTCGAGACTGAAGTGTAGGGGTGATCGTGCTTTCTCTGTTGCTGCCCCAAGGCTTAGGAATGCCTTGCCTTTGTCCATTAGACAAGCCACCTCTCTTAACATTTTTAAGTCCAGGCTAAAGACATTTCTATTTTCTAAAGCTTATGGCTGTTAGGTTATTTGTACTATCTTAAAACTCTGTTTGTCTGTCTGTTTTTATGTATTATGTATTTACCTATGTTTTGTTTTTAAGACCTCCTGGAAAGCACATTGGTCGACGCAAGTCGTAAATTAATTGTGCTATATAAATAAAGTTGTTGTTGTTGTTGTTGTTTCTATACGAATCACTTCTTTTTATGAGCACTTCCCAAGGAAAACCCCGCCCACCCGTCAATCAGCGGGAGACGCTAGGGGCCTTTTTACACCTGGTCACTTCATGTGTTTTCTCTGATCGGATAGCTATCTGATTTGTTAAAACTGTTGCATTTACATTTGGCCACATAAATGCGTCTTGGCAAAACGGATATGAATCCGATCTTTCTATCACCGCCCAAAATGCAAATATTTTTCAAATAATTTCCGGTGTCATTGAAATGGAACACGCATTGGTGTATGCCCTTTTCAGGATGCAGTCAAAAAGAAGGTGAAGATACTTTTTATGTCGGTTATGTCACAAAAAACAGCATTTACTGTTTGCTGCATTTTCGCTGGCGGCAGCAGTGCATTTTAGGACCCAACGACACACCTGGGTGAAAGTTCGGAGCCAGCACTGGTGGGAAAATATAGTGCTGGCTTCTTTTACGGAGCAAGACTGGGTCTCGAGTTTTAGGGGACGCCGGACGTTCGCTCATCTTTGTGTTAGCCTGAAAAGCAGGAAAATAAAAAGGGACACTCATCTCCGCCAGGCTATACCCGTCGAGAAGCGCGTTGCAGTAGCTTTGTGGTATCTCGCTACCTGCAGCGGATACAACACAATCTCGCACCTCTTTGGACTGAGCCGGTCTTCAGTGTGCGTTTGCGCGTGGGAGGTATGCAGCGCGATGGTATCCTGCATGCAGAAACACATACAACTACCCACAGGCCAGAGGCTCCTGGACATTATGGATGGTTTTGAGAGATTATGGGGTTTCCCTCACTGTGCAGGTGCCATCGACGGGTCGCATATTCCCATAACCGCGCCACAACTCTACGCCAAAGACTATTTCAACCGCAAAGGACATCATTCAATAATCCTGCAAGCACTTGTGGATTACCAGTCACAGTGAGTAACATATTATTATTATTATTGGAAACGTTATTAAGTGTAGGACATGTGTGTAGTGTCATGTAAAATTTTTCTGGTGAACTTTTTCCATGAGGGTTAAGGTTAAGCGATACAAGATCATATTAAAAACATATTAAAAACATGACACTACACTTTCAGAAAACAAAAAAGGCACCAAATCAAACTTTTTTTCTGTTGCGGGATGGTAGGGGTTACCCTCAAAGGTACCCTTTTGTACCTTTATGGGTAACTTTATACCACACATCGAAATGTGGTACCCTTTGAAGTACAGTAATGTGCCGGCCCTGGGCATAGGCGGAATACGCAAATGCTAATGCAAATGATTTTTTCTATTAATTAAACGGAAACAACAATCAGACCGAGAGGCGGAATTTACATAATGTTACACAGACCATGTTTAAATGTCAATGTTTCTGAACAGAAAAAACAACTTGTTCACTTTGTTTGGTATTAATAAGCTGCTCATTGGAGTGCTGGGTGCTGGCCGCGGTGCTGAAGACGCGCTCTGACGCACTGGAGTACTGGTGGCACATGCACAGATATGTACGTGCAACCTATTGGAAATTCATTATTATATAATTGTTATTCGTTATTTCACTTTATTACTTCCACTTAAGAAGAGTTCTGCACTTTTTATTTTAATATTTCTCTTTATATAAATCATATTTTGTACTTAAATCTATAGGCTAATTTGGTTATTTTACTAACCCAACTAACTCCTCTGCGCTTTCCGATAGGTTGCACGTAAGGGGAAAAGTATAGCTTTCTTCCACTTGAGAAGAGTTGTGCAGTTTTTGTAAAAAAATATCTGTTTACATACATATTTTTTTCTTCTATTTAAAAACTACAATTTCGTTATTTTACTAACCTACCTAATGTGTCCTCCGCTTTCCAATAGGTTGCATGTAAATATATGTGCATGTGCCACCAGTACTCCGTCCGAGCGCGTGTTCAGCACCATGGCGAGCAGCCAGCAGTCCAATGTGCAGCTTATTAATACCAGTCAAAGTGAAGAAAAAAAATGAAGTGAAGTGAATGGCCAGAAACATTGAAATTTAAAGAGCCAGTAAGATGACAATTTTAAGCATCCTAGACACTCACTTGCAAAATAATTTTATTTTAACCAACGTTTCGGCAAATAGCCTTCGTCAAAGTATGTGTTCGTTCAAGGTAAGGCGAGCTTAAATACAGCCCTACACAGGTGCATACAATTATTCTTAATTTGAAACAATCAGTTAATCAAGTTAAAAACCACAGAGTCAATTACAAATACATGATAAGAGTAAATACAAGAAAGACAACAGTATACAAACATCACCAACCATGAAATACAAAGCACACTCATAAAAAACAGCTCAGATCAAACTCAACATTTTTGACATTGACTCCGTTAAAAATTTATTTTAAGCACCGATTCTTCACAGCCAGACACGTTTAGAATATCCCTCCTTGAAAAAGTCTCATTTGGTAGTGAAAACAACACAAGCTGAAAACACAGCGTGAGCTGATGTTTACACTCACACACTAACTAGCTGTGGGCGGGTCATAGTTTTCGTTTCTCCCGCAGGCAAGGCTGTAGGCGGAGATTAGTATCTCGTGTGACGTGGATGCGTTCGTGTGACGTGGATAAAGACAGGCAGGAGATTCAATCCATATAACGACTCATTTCAGCGATTCAGAGTCGACTCCCTGCTTTAGAAGCCAATAACTTTATTAATCGTGCACTTTTTGGTTCAACTACTTTACACGTTGTTTACATTGATGGACAGCTACATGACACACTGCAATAAAGGTTAGTTTCGATTTTGGATCTGTGTGGCTCTTTAAACATGGTCCGTGTAACGTTATGTAAATCCCGCGTCTCGGTCTGATTGTTGTTTCCGTTTTTTTCTTCTTGACGTTTGCTGAATTGGGTTTATATTTTAAACTGCCGCTTCAGTGCAGTATAGCCACAAAGCTATTTAACAATGAGCACGATCTCCTGAGACACTACAATATGCTACTAATAATTCATTATTAACGGCTGGTTTCTTGTACAAAATTAAAAATTTTAAGTTAAATGTACAGTGTTAAAACATGTAAAAAAGACAAGATTTAAACAATGTCAACATCATATGATGGACATTGCGTGTGTGTGTGTGTGTACCTGGTAATTATCACGTTCTGGGGACCAATTGTGGCCACAAAGATAGGAATACCAGTATTTTTGTGACCTTGTGGGGACATTTTGATGTCCCCATGAGGAAACAAGTTTATAAATCAAACAAAATGATGTTTCTTGAAAATGTGAAGTAGGAGATGGATTTCTGTGATGGTTAGGGAATGGGGCGGGTAAGGGGAATAGAATATACAGTTTGTATGGTATAAAATGCATTACATCTATGGAATCTTCCCACAAAACATGGAAACCAGAATGTGTGTGTGTGTGTGTGTTTTCAAAATAACGAAAAACAAGACAAAGCTGTGCAGTTTTCTATGTAAGTTTATGGACAAAATGATCGGAACACAACTGTCGGTGATTCTAGAGGCACCAGGTGAAATCTTGCCTAGGGCAGCAAATTGTCCAGGGCCGACCCTGTGCAGTATTGTAACCTACCTATTGTTAAGGAAAAAATATATTTACCAGTTAATTTAAGGGGTAAAAAACGTTAACTGTACCTTTACAGCTACACAAGACATCCTTAAGGTACAGTAATGTACTCCAAAAGTAACAACATTGTATTTTGTTGTGTACACCTGTAAAGGTACTAAATGGTAGCACCCTAGCGACAGAAAAGTGCAGTTGTAAAGCTTCTTTCTGACAGTGTATTGAAGTCTCCATAAAACTTTTGGCATGTCTGAATAAAAAAATCTGCCAGTTTTAATATTTTTAAATCTAATTTATGTAGGGTCAGTTTCCCACACAGGGTTTACATTAAGTCAGGTCAAGGCCTTACTTCTATTAGGACATTTAAGGGGTTATTACAAACATACCTTACAAACAATACTGCTGTACGTCTTGAGACAGGGCAATGGTGGCTCTGAAATTCTATAGGCGAGTGCAAGATGTTTTTAAATTAAGGCAGCACAACATGCATTTAAGTCTTGGAATACACCTAAACCCTGTCCGGAATACTGACCCATAATGTACAAAATTCCACACTGTGACGCAAACCAATTTAGGCTGGTAGGGTACTATGACCAGTTTTTCCCTATTAAGTTTAAACTTTATAAACTATGTCTACATTATTTATAAGTCATTACATGGTTCATTTTCAATCAACAACAGATTCACCAATATCAATGTTGGATGGGCAGGCAGTGTTCACGATGCCAGAGTTCTCCGTAATTCTTCAATATTTGACCTGGCAGAGAGAGGTGTTCTTTTTCCTGAGGTAAAATCATAAACATTAACGAATAACAGAGAAGCTAGCAAAAGGATGTATATAACAGCAGCCTAGTCTGTTTTACACCAAGAGATAGAAATAGTTTAGTTTATGTCTACTTTACCTGGGAATAATAAAACTGAAGGAGCTGATAATATGTAAGCACTGTCACATTAATAACATAATTGATTTCTCTGTTTATACAGCATATTCGCAATATTGCAGGCATTGATGTGCCCATCACAGTCCTGAGTGACGCGGCATACCCCCTCATGTCTTGGCTTATGAAACCGGTCTCTGACCATGGACAGTTGATGGGAGACCAGCAGCATTTCAACTACTGTCTTAGCAGAGCACGCATGACGGTAGAGTGTGCATTTGGGAGGCTAAAGGGCCGGTGGAGGTGTCTCCTTAAACAGTATGAACTTTAATTGAACAGAGTGCCAGTGGTTGTCACAGCATGCTGCATTCTGCATAATTTGTGTGAGCAGAATCGAGAAAACTTTGACAACGAGTGGCTACAAGGCCAGAGTGAATCTGGGACTCTGGAAGAAACCCAGGAGATGGCACCTGTTCTTCAGCAGCAGCAGCAACAACAACCACATGCCCATAACATTCGCATAGCTTTGACCAAGTTTTTTTCAGAGCAGGGACGGCAACCCTTTAATAGCGTTAGAAACAACAACAGGACCGGAACGAACCCCATTAAATGTCCTTATTTTGACGAACTGGACGCTGTTCTCGGTAAGATTAAAGCCACATTTCCCTCATTACGTATTACAACGTTCCTTATTATGTTTTATGCTAATAGCCAGTCTAGCTGCAACCATTAGCGGCTAATGTACAGTAACGTTAAGATAACTTTATTTATGTCATACAATTTGTGCATTTGCCACTTACACATAGCAAACGATGGCAGCTTTTTTTTACTTTTCTATTGTGTTCTTGCAGGTTGCCGACCAATGAACAACCCCGGAGACATGAGGATGGACAACGGGGGGAGTTCAGATGAGGAGTCTGACTGTGGTAAGTACAGTACATTACAATAGAGTGGACTCTAAATAATGCTGTTGCGGTATATCGTGTTGTTAATTTATATTTAGACAAAATGTGTTGTCTATAATTTGGTTAAATGAAGAAGTAAGTCAAAACATTACTAGTACATAATTACTTTACAATTTTCTTTTGTCTTCAGTACGTTCATCTGACAGCACTGAGGATCACAACACCTCAAGGCAAAATGATGCAGAGGAGGCATGCAGTCATGGCTCAGCTTCCAATGCAACACCACCACATCATCCACCTGCTGAACCCAAGCCACAAGGTGGGCTGTCATGTTGGTAACACTTTTATCCAGAAATGAAGATAGTTACTGAGCACCAAATGCATGATATTGTTAGCTGCAGGTGATACTTAAAACCATTAGTGTTTTGTTAATGTACCTTTGGCCAACACTTGTTTTGGCTAAATGCATGTGAGACAACAACAGTAAAGCACACTAGGAGGCCAAGTTCAGTTAAGTGATGCACCTGCTACGGGCAGGAAATTGTATTTAAGCTTACCTTATTGTTATTCTCCATGTCAGTGATGCTTTGTTGTGTGTGTGCACTTTCATGTAGAATAGTTTGTTGATCAAGGCTTCTGGGGTCAATGTTGTGGTACACAGCAATAAAAAAACCCTTACCCTGTTTGGAGTAGCTTAGCACCATGACCACACAACACAGCATCAGTTTAATTGACAATAACAGTGAAAGGAATTATGACAGTTCTGAGAGGATCACAGGATGCAGGATTTCTTACTGGATGCATAACTCAACTTAACTTTGGCACATCACAGTGACACTCACACACACGCGCACATTCATGGTACTTGGTCATTACACACTCACACATTTATATTCAACTGTACAAAAATGGTCTTGCACATTACACAGTACTGTAAAATACATACTGCTGCTATAGTCTGTAGTAATGTTTTATATTTTTTTGTGAGTAATCAAAGCCGTATTGTACTATTTGGCCACTACGTAATTTATGTTTAGCCGTACTGAAGTGTCTCGTATTGTTGCCCTGTCTTGTCTGTCACTGTTTGCACAAGACTTGCACACAATCACTTTATGTGGCTAAACTGAAAATACTTTGTGTTTTATAATCTCTAGCTCTGTCATGTTGTTTTGTGTAGTTTACTGTTTGTATTTATCGTCATTGTCCTGGAGAAATGTGACATTTCAATTTGTACTGCCCTGCTATATATGGTGAAAATAAGGACAAACGTTCTTGACAATTCCCATTGCAAAGCACACAGACATATCCAAAACAAGTGTTCAAACTGTAGTTTTATAAACCGTGTTTTGACCAAGTGCTTAGTAAAGGAACTGAAATGAAAGTTAAAGTTAATCACTGTAACAGTAAGTGTTTCCTGTATTTATAGGTTCTACCATCTGATTTTGCTGAAATGTGCTTGTTTTTGCAGCACGCCGGTCGAGGAAGGGCCGAAAAACCCAGATAATGGAGGCAATGGACAAGGGTCTGGATCGTCTCCTGCAATATGAGAATGCCCACGAAAGGGAGCGGTTTGAATGGGAAAAAGAGATGGAGAGAAATAGAATGGAGCTGGAAAGGAAACGCTTGGATTTTGAAATGAAGAAGATGGAAGCTGAGGAAAAGAGAGCAGAAGAGAACAGGGCATTAATGCTCCAGATGTTTCAGTGCTTTAGGCCCCAGTCCCACAATTCACCTTATCTGGGCCCTCATTACTACCCTTATCCAACACCTTCACAACGTCCATCAGCTGAGAGCATGGAATTTCCATCTACAGCTCCTGGACCCCCTGCCCCAGCAGCATATCAAATGCACTACTTCAACGACGCAGGTTGTATTTTTTTACAAAGTTTATACTAAATAACGGTTTATTTCATGTCCAAATACTGGAAAAAAGTATAACAGCTGAAAGTGACCTGACGTTCTGAAATAAAAGTTGCTGTGCACTACAAATAAATGTCATTATTTTAGTGTCATGTGGACGTTGACTACATAGTTTGGGTATGTGCTTCCAAGACTTCTCTGCACTTTACTGGTTTGTGTTAATGTACATCATGCTGATCTGGTCCTGCCTCTGGCTGATCTGACACATCTTCCTGGGGTTCCTGGTAATCAACTTTCTGCATTTCACAAAAGTTGTGCAACACTATACAAGCAGACACAACATACTTCAAATTTTGCGTTTGACAGTCATTTCTTTTCATAATGCAACGCCAGCGGCCCTTGAGGCGTCCAAATGCGTGTTCAACATGAATACGAGCACGGCTCAGAGAGGCATTATATGCGGCCCTGGGTCCCCTTGCACAACCTTCCGGGAATGGCTTCATTATGTAGCTAGTCAAGCTGTACGCAGAATCAGCAACAATCAGGACAGGTATGTCGACCCCTTGGATGTTCCTGCTGACTGGGGGGAAAAACGTACCATTATCCAGCTTGCGACACAGGCGCGAACACTCAAAAACGTATGCATCATGGCACTTCCCGGGCCAGCCGATATCAAAATCAAGGAAGCGGTAAGTGTGGTCTACAAGTCCTTGAAGAACAACACTGTGCCACCCTTTTCTATTATAATAGTCGGTGGGATAGCTTGCTGGGGCAATGATTGGGATGTGCGTGCCATCCAAAGCACCGGCACACATGGGGAATCCTGTCTTCCTCTCAAAACCTGTGATGATGGCTTGAACTTCAGGGACAGTTTTTGGCCTCTTCACAAAAACCCTCCTGAGTTTGCTTAGTGCCTCACACACCTCCCAGAAGATGTTACAGGCGGTGCTGGTTCCAATACCAAACAGGTTTGCAACATCATGGAACTCAACATTACTGGCAAGCTTGTAGATGGTAACTGCTACCCTTTTCTGTAGAGTTACTGGATTCAACATGTTGGTTGTTTGTGGGTTGATGTATGGGTGCAGCTGGTCACAAAGGACATTGAAGGTCTCTTTGGGCATTCTGAAATTAAGGTACCAGTCTTTCGTTTGAAAATGATGGAGCACATCTGTTTCCCAGAAGGAAGGACATCGTTCCCGTGGTGTTCGCTCATGGTACCATGAATTTGCTATTAAATAGAAAGCAGTCGGTACACATAGTCAGTTTGGAGTTTTTGTTACTCAACAGTCATTTAATTATTTATAAGCAGGTGAAGACCTATATTTGCTTCCAAATTGCAGTACCTCAAATAGAGGAAACGATTGACATGACTACAGTGATGTCAAAAGTATTTAAAAATTTAAGTATGACATTTTGATTTAAAGGTTATTGAAACTTCATAACCCTGCATAACATTAAAAGACACAACACAAAACAAAACTGCCAATCTTGCTTGCATGTGTAGTAACACATTTGTAGCCTACTGTATTTCTACTGTAGTGTGCATTCTTTACGTTTTTTTTTACAACCATTAAAATGTACCCTGATACGGATAGTAATATGAGATAAATAGAAACACTGGACAAAATAAACTAAACATAATTAAAAAAGTTCTGTCCAAATTACATTTCTAATTTCGAGGCCAACTAGATAGTACTGTGCCGTTCTGTGGTCCGGTCACACAGTTTTAAATGTAGGCTGCTTGCTTTATGTACATGACCCTCGCATTATGATGTGAAGCCCCTTGCTTGATTGTGCACTATTTTGTGCCATTGCTTGATTGTGGTGTCGTTACAGATGTTGTGTCGGAAATGGCATGTACATGTGACCTTGAAGTGGCATGGCTGGCCCATGTTGTGCACTTGTTATTGCTTGAACCATCATACCAAACATTCTTGCCTCATGTTCATTCTGGGCTGCTTGCATTTGCATGGCAAGCTGCCATTCTTTGGAGAGATTATCAGACAGTTAATTTTCGTACATTGTTAATTTTCGTAAGGGTTACTACAACTCAACGTACGTTACTACAGCTGGAGCTAAAATAAATTATTGGTTCTTAAATGATTTAATATTTTTGTTATTGTTGTACTTTTTATTAGTAACCCATTATTAGTAACCCAATCTGAACACTACTGGATATGCAACAAACGTGTACATCAGGACATTTTAAAAATCATTGTGACTTGGATCTTTCATTAACATTTTTATGGACATGTCATGATATTTCGCTTTAGGTCAACTTTTAACATGCACGCGCGTTTACAATATTTTAGTAGAGTGAACAATTAAAGCATACTAACCTCCACCCACGCTGTCCTGATCCACCAAACTCGCCGTATCCAATACGTCGCCGTCTCTGGGCACGAAGGACGGCTTGTCTCCCAACACTCGATCCAATTCCTCAAAAAATGGACATGTTACTCTGGCCCGTCCGCTTCTGTGGTTGTTGTCCTTCGTTTTGAGGTGTAACTGTGCTCGTTCATCTTCTGTGATATTTCTACAAATATACTTTTGTTTCTATATGTTTTACAAAGCTTTTCCTGGACACTTTCATCGCTCCAAAGAGCAATAAGTGCCTGCGTTTCACGAGTGCTCCAACCATGCGTGTCGTCCATGTTATTTGTTTTTGGCGCGACACATGATGAGTCGCTTGTGAGTGACGTACTTCCGTTTGGGAGGAGTATAGCGCTTACGTATGTGGCTTAAACAACCACATTCATTTACACTTCTCCAAAATGTGTCCCAGACCACCTCCTGAAGTGGTTTGAGCGATCGGATTTACACCTGGTCTTTTTACGATCAGATAGCTATCCGATCAGAGAAAACGCATGAAGTTACCAGGTGTAAAAAGCCCCTAGAACTTGCAAACATCACATCACGCGACACAGCTGTGTTTAATATCAATACTCAACAATGGCATGTATGAAGAAATTAGGGATGGGCATTTTCCAGTAATTTACTATTCGAATATTTAAGCTCATAAAAAACGAATATTCGATTATTTAAATTATGTTAATTAAGACATGCGTCTTTTGTATTTTTCATTTTGTCATAATTTCACAGAAGGCTTATAATTAGGAAATATCCACAACAAGCTAAACTTATATTCTGTATGTATATGTATGTATGTATGTATGTATGTATTTTTAAGTTGAAAACATTGTAAATTGTATATATATATATTTTAAATTCTTATTAAAAATATCCTACAGAAAAAAAGGCGTTAAAACCCCATGCGGAGCGAAGTATGAGACAGTCAAACCTTAGTTTCAAGTCAGTCGTTAGTATGAATTCATTACTGTTGGATCTTAAATACATTATATTATACCAAATATTATACATTAACCCCAAATCTAAGCGAAGTTTGAGGACTTGCGAAGTTTAAAGTTTGAGGACTTGACAAAGTAGGCTATCATCATTTAAAACCTTAAACAGACTCCAAATAAGAGCCAGGATCAAACGAAAAAACGCATCTACATAACCGACCCCTCAGTCAACATATAAATATCTTCTCAGTTTAGTTTGACATGTATTTGTGAATAAAGAAACCATCTTTACCCTACCTGCTTCGGTGAAAGCCCGTTCTTCTGACTAGATACAATAATGCCCGTGCTGCGGAGAAAACTCTTCCTCGTGTTGCACGTGATGATGGTTATCGGATAAAAACAACTGACGGATTGAACAAGATTGAATATCTGTATTTAACATTATTTTACAAATAACGTAAGCTGGCTCGATAGATTATTGTTGACTGTGCAAAGTTACTAACGTTAGCTTAATTTAACAAGATTTCACAGAGACGGAGCTTTGCATTTAAACAGCCATGTGCAGTTATCCGGTTCATTTTTGAAAGAGCACCGCATATTATAAATGTTCTCCGTTTCATTTTGTTCTACGTGTCTGTCTCGTTATTAACAAAATAAAGTAGACTTTATAACAGAAAGCTTACAAATCTCTCATGATGTGTTGATGCGGGCAGCGGAGAAGCACGTTTAATAACACGTGAGCCCTCACTGAACCCCAGTTGCCAAATATGGCGCGCCGCGGCCAAACCCGGAGATAAAAGAAAAAAAACTTAAATTCGTCTGCAATCTGCATTGCCAAACAATCAGAAATATATACGAATTAATGTTCATGTATATCTTACATTTAAGTCTGTAAAAGAGTATATGAAGTGAAAAAACATTAAATAAGTTGTAACCCTTTGGTGGCACATTAAAAACAAACAAACATTCGAATAGCATTTTTTAAATTCGAATTATTATTGCCGATCGAATATTCGAATATTCAAATATCCGTGCCCATCCTTAGAAGAAATGTGTTTTTGGATGTAAGGAGAAGAAAGCCAGCCTTATGAAAACAATGGATATAGTTTATTGTCCGGGGTAGCTGCAGAGTTTTGCGTGTGGATTTGCTGGATTTTCCCAACCGGGTCAAGAGTTGCATGTGGTAAGTAAGACTTCTGTCTTATGTTGGAAATAGGCGCGTGCATATTATAAAAATTACACAAACATGTAGTGAATCATAAGTTAAACAGTGGTGTATTGTGTTGCAGGACTCGTACTTGCTCCTCCCGCGGTAGAAACTGATCCTTCTTCATTTTTCGTACGTTATCAGAAAGATTCAGTAAAGCTAATCTTCCTTTTATAAATCTGATTAACTCTCAGAAACAGGGCCGGAGTGGGACTCATTTTCAGCCCTGGAGTTTCATGCCTTAGACCGGCCCACTTTAGTTCACGACTGACTATTAAAATAATATCTTTAAACCCTCAGTAGTATAAGTCTGCAGTATTGCACTGTTCTCCGCAGCCTTGCAATTCACTGTATTTTTCAAATATATAATTTCATATTCCGTGCAAATGCAGTAAACAATTATACCCTACCATAAGACCATAATATTACTAAAGTAAACTTATTCAAAAACTAAAGGAAACAAATGTGTTTGTGTTTTCCTCTATATTTCTATTTCTAAAAAATGGTGAGTCTTGAGATTAACTGTTGGGTTGATAACGTTTGGAAACCCCTGATATATACACAAGCAAGATTTATCAAGTATGCATTGGAAACAAATGGGAAAAAATCTGTATCTTTGTTTAGTACTTAGATCATGTCTATTGCTAAATAACGTAGGCCTACAATGTGTTAAAAAAAGAAAACATCATTTGAAACTACTTTTTTCAAATAAACTAATGAGTTTTGCATCAAATAGATTTTTGTTCCTCTTGCAATAAACGATGAATAATGACTATTCATAGAGAATTCATCTATGACTTGGATAAAACGTTTTGTAAATTCTTTTCCTTTTGGCCAGCCCGTTTGTATTAAGACGCGCTCAAGTTCATTTAAAATATAATAGACGCGCGGCCGGCGAGCGCACTCAAAAGAGGCCCTCAAGTTTATTTAAAATATAGACGCGCGGCCGGCAAGCGCACTCAAAAGACGCGCTCAAGTTTATTTTAAATATAGACGCGCGGCCGGCGAGCGCACTCAAAATAGGCGCTCAAGTTTATTTAAAATATAGACGCGTGGCCGGCGAACGCACTCAAAAGAGGCGTTCAAGTTTATTTAAAATATAATAGACTCGCGGCCGGCAAGCGCACTCAAAAGACGCGCTCAAGTTTATTTAAAATATAATAGACGCGCGGCCGGCAAGCGCACTCAATATAGACGCCTCTGAAACAAAACTCGTGTTCAAGTAAGCGCTTTGAAAACCAGAAGACAGCGGCACGTCCTGCGTTTCCCATGCGTTTTAGATGTCAATGAACCCTAATGCAAGAATTCTTCCAATAAGTGGTCGGGACTCGGGACACAATCAACTTGTGCATAAAGGGCTGGTTATACTCGCGCTTTGGTCCGCAACGCAAGCCTCCGCGGATCGCGCGCGCGTCTCACCAAACGGACGAGGCGTTTATAGTTAACGCGCTCGCCATTGCACTATTTTTTTAACCACCAGGCGGCGACGCGAGCAATAAAGTCAAAAACAAACACAAAGAAGAGGATAGAAGTCGTCGTCCGCTGGAACAACCCTACTGCTTTTAACATTAGAGTTTGATATATATATATAAATATGAGAACATGAATAAAACAACAATCTTTTAATATGTCTTTATTAAACATTATCATTTCATTAACGTTTTTACTAAACAAACAGTACAGACATCTTAAGGTTTATATTTTATTCCTCATCCAGTGGTTCATTCAATACAAATATAAGCCAAACATTCTGAATCATGTAAAATAATTCGTGTTTTAAACTGCAAAGTTTCCAAACTTTACTTCCAGAGTGTCAGATAAATATATACATTGTTTTGCTTGGATTTATCAAAGAGATACGTCACAGGCTTGCCTGCTCGGACAGAATCGCCTCGAGTTCGGTCATTTTCGGATGCGGAGCCGCGTGGAAAGTTACAAAAAATGCCGTGCACAGCGCCACGCGAAATGGGGTCTCGCGCACCCAACGCGCGCGACCGCCCACTCCGCGTTGACGTCATTTTTGCCGCGCGCACCAACGCGCTCTTGCGGACGCGGCGACCATAAACTAGGCTTAAAGCGGCGGAGACATCTCTCACCCGCAAATACGCGTCATCCCAGTGGCATGACAACACCGGCCCTCGTGGCCAAAAAACAGACCAGCCCACCGGGAATCCTCCCAGTTCTCCCTATGGCCAATCCGGGCCTGCTCAGAAACCTAATCAATCGTCGACAATTGAAAACGTCACCTCTGATATATATTTAAATAATTTAATAACCGTAGCTTCTTGCCGTTTTTTTCTGCTAATAGCTGAGGAGTTACCCTGCTGAAAAAAAACAGCATCAAACCAGCATGGACCAGCATGGGAAATATGCTGGTCTATGCTGGTTTAGCTGGTGGTCACAGCATACCAGCACCAAAACACAACATATGCTGGTATGACCAGCATGGGATGCTGGTGCTAATGCTAGTTTGTTGCTGGTTTAGCTGGTGCTAATGCTGGTGCTGATACTGGTTTGATGCTGGTTTAGCTGGTGTTCACTATCAAACCAGCACCAAAACACAACATATGCTGGTCTTGCTGGTATACTGTTTTTTTCAGCAGGGTAGCCATCACAGGGATATCTTTGGTGTCTTTCTAGCCTTTACAGAAGGTTTTCTATCCAGCCTGGAACTTGTGCCTCTTTTCGGAGTTGTTCAGCAATGCATCCAAACTATTACATCCTAGATTTATCCACTTGATGTCCACAATTTATCAATTTTTCTGTCGGGTTTACCGCTAGCTCGATGCTACAATGTCCACTCATGTGTGCATCATCACGCATGTGGCTTGAGGCTTGGCATCAATAAATGTCATGAAAACGCCTGGATTTTTTTGTAAAAATGTAAATAGTTTTTGATCTGTATAATTTATAATGTTCATTTCTGTGCTCCAGGACTCCAAAGACATGAGACAACTGTTTTACAGAGGAAAAATGCTTAGCTTTTATTTTTTTGTTTGTGATTACAATAAATATCTAAGTGATTCAATTTCCATTTTATTTTTTCACTTGTCTTTACGGTCCCATAACTTATTTTACATTCATGTGACATCAATACAACACAAACATTCTGACAGTCCAACTTGTCCTGAAAAAAAAGATGTTTGTAGATTATCTGTGCACAACAGGGATTATGTTTTACAAGCTTTTTAAGAAAACAAAACCAGACGGACAATACATTGTAAAAATGACCTTAGGATTAAACTAAAGACTCTTCAGAGATATAAAGGATGTAATACTACTCTATAGTTACTCCAGATTAACATCAGAAATGCAGAAACAGTGCGTGTTATGTGAGCTTTAATAAAAAATGGGTTGCGAGATAGAATTTAAGTGTTCACTTAAGGAACCGTAAGGCTGTCTGTCAATAAGTATTTACCCTTAACCCTCTGGGGTAGAGGTATACACAGAAGACCCGAAGACCCGGGATCCGACCCGAGACCCGTACAGGTTCGGGTCTATATTTTAAATGATCAGCCGGGTCCGGGTCGGGTCTCAATCTATTACTTCGGGTCCCGGGTCTGTTTAACATTGTGGGTAATACCCGAGGTCGATCGGACTCGGAGAAAACACACTCACATTTAAATAAAATTTTCAAAAACAGCAACAAAAACTTAGATGAAATGTCGCATACATTTTTTCTATGATGCTAAAATTGCGTTAAAAAGTTTATATTTGGTTGCTCCAACCAGGCAGCTAATGCGCATGCGCTCTTGTAATGTTTCTCTGGCTACCAGTCAGGAGCTTTGCAGTGAGACGCAATGACTTTACCTTTGACAATTGGCTCTTTTATTTAGAAGGCGGGACCTATTCCGCCGTACCGCGCATTTGGCACTGACTTCTCTCATTTTTATAATAATATTATAAATTGACCATCTTGCTGTTATATCTAAAGTTTTCGCGATCTGCTCAAAGAGCACAGAGATGATAGCAAAGAAGTAAAGCTAACGAATGCAGCCATGGCACTGAACGAGCAATCGTTATTATAATCCAAATGGGCAAACATTATTAAGCAAGTTGACCTGATAACGTTACACAACAAATGACTGTAAAATGGACTTTTAAAGCTGGAATAAGCATTAAACATTTCAAATATCAAGAGAGGAATAACATGATGGAACTTTCTTGTAAATAAGGATTGTGCATCACACAGTCAGGTACAAGGAGGGAGAAGACTAACTTCTATGGGTAAGACAAAAAGTTTAATTTTCGCTACTTGTTTATTGACTTATTAATAACATTTAGCTAAAGAATATTTGCCGGTCGAGTCTGTGTCTTCCTGGACGGGTTCGGGGCCAGATTTTAAATAATAGACGGGTCCGCGTCGGATCCGGGTCCAGCTTTTAAATAATAGACGGGTCCGGGTCGGTTCCGGGTCCAGGTTTCAAAACAACAGACGGGTCCGGGTCGGTTCAGTGTAGCACATTTACTGGTCTGATCGGGCAGGAATTTTTGGACCCGTGTAGACCTCTATTCTGGGGTCTAAGGGGTTTTTAGGGCCCTGGGGAAGTTTTGACATGCACTGACATTTGTGCTTTTTTCAGTTGCTTAAAAACATATAAATGGCAAAATTCTCATAACACTGCGTTCAGCACAAACTGGGCTACAATATTATATGATCAACATGCATGTACATGTTCGTATTTTTGAGAGAAAAATGTTTATGCATGGTTTTTGAAAAAGCTACACTGATACAAGTCTACAAAACTCATTCTAAACATGTTTTCCAAAGACTTTTCAAAACAGGATCTAGTAGTCTAGAGTTTTTTCTTCAAAATGATGTGAAAATCATTCGGCCTACTCATTCACATAAAGCAATATATTGATTTACAATTTCTAAGACACTTTTTCCTGGGAAAGGCTGTATCCGTGGAGGTGGGATAGCTCCTGAATAATCAGTGATTGACAGCTGAGGAACAAAAGAGTTGCATAATGAGCCACATAATGAGCCTTGTGGGGATGTTCAACAGGAATGTAACTTTCTCTGTAGTAAAACCATGATAAGGTTTACTTGGGAATTTATAACAAAAAATTATAATGTGTGTATATATAGAAATATTTTCTATTAATTTCACAAGTATACCTTTAAAAACCATAGTAATCATAGTAAAGGTACTGTTTTGGCCATCGTAAAAATGAACACAGGGTAGTCCCTTACGAAAATTAACCATGGTTTTATTGTGGTAAAAGTGTAGTAACCATGGTTTTTTGGTGAATTGATTACTATGAGCAAAACCATGATTTTACTACACTTACGATGGTCTAACTATGTTTTTTTAAACCATGGTTGTCAAAACCATGGTTATTTTGTGGTTAGCATGGTTTTACTACAGTAACCATGTTTTTTTTGTTTTAACTGTAGTAAAACCATGGTTGATTTTCGTAAGGGGTGTTTGGTTGGCCAGCGAGAGTTTTACTTTTGTGCAGTAAACAGCTCAAAATAAAAACTGCCTATAATTGTCTGGACTCTTATTTGTGTTTTTGTAATCATTATAGTAGAAACACAACAAGGGACAAGCGTGTAAAAACTTATCAATGTTTGTTTACAGCTGCCGCCATTACCTCACGTGTTGATCATGAAAGCAGTATGTGTGCACACACGAGTGATCATGTGTTTAATAAACTTGCTGTGCGGAGATATGCGCTTAGACGCAACTAAATAAGGATTGTATTGTTTGCAATCGCGTATTTTATAAGAATACCAAAAACCGCGTCGAGTTTCCTGACTCTTGGGTTTGTTTATGTGTGTTCCCCTCGTGTGAAATGTTTGACGGAAGAACAAAGAAAACACTCGCGTCTGGAGATATTGACACACATACGCAAGTAAATAAGGATTTAGATGTGTTTGGTGCATTCGGATGAAACAACAAGGAATGGAGAGACTGGATTGTGAATTGCGTATCCATTGACTGCAGGAGGCACGAGATATGCATATGGATGTTTCTGCTCGTTCACTTCAATGGCGCGGGGGTGTGGCGATCTCATCTCATTACAGATAATCAGGTAACAAGAGAGAGACGGTACTTGTCCTCCTTCTCATACAGTTTACACCGAATGACAATATATGTTTTCAATCTCACTTACATCATTTAAAAGCTGACATTCCAAGCATTATGTAGACATTTATCTTTTGTTTCTGTGACAAGTATTCGTTAAGTTACAGTTTATTTTTCTAACGCGTTTAAGAAAGGACTTCACTGAGGGAGAGAGAACAAAACGTGCATCATGTTTATTTTCTTAATTTTGCGAAAAGCACAACATTCTGTTTTTATTGGGAGTGGACAGACAAAACTAGACACTTTAACGTTTTAAATGATGTATAAATCATATCTGTATGTCCAAAATCAGTTATCTAAGTCTCTTTGCGGAGTGAATGAAAAATAAAGAGCTTCAGTCGACCACAGAGCGTTAAAAGCATTCCCTTAAGTTCTGCTATGCGTTGCAATTTATAGAGCGCTTTTCACAGATGTAATCACAAAGTGCTTTACAAAGTGCAATCATATTTATTAACTATCATTAACTAAACATTACACAATTTTTTTTACACATTTTAAAGGGACAATAATTAGGATTATAAGTATTTTATTAGTCAAAAATCAATGTTTTTATTCATAAATATGTCCTCGTTGGTGTCAAATGACCTCTGCCAATGATCTGACTTTTTTTGTAAGCTTACAATTTTTTCACTTTACTTACATTGAAGTCCAAGAGGGCTTCCATGTCGTTCAGGCATATTGATAAACTATAATAGCAAAGAGGGACAAAAAGCACTAGCCTACCAACGCGTTTTCATTCAGTACACGTGAACCACCTGAAATGGACAAGGAGATCAGTGAGTACATAACGGCTACCGTAGTTGCAACACGCTTTTGGAAAAGCGAGGTGCTTGAGAGCACTATTCGTTTGAATGCAAAATACAATTTCACCACAAGATGAGGGAAAATCCTACTTATTGTCCCTTTAAAAAATTAAAAAGGCTAAAAAATAAAACCCAGTCAACTAAAAGCTTCTTTAAATAGCAGTGTCTTAAATTGCCTTTTAAAATTATCGACAGAGTCGGCCACACAAAGGGACAAGGCAAGGCTCTGAGGGTTTTATAACAAGTCTTTGGGTCCAGTAAAAGACTCTGGTCTGAGGACCGGAGGACACGGCCTGGGGAGTAGTGGAGCAACAAATTAGCAATGTATTGTGGGGACTGACCAGTTAAAGCTGTAAAAGTAAAGACTAATATTTTAAAATCAATTCGAAATTTGATGGGTAGCCAGTGTAGGGAGGATAAAATGAATGTGATATGTGTCCTTCCGCCAGATCCTGTTAAAACCTTGCCACAGCATTTTGAACCATTTGAAGAAGATTTGAAGTAGATTTGTTGAAATAAGTAAAAAGAGAATTACAATAATGTAAACATGAAGAAATAAAAGCATGAATAACCATGTCAAGATCAGAGTCCTATAAAATTGCCCTCAATTTTGCAATATTTCTTAGATGATAAAAACAATTTCTGACCAAAAGTCTAGAATGGTAATCCAAAGACATTGATTCATCGAACCAGACGCCGAGATTTCTGAGGCTCGACTGGACAGAGGAGCTCAGAGAACCAAGGTGTTGGAGGATTAATGGGATTTTCGTCTGCTGGGGCAACAATTAATGGTATATCCATTGAATTCCATTATGTTGTTTTTATTCCTACTATGGAAGTCAATCAAAATATCTTCTTTTGTGTTCATAAGAAAAAAGAAATTCATACAGGTTTAGAACAACATAAGGATGTAAAAATGATGACAGAATTTTCATTTTGTGAACTATTCCTTTAATGAAGCAAAAGATCAGGAAATCTAAACTCCATGATAAACCTTAAACTTACTTCAAATAGCAGAGCTCAACACAAAGGGTGTTTGGATTAATCTTTATTTACGAAGATACAGAAGACGCAAAAGTTTTCTTTTTTCTTTTGATATTTAATTAACTTTAATGACAAAGAGACTTCAACAGGTTAGGCTAAGACCGAATGCAATAAAATGTTTATTCGTTTAAGACGTACAGTAACCAAATGTTTAGTATGAAAATCACCAAGGCAGCTATTTTGACATATGAACATTTTTCCGTTTAAGCCAAAAAGACGCGAATATGAAGTCGTTTAAGCTCTGGTTGTGCATGCGCACTATCGGATATGCGCGTCGCGCTTTCAAATTCAATGTGGCAATCCAGTCGAATTAACAATCATACAGCAGCCTATAAAGATCACGTCAAGAATGAAAACATGGTGCTGGGTTTTTGTTGTAAAAAGAATTGGCAATCTTAGATTCAGTCCACAAGACAATTACCACACTTCCAGCATTTACGGTGAAAATAAATCATGTAGTATTAGCAAAATGTACGACTTCACTTACATCATTTTAAAGATTCCAAGCATTATGTAGACATGATATTTATCTTCTGATGGTATGAAAAGTATTCGTTAAGTTACAGTAATTTTTCTGACGCGTTTTTGAAAAGACGTCACTGATGGAGAGATAACAGAACGCGCATTATGTATATTTTCTTAATTTTGTGAAAAGCACAACATTCAGTTTTATAGACATACAAAAAATGACACTTGAACGTTTTAAATGATGTATAAATCATATCTGTATGTCCAAGTCTCTTTGCGCAGTGATTGGAAAATAAAGAGTTTGCGCCGCGACAGCAGGGAGGGTTAATATTCATAATGTTTGTTTTTAACAATGTGCTGCGCTGCCGCACGTCGAAAATAAACATAGCGATTAAGTGAAAGTAGCGCATTAAATTTGGGGTGGCACACGGGGTGGCCAGTGACATGTCAAGGGTGTCCAGTGCCACCCTGGACACCCCTCTGGCTCCGCCACTGGATCCGACCAGATAGATAGATATAAGTATAAGGTATAAGTGTTTAGCCATGCAAACCGGATTTAGCCATGCAAACCGGATTATTTTTAGCAGAGAGGAATTGCTCTCTATCAGACATCAAACTCCAGAAACAATTTTACCAAACCTCATCAATCCAGAAAGTTTCTTGGAACTTTTGATCGGAGGAGCAGCCGCTGTTTGGGGGAGGAGGAAACGCAGTCGGGGGAAGCGTGCCGGTGTGCTGGTGAAACTTCGCCAGCGGGGATTCCGTATGCCTCTCCCAGCAATACATTTAGCGAATGTTCGGTCTCTACCGAACAAAATAGATGAGTTGCTGCTCCTGAACAAAACAAACAAGGACTTTAATCGCTCCGCTGTCCTCTGCTTTACCGAAACCTGGCTCAGCGAATTCGTACCTGAGAATGGACTTCACCTACCTGGGTTTGGATTATATCGCGCAGATCGCGAAAAAGAGCTATCAGGGAAGACGAAAGGTGGAGGAATCTGCTTCTACATAAACGAAGGTTGGTGTACAGATGTCTCAGTTATCAGTAAATACTGCAGCTCAAATTTGGAATCACTTTTTCTGGATTGTAAGCCGTTTTATTCACCGCGGGAGTTTTCTTCATTTATTTTGGTTGCCGTATACATTCCACCTCAAGCCGACGTGTGTGATGCTTTGCATACTCTTGCTGATCAGATACACTTTTCAGAACATAAATATCCGGACTCACTGCTCATTGTTATGGGAGATTTCAATAGAGCTAAATTAAGTCATGAATTACCAAAATTCAGACAGCACATTACTTGTCCTACCCGAGACAAAAATATATTAAATCACTGCTATACAGTTCTAAAGAAGGCATATCACTCTGTCCCTCGCGCGGCTCTTGGTCGCTCGGATCATTGCTTGATTCACCTCATTCCCACCTATAAACAAAAATTAAAATCTGCAAAGCCTGAAATTAAAACAGTGAAGAAGTGGACAAATGAGGCGAAGGAGAAGCTGCAGGACTGTTTTGACTGTACAGACTGGAGTGTTTTTGAGGAAGCCACAGGAGACCTGAACGAACTCACTGACACCGTGACATCCTACATTAGCTTTTGTGAAGGGGTGTGTGTATCAACAAAGACCTTTCGCATTTTCAATAACAATAAACCATGGTTTACAGCAAGACTGAGTCAACTCCGCCATGCCAAGGAGGAGGCCTACAGTAAAGGAGATATGAACCTGTACAAAAAACTCAGAAACTCATTGACCAAAGATATTAGAGCAGCTAAAAGTAGATACTCAGAAAAGTTGAAAAAACGGTTCTCAGACAAGGACTCTGCAGCACTATGGAGAGGCCTTCAAGACATTACCAGCTATAAAAGACCATCCTCCATCCCTGAGGCTAACAAACACCTTGTTGATGACCTGAATAACTTCTACTGCAGGTTTGAGAGGGAAACACTCACCTCACTCAACCACTGCAGACCAACTACAGCTCTCACCATTCATCAGGCTTTTTCTCCTCCAACCCCGGCCCCCCAAACCACACTCACCGTATTTGAACAGGATGTCTGTCATCTTTTTCAGGGGCTAAATGTCCGGAAAGCACCAGGCCCTGATGGTGTGACACCCTCCTGTCTCAGGGCCTGTGCAGTACAGCTAGCTCCGATCTTCACAAAAATATTTAATAGATCGTTGAAGCTATGTGAAGTTCCCTTATGCTTCAAAAGCTCCACCATCATCCCAGTCCCCAAGAAATCCCCCATTACTGGATTGAATGACTATAGACCAGTGGCCTTGACTTCAGTCGTCATGAAGTCCTTTGAACGCCTGGTGCTGACCCACCTCAAGAACATCACAGGTCATCAGCTGGATCCCATGCAGTTTGCCTACAGGGCAAACAGGTCAGTAGATGATGCAGTGAACATGGGACTTCACTACATCCTGCAACACCTCGACCAGCCAGGGACCTACGTGAGGATCCTGGTTGTGGACTTCAGCTCGGCGTTCAACACCATCGTACCTGGAATACTCAATGCAAAACTCTCTCAGCTTACTGTATCTCCTGCAATTTGTCAGTGGATCTCTAGCTTTTTGACCAATCGAAGTCAACATGTGCGGCTGAGAGGCTTCACATCTGGATCACGGACAACCAGCACTGGTGCACCACAGGGGTGTGTCCTTTCCCCACTGCTCTTCTCACTCTACACAAACAACTGTACCTCTATAGACCCAACTGTCAAACTTATAAAATTTGCAGATGACACCACTATCATTGGGTTCATCCAGGATGGTGATGAAACCGCATATCGTCAAGAGGTTGGTAAGTTGGTGCTCTGGTGCAGTCAACACAACCTAGAGCTAAACACTGTGAAGACTGTGGAGATGGTGGTGGACTTTAGGAGGCACCCCACAGCGCTATCTCCCCTCACAATATCCAACATCCCAGTGACAAATGTGGACTCATTTAAGTTCCTGGGTTCCATCATCTCCCAGGATCTGAAGTGGGAGTCCAACACCTACGCCATCCTTAAAAAGGCTCAGCAAAGGATGTACTTTCTACGACAGTTGCGGAAGTATGGTCTACAACAAGAACTGCTGGCCATCTTCTACACTGCTGCAGTTGAATCCATTCTCTGCACATCCATCACCGTTTGGTTTGGGGCAGCCACAAAACAGGACAAACACAGATTACAACGCGTAATTAGGGCAGCGGAAAAAATCATTGGTGTCTCCCTGCCCTCAATACAGGACTTGTACACCTGTCGAATCAGGAGGCGGGCAGAGAACATCATCAAAGACTGCACACACCCAGCATACACCCTCTTTAACCTTCTCCCTTCTGGCAGGCGCTACAGATCTCTGCGCACCAAAACAACCAGACATAAGAACAGCTTCTTTCCCTCTGCCATAACTGTACTGAACTGCAGCTAAGTGGCGTCAGCCACTCTATGTCCATTCACCATCGTACATACTTATAATCCTATATTCATCTTGCACTCATTACATACATACTTACTGTATATTTGTATATCTTATTTGTATATTATGTTAATAGGGTGACATGGGCCTATATGTATATTGTTGTCTATTTTGTACAGTTTGTGTCTTATCATTATTGTTCTGTATATTGGGTGTTCTACTATTGTATTATACGTCTAAATGTTAAAGTATAGAGAGTATCTACAATCTACCGGAAACAAATTCCTTGTATATGTAAGTATACTTGGCCAAATAAACTGATTCTGATTCTGATAGATCTAAACCAATCATGGGTTGTACCAGTAATCCCAAAAAAAATCAACCTCTCCAGTAAAATGCTATGTTAGATAGTGTCAAAGGCTGCAAGAACAACAAGTAATGATACAAATCCAGAATCTGCAGCCATTAGCAAATAATTTGTTGCAAAATCACCACTCACTTTAATGAGTGCTGTCTCTGTGCTATGATATGGACGATAAGCAGATAGAAATTATAATATTGTAGCCCAGTTTGTGCTGCAGTGTTATGAGAATTTTGCAATTTATATGTTTTTAAGCAACTGAAAAAAGCACAAATGTCAGTGCATGTCAAAACTTCCCCAGGGCCCTAAAACCCCTTAGACCCCAGAGGGTTAAGCAGCCTGATGGTTGACTTGCCCACAAAGCCTTTGCAACCGACTACGACTGGGCAAACCTTGGCTTTCCATCCACGTTGTTTAGCATCAGCTGCCAACTCGGTGTACTTTATACTCTTGCGTTCAAATGCCTCCTCTACAGCAGCCTCCCAGGGAACGGTAAGCTCTATGATGTACACGATATGAAGTGAGGGGGACCAGAGAACAAGGTCTGGTCTGAGGTTTGTTGTGGCAATCTCAGAAGGGAAGAAGAGCCTTTGGTTCAGATCTGCTACCAACTTCCAGTCTCGAGCCCTTCCAAGCTGTCCGATGTTATCTGCACTTTGGCTGTCTTTGCACCTTCTCGGATGAACTCTTACGTATGAAGGATGGAATGTTAGAGGAGGCAGGGCATTGACCTTTATTCGTCTGCATTCCAAGGTATCTGCTAGGCACTTCAGAACATGATTGTGCCGCCAGGTATAGCGGCCTTGTGACAAGCTTGTTTTACAGCCAACAAAAATGTGTTTGAGGTTTGCGGGGGATGGACAGAGGGGGCATGTCGGGTCTTCTCCGTACCACTGGTTGAGGTTTGAGGGGGAAGGCAGGACATCATATGTTGCATGTAAGATGAAGCTGATGTGAAATGCATTCATGCCCATTAGCTCCCTCCAAGAGAACTTTCTCCTCTTAACACTTTCCCATCTCATCCACTGTCCTTGCTTCGCTTGTGAGACTGCTTTTGCACATCTCGTTGCCTGTTCTTGTCGACGCACCTCCTCAGCAACGAACTGTCAGCGCTGAGCTGGAGCTGCCTTATGTCATGATGATCTACTCTCTCCCAGGCCGAGGCCTCCTCTCCCCTGTTGCACATTGCCAATAATGTCACTGTGCCTAAGGTCTGACTTTGCCTGGTGAGTAGCTGCAGCTGGGTTCCATTTCCTTCCGGTCACCAGGGTATGAGCCTTTTGGGAAACACATGGGTCATGGGACTCTGTTAGTGTCATTTCCAGCCTTACTTTAGAACACTTATACTCTTCTGTAGGGCTGGAAACAGGAATCTCCAAGATATATCTTCCATACAGCCCGATATTAGTAAAGCATCTGGGAAGTCCCAACCATTTTTTGGCAAATGAGCTGACCAACCTCTCCAGTTTTTCTACCTTTGAGATTGGGACCTCATAGATGGTAAAAGGCCACCTCAGCCTGGGTAGTAGCCCAAATTGATTGATTGATTTAACGAGGTGGGTGATTGCTTCTGGGACACTGAAATATTGGAATGCAGCCCAAAGGAGATTGTGTGGAACTGACCCAAAGGCATTTGCTAGGTCCAAGAACACAACATTGAGATCTCTTCCATCCTTTTTTGCAATTTGGATTTGATTCCATATCATGCTTGTGTGCTCTAAGCAACCTGAGAAGCCTGGGATCCCTGCTTTCTGCACTGTGGTATCGATGATGTAGTGGTTCTTTACCAGGTATGCTGTCAGTCTGTGAGCCACTACACTGAAGAAGATTTTTCCTTCAACATTCAGGAGGCTAATTTGGCGGAACTGGCTGATGTCCACAGAGTCCTTTTTTTTCGGGATTAAGACGCCTCCTGCCCTCCTTCATGCAGTTGGAATTGCTTGTTTCTTCCACGCTACTTTCATCAGTCTCCAGATAAAATGCAATACCTCTGGTGTGTTCTTATAAAGCCGGTATGGGACTCCATTGTGCCCAGGGGAGGATGCAGCTCTTGCCCGTCGTACAATTCTCTCCACTTCGCTTCACCTGGGGGGGCTGGCGTCCAGCTGGGGCTCTGGGGAATGTATCGGCAGCATATCAGGTGGAAGAATTATCTGTCTACTTTGCTGGCTATCAGTGTAACTCTGTTTGAGGAAAGTTTACAGATCTTTCTGTGATATTTTGAGTTTGCCACTTTTTTCTTTTGTAAATTTTTTTTACAAACTTGTAGGGGTCTCTGAAAAAGTTTGATCTAGTTTGTTCCTTCGTTTTTCGTCTCCTCCTCAGATTCTCTGCTCTCCTCAAGGTTGCCAGTCGGTTCTTAATTTCTGCCTGTAGCAGGTTAATTCCCTCCTTCTCCTCCTCTGGAGCTTTTCTCCATTGTTTTTTAAGCTGCCTTCTTTCCTTGACTAACCGTTCTATCTCCTGCTGTCTCCTGGACTTTGTCACAGTGGGTGACGTTTTCTTCCTCTTTTCTGTCATCCCAAAGCGCACTGCACCGTAGTTGTAAATCATGTCTCCCATTCGCTCCAACTTATTAACTACAGCTCCCTTCATTTGTCCCAAGAGGTTACTGATGTCTGTGTCAATTGTCTTCCATTCCTTTTTCTCACAGGATTTTGTCCACTTGACTTGTGGCTTTCGCCCCTGGCTCTTGTTCTCGATTGAAGGCTGCGGCAGGTTGGGCTGGTGAGGCACCACTATGCTCGGATCCTGATCTTCCTCTCTAACAGGGGGATTGATGTTCGGCAGACTTTGGTTTTGTTCCTGCTGCTGGACTTCTCTTGACTTATTCGACCGGCTTCGCAAGAAGTAGCGGTCAATGCGAGTTCCCTGTTGCTCTGACTGCAAGCACTTTTTCAAACCTTGATGTCTTCTCAGGCCTGCATAAGATGTTTCCTTGGTCCAGCCGAGGAGTTCCCACTACCAGAGTTTATCACATTAGCATAATAGTTAGTTTTAGCAACAGAAAGGGCTTCTTTGTAATCTCTGATGGGGTGATCATACATTTCCCTATGCACGGCCAAACCAGATCTTCTATATGAACGCTCTAGTTGATGCCCCTTGGCTTTAAACAGACAGAACTCAGAAGTATAACATGGAGCGGTATGAGCAAACGAGACAGTCCGAGATATAACAGGTGCAACAACATTTAAAACATTCTGCAACTGATCATTGTAACAAGAATTAAAATGGCAGACAAACCACAACGATCCAACACAAGACAGAACACACTGGGGTCTTAAATAGAGAAAACTAAACAAGATGGGAAACGAGGGAAGGTCAGGTGAGGGGAGTTAACCAATAATGAATAATTAACGAGGAGACAAGGGGTTGGGGACATAAACAAGACACAGCAGCACAGCCCAAACAACGGCCATGTGCTACTACACAAACATGGGTACCGCCACAATCCTGCCACATGATTATGAACAACTATAAATAACTATGACAGGATGTCAGGATCATGACAGAAGTGGCCTATACTATGAAGCTGGTTTAGTTGGTTAGCCAGCTTTGTTTAGGATTAGTTTGTGCAAATCCTGGGTTTTGGGTACCATGAAAATAGCTTTTACCAACAAGGCCTGCACATTGGCTTGGTTTTGTCAACCTGAAACTAATCCTGTAACCCTGAGTTTGTTTAGCCATTTTCATGGTACGGGCCCAAGGTTTGTCCAGATTTATCTTTCCTGGGGCCTGATGTATAAACGTTGCGTACGCACAAAATGGGCATAGAAATATGCGTACGCAATTTTCAAGGCACATGTCGGGATTTATAAAAAAATAAACTTGCCGTAAATAAGTGCGCACCGTACGGATGCTCTCCACTGTGCGTACGCACTCTTTTTGAGCGGAGTCAAAGAACACAAACTCTGTTCATGTTTTTACACATTTCGTTTTAATAATCCTGTTTCATTCATGAAGATCAGCACTCGAATTGCATCTAGGAGTTGCACCTGCCTATGAGTAGCAAATATTTAACAGATGAAAAGTATTGAAAAAGCCTCTACAGTGAATGGGGTGCCACACACATCTGTCATGACCGCGTCTGCGTGTTTGAAACGCAAGGCTATAAAGAACTATATGAATAAGTCTTTTCTTCACTCAACAAACCTTTCAGGCTAATGTTTCATGTATTTGAGGAAAGATAAGAAGTTTGTTAGTCTTTATCATCTAATCATAGAAAAAACTGTAAAAAATTAATAGTTTTAATTTAGTTAGGCCAAATGACAGAAACAAACCAGAGTGACTACATTGCTACAATAGATTTTATAACCTGTAAGATGATGAAAAATAATGTGATGCACTCAGACATTTAATAATTAAAGTTTAGCCTTATATAAAGAGACAATCTTACAATGCGGGTTTATATAAGAAAAACACTAACAAGTATTTAAACTCATTGGTTTTTATATTCTGGTTTCATCTGCTTACCGGTAAATATGCTTTTTTAAGGTTTGTACTGAACTTTTTGTTTGTAGCTACTGAACATTTGTTTTTTTTTATATCTTAATGCCTAATGGCTGCGCCGCGTAATACAGCATTGTCTTTATTATGGGAAACACTTAACGCAAAACTTTTATATACTGGGCTCGTCTACTTGCCTATAGCAGCCTATTCTCTATAAGGTAGGCTATGTAATATTGCAGTCTTAATGCATTAAGTCGCGTTCAATGGTATAATTGATGCACTTGCCGCCTGAGATAAAGACAAACATGACCCGAAACAATCTCCACCATCCGCTGGTCAAAAACATTTCATCTCCCTCTGAGTTTGTTTTCCATTAAAAAATGTTATGAATATAATGACACCTGTCTGGCCATATGTGAAACCAGTATCAACTTTGACAAAGTTTCTGGAGTATGCATGGTTTTATAAATCTGAAAACTTTGTTCGTACGCAAATTCTGCCCTATGTGTGTACGCACACTAAGGATGGAATCTACGCAAAGTTTTATACATGAGGCCCCTGGTCTTTCTTTGTTTGTTCAGGATTCAACATGTAAGGATATGAATAGATTGTTGTTGGATTTTTGTTGGAAAAATAAACACCACCACCTTAAAAAAAATGTATTAATAGTTAAGAAGTCTGAAGGAGTGTTTGAAATGCTGGATTATGTGGATATAAATAATACCTTTTTAATTGGGCCAATAAGTGTATTGTTTCCCATGATTCAATATGGTTCTTTTTTCCACTTAATGTTTTTAAGATTGTGGGTGGTCATGATTTTCTTTTGACTTTTTGCCTTCAAAATAACCCCTAAAATTATCTAAATTTCATGAGCAAGCACTCTGACCTGGAAATTGTGCAGCCATATGTCTTATTATAAGATTGATAATAAAGATTGTACTTTTCTTATAAATGGTAAAAATTGTATTTGATAAAAAATGCACTAATAAAGATATTATACAAGTTTTTCATAAAAAAAGAGAGTTATTCCAAGAGGGTAGTTTTAATGTAATTCCATCCTAATGGATGTTAATTGGAGTAAAACATGGCTGCTGCCCTATAAATTTTGTATTTTAAATAAAATAAGAGAAATTCATTTGATATTGCACAATATATCCAATGCTGCTCTCTAAGTTCATGGACATTGCTGCGTGATTTCAATGCTGGAGGATTACGAAAATGGATTGTGATTATTGGCCAGGCGCATTTATGAACTAACAATTGGATGCCAGCTTTACTAATATGCAGGCAGCATTTATGAGGTGATTTGCATTGAATATTTATGATTAAAATTTGCGTGTATAGGGCGGGATATGAGGCAGATTACATAAGCTAACTTGCAGGTGATCTGTGATTTATAAAGGGAACATTGCTTGCTGGTGTGCGTACTCATGTTTTATAAGTCTGAATATTTTTCGTGCACGCCATTTTTGGCTTTTGTGCGTATCTAGATAGCGGCCATCTTGGAAACAGGTTCAGACGTGGCGGCGGCCATCTTGGGAACAGATTCAGGCATGGCGGTGACCATCTTGGGAACTGATTCAAGTATGGTGGTGGCCATCTTGCGAACAGGTGCTGACGTGGCAGCCATCTTGGGTATGGCTTTAAGGCTTTTGTCTGGTCTTGTCATTTTCATGTCCTTATTTTGGATTTGTTCACTGCCATGTTTGTCTCTTGTTTCATGTGTCTAGTTCTGATTGGCTCTCTTGTATTATGTGTCATGTTCCCATTGGTCCCCTGTTCCTATATATATATCCCCTTTGTTACCATAGTTTTGTTGGTTATTGTTTGTATTGTTTCATGTTTATGTGCACGCTCTTGTTTATGGATTACCTCATGTCAAGGATTTCATGGTTTATGTTTGGATCACATTAAACTTCTCTATCTGCACTTAGAGCTGCCTCATCTCATGTTTGGACAACATGTTACACATTGTGCTGTGAACAATAAAGCACCCATCATAAGATAAAACTGTTATAAAACTAATGTAGATTTGGAAACAACAAGTAAAACAAAATAAAAATGATACATACCATAAAACAAATAGAAAGTAAGACTTAAACAAACATACATAAACACTTTGTACTGTTCTGTTGTCAAGTCAGAATTTCAGCTGTATCTCAGATAACACATACTGTACGATCCTTCAGTAAAACACATCTCGCAGCTATTACACATTATCACACAGACAAGTCTACCACAGTGACAGTATCAAATGTATGTGACCATTAGCTGAGAGCGTGGAACAGACTCAAGATAAAGGCGATCAACATAACCTTAAAAGATAGCACTGTGGTCCAGCTGGGTGAAAATGTATTTGATCAGAAAACTCTGCAGAACCCATTAAAGCCACTAACAATTATATACACACCAGTTCACCCTGAGCACCCTCGGCCAACATTTACACCGTACTCTACACTCAAGTATTGTTTCATTATTATAGCAATGTGAAAGGCTCTCCGGGGCCACTTTACTGCAATCTTGAGTCTCTGTCATCCTTCCCCTGGCGTGGGTACAGAAGATACTCACCAAAAGACACTTTTGTGCTTGCGTTGTTTCTCTGTTACTGCTTGTCCTCTATGGTGGATTTTAACTGTTTAAACTGTTTTGTGAGTCTCTGGACAGCAGTTGTGATTTTCACAGTTTCTGGCTAAGGGCCAAACCAGGAAATCGTACAATTGCTTTAGTGATTGCATAAAACAGTATTTAAGTGTATGTCACACACATTTAACAAAGTTTTTATCTCACATGGAATATATTTACTATTACACAATTATTCACTACAGCGACGTTTGTCATGTGAATATGGTGTTGCATTTACTATAAATCAACATAAAAATAATAAATAAAAAAGCACTTGAAACATTTTGTATTAAGATGTTTGTACTGTTCATCTTTAATGTAGTTTAAAGTTTTAATGTTAAAAGGGTTACATTTAAGATTGTGCTGATATTGTGATTACAACGAGCACTAACTGAAATTTATTTTACAGGTCATAATTTCAAGTTTTTTTATTTGGACCTTGTTAAAAGCAGTGTCATGGAGTCATTGCCTCTCATGTCATATTTTTTGTCAGTAATTCCCTTGTCATCTGATCCTGATTTTATTATGAGATCATGTTTATTATATGGTGGAACTATGATTTTGAGAAATGTGCATAACAACATAGAACGAGAAATAATGTCAGACAAAATCACATTTTGGAAATAGTGATTTAAGTGGTAAAATTATTAAAGTGTTTAGGGTTGTTTTGCATTAGAGGGGTTTCAAAATAGCAAATGCTGTATAATAATAATAGTTGTTGTTATTAATAATAATAATAGTTGTTATTATTAATGTTGTTATTATTATATTATTATATTTGTATGCCTCCTCCGCAATAAAATTCATGCATTCGGATGAAGATAAATTGGCAGTGGATGTGTGAGGTTATAATACCAAACACCTGAATATGCACTGCATGTGTGGTTACTTAGGCTACATGATTATTCACATGACCCGGATGCTTGATATATGTTTATGTAATTGAATACATTTTTTAATTGTATTTAACATTTGTTGCTGCTGATTATAGACATTTATAGACAAAGTTTTTGTGATTTTCTTCTCTTTATTTATATCAGCTACCACTCGCTGCAGAGTGATAAAAGATTGTGCCTATACGTCTCATTGTTTCAGTTATGAAGATGTCACTAACTAAGTTTACATGTGAAGAGTTTCGTTGCAAAACGAGATAGCCACCGTTTTTTTAATTGTTCAGAAATCTCGTTTTTTGGTTGTGCATTCCAATTAATTTCAATTCAACTGCAATTGGTTTGTTTTGATTTAAACCTTCATAACTTAAAAAATACAGCTAAGTAGCACCGTAAAACAAAATAATAACATGATAACATAATATTAAACATGTTTTGACAAAAATGTAAAAAAATGGATTTATCTCGTTTTGCAACAAAACTCTTCATGTACATCTTTTGCCTCAATCGAAATGAATTCAAAGTGTTTACATGAACACATATTAATTGAATAGGATTGATGTGCGTGTTAATATTGCACAAGCGTCAAATCAGATTTGATCATTTGACATGCGCACATTGCACAAATATACAGTGTAGTTTCAGGCTGTTTAAGATACGCATCCACCCATCATTCTAAAATCAGGTCATTATTAATAAACAATGAGCACGTGCAGCTTTGTGCCACGCTGATTATCAAGCAGCAGCAAAAACTTCACGCGATGCTGCAGAGACCGTCTTCGAGAGTCCAAACACATGCGTTTGTGGATCAGAGTATAAATCATGGTTTAATCGGTTTAGCGCTTTTATTCTGAATGAGGTGTTTACATTGAGAATTTTCATTCGGATTTAACATTTAAACCGATTACAATTGTCCATGTAAACACAGCTAATGTTTAAAACTTTGTATAACCCTTGTATAAACTCAGCAGAGTTGTAAAAAGTACTCAAAAATGTTCCTCAAGTGAAAGTACAAGTACTGATTGTAAATTGTACTCAATTAAAAGTAAAAGTATCTGGACAGAATTATACTTGAGTAAAAGTAAAAAAGTACCACATTAAAATTGTACTTGAATATTAAAAAAGTAAAAGTAACAGGAAGAATAAAAAACGAGAGATTCATGTTTAAGCTTTTAATCTCTAAAACCATGAAATGAATGAACCACATACAAGGTTTTATCCTTTACAACTGTTTGTATTTAATTGTATTTCATTATCAAACTATAAGACTACTACATAATTTCCAACATGATCTCACAAATTTCATGGTGTAGTCACAGAATTTTTCTGTGTCTGTACCACAGACTTTCTTTTCCATGTCAGTTTCACGTATTGATTACTCAATTGTTTTGTTTTTCCTATTTTTAAACCATTTTTGCGTGGCTTTGGGGTTAGATTTGGGGTTTAGGTTAGGATGTCACTTTAACTATTGGTTTATACTTTTTTTCAGACTTTTAAACAATTGTCGACTGACGTTAGGGTTAGGGGTTGGGTTTGGATTTTATTTGTTACAGAAAGTCATTCTAACCCCAAACCCACGCGAAAATTATAAGAAAAAAAAAACAATTGAGTAACCAATACGTGAAACTGACATAAAAAAGAAAGTCTGTGGTACAGACACAGAAAAATTCGGAGATCCGTGTCAATGAATTTCAGTATGCAACATGCTACTAAAATTGTAAAACCTTGAATTTAACTTAAATTTCAAGCTCTATCAAGCCTCTCACAGGCAGCCGATGCAGGAAGAGGTGTATTAGACCTTGTTCACACTGTCAGTCCAAAACCGATTTTGGTTCATATCCGATAGGAATCCAATCACATTTAGAATGTGTGAACGCTAAAAATCACATGGAATATGTTTTTTTTTCAAATCCGTTTCAGGCTACATCCAGAGGTTGTTTGAAATCCTTTTAAATCACATTTCCGGAAATCCATTTCAGTCTGACCGCCCTGATCGCATTTGTGTAGCTTTTCGGTTACGTCATGCTGTCACGTCACATAAAACACGTCAGACGTCGAGGCCAGCGTGACGTCATTGCCATAGAAACAGTGCAGATAATCCGGAAAACAGCTACAGGACGCACAGATCAGATCTGAACAGTTGTGATACACAATGTGGACAGTGAGTCTGTCAAATTAGTATGCACCAAAATCAGATTTGGACTGACAGTGTGAACAAGTTATTAGTCTTGATAGAGAGGCTGCAAACAGCAGGGAACGTGTCACACTTCATGTGTTGTCAGTTTCAAAGAAGCGAAAAAAAATCTTCATCATTAGATGAACTGATGGCCAATTCCTTAGTGTGGTTCAAAGTCTCCAGAATAAATAACCTTTAAATTAAACTGGCCATCAGCGCAATTCAATTGGTTTGACAGAGCAAGGGAAAATAGATCTCTTAAATAGAAGTACTTCTTGACTGTAAATAAAATTGTAAGAAGGAAAAAGAACTTTTTTTCTTAAAAAATGTAATTAAGTAAAAGTATTTATTTTTAATTGTACTCAAGTAAAGTAAAAATCCCCAAAAATAATACTTAAGTACAGTAATCAAGTAAAATTACTAAAGTACTTTACACCTCTGAAACTCAGAGGCAATTAACTTACCACATGACCATGTTTGTCAAAAAACAAAAGTTAATTCGGCCGGGAATTTTAATGTGGGTGGTTTGAGAAAAACACATTCAGACAGCAATAAAATCACTGACTATCCCCTGTAAATGAAAATACTTTATGTCCCCACGAGGAACAACTACCGTCCGAATAGGGCTATAGAGTACATTTTTATAACAGAATTTGTGATATTATTGACATATTTAAATAAGATGTTACACTGAAAAAAATTATTCATTGAATTTAATCAATTTTTTTAAGGTAAGTGGTTGCAATCAATTTATTTAAGCTACATTTAAACAAAAGTTTGATATTTAATTTTACGTTACTAATCTTTTTTGTTTAAATGTAGCTTAAATAAATTGATTGCAACCGCTCACCTTAAAAAATGTATTAAATTCAATGAATAATTTTTTTAGTGTAACATCATGGTTAAAACATTTTATATCGGATTGTTGTTAGACCATCAAAATGCTATGAGGCAAGTATATATGTATTAATATATGCTCATATAATGAATGCTGAAACAGGCATATCCATACACACCAAGAATCCTAAATCTGAAATTCCTTAATGGAACAATGACTGAAATGATGACATCTCTATTCATTTTAAATGTTGTGTAAAGAGTTTCAAGAAATGAATGCTTGTGTATAAGAATCAATCAACCTCTTCTTCCCTGGTCCTTGTCAACCCAAGCATGATCAAAAATTGAAATCATCTTATAACAGGTATCATTGTTGCTAAAAATTCCCTAATTAATGCTTGCTTTCAGTGCAGTCTTGAGCATCTGTCTTCGTTTCCTACTGCACCAGACAAAATCACCCGATGTCATGAGTTAAGTCTTTTATTGGCTACAAAATTTGGGATTTTTTTCTTGGTGCCTGATAAAAATATATATTTATATACAAATGTTTATGTTAAACTAAAAAAAGAGTATTGTGTGTGTATGCACATTTGTCTTTTCTCTGCTCCACTAAGCTAAACAGAAAATAGAGAACGAAGCTAAAGAACAAAGGAGCCCAAACAGAAATGATTATTGATTTAATCACATAATCAGCAGCCAGCACCTCAGGCCTAGATAGTAAATCCATAATAGCCTTCCCACGAAACCAGCCCAGCAAATTTACCATCAAAGCCATCCGTGCACAAACTCCAAACACAGAAACCTAGGGTCACCTTCATTGCTGGAGAAAACATCCAGAAACCCAATACTTCAATGTGTTCTGCACTTATCAACAGAAAAATACAGGTTTGTTTTCTATCATCCACAACTACAATCTCACAAGGATCACAGACACACGATTCCTTTTATAATATGAGCAAACAATAGACTTAATATGAAACTAGTTACCGGTTGTTTTTTTACTCATAGTGAAACAGCACAATCAACAAGTTTCTGTATTTCACATGCCTTTGCAGAGCCGATGCTAGACTTCTGGGGGCTTTAAGCAACTGAGGGGGGCATTGTCAGTGCGTTCCTAAAAACCCATTATTGCCTCGGCTTAACCCCCAGGGGTCCAAAAACGCGGCACCGCGTTTTGACGTGTTTTCTCCTTATCATTGCAGAATCGACTTAAAATACTCCGTCATTAATTATCATACACTTACGTGTTGACATCATTTAAAACTGTGAAGGGTCTTCTTTAATTTGTGTACATTCACAATAACAACAGATCTTTGTGTTTTTGTCAAATAAAGAACATAAACAGAGTGATCATTCAGACATTTTTGTCTCCGCCAGCTGTCTCTCAAAACACGTTGAAACTCCGCGAATACTCGTCACACAAACATGATACACGTATCCAAAGAAAGCCTGAAAATATCTACTTTTAAACAAGCTAATTATAATTGAAAACAAATATTGCCTGTTTATATAATCTGCATTTGAAGGAAAGAGAGTACTGTTTTTCCTGGCTGACTTCATTATCTTTAAATGCAGTCAAAAATGACCCAATGTTGAGTTGTTGTTATGCAACCATGGGGTATAATAACCCAGCAGCTGGGTTAAATTAATCCAGCATTGGGTCAATTTTTAACCCAGCACGTGCTCTGTCCAATATTTAACCATTATGGGTCAAAAATAACCCAGCCATTTTTAGAGTGTATATAAATTATTTAAATGTAAATTTCAGCAATATACACATTTCCGTTTGTTTATTCTTTTATTAAAATGTTTACAAGCAAATGTTTACTTTAACCAGCATTCTCACTGAACATCTAAGATCTTACCTCAGCTATAACCATTAAAAACAATGAACAGACTGCATAATCCAAGGAATAATTGAAGACGGGCCATTGAATTATGAAAAAAAATATTTACAATTAATTCAAACAACATTTTTTTAAGTCGGGTATTCCTCTTATACCACAGTTAGCACAAACCTTGCTCTGGTGCCAATTTAAGACATTTGACAGGTGTGCGGTTTACAGAAAAATAATAAACGGCCATGGAACATTTCTCAGCCAATCAGAATAAAGCATTCAACAGACCTGTAGTATAAAGACAAATGTTTTAGCAGATTTCAAAGTCGTCTTCTGATTAGTTGAATTATATTGGATTTCCAGGAGGTGAGTTGCTGTAACTCATATGTGTACAACAGGGATCAGTTCTAGGCCCTATCCTTTTCTCGTTATATGTTACTTCTAGGACACATTATCAGGAGACATAACCAGGGGTGCACATAACTGATACGCAGGTGCGCATGCATGATTAAAATCAAGAATGTGCACCAGACACTGCTCTAAAAGGCACTTTTGCGTATCAACATTGCTAGGATTTTTTTTACATGGTTACCTAATTTACTGCAACATAAAGGATTTGCCAATTTATAAATATGCCAACCAAATTATTTTTGTTTTTAAAATCCACAATATTCAGAAAAATATTTTTATATTATTATATATTTACTATTTAAAACACAATATTCGTATAAATCATTTGTAAATATATTGTCATATATGTTATTTAAAGACATTTATCTTTTATTTTGTGTAATATTAAACTGATTTGCAGTATCTGGGTTACCGTGTATTATTTGTTATGAGCGGCTAATGTGGGATACACTTATTACACTGCTCGTTGGAATGCTCATCGCGACATTTGCATGTTTGTTAATAAAAACATGTTTATGGGTAATTCCCCTGCAAGACAAAATGGTTTATTAAAAGCTGCATTTACAAACTATAGTAAGGCTAGAATTTCTTTAAATTCGAATTACTATTCTGCATTATTCTCCTTTTTAGTATCATAATTTAAATGTATAAAAATTGAAATTGAAAGTGTTGTGTAATAGCCTTGGTGAATATTGCATTTTAATTTAAATGATTTTTTATTGGCGTATTCTCATTCTTCCTGTCTCTCTAAGAGGTATGAAGTGGCAATTGTTTACCAAAGGGTTGCGCCTCATTGGCTGCTGGATATTGGCTTCTAATTAGCACTGAGTTTTTTGAATGTGGCAGAATCATGTCCATTCTACTTTCATCTAATCTCTACTCTTTCAAAACAATAATGAGATCATTTACACCTCATTAACATGGCCTGTAATGTCTGCACATTTATCATAATGATTGCTTATCATTTCACTTTGCATTATTA